>NC_047046.1:78152795-78762545 GCF_011762595.2 Tursiops truncatus | reverse complement strand
AAACATTTGTTTGTTTTGCTTTTTTAAAAGAACACTTTAAAGGAACCTAACCTTAAAGTGTTTCTTGAAGATATATGGAAAAATATATGGGAAATGATGTCATTTTATATCTCCATTTTTTATACCCTAAGACCCAGCTATCATACCAATCCAAGGGCACTGAGCATATATGGTCCTATTTTTGAAAATAAACCATATGTGCCTGAATGAAGAATGTAATGAAGAATGCACATTTTCATCTAGTAGTTGGTGGCTAAATGCATCTGCTGGCACCAGCCACTGTTGCCAGGGAAATTGTTTAAATTTTAATTTAAGAATTGATTTCCACATGAGACAAATTTATTATGCTGTTGAGTTGGCTGAATTCTCAATTTTTAAAATTTTAACCAGAGTTATTTTAAGTATTAAGTCACATAGTAGCTGAAGTTGTATAATATATAAAAATGTAATCGCAGTTCCTTTATATAAAAATACTATACACTTTTTAATCATACACATATACAAATACATGCTTTACTGTGCATTGAAATTAGAAGAAATTTTGTAAGATCTTGTCAACATTGAAATGGTCATTTTTTACTATGGTGCAGTTTCTGAATAGATCTGCTTTTGATCAAGCCTAGAATTAACAAGCGATAGCCAAGTGAGGATAAACATAATTTTAACAGCATAAAATCAGTGAAAGATACATTCTGAAGAATAAAAGCAAGTTAACAAGTTTCTTATTATACTGTGCAAAGGAACCACTAAATTGATTTAACTAGTATGAATTTCTAAACAGCTTTGAGTGCTATTAAGCCGCTATTCCTCAGGAACCTATGTTACAAAACTATGAAATAGCTTCTTTGTGTCATACTTTACAGATTCCACTTTAAGTTTGACTGAGTCCTTCCTTAGACTGCCAAATTATGGTACACAGATAATTCTTATTTCCAAAAGTAATTTATGGAAGGATACCATATATTTGTTTTAGTAATTGGGAAATACGTTTAAAGTTTATCAAGTAAAATGTTGAAAAAAACTTGTGAGACAATCACCAAAACATCAATACAAATGTAATACAGATATGTGAAAATTACTATAAATTGAACTCTGGGCCTAATAGTCAGAAAATTATGAACAATTAAGTAAGGCGTTGTCTGAATTGTGGTAAGTGAATCTGAGTCAAATACCCAAATATCAGAATCAGAGTATCAGTTTATTCTATGGGGGGAGCAGATATTACAAACTAAAAGAAAAGCAAGTAGAAAGTAGAACATTATAGATCTAGAGGAGCACAAACTGAGGGGCAAAAGAAATCTGCAGTTCAACCTATAGTTGCTCTAGCAACTGGGTTTTATCTTTGTAAAGTCAACGCACATCTTCTAATAGGAAGTGACAACAGCAGGCAGCCATTTCCCAGTCCCTAAATGAGTGACTCACGTTGTCAGCACACCACAAATTTCATCAGGGTACAGTGTCAGCAGCTTTCCGTCCAGTATCCTCAACATCTCATAGACTCAGCATATACTGAGCTGGCTCATAAAACTTTGGGGGAATCAAACCACTCTCTCCTCTTAGAAACAACAGGGTGGACTTTGTGCTATGTAACAATAACAAGTACAACATCAAATTCAAGAAGACATTTTCATTCGCATTTGAATTCCAGTTTAACAACTACTCTGTTGTTCTCAATTGACCTTCACCTCTAAGCGTTTGTTGAATTTTTTGCTCAAGAAGTATTTTCTCTCATGATACTTGAGACATTATCTAACAATGTTGTTCAAGACATGGCATAATATACATCAGGGGTCAGTAAGCTACAACTGATGGGCCTAATTTTTTAAATAAAATTTTATTGGAACACAGTCATGTCCATTTGTTTACATGTTGCTCTGGCCACGTTCCTGCTAAAATGGTGAAGTTGAGGGTCTACGACAGAGATTGCTGGGCCTCAAAGGTGGAACTATTTACTAACTGAATCCTAGGAGAAAAAGTTTGCCAACTTTTAGCATAGAGGAAGAAAAGTTACATTTAGAAACCAGAATCTTGAAAGGAATTCATCGTCACCTATTTCATAAGATACTTCACAAAGCCTTAGTAAGAACACATACAGAAAAAAAAAAATTCTGTATCTCTCTCAAATAGAGATGAATGTTGAAAATTACTTGTAAAATATAAAACATTATATATTCAAGTTTTTACCATATATATTAGGGGATATTTTTTATTTTTTTGTTTTGATTTCCTATTGATCATCCAACAAATAATCATTGAGCACGTCAGTTATTCTATTAGCTACTAGACATACAATAGCAAGTAAGATAGGAAGACTTTCTGATCTTAAGGCATTCAAAATCTTGAGTATCCTAAGATGATTTAGCATAGGCTAAATACAGAGTTTAGATTAAAAAGTACTTAAAAAAACTTTTAGATGTGCCAATTTTCCCCCTAACAATGTTCCATTACCTCCCCAAATAGATTCTTTGGTGCACACTGATATACTGTTCTTATTATTATTATTTTTAAATAAACTCGGGCTGTTTCATGTGAATTAAATATAACACTGACATTTACTAGAACGTTTTGACAAAAGCTCTTGATTATCAATTGTATGATATTGTAAGAACTTTCATTCTTTAAGAAAAATAATATGAAGATATAGACACTATCCTGCTTACAAAAGAAAATCTACATTGAATCACTATGTTACACTCTTGAAACTAATATAATATTATAAATCAACTATACTTCAATAAAAAAGTTCATATTTGATAGCAACTAGTTGATTATCCTCAAATATGATATTAAAATATCGAATCTTTGGATTGTGACAGCAGCCTCAGAGACAGTGTTCAGAAGACAAAGTGAAGCTATAAAAAGTATTTTTTTCCTTAAAGAGAATGCAGTACCACACTACACAACTCCATGAAATATGAAATTAGTATACATCTAATGAGAAAGCATCCCTTTCTATATTTACTTATTTTTTGGAACATGTAAAAACATAGAAAATTATGAAAAAAGAACATGAACTTTTTCTGTTCCAGAATCCCAGTCGGGATTCTGTAGAAGGCCCTGCATTAAGGCAGAAGTGTTACTGACTAAAGTTCAACAATTTTGATTCAATTTATACAACTGGTCTCAGCCTGAAAAACAAATAATAAACTCATCCTGGGGAAAAAAAACAAAAACTAAACTCAACAGTTCATCATTTCTAATACCACTTATGGAATTTTTGTGAATTATCTGAAAATTTCTGAGTGAAATTTGTTACTTTACCATGTATGAAAAATTCTGGATGGTATTTTAAAGGAAGAATTAATAAAATTGTACATTGAAATCATTTATAAAAGTTAAAATGGAAAACTGATGAGAAAATTTGGGACAGTGCTTTTATGTTTCATCAGCCTAGCAATAGACCTCAGATCAGAATCAGTGATATTTTTACTCTTCATTGTATCTGCTTAATATGTCAGTGGGCAAAGTGAGTAAGGTCCATATTTTTTAAACTTTCCTGTATAGGATATTATTGTCTCAAAAATCCTCCAAAGCCACTACCACATGTGATTTCATGAACAGTGATATTAACACTCAGAGCTGGTGTTATTGACGCATAAGTTTGGTCATTAGCAATTCATGGGGCTAAAGAATACTGGAAACTGGATGCAATGTTTAGCCAAACCATGTGAAAAAGGAGGGAGCACAGCGGAGCTGAGAGTGGTTTGACCACTGGAAAAAATAAATCTGGTCAAACATTCCGGGTGTATTGCAGATAGAAAACTGTGCTGTGATGGGAAATTGAGTGTTGTGCTTTTTCAGCATTGACTCTAGCATTACATAGCCCCATATCTGACACCCAGCCTTGCCATTCCCTATGTCTAGAAACATGGAAATTCTACTTAACCTGCCCCAACACATTCATTTGTAAACCAAAGATGCAAGGTCTCATGTCATAGCTTTCTAGTAAATGGCATAACAGATGGAAAAGACTTAGCACAGTGCCTGGGACACAGGAGAGTTAACAAATGTGTAATGTATCAGTAATCATGTTTTATTTAATTTCTCTACTTCTATATAAATACAGCAAAGAGTGAGGGAGGAATAAAGGCTTAAAATCTATGTTTCCCAAGCACATACAGGCTTAGAGGCACATGCTTTTGATTAGCTGATAAGAAAACTTATATAGAGTAGTAAGTAGCTACTTAGTCTAAGAGAGCGTGTGATTTAGGGAAGATAGTTTATCGTTTTTAAAGAGGATAAATTAAACTTTGGATCTTTCTATCAAAGACTGTCCTTGAAAAACTCATCAAGGTAAGTAGTTTTGCAAGGAATTAAAGTCAGAGCCTGAATTACAGTGATTTTGTGACCAATGATGCATTTTCTGAAGGCTCTTATTACCTCCTAATTATATATTTAATACCAGTTGCAAAAACGTACTGAGAAAGGTTGTGATCTATAAATAGTAATACTATATCATTCCCAAATTAAAATCTGTTTAGAAGGCAAATGATGTTATGCAAATTAACATCAAATAACTTTGACATATTTGTGTATTAACTGACACATTGATTTTATTATATTTGCAGGTCTATAAAATATCTATATTCAAAAGTATTTAAAATATTAAATAACATCTGTTGGCATTAAAGAAAAATAAATTAAACCCTTAAGCTCTTCAAAGATTCATTTTATTGTTATAAAATTTAAAGTTATTACAACTTCAATTAAACCTTCCTATAGATCATATTTTTAATTGAGAAAATACTCTCTTAGAGCCAATTGGAATTTTCTAAAATTCACCCACTTCCACTATGATAGTAAATAAAAAGCAATATCAAAACCTAGAAGGAATGGTAGAAATCAGTCCCACCCTTAAAGACCTATGGAAGGCAGGGGTGGTACCCATTGTACAGGCTTGCTAGTAAATGACATAATACATAGAAAACAGTTGGCATAGGGCCTGATCCATAATAAGACTAAATAAATGTTAAGTATATTAATACTATTTTTCTATTTGATTTCTCTGATTGTATAAAATTCCAACCAATGGTTGATTTCAGGTCTATGATATCACCAGTAAATTCACCACAAAGCCAATATGTCTGCAAAGGGGACAGTGAGTGTAGCTCCATAAACACAACCAAGATGTAGCCTCACTTGCAGGTGCTATGCTGTTGTATCTTTATAATGGTATGTTCACTAGAGAAAATTAACATAGTCTTGGGTATAAAATTCTATGCAACCATCTCCATAACTTTATCCTTTGTAGATTTAAAGAACTATGTTCCCAAAAGGAAAAATAAAATAAAATAAAATTTCCAAAGGGAAAAAAATACACAGAAAGAAATCCATTGAAATGTATGCTTAAAAATACAAGTTCAGTATCCCAAGAAAGATTTGAACAGCTTATTCCATCTTGTTCACATCCTCATATATGTTCTTAGAGTTTCTCCTCATATCCATTCTCTACTGTCCATTCTAGAATCTCCACCCTCTTAACAAACACCTCTCCTTGTCTCAGTGGCTTAACTGGTGGTGTGACCCTGAACCTCACGTTAGGTCATTCCCAGGCCAAGATTATTGCACTTGTCCTTTACTATCAAAGTTGACAACTGAGTATCAAGAACATCCAAGTGAACCAAATGGTACCAAACATATTCTTCCCTTTCTCCAATGTGTAACAGCAGCCCTATCTCTAATTAACAAAGAGTATCAGGTAACCCTCCCAAGACAATGCTTCACCTTCCTGCCTGTTAGTCCATTGGCACAAGTTGTCCGAAGTGTTCAATGGTCACCTGTATCTTATGATGAGAATGACATAGTTACGATGCTAGCCTTTAAGAACATTTGTGTGTTTCCACTTGCCTTTTACTGTCTTTGTCTTTGCCATGGAGCTTTCCACAGAGATGTTCCCCTGACCCCATTTTGAGCCCCAGATTGTGAACATTTGGAGCAGACTTGAGCCCAAACTCAGAGAAAGGCCAAGCCTAGATGGATCCATAGTATGAACAAGAGTTTCTACACCGGGCTCATCCTAGATCATCCAACCCCAGCCAACCCAAAGTTTTATGAGTGAAAAATGATGTGTTTTAAGTCTCAGAATTTTCACTAGGTTTGTTACACAGAGAAAACTAACTAATACATAAATTGATAACTGCAGGTGGGGTGCTGATGGAATAGAAACCTACACTTTGTGGCAATATGTTCTTTGGAACTCTATGGAAAGAAGTGAAGAAACAAATAGAAGGCTGGAAAATGACTGTGAAACTGTCGTATGTTTGGAGAAGTGGCTAACCAAGACATTTGGGAAAATTGACAAATGTAGATTTTTGAAGATAAACAATTTACCTAGTGTACTGTTAGACTAGATAAGGGTAATTTATAGGCAGAAGGATGTAACTGTGAGCACATGTGGATCATTCCTGAACCCAAGGAGCTAAGCCCAGGTGGATTCAAGGCCTGTGGAGGAGCTGTCAACTAAGCTATCCAGAGATGCACCCACAATAACACAGGATGCTCTCTACACCACTGAATTGTGGGGTGGCTTGTTATTCAGCAAAATTTAAACCCTGTAGCACAAAAAAACAAGAGAGTTGAACCAATTCTAAGTGTCCCGTTTTTTAAATGAAATTTTGTATAAAAAATTACTGTAGTCGACAGGTATAAGGAAGTTTGGGAACCAGTGAAAAGAAAAAAACATGAAAAAAAGAAAAAAGTAGAAAATTGTAAGTTGGTACAACCACTATGGAGAATAGTATGGAGGTTCCTTAAAAAGCTAAGTATAGAGCTACCATATGATCCTGCAATCCCACTCTTGGGGATATATCCAGAGAATACCATAATTCGAAAAGATACAGGCACCCAAATGTCCATTGCAGCACTATTTATAATAGCTAAGACATGGAAGCAACCTAAATGTCCATCAACAGATGAATGGATAAAGAAGATGTGATATATATATATATATATATATACACACACACACACACACATATATATATACATATATATGTAATGGAATATTACTTGGCCATAATAAAGAAAGAAATAATGCCATCTTCAGACACGTGGATGGCCTAAAAATTATTATACTAAGTGAAGTTACTCAGAGAAAGACAAATATCATATGATATCACTTATATGTGGAATCTAAAAAAAATGATACAAATGAGCCTATTTACAAAACAGAAACAGACTCACAGACACAAAAAACAAACTTATGGTTACCAAAGGGGAAAGGTCAGGGGAAGAATAAATTAGGAATTTGGGAGTAACATATACACATTTCTATATAAAAAGTATCAATAGATAACCAACAAGGACCTACTGTATAACACAGGGAACTATACTCAATATTTTGTAATAACCTATATGGGGAAAGAATCTGTAAACAATATATATTTATAAACTTCTATGTATATAGGTATAGTAGGTCCTTGTTGGTTATCTATTTTATATATAGTAGTATGTGTGTGTGTGTGTGTGTGTGTGTGTGTATATATATATATATATATATATATACACACATATATAACTGAATCATTTTGCTGTACACCTGAAACTACCACAACATTGTAAATCAACTTCTAAAAAAAAAAGATGCTTGAAATAATTTCTATGCGCTTCAATTTGTTAAGGATTGAAAAAAACACAAAACAATGGCTGATATATCAGGAACAGGATGGTCTGAGGTAAACGGTATCAAGGAATGTGAAGGTCATTTGACCAGAGAAAAAAGCATGAACTATGGGAAAAAGAGGAGTTGGGGAAGAAAATACTTGTGGAAAGGGTATTAGGGGAAAATGAAGTGTGGCGAGTAAGGTGGAGAAGAAAAATTATATTAGTGAACATTCTATAATTGCAGATTGAATAAATTCATTTACTCATACTCTAAAATATCATAGGGAATTTATATTGAAACAAGGATTGGCGTAAGTCAACTTTTAGAGCACTTAGATTTTTGTAAAATACTATGCTAAGTGCTGAGAGAGAAAAACTTCTCCCTTTAAGTGTAAAACATAAGTTCACAAGGCACAGCCCAAATATTAAATTAATGTAAACAAAACTGTCAGTTGCATGCAAAATAAATATATAGTTTTCCCAATTTTTTTCTTCTTATTCCCAAATATTTTATTTTTTTCCAACATAGTAACCTCTATAAACATACAATTTCTACTATGTTCGGGAAACAACAACAACAGCACAGCTCAGTTTTCCTGTTTGCTCCCTCTCTCTCTCTTTCTTTCACCTTCCCTCTGTGATATATAAACATCCTGATGTTGGATGTGTTTTAAAAGTACTTAGATTAAATGTAGCCTTGACAGTTCCTTTTTTATTTTTTTAATTGTTCAAATGATTGATTACGGATGTGCTACAAGCATCTTGTTTTCTGTGGACTGTGATGTTTTCCAAGGAAGTTTAAAAATAAATAAATAACACGGAAACTGTTAAAAATGCATTGTCCTATTGCTTTGGGGTTTGGAGTAATCATAGCGAAAATGCTTTGCTGGCTGATTTCATGTTATGGGCTGGGCTCTTTTCTCCAAGCACAGTCATAAAATTGCTTTGCCATTTTTTTCGATTACCAATAAAAACTGTCAAAGAGCCATGCTCAAAAGTGAGTCGTTAGCTGAAGTCAGCTCTTTTATTTATATTTAATGGACCCACAGTACCTCTAGCATTTAATATGCCAAACAAGATATAAGCATCCAAACAATTATCTGCTACTCTAATGCAACATAATGCTTTAATTATTTTTATTCATGTTCACAATATAACCCATTTACACAATTCTAAAAGGAGAAATATTAATCACTTTCAATCACAGATGTTATTCCAGAGAAAATACCTGTAATGCAACAAATTACCATAATATCTGAAGCATAGCAACGTATGTAAGCATTTGTCAATCTAATAAAACTGTATCCATTAAGACATTTAAGAGACTTTTTGGTTGGTTCAGGGGCATAGAGCGTATGCTGCTAAATTACATAATATAAAGGTTTCCTAATGATGAGCATGAACACAATTAGTATGTGTTCTTAATCATTAGTGTTGGTGGCAAAAATGTTGTCACCCATGACTTATGGGATTCAAATAATGATGCAAAAAACAGGGAAGAACAGTGCTAGATAAAACAATGACTTTACAGAGGAAGAAAAAAACTGGTGATGTGTCATTTATAGGATTAAAGGTTATAAGTGATGGTGGCGCAGAGCCTGAATGATTTCTTCACTGAAAGAATAACTCATGAAATGCATTGAACAGCTGAATATGTCTATTCAGCATATATCTGAACTGTATTGTGATGGCAAAGAATGTCTTTTGCTTCCCTATGAATTCCAAAGAATTGTAGATGCCTAGATGAGGGAAAGGACTTGACACCAATTCAATCTCCATATTTTGAAATCATGGAGGCCAAGTAATATGCTTTGTTAAACCATTAGTCTTACTCATTTATAATGTGATCTGTGATTATGTGAAAGCAGGAAAACCCAAGAGGCCAAAATTATGTAGGGCAAAACGCCATTTAAAAGCAAGGGCAGGCTTCCATTGTTGTGATTAATTTTTGTCTCCATCTGTACACTGCACAATGAAACTTTTGTGCACCATCCATACAAATCAGCAGACACACTGTTTTAGTGAAAAGAGCAGAAGCTTTGAACAAAGCAAAACAAAAAGTGCAAATCATCAGCCACTGTTGGGCTGTGCAACCTTCTCTCCATCAGTGAAATAAAGCTAACAATACATATTGTACAGGATTCTTGGATGAAAGGAAAGCAACAATGTGAAAAGTTCCTCCACACTCTGGGAAAACAGTACTCTACAATGGTTGGTTCCTTTTCCCTTTTCTTACTACCTTCATACAAAATAAATGTGATTTATCTGCTATCTACTCTTAACTGTAAAATTGAGATGAAGATGCTAGTGATTTAAAAATTTGCTTTGGAATTCCTGTGAAATTTAGCACTATTTTTGATTGGAAAATACATTCATAGATGTTTTAAGAACAGCTAAGTAGATGAGGGTGAGATTGTGGGCTGGTATGCAGTGTCAAAGGTGGTGAAGCTATGCAGCATAAAATGGGAACATAAGTTGGAGTATCTTGGGCAGTCAAGGAAAAAGTGAGTGAGGCAAGCAATAGAATGGATAGAAAACAGAGCTGATCAGTCAGCATGCTTTCTGAGATGTGTTTCACTGCCTACCACAGTATTAATTCTTAAATGGACTATTGATGCATTTTCAGTGTTACCCTCTTGATCAATTCTGCAGCTATGCAATACTTTAAAAAATTTAGCTCTCAACATTTACCAGAATAAAATACTTAATAATTCTTCCCATGGTATAAAGAGTACAAGAAGTATATATTACAAGATCTGGAAAGAATGTCACAGTGGTTATGGGAAAAGAAAGAGATTAATATCAATATATCAAACTCATATATCTAAATGGTCACTTGATATATTTATTCTAACACGGCCCTAAACAAATGAAAAACAAAACCCTTTTAATCCCAGTCCTCCATATTTGTTGCTATTCTAGTCTTGCCCTTTTGTAAATTATAAATATCCAACAAGGTACTTAGGCTAATAATTCCAGGCTAATTATTAATATCTCTGTCTCATGCCACATTAAATTCATTGACAAATGCTCTCAACTCTACCACCAAAATGCATCCTATTCCAAACATTTCTCTTCGTTTGAACTGTAACTACCATAGAACAGAGAAGGTTCTTTTAACCAAGTCTTTTAAAATAGCCTCCTCCTCAACCAGAGTAATTCGTCTTCTGCAGAGGAGGTAAGGTACTCTTTTGAAAATACAAATTAGATAACATCACTTCCGTATTTGTTCACCTTGATCATGTATGTGACCCTTCTTTCTGTTCTGCAAACATGTTAACTTGTTTCTGCCTTAAGCCTTTATCCATACTGTTCCTCGTCCTCTAAATGATGTTCCCCCAGAATGTGGCTCGAAGGGCTTTTTCTCAACATTAAATCTCAGTTCAAGTATCATTTACTCAGAGAGGATTCTTCTCTGATACAGTGTCTTAAGTGCCCTCCCAATTATATTCTATGACCTTATTCTGTGTTATTATGCATAAAGCTCTTGTGACTATCTGAAATAGTCTTATGTCTCTTATTAGAATGCAAACGTTTAGAAAGCAAAGTATTTAAGGCTCCTGCTTGTTGTAGTCTGGATCAGCATGTTAGTCATTTGTGGATATTGGCAGAGGACTAAATACTTCTGGGTCAGAAACAAAGAATTTTATTAATTATGAAGCAGCAAGTATCATGTTTCATCTTGAGTTAATTCCTCATGCTTCCCCACCCCCCAAGTCCCATGAGCGCTGGCAGAGAAGCACAGGTGGGTTTGCCTTACACATAAGGAGTGATTGGCTTGGGCAGTGCATTGGTTTTACAGCCTGCTCTTTGTATATTGCCAGTAAAACTCTGAGGAAGGGTTGGTGAGCAGTAGTCTGGGCCTCATTCTTGGCAGTCCCAAAAAGAAGATGCAATGGCATTCAAGGCCCATGGCAGACTGCACCTCACCAAAATTCATTCCTTAACCTGACAGATTCTTGAATGAACTTGAATTTTCACATGAGTGTATCATATCATTCCATCAGCTACTCTCAGTCTGACCAAGAGAGGCTAGAACCCAATCTACTTAATTTGTTTTTACAGCATGAAGTTAAGGCTGCTATCAACATGACTCCAAAATGAGCAAAATAAGGCCAACCAAATAAGACCAAACAGAAGTATTGAGTTCACCATACCCTCCCCCTAACCCCCAGGCCTAAGACACACAAACCGTATACAAGTCCCAAACTGATTGAGCTGAAAATAAGTTTCAGTCTTGCTATGGTCAATGCTCAACCATGATGGCACCCTGATTTCAGAACTGTTCCAACCTCCAGAACTGTGAGAAATAAATGTCTGTTTTATACAAGCCATCCAATCTGTGGTATTTTGTTATAGCAGCCTGAAGGGGCTAAGGCAACTCCCGTGAGTCCCTTTTGGAGAGGCTGTCAGCTGGTGGGGAGTTGTGTCTACCAGGTTGGCCTGAGATTGCTGTTAGGGGAATGAAAGAAAGAATTTCTAAATTCTAAAAAATCTAAAGTTGAATTTTGAGAAGATTAGTTATGTATTTAATAGAAGTTTCACTTTTCAGCAAAACCTATTGGGTCTTAAAGAATATTTAATAATTAAATGACATCTGTCCTAATATAAATTATATTGTTTAGTTATCACTATCTCCATGTATTTATTTATTAAGAAGTTATAGGTTAAGTTTAGAGTTCTAATCACTATATTTGAACATGTATAAATGTTTCTGAAAATTAAACTTCTGGGAAATCATTTAATCTCTACTCCCAAGAAAGTTACAAGTGCATTTTGCATCTCTGCTGTTAGAATAGGTCACTCTGAATGTATTATACCAACTCTGTATCATGTGTGTGAGGGAGAAAAGGAGGGAGAGACAGAGAGAGAACATGAACATACAGACAAGTTTTCTGAGAAATAAACTGAATGGAATCCATGTCCACTGAATTTACTTTAAAGTCTTTCTTCAGAGAGTTTATATTTATAAAAATGATAATTGCTTATTTGTTTAGAAATAAGAGGCATGCTATTTCACTATTCTTTTTTATTGATGTATAGTTGACTTACAATATTATATTATTTTCAGGTGTACAACAGTGATTTGATATTTTTATATATTATGCACCATACAAACTTAGTTCAATATTATCGACTATTTTCCCTGCACTGTGCATTATATCCCCATGACTTATTTATTTTATAACTGGTGGTTTGTATGTCTTAGTCCCCTTCACCTTACGCTGGTTTGATCTCATATGAATAAAGACACTGTTAAATAGAGTGCATGTATAGTACAGGGATAGGATTAGTAAGATGCAAATAAATGGTTAGCCACCGGCTCTTTGATGAGAAGAGTATGTACCTGTCTACACATGATTTCATTATAAGTTTTACTAATATAAAGGAAGTGTATCGTAAAACTTACAAATGTCAATAAAACATTTACTATGCTTTATTATAAATTCATAAGTCATTTGATTCCTGAATACATTCACTGATTTTTCCTGAGCACTTGTGCCCAAGTCCAAGCAAGAGTTGCAATTGACAAACGACCATGGCAGTGACGTGAAAGTTGTTTGGTAGTTTCCTTTAAGTGAAAATGTGAAAATGTGAATTTTCAGGTAGACACAACTAGCAGGTAGACACAACTTCTCACTGGCTGACAGCCTCTCCAAAAGGGACTCATGGGAGTTGCCTTAGCCCATTCAGGCTGCTATAACAAAATACCACAGATTGGATGGCTTGTATAAAGAGAAAATCCCCTATGTCTCTGGAGGGGCGGGGAAGAGAAGAGTGATATTGTGGAATATACCCAGAGCTTTCTCCATAACGAAAGTTCTTCTTTCCAAGGAAAGGACCAAAGCCTTATTCCAGCTGTGGGAAATGTATCCTCAACTCCAGCACAGTCCAGCCTTCCTATTTCATCTGAGGGGGTTCAAAGTGGGGAGCTATGTGACTGGAGGAAAACTTAGGAAGGAAGGTAGCAGCCCAGAAACACAGAACCATTACAAGGCTGAGAATTTAATCATAAGTTTATAGATCATACCCCTCCCCCACAATTTAACATCTCATTTACAGAACTCCAATATGATAACTGCTGAAAGGCACAGCCTGTGTGTGAGGAGGAATAAAGCTCAAAGTTAAGAAGGGAGATAAAACCAAGGACACCAAAAAAATTTAAAGCCTATGGCAACTTCAGCTATGGCAAAATTTTAGTAAAACCATACACTTAGCCAGATTAATATAAAACCTCAAACTACCGGTGAGTCGAAGTAATTTTCTATTACCTGATACAACGTGTCTACCTTTCAACCAGAAATTAGAAAGCATGGTAAAAGGCAAGAAAAAAAGAGTCTAAATAGACAAAGCTAGCATCAGAACAAGACTAAGACACAGCATAGATGTTAGAATTATCAGACAGGGACTTTAAAATAAATGTGGTCAATATGTTAAGGATTCTAATGCATGTTGACTGCATGCAATGGCAAATGAGTACTGTAAGCACAGATGTGTAAAGAAGAAAAAAAGAAATGTTAGAGATCAAAAAATCTGCAACAGCATTAAAAATGCCTTTGATGAGCTTACCAGTACTGCACACGGCTAATGAAAAAAGTCAGTGAGCTTGACAAGAGGGCAATACAAACTCCCAAACTGAAATGCAAAGAAAAAAACCCCCACTACATTGAATATTTGTGGGATAATATCCAAAGGTGTAATATACACATGAAATCCAACACTGTATAAAACAAATTTTATACTATTACTGAATGGGACTTATTCCAGGAACGTGAGGCTGGTTTGACACTTAGAATTTGACCAACGTAATCCACCACATTAACAGGCTAAAGTAGAAGGAGCATATGATAGTATCAATAAATGCTGTTCCCTTAAGACAGAGAAAAATAAAAGGATGCCCTTCTCACCAGTCTTATTCAGCATCATACTGAAAGTCCTATCTGGTGCAAGAAGACAAGAAAAGGAAAGATTAAAAGAAAGACATGAAACTTTTACAAAAAATTCAAAGGTGACGTGATTGTCTATAGAGAAAAATTCCAAAAAATTTACAAAAAAACTGCTGGAACTAATAGCAAGGTCACACAAAACAAGTTTAATATAAAATATCAATTAATTTCCTAAATGCAAACAATGAACAAATGGAATTTGAAATGTTAAAAAAAATACCATTTTCAATAGCACCAAGAAAAATGAAATATTTAGGTATAGATATACAAGATATATACAAACTATATATATATATATACATATATGGAAAAAGATGAAATTCTGATAAAAAACTTAAAATTATCTAAATAAATGGAGAGAACTTCCATGTTTATGGATTAAGATTCAACATTGTCAAGAAGTCAACTCATTCCAACTTGATCTATAGATTAATGTAACACCAATTAAAATTCCAGAAAGATATTTTGTAGATGTTGACAAACTGATTCTACAGTTTATAAGAAAAGTCAAAAGATCTAGACTAGCCAACACAATACTGAAGAAAAAGAACAAAGTTGGGAGATTTATATTGCCTGATTTCAAGACTTACTTTAAAACTACTGTGATCAATACAGGATTTTATTGGAGAAAGAATAGACACATATTTCAGTGGATCACAAAAGAGGCCCAGAAAGAGCCCCATATAAATATCGGCAACTTAGTATTGACCAAAGATCAAAGGCAATTTGATGATATTGGATATTCTTTTCAACAAATGGTGTTAGAAAAATTGTATGTTTATATGTGGGAAAAAAAATCTAGACCCACTTTCACAGAAAAGAATTCAAAATGGATCAAAAACCTAATTGTAAAATGCAAAATAATAAAGCTTCTAGAAGAAAATACAGGACAAAATCTGTATAATTCTGGGTTTGATGATACAACAACAAATGAACCAGTCATGAAAAATGAATTGATACTTTTAAGTTTATTAAAACTAAAAACTTCTGCTCAGTAAATAACACTATTAAAGGCAAGCCACAGATTGAGAAAATAAATTTACAAAATACATATCTGAATAAGAGCATACAGCGAAAACACACAAAAATCTTTTAAATAAGAAATTTTTAAAAATTAAAAATAATAAGAAATTTTCATAAGAAGAAATTTTAAAAAATTAAAAGTGGACCAAATATAGATGACAAGTGTAGTGAAAGATATGCAATATTATTTGCCATGAGACAATTTCAAAATAAAACAACAATGAGATACCACTACACAACTATTGGAGTGGTTGATATTCCTAATACCTGACAATATCAAATGCTGTTGAGAATGCAGACCAAGAGAAATCTCATTCATTGTTAGTGGAAATGCAAAACGGTACAGAAACGTTGGCAGACAATTTGGCAGTTTCTTACAAAGGTGAAAATAATCTTTATCCTATGGTCTAGCAATTGTACTTCAAGGTATTTACCCAGCTGATTTTTAAATTTATGTCCACACAAATATCGGCACGTAATAGTCACAGATTTTTTTCATAATCAACAAAACCAGCAAGTAACCAAGAAGTTTTTCAACAAGAGAAGTGCTCAACAAACTAGTACCTTTGTACAATGTATTTTCATTGTTCTGGGAGTTATTTTTATTTTACAATGAATTATTATTGAGCAATAAATAATCAGCTATCAAGTTGCAAAAAGATATAAATGAATCTTAAATATCCTTTGCTAAGTAAAATAAACCAGTCTGGCTTATTTCTGTAAAGGCTACAAACTGCATGAGTCCAATTATAGTCTGGAAACAGAAAACTATGGACCCCATAAGAGCAGTGATCTTCAGGCATTGGCAGGAGGGTTTAAGAAGGTGAAACAAGGGGAATTTTAAAGAAACAATTCTCTATGACATAATTTAATGCACTGTACAACGTGAATGATTCTGAAGGAATGTGGAGGGCTCAGGCTGGGGTAGGCAATATCTGTCCTGTTAAATAACTTGCATTTGACCTCTATATTAAAAATGATTTGCTCTTTAAGTGTATGAGTTAATTCCCCTGTACTCTCAAATAAATTACTTTTATTCCAAAAGTTGTCATAAAAATCAAAATAAGTACTTTTCCTTGTTCTGCTTTGATGCAATTGTTTAGCATGAACATTTTAGGGTAGAGTTTGACTAATATCTTGATATTATTGCAAATTTGCCTTCAGGGATGTATTTCTGAATGGCTGCTTTGAAGAATAAACATATAAATTTTCTCATTTGAAAGAACACACTAGATTTGTCTTTTCCTATATAAAGAAAAAATCAGGGCACAATGGAATTAAGCAGATGTCGCTCATTCATTAAACATAATCTCATTCACCTTCTCTATTTCTAATTGTAATTTCTTAATTAAGTTAATAGAGACAAGCGCTGTGAATGTGCATCTCATGGTGTGAAGAAAATATCACCCACCAAGTAACACATCCCCTACTGAGGTGATTAAATTAACAGAACTGTAATTAAATGAACAGAAACTGTCGGTTTCAGAAGTTTTCTCTTGCACAGTATTTCATAAAGTGATTAAAGGCTCTCTTATATGGCCTTAGTATTGAAATAAATTCTACAACATGTCATTTTGTTAATGTTCATTTACATGATGGTAACTGCTATAGAAACCGTCTTAGGAAACATCTAAGATACATACTCAGAAATAAGTCATGCTCACTGAGGTCAGAGTGAAATGGCATTTATATCACCTGACAGCAACAGATGCACTATGATCTGTGTAAAACTTTTTGAGGTTCTTGAATGTTTAATAATAAATATATTTCCCAATATGGTTGTCTTTCATTTCAATTTTGCAAAATATTGTATTTAACTCTCTTTTTGATAGCAGTTCATTGAGGAGAGGCTACAGAGTTGACTATGTGGGAGTTTACAGAGTTTATAGAACAGATTAAATCATAGTCTTTCCAGTAAGGCAAATGAGTATGCTTATTGGTTGAGAACATAGATTATTGTCAAATATATCTGGGTTCAAATATTTGTTCTGATAACTTTTTCTGTTGAGACCCCATTGGAGATGAGCATCTACAAACAATCCCCTCCTCTGCCCACAGGGCATATGCTCCTGTCTATGGTAGCCTAGACCTTCGAATAGACACAAAAATGTTGGCACTAGTCATTCCTCACTGTGAGCAGACAAATAGAAAGAGAGGCGTCCATTTTTGCATCTGATTCATCCCTTGTCATCTAGAGTTGTGATGAGGCTGTTAGTTAAGAGTATATTGGCTTTGGCACTATTGAACTGGGCAAACTTGGGTAAATCACTTAGCCTACCTGAACCTTGTGTCATCTACATGTAAAAGTAAATAATGTTTATGTCTTAATATGGGTTCCCCCCAAAAAATCTTAAAGAGGATCATGAACAGGAATTTTATTTAGGAGTAGATCACAGGAAACAGGAATGAGGGAGTAAGGAGACTGAAACAAGGAACAACCAATAGAAAACGTCCTAAGCAAAAGAAGTTCAACTTCACAAGACTTCTGAGAAAGTTACATCGTGCCTCCCAGAGTTGTCCAACTGAGAAATTGGAAACTGGAAACTTACCTACTATATTTGCTACAATCGTTAAATTCCACTACACTGCAAGACTCATAGTGTGTGCTGAAGGGAGAAGCTGTCAGTGTGCATCTGGGCTCTGTAGGACCCGTACACTGCAACTTATTATAATGATGCTCATTTTTATTATTCTACAATGAATTATACGCTTTGAGACAGATCATCGTCTACACATTCTCTCACATAAATTGAAAATAAAAGACCTTTAATCTGCCAGGTTATAACCTATCTCATATATAGGCTGTGCAGGATGTGAACAAATGGAGATCGTTTATGTCACTTTCTTATCTTATTGCTAATGGTCCTAAAATACCTAATAATCCTTCTTTAATTTCCACTTTTAATTGGCTGTGGTAATCACCTGCATTAAATTAGTCTCGTTTAGTTTTAATAGCATCATATATTCTGCTTGTCAAAATACCTATATGAAGCCCTCTTATTGCTGAATAAAGTGCCCCCCCCTCTCCAATCCTCCCTCCCTCCTTCTTCTACCACTGCCCCTGACCCTGCACTGGCTTTGTGAGATCTTGTATAATTCCTAACTACACTATCAGTGCAGAAGTGTTGTTGTCTACTCTTCTACTTTCAGCCTTGGGCTATACCATTCTTTCCCTCATCCCTCTCATAGTACAATCTCAGTCACATGATTTTTTAAACTATTTTTCCTCTAACCTCTTTCTTTTGTTAATTTATTCTTTCATTCAACTGTATTCTATATAATGTACAAGGTGCAGAGTTTTATCCATCAAATATGAAATACTCAATCTCTGTTTAATTATATTCTTTTCCTGGTTCTTTCTTTGGGCAAGTAGTAGATTAATTGCTAATCTGCTTTTACTCTTTTACTTCTAGTATTCTTATTACATTTTGTAACAGTTTTTATATACTAAAAAAATATTTAGACATGATTTATTTGATACATATATAAGTAAATAACGAAAAAAAGACAATGATTACAAAGTTTGAGTGTTCCAGAATTAATAGATGAGACTTTTTTACTTGTACATATTTATTCCAGTGTTCTTGTTTTATTTTCTGTGTTTCACTGCATTTATTTTTTTCTTTATGGATATTTTTCATGTTTATACATGACTTATACAAAACAAAATATTCAAATCTAAATTATATAACTTAATGGATTTGTCTTTCACATCCATGTTAACACAATTCTAAGATATAGAACATTTCTCTTATATTTTTTATAATTTTTAAAAATGTATATATATTCAAGTAAATACGTGTATAGTGATATAAACGTTATATGTTTTCAACTCTTAATGATCCTAATGGAGTTTTGTTCAGTAAAAATTTTATCCAAAATTTTATGCTCCAGTATTTATGCTCTACTAGTTTTTCATATTATACTTTCATTTAATTTCAACCTGAGTTCAAGCATTAACAGTCATTTACTCATTTTGTCTCATGTTTTTCCTTTCAGATTCTAGGAATGTGGAAAGTTCTTTAAAAAATTCTTATCATTGAAAATACTCAAGGTTAAATTTTTGATATACCAATTCCAAGTTCTTTGTTATGAACACTTATTCATACGTACATGATAAAAGTTAATTATTTAAGATAGTAATGCTTGTATTTATTGATTAGAAGTTTTTAAATATTGGTGCTTTTTTCTATAGATACATTAGAAATGATTGGCTATTCCATAATGGCACATATAATCTTGCTAGCTTTCATACAAGATGATTTTTTCTAAAAATCCTATCTAACCTAACTTTTAACACTTTGAACATTTTACTGTTACCTCATTACCACCCTCCTCAGCCCGCACACAAAAAGTTCATTCTTGGCATGGCATCCAAGATAAGTTTTTGCCTGGTCTTCAAACTAGAATTTTTGTCTTCTCAAATCTCAGTCAAACAAATGGACCTAACTTCTCAATTAAAATAAATATTTTTCAGTTTTCAGCATATTTTATGTTTTCTTCTTTATATGTGTTTACATTTTATTTGCTGCTCCTTTGGCCACAGATATGATTTTCTCTTTCTCTCTCTGTTTCTCTCTCTCTCTCACTCTCTCCCATTTCTTTTTTCTCTGCCTGAACGTAAGATCCAGCTTACAAGTCTTGTCTAAAGAAGCTTACAAGCTTCTTTAGACAACTCAAGCTGCCACTTTGGTCTGAGAACTCATGTCATACAATATCTGGCTCAACTGAACATATGCAATATTAAGTTATAATAATTTATTTACTTGACGGCATTTCTAAGAGAATATGAAATAACTAAGGGTGGTCCCATGTCCTAGTCATCTGCATATTCCTAGCCATTCTTGGGATGCAGTATGCTGCCTGAATGAAAAAACGAATACATCCCTGGGCATTAGTGAGTTAGGCTGATGTGTCCCAGTGTTATTTTCTGGCAGAATTTTCTATATGGAATGTGTGTTTCCTTCTTAATTTTCCATATAATTTTGAATAAAATATGTATCTAACCATGAAATTGTTTGTGACAAAAAAATCCCTCATCTAAAGTGGGTCATAATAAAACTCACTGTTTTAAGGATGAAAGAAGCAGATTGGAGCTGCAGCATTTCTTGCATAACATTCACTTATGGACTTGTTTTCTAAGTATTTGAATGAATACAAAATGTCCCAAATGGTAAGAGATTAGGTTCTCCACATTAGCTAATCCTTTGTGAAGTAACAGCAGGCCCAGATGTCATTTAGTTCAAATCAAAGACCTCAGACATTTGGTGAAATACAGCAAAAGGAAGACGGCTTTGATATGCTAATGATTCAATGCGTTATTCATGAAGTGTCGCTCGCCCTGTACACTGATAGCAACTCTAGTAGAGAAAACAGTTATTTTACTTTGTTGCACTTAATTTCCATGATTTACTTGAAAAGTGAATATGAATAACGGGAATGCTAATCTTTGTTTTTGGAAAACCAAATTTTCGGGGAAACAACAGACTTTTTTCTTTTTTTCTTAGACCCATTTCAGATTTCTAAAGATATATCACTGTTCATAGAAGTGCAATATATGTTTACACTCCTTACATGATCTTTTGCTTCCACACACTAGTCAATTTTAAGGAATGAATGAGTCTAATGCTATACTGTAGACCAATTTCTACTAATAATAGATACATTTTATTGAATGTCTTCTATACTAAGTGTTTTGTGTATATTAGGTTATATTATGTGTATTATCATAAGAACAATTCTTAGAAAACTGAGACTCAGAGAATATACATAATTTCCTATAGTCACACACATGAAAATGTATAGAGAAAGGACTTAAAATTATGGTGACCTTGTTCCAACGGCCATTCTTTGAACATCACTGTATTAGTTAGGATGGGCTAACTTTTACTGTAGACTCAAACAACTGCTCAATCTCGGTAAATAGCAAAATAGAAGTTTCTCTCTTGCTTACGTTCTATGTCCTATGTGGGTTAACAGAGGGACTCTGCTAATCAATATGACAGATTTCCTGCATCACCGCAGCTGTGGGCAGAAAATATGGTAAAAGGCACTCTGGTCCTTCAAGTTTCAGCATGTAAGGAGCACATTTTTGTTTACATGATGTTGACTAAAATAATTCCCATGGTTACCACAAACTCTGAAGAGTGCTGGAGAGTTCAATTTTTCCATTAGCCTGGAAAAACTGAGCTGTAAATATTTGTTAAACTGTACTGATGACTGTGCACCATGTTATGTCCCAAATACACTCAGAAATACTGTCATAGTGGTTCAGATTACTGTATATATATATGTGTGTGTATATATATATATATATATATATATTCTTATAAACCTTACACAAAATAAAACATCCGATAAGAAACTGTGTGTGAAAAATAAAAAGTATGCGCAATATACATTTCCAATGCTTCCTAGTAGTGGCCTTTGAATACTCTGTTCCAGTTTCCTTATTTTACCCCCATTTCACTTTTTGCATTTTTTAAAAGTGAAAATTGTTTCTTATTCTCTGTTCTCCACATTGCAAATAAGGGTGAAAATGTGTTGCCATATTACCTGCCCTAAAGCTCTGCTTATTCATTTCACTTTTCTGTATATAACTTCCAAGTGTCTCATTCATAACATGAAGGGTTTGAGTGAGGACTGCAAACAACACACATGCTAATGCTTCCTGATTTTTGTCAACTTGGCACTAGCACTCCTGTAGAAGATTGGTATATCTGTTTTCTGAAATCTTATTCCCCTGTGGCTTGCCAATGTGAGAAGCACACCTGCAATTTGCAAGGTAGAAGTGAGGAAGAGGTGGTAATTCTTGACCCGTCTTGGTAGTCACACACAGCTGCTTACTCAGACATGGTGGTCCCCATTCACTGCCCTATGCATTTCTGTCACAGTTAAGGCAAATTTCACAAAAGCTCTGCAGACTCTAAATTGCTGTCCCAGTTTGTTTACCAGGTGGCCCCATGTGTTCAGACTTGCCTATACTCTCTAGCTTTTCCACCTGCACTGATGTTTGAGGCTGGAATGTTTAGTGATTGTTTCTATGGGACTCAACCCACCCCTTTGTAAATTTCTCTCACAGCTCCATCCAAATTCTTGTGGATGTCTCGTTCCCTCACTGGGCACCTGAAATATGTGTTTTCCAGACCAATCACAACTTGGTACAATAGCCACCTCTTTTGAGCCGAGCACGCACGTTCTCCCATACTCAGGCATAACCATATTCTTTATTGTTTTCTCATACTTCTTCTGAAACAGGTTACACTCAAAATGGAATATTTACTGTACCAAAATTCATATTTTCCTCCATTTTGCATTGCAGTCCTGGTATTTGGTTCCTTTCTTGGTGGGGATTTTCCTCACTTCCATTTTTAATTATAGAATTCTTACTAATTTTTCATGAGCTATTTTAAATTCTACCTTGTTCTTGATACTTCCATAATCACTTGAGATAGAAGTAATGGCTCTATTTAGATATTCATAGTCATCTCACATACCTCTTCCTCTTTGCATTATCACATTAATTTTGTCTTTAAAATAATCATATGCATATTTGGTAAGAATAAAAGTGGGAACTAGGATTCAAGATCTCCAGTCTTCATTTTTTGCCTTTCTAGTTTTGTTGCTGTTAGGCTGCGATTTAGGGAATGGTTGTTACAGTGGTTTAGAGTCTTGATTAATGAGAAAAATGTTTGAGATAATAAAATAATTTTGATGATACTTGTCACTTGTTTGATTTATCCCTAACCTAGAAACATACTGTGGTGTCAATAATAGTGATTAGTTATAAAAGAGAAGAAAGCAAACAGTAAACACAGTCAGCCTTTTCACAAGACCCGGGATGAATTCTGAACTTAAAATTATGTCTTTGAGCACAAGACCCCTTATTTTTTAATGGACGCGACACTTTACAGACCTTAGTTTAGTAGACTCTCAATAGAATTTGACGCTTGTGATCAACTAATCTCTCTCAAAAAACTCTTTTCTTTACTTCAATTACAAGTCTTTGGTCAGTCATTTTCAATTCCTTCCCTAGAATTCTCTTTCCCTCATAAACACTCATGAGTTTAATAATCATTTATCCATACCCTGATGGTACTAGGCCTCCATTCTCCCAACATATATACCTTGATGACTCAAATCTCACAAGTGATAGGCAGACACCTTAAATTCAAAGGGTACATGTTGAACCCGGACATGGTCTTACTGCAGCATAACTTATTTTAGTAAGGAGCATCAACATTCAAAGTTGTCAAATCTAGTTGTACAAAGGAATCCATCTTAGTGTCTTTTTTTCCCCTCCCCCCAAATAACTAATGACTGCCAAAATACTATAAATTTCACTTTACAAGTATCTCATGAAACTGTCCATATTCCTTTACCTTTAGTAGAAACACCCTAGTTTCTCCTGAAATAGCAACAGTTTTTTTTCCTGTATCTATCCTTCCTCTTTCCAATACATTCTTCAACAAGTAAGATCTTATGAAAATGCACATTTAAACAGGCCTAAAATCTATAGATGAATTTTCAATTTTATTAAGGGAAAATCTGAATTGGTACCATGACCTCTCAGAGTCATTATGATTTCTGCTTCCCCAATTTTACCTGGTCCCTTACTGGCTTCCCATGTCCTCAAAGCCAACTTTATCTATCCTTGCCAGCTAACATCCAGTTTTACTATAGGGGTGTCTTCACTGCTGATATTTCATGATTACTTCCTTCTTACTTGGTCAGAGCTCTAAACTTTTGACACATGAACACATGGAGAATTTTGCATTATTTTCCACAGCAATATAATAATTGAATTAGTGTGTATTTTATAATAATCTGTATCCTGGAGTATACTGCATATATTAAGAGGAGAGAAATCTTGTCAGCCTCATTCATCACCATAACCCTGATGATGAGCATACTGTCTTATACTTGGTGGGCAGTCATCTTATGTGTGCTGAGTACATGTTGAAAGTCAGTGCATCTGGTAGTATTTCAATATGTAAAAATTCTTTCTTATTTCCAGGCATTTCTGAACTAGAATGAAAGTTAAGGCTAAATAGTTTGTAGTAAGTAATCTTGATATGAGCTACCATTCAAAATTAATTAAAATTATTAATTGATTGTTTTAACTAACTTCAATAACTGGCCACAGAAGACATATATTTTACACGATGGTAAATTTCAGGGAAAAGTTCTGAGTTTCCAAGTGTAAGATAGACATATTGGTTGTTAAATACACAATACATAGGAGATATTATCTTGTTCATTGTTCTCTCCCTAGGTTTTTCCCAAAGCTGATGAGCTTATTGAAAATCCTTTTTTCTTGGCAATAATCATATTGTTAATGGTTTTAAAAAAACACTGGAGTTTGAAAACTGTTACTACAAAGTGATGATTACGAGTTCTTTGATAGCGATGTGATTTGAGACATTATTGTTTGAGTGGCAATTTGGATAGGAAGGAATAATCTTCTAACAACCTGACCCACCAAGAGACAGAAAATAACTATGGAAAACAGAAAATATACTTTCTTTAAATTGGAAAACCTTGGTGAGTTAATTAAAAACAGGGAGATTTGAAAGTGATTTGAAACTTGCAAAAACTGCCCGAGATAGTTTAAGTTTCTCATTTTGGTGGCTTTCTCTATAGAGCATCTGCATTCACAGTGAGGGAAAGTAAATCACTGGTAGGAAGGTCTTTCTCACTGGAAAGTCTAAGGAAAGGAATCCAAAGCACATGGGTCACAGAACAGTGGGGGGCAATTCCAGAAAGGAAAAATACAGAGAAAGGGCAGCCCCATATCTGGTGTATAAACTTTGACCAAGTCTTGAGATGACCCCTGAACCATATATACCTTGGACATCAGGAAGCCAACTAAATGAAGATCTGTGCTGTAACCACTGAAGGTATGAAAGTTTCTAGTTTGAACAAAACCAAGCTAATTGTTTGCTAAAATAAAGCATATACACTCTTTAAAAGAATACAACAGAACCCAGAGTACTCACAAAATAATGTTCACAATATCCAAGAAGAAATCCAAAATTATCTGATGTACAAAGAACTAGGATATTTGACCAATATTCAAGAAGAAGAAAAATAGAAATTAACATGACTAATTCTGAGATAATCTAGATGTTGGAAACACAAGACAATAACTTTAAACATAAAAAAAAAAAGACCTCATCACAGAAAAAGAAAGTATGAAAAGAACAAATTAAACTGGAAATAAACAGCACCTAAAATTTAAAAAATAAAAAGTGTTAGATGGGCTTAGTAACTTAATTTAGTTAAGAGAAGAAAAATATATTAAATTTAAAGAGAGATCAATAGAAAGGAGAGAAATTTTTTAAAAGTTAAAAACATGAACATTGCATTAGGTGTATATAATAATATCAAAATTATATGACATATATAAATTTACAAGTAACAGAAGCTCGATGAAATCCAAATGTAATAACCACAGATAAAATCACACGTAAGCACATCATAGCCAAACGGCTGAAGACCAAAACTAACAAGAAAACTCTGAAGGCAGCCAGAAACAAAACAATCCACTAAATACTGGGAGAAAAGAAAGTCTTAGGCCAGGGATTACTCATCAGAAACCCTGGAATCCAGAATATACTGGTACAATATTTAAAGTGAAAAAACCAAAACCAAAAACCCAAAACCAAACCCCAAAATTGTCAATTTGTAATTATATTTCCATATACCCAGAGTGAATATCCATCACAATGAAAATATAATAAGTACACTTCCAGATAAGAGAAGCTAGGTCAATTTGTCAACACCAGACTTAACATTAAAAAATATGCCAAGGAAGGTTCTTCATGCTGAAGGAAAATAATACCAAAAGATACTCAGATTTCCAAAAGCAAATAAATATCGGAAATGACAAATGTGTAGATAAATATAAAATACTATTTTTCCTCTAATTTATTTAAAATACATATTACTGTTCAATGCAAAAATTATAATATTGATTTGCGGTCTTGCAATGTATATAGAAGTTAATATTTATTTTTTGATGTTGAGTTGTATGAGCTGTTTATATATATTGAATATTCATCCCTTATCAGTCATATCATTTGCAAATATTTTCTCCCAGTTAGTAGGTTGTCTTTTTGTTTTGTCAATGATTTCCTTTGCTGTGCAAAAGCTTTTAAGCTTAATTAGGTCCCATTTGTTTATTTTTGCTTTTATTTCCTTTACTTTAGGAGGCGGATTTATAAACAACTTCTTTCATTTTTTTGGTGCTGTTGTATTCATTTAACTTTCAAATTCTAATTGTTTATTAATAGTGTATATGAACAAAATTGAATGTCCTACATTGACCTTTTATCCCATGACTTAGTTAAGCTCATTTTATGTGTTCCAGGAGTGTGTTGTTTGTAAATTCTTTGGCATTTTCTATATGGACAATCACATCATTTTCAAATAAGGACAGCTTTATTGATTCCTTTCCAATTTGTATCCCATTTCTTTATTTATGATTTATTGTACCAGCTGGGTTTTCCATTACAATGTTGCATAGGAATGGTAAGAGAGGACATCTCTGTCTTATTAGATCTTAGGTGGAAAATATTTAGTTTCTTATAATAAATATGATGTCAGGTGTAGCTATTTTATAGATACACTTTATGAGATTGAGGAAGTTTCCTTCTATTACTATTTTGCTGAGAGTTTTTAACATAAATATGTATTGAATTTTGTGTAAAGCTAAAGATAATCAAGTGTAAACTGTGTTCTTTGATTCTAGCCTGGTTGGGAATAAAAAAAGGTCAAAAAAAGAAAAGGTATTATTTTGTGAATAACTTGAGGACATTCAAATATTCACTGGGCACCGAATAATGTTTGGGAATTATTTTTAAATTGTTATGTGTTGTTTGGCAATCTGTTGTTATTTTCTGGTGGTTCATGCTCAGATATTTTATGATGAATATCCTTTTGATTTATAAATGATTCAGAGAAAATTACAGCAAAAAATTAAAAATGGGTTATCAAATCAGTGTGTATATGCATGTTTGATGCATTTTCATTTTTACTTTTATGAATATTTGGTCATTATCATTGGCAAAATATAAATGGGTATATTTGCCAGGATATCATAATTGTACCCCACACTACCTTGGACATATTTTGTTAGTAATCTCTAAACACTCTAACAGAACATTTTACTGAGTAAGCCTTTTATAAATAAATACATATTTGTGCTATTTGAAACACTATACCTTATATGGCTCATTTCTTCTTTACAAATACATTTCACAGACAATTTTTGGAGAAATCATTGCTCATTAAGTTTTGTACTTTTAAATATAAACAGAAAACTCTAAACATAAGTTACTTTAATTTTTAGGTTTTTATATATACCTATGTATGTACATATGTATATATTATATATACATATATGTGTATAAATATTATATATTATATATATATTTAATTTCTTCATGTGTGAAACAGGGAAAATAAAAACTACTTGTTGGGCATTCCCTGGTGGTCCAGTGGTTAGGACACTGCACTGTCACTGCCAAGGACCCGCGTTTTAACCCTGGTCAGGGAACTAAAATCCCATAAGCCTTGTGGCTTGGCAAAACAAACAAACAAACCCTACTTTTCAAGGTAAGGTCAAACCATGGGGGTTTAAATTAAAAGTCTGTAAATAAGAACCAGTATTTGATAAGAAGAAACTCTGAAGACAAGATATGTAGTTAAGCCAAATCATGGTTATGTGAGGTGAAAACAGAAGTAAAAGTCAGGAAATTAGGGCCATGTCAAGAATCATTTTCTATCAAAAAAATGTGTTCAAATTATATCAAAGAAAGAAGATTTTACAATTTGTCTTGGAGACTGTTAAGGGGTTAAAAAATTATAAGGCAGAGAAGACTGTATTTACACAACAAATATGCATCCTTCCACAGCCTATATTTATTGTATAGTTCCTTTCATCCTGAAGTGCTTCACAAATTGATTTACAAACTTTGTGTATGGCAATCATTTTCATTTCTGAAATGCACTTCATCCATTATGCATACATATATTTCATTTTACAAATTTCAGGATGTGGCATAGTAATCCCCAAATATCACTTTGAGTCTGAAATACTATTTTATGGCTTCATGAAAACAACACGACAAATTGCTCACTCTGGTTTCTGTGACAAATCTGTCTTTGCAGTAAGTGGAGCTCTAATTGAAATGTACACTTCAACTTGCAGGCAGCAAAAGACAAAAAATATCAACAGGGGGCTCAGGAATGGATGATGCATTAGTTAGCAGGAAATTTATTGGATTACTAATGTGTATAGAAAATCTATTTAGGTGTTATATGGGGGAAATTTAAAGTGTAGCCTGCGGCCTTGATGATCATACAAATTAATTTGCACAGATAAAACATATCCACACCTAGATTTCAGTATTTTCTTTACATAGCATGCCAGCAGATGTGAGCAAACGTGTTTTAAGCTCAGTTCACAACTGCTAACTTAGTGCAGTGAGAATAGAATAGTCAGAGCAGGACTGACAGATTCTTGAAGGAAGTAAATTTGAACCAGGTTTTTATTGGTAGAAAGATTAAAATATTCCTACCATTTACTGGTACATTTATTAATATAGACATCAGTACACTGACTGTAATAGCACTGTAAAATTAGTACAATTTCTGCACTTTTCATTTTTCACCTCAGAGGGTGATTCATTCATTTATTCATTTACATATTCTACCAATCAGCCATACACTCAAACCATCATTTATTGAAAACTTCATATATGTCAAAAAATATGAAAGAAGTCAGTGACAAATTTGGGGAGAAACACAATTGCCATCCTCAAGAAATGATTATTAGCATTAAGATAATGTTTTTTACTCGCTGATAATACACAGAATTTTAAAAATTTATATTTAAAATCTTATTAACTAAAGTCTGGTTTATACCTGTTTGTATTTATGAATGTAGAGCAAGCTGAACTGTGTGCACCCCCCCAAAAAAAAATTTCATATATTGCAGTCCTAACACCCTGTACCTTAGACTGACTATATTTGGGAGACAGGGCTTTTAAAGAGGTAAATAAGGTAAAATGAGGTCATATGGTTGAGCCCTAAACCAGTATGACTGGTGTCCTCATAAGAAGAACAGATTAGACACAGACAATACACAGAACGTGTGAGGACACAGTGAGAAGACAGCCATCTGCAAGTCAAGGAAAGAGGCCTCAGACGAACCCAAATCTGCAGTCAACTTGAACTTGGACTTCTAGCCTCCAGAACTGTTAGAAAATACACTTCTGTTGTTTCAGCCATACAATCTGTGGTATTTTGTTTTGGCAGCCCTAGCAAACTAGTACAGTAGGTTACATCAGTATGTAAATAAAGTTCAATATGATTACTTTTTCCAGACCCCTATGCATTAGATTGTTTTTTCAGCAGTTGACAAAATACTATAGAGTGATTAAATATTTTATATTGCATTTCTGAAAAGTGTCTTAATAACAAAACCTTTTAATATCATGAAAATATTAGTATAAATATTCTTTTAAAAGCTGTAGAGGAAATTTTAAGATAGTGTGTTATTTTTTCAAATTGATTTTCATTATGAAACTGGAGGTATACTGCTACAGAAACAATTTTGTCCTCAAGATACAATAAATTACATTTTAAAAGGCAGAGAAAGGGAAAAAGTGAGCCCAGTACCAGGTATGAAATAGGAGAAATAAGGAACATGGACTGTGAGAAGAAAAATGTTTGTAAAATAAATACCCAAAGAAAAGATGAATATAGTTTAATTAATACTTATGATTACTTTTCCTAAAATAACTAGAAAAATATATGATAGAAACAACAGAAAAAGACAAATTATCCTAGATATATTTTACTCTCTAAATACATTCTTCTTTCATTCTTTCCCTGCTTGTATCTGTTTATCTTGAAAACATATCTCCTTTTCTTTACAACTTCCTGAGTATACACAAAGCTCTTTTCTTCTACATGAAGGCAAATATGACTTCAGGTATTATGGGAAATTTGATATATCTGCCATCAAATTTATGAAAGTTAGTATATTGTATACATAATATATATATTCATGAAAAAATTTATATAATATAATCATACTTATATAAATGTACACATTATAGAGCTAAACACACAGCATTTTTTCTGTGAAATTTATAAATTATTCACAATATCCATTCCTTGAATTTTTTAAAATAGTAAAGTCTAAATTTATATAGTATTTCCCCAGCCCATATATAGTTTTATTCATGTCCAATATTGTATTCTTTCATAATAATAGCCATATTAGAAATAGCAGGTATCAATTGTTTTCTTTTACAGAAGAGATTCCAAGGTATGTGGGAGTAGAAACAAAATACTTGCTGTTCCACGTGTGAGCTCCTGTTTTTCTTAAAGTCAATGGTAACTGGCTAGTAAAATTCAACAAATTCCCTGGTAAAGTCTTATAAAACACAATGCTTGAAACCTAACTGGGACAGACTCAAATGGAATTAAATTTGGTTGAGAGGCGAGATGATCATTTTAAACCTTCAGTTGATTCTGAGGTACACATTTGGCAAAGAATTAACATATCTTATAATGCTTCATACTTTATAAATATAATTTGTATTTATAGCTCTTTATAACTTAAATTTACTCCTTAGTTTGTAAATAAGTTTGTTGAATTAGACATCAAAATGATCTAATAATCATGCTCCCATTCTCAATGAAAATAATTCAGTTATTTCTTTTGAGGAATTCCATTTGTCCATCAGTTATTCAAAAAGATTTCTCATCTTTTTAGACAAATGACAATATAGAGGTAGTAAACTAATAATGAATATACTAAAAAATATATTTGGATATTATGTGTAAAGAGATCCTACATTGTTATGAATATTTTGTTTATACACTCACAAAAATGTGTATATAAAATAATTACCATTTCCATATATGCATAAATATATATCCTCTATTCATACATTATATTTTATTTTCATATTCCACATTTCACAATATAAGGAAGTAATTCATTTTCAAAACATTAGCTTGCACCTAGGTAAAATTAATTTCTTTTTGATAGTAGTACTTTCACCAAGGGAGATGAGTTATATTCATTCACATAACAAGAGAAGCTTTAACTGAGATGTAATTCAGTAAATCCAAAAGTTTTTTTAGGTTGCAAAAATTACTAGTTTCCTCAACTTCCTGATAAGCTTATATAATGAATGGTAATTAAACGACCACTGAATGAATGTGAAGGATAATAGAAAATGTTAAGTGACTAGAAGAGGAAATTAAAGAGAAATGGAATTGCAGAGAAATCAAAAAGGAAAGGAGAGTGGATAATTAGAGTGAAGACAAATAGCAAAAACTGACCCAAGAAAGGGGAGATGAAATACAAATTTAGACAGAAATTTCTTAGATTGCCCTCTCAATATGAAGATAAAACTCATTATGAATATGAACCTTGTGACTGAGTCTTCTCTGTTAAAAACTAAATGAGCGGTGTTTCTTCTGTATTTTTAAAACATGACATGGTTATGTAAATAAACCATGATATTTTCCAAATGATAAACTTCTCATTTATGTGATTCAAAATTTCAAATATATTACATATTTCCAGGAAAATTTAGCTAAAGTAAGAAATGTTTATATTACAAGTTTGAAGGTATTTCATTCTTACTATTTGTTTATTTTGGTCATTTGAGGTCAATCTTCATGTATGTCTATGTAAACAGCTTTTGGCAGGAAAAAACTTTTTGCAGGGAAGAGCTCTCAGTAGGAGGCATCCTTTTGTCTTGTCACTAACCTTAAACCAGGCACCCCCATGCTCTACTCATCTCCGGCTCTAACACACCTTTCAAATCTTGTAATCACACAATACCTTGCCTAACTTGTCAGTTCCTTCTGTAGATCAAAGAAGTAGAAATGAAGAATAAGTAATTAACAGATGACCAGATCCATTCCCTAGCTTCCCCTTCAGTAATCTCGCAATAAACTGTGTGGCCAAACTGTGTGAACAAGGTAACACTTAGAGGAAGATCACAAGAAGTCGAGGAGCCTTCGTGCAGTGGGGGACTCTGACCCCCATCTCAATGATTAACTAAGATTACTTCCCCTCTTCCCTTTAAAATTTTCATGGTTGAGCAGTATCTTTGGAGGTGGTTTCTGGGGACACTGAGTCCACCATCTCCCCAGATTGCCAGCATTCTGATTAAAAGTACCTTTCGCTTCTACCAACATTTGTCTCTTTCTTGAGTACTGATTTTTCGAGCGACAAGCAACCGGAAGTGATTTGGTAACATCTAGTTTCTTGCCACTATCTGGCCAATACAATAACATGAAGAATAAGGCACAACTGGTGAGACCCTAGGCATTTACATTTCAAGCTTTGTAAAATGATTTGTCTTCAGAGCTGGAAATGGAGAAATGAACTACATCACTGGATTTAGATGGAAACAAAGATATAATGATCCATATAATCTACTCACTTCCTCTGGAGTAAGCAAAGAGATATACACTATAATTTTCCAAAGTACCTTTCTAGAACTGACCCTTGAAAACTAAATCAAAGGAATTCCTAAAATTCTCCTATGAGGTGTTTTCACAAAGATATAATAGGACATGCCTATAAATAGGATTCTCAATCATGACATAAAGGAAACATTGCCTTAATTCGTCTTGAGACAGAATAAATGAGAGCTGAGTTTTCCTTCAAATAATTTTCAAGAACCTGGGGCTTGAGTGCTTCATCAATTTGAAACAGTGAAGAGACACTTTTAGAACCAATTTGCAACATCAGTAACTGGGGTTTGCTATAAATACGTGAATTATATCACACAGAAAAGTGATAGAAGTGTTTCCTTCTAAAGTTTCTAGTTCACTGTATTCAAAGCTTAAAATATAGTCTTCACCTATAACAGACAGGACCTCCTGAAAGACGTAATTTTTTAAAGTATGAAGCAGTCACTTCCCAGTTATTCCAACCATGTAAACTTCTACCTTAAACTCATAAATCCAACAAACTAAATTTCCAGGCTTCCCGGGTGGCACAGTGGTTAAGAATTCACCTGCCAATGGAGAGGATACGGCTTTGAGCCCTGGTCTGGGAAGATCCCACACGCCACGGAGCAGCTAAGCCCGTGGTGCCACAACTACTGAGCCTGCGCTCTAGAGGCCACGAACCACAACTACTGAGCCCGGGTGCCAAGACTATTGAAACCCGTGCGCCTAGAGCCCATGCTCCACAAGAGAAGCCACTGCACTGCAATGAAGAGTAGCCCCCGCTCACCACAACTAGAGAAAGCTCACGCGCAGCAATGAAGACCCAACGAAGGCAAAAATAAATAAAAATTTAAAAAGAAAAACTAAATTTCTTTTTGACAATCAAAGTCCATACGCATGAGAGTGTGCTTAACATTCAAATCTTAAACCAAAAGCCATACCTAAACTAGGTTATTTTTCTCTAAAAATCAGGCAATGAGATAAAGTACAGCATTTCTCATTAATCATACTGTCAGTAGTGAGGACACAGTTCATCTTAAAAATACATGAGGTTTCTTTCCCCATTATTTTTTGCCAAAAATCTTGATTGTGAGTATAAGTTTGAAAGATAGTGTATAATCCATGCTTTTACATTTGAGCATCTCACAACACAACAACGATCATCCTTAATTTGACTTACAATCCATTGAAGTTTGTGTTTTGTTACCAGAAAATGACCAAAGAAAAATGAGCTAAATGTACTGAACGCATTCAGTAGCATGGATGAACCTGGAAGACATTGTGCTAAATGAAAATAAGTCAGTCACAGAGGACAAATACTGCATGATTCCACTTATATGAGGTTTGGCAAAAAACATACACCTACATCTTCATGAAACTGAGGGAAATTCCAACAGGATAAAGCCCCCCCCCAAAAAAAATCCTCACTAAGGCACATCATAATCAAGCTACGGAAAACTGTAAGAGAAAACTAGTCAGTCAATAGACATCAGATTTCTCATCAGAAAACACGGATAACAGGGGGACATGACTTTTTTTTTTTCTAGTGGTATTGAAAAAACAGAAATCAAGCAGTTCTTAGATGAAGGATAATTGAGGATTGTTGCCAGAAACAACCCTAAAAGAATGGCTAAAGCAAGTTTTCTAAAAAGAAAATACATAATAGAAGAAGGAATATTGGAGCACTATGAAGGAAGAAACTACAACAGAGTAAAACTCTGAGTGCATACAATAGATTTTCTCTTGAGTTTTCTAAATTATACTCAGCATTTGAGGCAAAAATTATAATATTGTTTAATGTAGTTTCCAGTATATGTAGAGGAAATATTTGAGAAAATATTAGTATAAATGGGAGAGAGTAAAGGGACCTAAAGTGAGTTACATTTTATACATTTCACGGTAAAACGGAACACCAGTAGACTGTGATACCTATACCAATGACTAGCAAAGATATACAGATACATACTAAGAAACACTATCGATACTTCAAAATGCAATTCTGGAAATGTTTAGTAACACTCAGGGAGGCAGAAAAAAAGTAAGCAGAGAAACAAACAAAAAACAGAGTACAAACAGAACACAGAAAATAACACAGAAAATACCAGCTATACAAAAATTTTAAAATATCATTGGTGATATTGAATACAAACATATTAAATATACTTCTTATGAGACAGAGATTGGACGAGTACATAAAAAGAAGAACCTGTCTCAATTATAAGCTGTCTACAAGAAACACATTTCAAATATTATAATAGGGGTAAGTTTAGTAAAATAATGGAAAGATTTAACATGTATGTGATAATCAAGAAAAGCAGGAGTATCTACATTAAAATCAAAATTAAGAGCGAAGAGAATTACCACAAAGAGGGATATTACATAATAATAAAAGTCCAGTGAGAAGACATAATAATCCTAAATGCATATGCATGAAACAACAGAATTGTTATATGCAGAAACAAACCTTCTAGAAATGAAAAAAATATATAAACATCCACGATTATAATTTGAGAATTACTTAGCATTTTCCTCAACAGTTGGTAGAATGATCAGTCAATTCATAGTATATAGATAAAAGTCATCAAGAAATAGAAAAACTCAACATTATCAACCAATAATATCTAATTTTCAATTATAACACTCCACCTAACAATAGCAGAATGCATGTTCTTTTCAAGTTTCTAAGGAACATTTGTTAAGACAGTCCAAATCTCTTGCCTTAAAACAAATATCAACAGAAGTAAGATAAATAAAATAATGTGGAAAGTATTCTTTGATCAAAATGGGAAAAGGACTAGAAATCAATAACAGAAAGATGACAGAAAAATCTCCTAGAAACTAAACAATACAATGTTAATAAAACATTGTCAATGAGGAATTGTCAAGGGAAATTTAAAAATATATTAAACTAAATACAAATGAGAATGCATCATATTAAAATGTATTAGGTGCAGCTAATGCAGTGCTGGAAGAGAAATTAATAGCACTGAATACATACATTTTTTAAAAAGGGGAAAATCAAAATAATAATACAAGCTCACACCTCAGGAAACTAGAAAAAGAAGAGCACAATAAACCCAAAGCAAGCAGGAGAAAGGAAACAATAAAGATAAGAATAGAAATCAATAAACTGAAAAGAGAAAAATACTACAGAGAAAAATTAATGAAACACAAAGCTGGTTCTTTGAAAGGATCAATAAAATTGACAAACATCTAGCAAGACTGACACATAAAAAAAAAAAGAAGAAACAAGTTACTAATATCAGGAATGAAACAGGGTATATCACTATATCCCTGAAGATACCAAAAAGCTTCATAATACAATACTATTGCACTCAAGTATACTCAATACTTAGGTTAGGGCTCATCAATCACACTCCTGGGTATTCATCTTAGAAGAACAAAAACTGATATCAACACAAAAATATCTGAGCTAATTGATGGAGATGAAATTTTTAAAAAATAATCAGTTATTCTATTTAGGCATCTTATAGTCCTGTGGTAAGACTAGCATTAATCAAATTATCACATAACTATATTAACAACATTAAGTGTAGTATATACTGTGAAGGAGAAATACATTATCCATACAGTAATACTATAGGATCAACTGACAAAACCCAGAAAGTAAGAGAATGGATCCTGAGGAAGAGATGATTGAATTGATATCTGAAGGAATGTTCAAGAGTTAATATGGTGGGGCTTCCCTGGTGGCGCAGTGGTTGGGAGTCTGCCTGCCGATGCTGGGGACATGGGTTCGTGTCCCGGTCCGGGAAGATCCCACATGCCACGGAGCGGCTGGGCCCGTGAGCCATGGCTGCTGAGCCTGCGCGTCCAGAGCCTGTGCTCCGCAATGGGAGAGGCCACAACAGTGAGAGGCCCGCGTACAGCAAAAAAATTTTAAAAAAAATAAAGAGTTAATATGGTGTATATACACTACCAAATGTAAAATAGATAGCTAGTGGGAAGCAGCCGCATAGCACAGGGAGATCAGCTCGGTGCTCTGTGACCACCTAGAGGGGTGGGATAGGGAGGGTGGGAGGGAGGGAGACGCAAGAGGGAAGAGATATGGGGATATATGTATATGTATATGTATAGCTGACTCACTTTGTTATAAAGCAGAAACTAACACACCATTGTAAAGCAATTATACTCCAATAAAGATGTTAAAAAAATTAATAAAAAAAAAGAGTTAATATGGTGAAGAAAAAGTACCAGAGCAAAATCAATCCCATGGAGAGATATCTGTTCTCTACAATAAAAGTGTTTGAAGCAGGAAGTGTGTGTGTGTGTGTGTGTGTGTGTGTGTGTGTGTGTGTGTGTGTGCTATATCTTACCTCACATGATTAGTTAAGAGACTAATTCAGATAAGAAATAATGGCATCTTAGTCTAGGTGAGGGTGATGGGGATTAATGAGAAAAGTAGATGTATTTCAGAAGACAGGAAGTGAAGAGGAAGACTGTGATGCAGAATCCAAAATTCTCAATAAACGAGTTTGGGCACTGTGTTGATTTCTCAATATTTAGGATATTTTCTGTTTCCTCTGAAGGGAAGAAAAAAAATCACTGAAAATGTGAGGCACTTTGCACTTCAGAGAACTGAAGTATAAAGGATTGGGGAGTGCTACAAAATAACCTAAGAACTGTTAATGAAGCAGCTCATATTTAATTTTACTTTCTGTCTTTTAGCTTTTCGCCAACCATCTTATTCTAAAAATGAGGCAAAATGAGTAGCAATATAACAACTAATACGGTACTACTACTTTCTGCTTAAATTTATCTCCAGGAACTCAGGGTATTTCATACATATTATTCTATCAATCTTCATAACATGGCAAATGAGAACCCTGACATCCCAGCAGCACTGGGAAAGAAGAATGAGTACTGTAAGTGTGATAACGGTCAATTGAAATGTTAGATTACTTCTAGTAGCTCAGTGCAAGCTCATTAGGCAAAGGTTTGGTTTAAGAACTATATTTTACTAACTTTGCTATGAAAGTTGAACATTCATATCAATTAATTCACACTCTCTCCCCCTGCCTCACCACTGATTTGAAGAGAAGGTCTTTGATATAGGTCAGGGAATATATTAAAGAATGGAGATTTCTTGGGGAAGAAAAATTTTAATTAATTGATTATTTTCCATGTGTTATTTTCTCCCTTTTTGATGAATTTTAAGACATTCTAGTATCCAGAACACAGAAAAGGACAAATATTATATAGATGTAAGGAAATATTAGTTTAATTTAGGTTTTCCAGAAGCATGTATTAAGGTGAGTTTCTCCACGCAAATGATTTATTACAGAAGAATTCTCAGAGGGAGCCAGATAAGGCAGAGGGTAGAAAGCCAAGCCAGAGGGAGGTGTCAGGAAAAGGTCCTTCAGAGGGCAGGCATGAGCTTGATCACAGAAGAACTATAGAGAGTAAATAACACCTCATAGTTTACAAGGAAAAGGAGCTGGGATTTCACTGGAGGGCAGTGCCATCATTGGTTAACTGCTGCCCAGGGAGCAGGTGTAGTAGGGAAAGAGGGGAGGAGATGTAAATAAACTCAGAGATATACTAGCTCTCTGTGGCTACTGGTGAAATGTCTCCAGGGGCCCAAGGCAGTCTCCTAAAAAGGAAGCACAGAAGCTGGCTTCCTAAAGCACGCTGAAGACTGGAGGGGTACAGAAATGGTGAAATGGTAAAATCTCCAAGAATGTGGGCACAGTAATGATATGGTCTTCCATAAATATAACCAATTAGGTGGAATAAGGAAACACAGGAGAACCACCTTGAGAATAATTGAGATTTCTGTAGAAGGAAGCAGAACAAATAAAATAGAAAAATAAAAACAGGAGAGAAAAATACACTGTAAATAGACTTTCAAATCTGTAGATACAAAAAATATATATATCTGTTCAAAGAAAAATAAATAGAAATAATCAAGATTGAAGTGTTCCAACAAGTAATATTTTTAAACTTGCAGCAACCCAAGCATAAGAAGTAGGTCAGCTTCATACAAAAAGTAAAATAAAATATTTTACATTACTTCAGAAATCTTAGTGATATTAGGTGACAGAAGACAATGGAATATACCACATATCATTCACATGTCAAGACAGAAGAAAGCATTTTCAATTATCTACATAATGTAGAAATTTAACATGTAGGAAATCTTTTTGAAAAAGTACCTGAAGATATAATCTTGCCAGCTGAAAAATAAGGCAGAATTTAAATGTCACAAAAAGGAGAGTTTTGAAATGAAATGATTGATGGACTTAGGATCTAGGATAAAAAGAAAAATGTATATTTTTATTGAAAAGTTAAAATAACCATATGAACAATGTGATTATTAACTGTTGTATTTTGGCAGAAAAATTACACAATTTAAAATGTTATAAAAGATTCAAACATATTATATAATCCATGAAGAACTTCAATCTGCTAATAACCTCCATGCCACAAAAACAACCCACAGGTCCACAGATCAAGATGGCTACACTGCTGAATCCTAAGAAGCATTTAATGAGAAAACAGTACCAATCCTATGCAAACTCTTTCAATAAAACAAAATAGAGGCTACACTCCTGAAATCATTTTTTGTGGATTGCACAAAGCTGATTCAAAAACTGAGCAAGTGTGTTACAAGACATAAATGCTATACGGAGGTTTTTATAATGAAAGTAGCTGCCTCAAGAAGCAGAGCATGCAGCTGGATTTTTGGATTGTGCTGCTCATGAATTTTATGAGCACATGGAAGGTTTTTGTTCTGAGTAGAAGTGTTGATACCAGCAATCTGTATCAAACGGTGCAGTCAGAATCATCTATGTTTACCTTGGTAGTGGGACGGCATGTTACTAGATTACTAGAAAGAAGGGCATTAGAAGACCAAGTGAGTAAGGAAGAAAACAGTGTATAATATATATATATATATATATATATATATATAGTGACTTGAACTCTCAACTCTGAGCACCACTGGAAAAAACAGTCTTGTGTGTGTTTGTGTGTGTGCTGACCTTAGATGACTTACCATGAGTAAGCCCAGTACCAGAAGGTTCAGCTACTTGAGTTGTAAAACCTGTTAAAGGCACAATCTAGTCACGTGTGGTCATTTGTTAGAATCAAATAGGCCCCTAACTTTTGGGATGGGCATTTTTGGATACAAAGAAACAAATCTAAGAAACTTGAAAACCCAAGTTGCAAAATTAATGTCTGTCAGAGCAAGCCATCCTCTAAGCTAAGGAAACTATAATTTTGATGGAGAAAAAAAAGAAAAAAAAAGGGATATTTATTCTTCTCAAGACCTACCACCACCATTGTTTCTAGAACCAAAACTCAATCTCAGCAGAGACAAGAGAAATAAAAGAACTTTCATATTACTAAAGCCACAGTTGGAATTTAGGAGCCACAGTCGCCTCCTAAAAATCAAATAAAAATTATAATAATAAGTTTAATAGAAAATCTCCTTCTCTTCGAAACTGACAAAATAGTAGTAAAAATAACCTGTGCAACATTAAATTTATATTTACAAATATTGGTGTATATATTCATTATCAAGGAGAAATCTATTATGTATAAATTCTTCCTAGGAAAAAACAGCAGTGTTCAGGATGAAACAGAAATTAGAAAATGAGTCTATGGGCTCCTGCTTGACCTTACTGCCTTTTCTGATGTTGGATCTAAAGTTCACATGTTATGTATCAAAATCCCTACGTGGATTAAATGGGCAAGAAGATATTAGCTTGATGCTATATGTTACACTGCATAGCTCTCACAATGACTCATAAATCAGAGCCAGCACAAATTCATTTACATAGAAACAACGCTAAGTTCAAGGACAAAGTTAAGCTGTACTCTCAGTAAAGTCAGGGAGGACTAGAGAAAAAATTGTATATGTCAGGTTATTTATTTATTCTTTTTCTACTGATATTAATAAATATTTTCGAACAATACTTAGATTGTTTGGATTTCTAAAATGGTCATGGATATGTAAATGAAACTTCTATTTTGTATCTGCTTCCCTGTCTTAATGGTGATCATTGGCTCAAATATATTAGTATTCTTTTATTAAGAGAAGATTATCATCAATGCATAAACATATTTTATAAATTGGTAAAAAATATCGAGACTTTACTTCCATGTGATTGAAATAAACAAGCAGAACGTTGCAGGTTTTAAGCTACATACCACAATAAGTATATATTTTCTTCTCTCAGTAGCTGTTAATATATGAAATAATTTCTCAGGCTTTTGAAATTATTTGATCTGTTTTTTAATCTTTTATAGTATTTTTTTTTAATATTTATTACACTTTCAATTGTCAATTACTTCAGGAGTAATTTCACTCCATTCCAGTTTGGTTTTGATGTAAGCTAAAAGTGAAAAAAAAAAAAAAAAAGATATAGCTGTTTGGTAGATTATACCACATAGCTATACAACATAGTTATGAGAAAGTCATGCAGGTTTAGTTATTGTATCTTTAATCTCTGGTGGGCAGGAGTGTATGCCTTATTTGGCTTACATTAAAATCTATTTTGAGTTTTTGCTACTTGAGATAAAAATAAATACATAAATGGCAGTCCAATATTCAGGAAGCTTTTAACACCTGTTAACATTTGAGTCGTTCTAGATGATAAAAAATATAGCTAAAAAGTTTAATTAATTTAACTTGGACTGTAGTGGTACCTGGTGTTGTATCATATATTTAAGTCATTAAGGTTAAAATTAGGTTATTGTTTTTTATAAAACCTATACAAATATATCAATTTATTGAAACAGATTTACCACAGTTTACTTAAATGTTGAATGTTTCCTTCTGGTTTTACAATGGAAGCATCAGAACAGAATTAAGGATCATTCTACTTTCTGATAATTTTGAAAACATTTAAAATATGTTAATATAATATATCCCTTATTGCTTACAAAGAACAAGTCTTTAAAATGTGTAAGAGTACATAGATGATATATACAATTATACTTACAAATAATAAATATAAATATATATTTTTACATATATATATATGTAAAACCAGAACACTATGGTAAACATCTGAATTGCTTAGCCAACAGCCATCCTATCCCAGTTCAAACAGTGGGTCCTTTTTGGCCTAGGTATACCATGGTAATCATATAGTCTCTGCACATGATTGGATCAGGGTGTCAGGCTTGAGTTTTGGCTACTTACATTATGAGCTAAAGAAAGGATATGTGATACTATTTAGATTAAGGGAGGGCTTTCATGAGAGTTTATGGAAAATCTTTCTTTGTTTCTCTTAATTAAGGTCCAGGGAAGAAAAGTCCTCACTCCCTCAGTTATTGCCTTGTGTAGATATGAGGTCTTGGGTATGAGGGCTGGAACTTCCAAAAGACTATATATGTGATGAGTTTAAAGGTGAAGCCAAAACAAACAAAAATAAAGGGTATCTAAAAGGACCACAAGATAAAAGAATGCAGATTACTAGACTAGATCACTTCTGAAGCCTGCCCAACTCTGAATATCTGGATATGCATTCAATCATAGGTTTCTTAATTTTAAAAATATTGCATTAGAGCATATATAAATTCCTCATTTTTAAAATTGACATTAGCTTTTTTCTTAATTTCAGCTAACTCTCCTTAACAGATTTACATAGAAATTAAGATAGACATTATTTGATAGTAATCTGGTCTATTGACAGCAAAAACATCTTTCCTCTCACTTCAGTTTAGTTCTCGGAAAACACATGAAATTTCTATAAAGGCCACCTATAGCAAGCTTCTTCCCAACAAAAGACAAAATTCCTAAAAATATCCATTCCTATTCTTGCTCCATGTATACTCCAAAATTATTATTGAGTAGCTTTTAAGTTGGAATTTATATATTTATTCACAAACTGTATAAATTTATTTTATATTTTGCTAACAAATTCAGCAATAATTATATAGTAATAAGGAAGAATGTATTACAATGTATACAACGTATACAAGTGCAAGTTAATCATCTTACCAAGATGATGTTGAATAAGGCATTTGTGATTATAAGACAAATTCAGAGTGATTAAATATTAAAACATTTACTAATATTCTGAATTATTGGTAAAGAAAATAATGGCATGGCCATTTCAAAAAATGTGGAGAAAACTTTCAATAAAATGCAACACTCAATGTCCCAGAAATCTAACAAAATGGAGTCCTTTCTATATCATCATAAAATATTTACCACAAATGTCAGTGCTTTATTGACTATAAAATCAAGAAGCGATGAAACATGAAAACTTCACCAAAAAGATTTCACCCCATCTGCAAAACTTTAATAAGGAATGAAATTATCTGGGACTATGTACAGTTGTATAAAAATATTAGTCCTGGTTTAACTATTAATGAATAGTAAGACTAAATGGGATTCTAGTTGTATAAAATGTAGTGGGTATATGAGGATTTAATTTAGGTTCTTTTAGAAGGAAGTGGGATTAAAAGGTGGGAGATCAGAGAGAGAAAAAAATAGGTATTTTTTTATACCACTAGACACCATTTTTAAGTGATCACAGGACAATACCTATAAAAGGTAAATTAAGGGAGACTTACAAATGGCTGTACTAGTAGTCACCTTAAAATTAGCAGTTGTTGCAGATGGAATTTTATGATGATCTCCAGCATCACAGAAGGAACCCTGGATAATTATCCTTATCACCACTGACAAAGACATAGAATTGTACACTTATGATTTATTTTAAAACCTTTCTGAATGTCTCATGTATATATTACATTATTGCTATTCTATTAAACATAATCATTTATTTGCTGCATTTTTGCTAGTGTATCAATATTAGAGTACAAATTATTTCAGAAAACATTTAATTATAACAACTAGTCTACTTTGCCTTCAAGTTCTTGAATTTTGTCATTCACAATGCTTTCCATTCCTTTTATAAACTTCATGGATGAATAGTTGTTATGTTTAATAAAAGAACTAATTATTGTGTCCTAGATGTATTATTATAAGTAGAACTCATAAACGTGTTCTGAAGAACATGACTTTTACAGATCATTATTCTCTAGTATTACTTTATGGTATCTTAGTGGACATTTGCATTTGATTACTAATTTTGTCTCAATTATTGTGCATATTTAAAGATAACTACATCAACTTGGGCTGTATGTATGTAGCACATATATTCATTATTGTTTAGTTCATGATTTTTGACTTTTATTTGTTACTGATTTTTTAAAAAACTCATTTTTTATATTTATACCTATTATTTTATAATAGATAAAATTTTATAATGTGTATATTTTCTAACTTGGATGAATGCTTTATCTTTTTGATCACCTTTTTATTATATCAAGAATTAAAGGAATAAATAAATAGTTCTCTTTTGATACGGAAATGTCTTTATAAAAGCAATTCTTTCAATATATTAATAAAATCTTCCTTTATCCTATAAACTATTTAGAATTGACTTAAAATGGTCTGAAAATTACTAAATCAATCTGTATCTGTTTTTGAATGGACCACAGTGACCACAACCAGCCAGTTACTGACTGATTTATTCATTCAGTAAATCATCACTGACTCCTTACACTGCTCTAGCACTAGAGTCTGGAGAATACAGTAGAGAATTTTTAAAAGTTATTGTCCTTATTGAACTTATATTTTAGCTCTGTAGAGAGAAAAAATAGGTTTATAATGTATTGTTAGTAATAAGTGCTATGGTAGAAATAAAGCAGAGACATGACAGATATTTTCAACTAAACTTTTTTAAGGAGATGTCTTCTGAGGAGATGACATCTGAATGGAAACAGAATTAAGTGAGGATACAAGCATACACATATCTAGGGGCCAAGAATCCTAAAGCAGGATCACTTTTGAAAATTTAGAAAATACCACAATAGAAATATAAAAGTCAATATACTAATAACAATCACAAAGAAGAAAACGACATTAAATTGTATCATCTACACACACACAAGTATGCTTGAACATTTTTGATTGGATGGATGCCCGGCATTGAGAGTTTTACCTTGCTTGGTGTTGCATATTTTTGTTTTCTTCTCAGAATTTGGGAAATTTGTTCTGGTATACTGTTAAAGTACATGGATATAGTTAGATCCCTTCAGTGCTTGCTTTTAAATTTTGATAGGTGGAAAAAGAACAGCTTTAATTTAGGTATAATTTTGCCCCACTGCTGAGGCTATATCATTCTGAATACTTTATGTCAGGGGTCCCCAACCCTCGGGCCACAGACCGGTACCTGTCGGTTGGTCTGTGGCCTGTTAGGAATCAGGCCGCACAGCAGGAGGTGAGCAGCAGGTGAGCGACTGAAGCTTCATCTGTATTTACAGCCGCTCCCCATCGCTCGCATTACCACCTGAGCTCCACTTCCTGTCAGATCAGTGCCGGCATTAGACTCTCATAGGAGTGCGAACCCTATGTGAACTGTACATGCGAGGGATCTAGGTTGCATGCTCCTATGAGAATCTAATGCCTGATGATCTGAGGTGGAGCTGAGGCAGGGATGCTAGTGCTGGGGAATGGCTGCAAATACAGATTATCATTAGCAGAGAGGTTTGACAGCACATAGACCATAATAAGTGCTTGCAGACTCTTATCAAAACCCTATCAGTGAGTGGCAAGTGACAATTAAGCTGCATCTGGTGGCAGGCTTTACAGTGGCAAGTAAGTCGATGTACTTCAATTGTACAGCTGCATCTGCTGGCAGGCTTTAGGTCAGAATCCGCCCACCCATTACTTTATTTACCACTTCCGTCTGCGCCTCTTTCCTGCACTGCACACTTGTCTCAGTCACGGTTTTGGTAAGCCCACCAGCTAACCCTAGCCAAAATGAGTAAAAAGCAAACTTTGCTGGAGAGCTTTGAAAAGGGGGAAAGACCCAACGATGAGACAGCAGAAGGCTCTAAGACTGCCAACAAAAAGAAATCTGCATTTAAAAGAATATACCAAGAGTCCTACTTAAATTAGGGGTTCACTGCAACAGGTGATTCACATTCTCCAAGCCAGCTTTGTATAATATGTGGTGACCGGCTATCCAATGAAGCCATGAAACTTTCAAAACTGCTTCGCCACATGGAGACCCAAGCACCCTGCATTAAAAGACAAGCCTTTGGAGCTCTTCAAAAGAAAAAAGCGTGAACACAAAGAACAGAAGTAATTACTGAAGACCACCACTTCATCAAATATATCTGCGCTAAGAGCATAATTCTTAGTGGCTAACCGCATTGCTAAAGCTAAGAAACCCTTTACTATTGGTGAAGAGTAGACCCTACCTGCTGCTAAGGACATTTGTTGTGAACTTCTAGGAGAGGCTGCAGTTCAAAATGTGGCACGTGTTCCTCTTTCAGCTAGCACCGTAACTAGACAAATTGATGAAATAGCAGAGGATACTGAGGCACAATTGTTAGAGAGGATTAATAAGATGTCACCGTGGTACACAATGCACGTTGACGAGTCTACCGATGTTGACAAGGCAACAATGCTTGTTTCTGTGCAATGTATTTTTCAGGAGGATGTGCATGAGGATATGTTATGTGCACTTTTGTTGCCAACCAACACCACAGCTGCAGAACTCTTCAAGTCTTTGAATGATTACATACCAGGAAAACTGAATTGGTCATTTTGTGTTGGTATATGCATGGATGGAGTGGCTGCCATGACTGGACGGCTTTGTGGTTTCACTAGTCGGGTCAAAGAGGTCACTTCTGAATGTGAGTCTATGCACTGTGTCATCCATAGAGAAATGCTGGCTAGCCGAAAAACATCAACTGAACTTAGCAGCGTTTTGCAGGATGTGACTAAAATTATCAACCACATTAAAGTACATGCTCTTAACTCACGTCTGTTTCCACAGCTCTGTGAGGAGATGAACGCAGAGCACACACATCTTCTCTGATACACAGAAATGAGATAGCTTTCTAGAGGTAGATCACTGGCCAGAGTTTTTGAGTTATGAGAGCCGCTCCAGAGACTTCTTTTAGAAAAACAGTCACCACTGGCAGCACATTTCAGTGACACAGAATGGGTCACAAAATTGCTTACTTGTGTGATGTATTCAACCTGCTCAATGAACTCAATCTGTCACTTCAAGGGAGAACGACAACTGTGTTCAAGTTGGCAGATAAAGTGACTGCATTTAAAACCAAACTGGAATTATGGGGGCAATGAGTGAACACTGGGATTTTTGACATGTTTCAAACATTAGCAGAGACTTTGAAAGACAGTGATCCAGGGTCTTCTTTCTCCCAGCTGGTGCATGGTCACCTATCTCAGCTTTCAAAAGATTTTGAGCATTACTTCCCAAACACAGCAGACGCCTGAACTGGGAAGGAATGGATCCGTGACCCATTTGTGAATAAGCCAGGTGAATCGACTTTGTCCATGCTAGAAGAGGATCAACTACATGAGATAGCAAATTACGGTGGCCTTAAAAGTATGTTTGAGACAACTTCAAATCTCTGTACATTCTGGATTAAAGTCACGGCGGAATATCCTGAGATTGCCACAAAAGCACTGAAAAGCCTGCTTCCATTTCCAACATCCTATCTTTGTGAAGCAGGGTTTTCTGCAGTGACAGCGACCAAAACGAGATTATGGAATAGACTGGACATAAGCAACACACTTTGGGTGTCACTGTCTCCCATCCTCCCCAGATGGGACCATCTAGTTGCAGGAAAACAAGCTGAGGGCTCCCACTGATTCTGCATTATGGTGAGTTGTATAATTATTTCATTATATATTACAATGTAATAATAATAGAAATAAGGTGCACAATAAATGTAATGTGCTTGAATCATCCTGAAACCATCCCCACCCCCACCCTGATCCATGGAAAAATTGTCTTCCATGAAGCCGGTCCCTGGTGCCAAAAGGTTGGGGACCACTGCTCTACGTGATACTGTTTTTCCTTTACAGATGATGGGAACAGACTATTGTGAGCTCTGAGGATTGTTCTTTCTGTACTTTCAGGTGGTTCTTTTCCCTTCGGAGTAGCTTTCCCTTAGCTTTAGGTGGTTTCCTCACTTGCACATACTGATCAGCATTCATCTGAAGACTTGAGGGAAACCTTGTGTAGATCTCTGAATCTTTCTCCGCAGCCCTGTCTTCTCCATTACTCTGACACTCAGACTCCAGACACTGTGGCATGCCTGAACACCCAACTTCATCTTCTCAACTCGGGAAAGTTGCCAGGATCCCTCTGGTTTCCTCTTACTGCAGCCTTGAAACTCTCTGTACATTTGACTGCAACAATCACGAGGCACACCATATTTTTCCCCTTTCAGAGTCAACATCCTTGACTAGGAGTTTAAATCGGGTCTCTGTTACTCTATCCAGGATAGAAGTAAAAATTTCTCTCTCTTTTTTAAGAACGTATCTAACTTAGATGAGCATATCTGAGTTGAAGATTAATCAGTCTCTCTCTAAAGGAAGTATAATATATCAGAGAGTATCTTTGATCAATAATTTTCAGATGAGAAGTCAGTTGGGAGGCTCTCCTAATCACATGTGAGGAATGCAGTGAAGTTAAGACATTTAGAGATTGTGAACCTGGTTGCCTTTACTTAGGGTATTGTCCAGGTGATATGACCTTGTGACAGTCATTTAAACACATTAATAGATTCACTTTCCTTATATTAAAACTGATGTCAATAGAATGAATGGACTCTAGGATCTACTGTATGTTTTCAATTTCAGTATTTGGTGACTAAGGATAAATACATTAGTGTTTGAGACATTAGAATTTATCTAAACTACCACATCCAAGATAAGTTTAATTTGATTTATGTAATGATACATTTGTATTTTTACATAAATATCCCAGGTAATTATTTGGGGGGAGGTGTTATATCTATTTTCTTCTTTCCCAAAATTTCTGTTAGAAAAAGATGAAAGATCATTTTTATGGATATGCAAAATAACCAGAAATACCTAATGAAATTAAATAAGTAGTAGGTATCTGCAGTGCAAAATAAAAGATATATCAACTTCCTTCAAGCTATCATAGTGTTAACTTTGCTATTCTCATACTAGCAAGTCAAGCTATAGGGATAAAGACTTATGGATTTCCGTTAGGTCAAGAAATTATGCTCTGAATACTAGTATTGCCTCACTGTCTACCTTTCTAGGTTCCATTGGACATGTTCTGATCATTAGTGGTCTCAGCTAAGATACTGATTAAGTAGATGTGACATATAGTGCACCAGGATCTACTACAAAGCACATTCACAAGGATCTGTTACATTAAAGTTGTAGATCATGCTATAAACAAAAGAAACATTGTTCTGGTTTGATGACTCTCTGTTTAGAAAGGCTTAAATTATTAAAAATATATATCTGTGAATCAAAAATAAAAGTACATGGTGAGGTGAATCTTTTGCTGATTATTATGAACTGAATTGTGTGCCCCCCCTAAACTCAGATGTTAAACCCCTAACCCCCAATATGACTATATTTGGAGACAGGGCCTTTATGGAGGTAATTAAGGTCAAATGAGGCCATTGGTATGAAGCCCTAATCCTTAAGAACTGGTGCCCTTATAACAAGAGGAAGAGACACCAAAGCTCTCTCTGCACATACAGAAGAGGCCATGTGAGGTCACAGCCAGAAGGCGTCCGTCCATCTACAAACCTGGAAGAGAGGAAATAACCAGAAACGAAATTTGCTATCAACTTGATCATGAACTTTTAGCCTCCAGATCTATGAGAAAATAAATGTCTGCTGTTTAAGCCAACCAGCCTGTGGTATTTTGTTATGTCAGTCCAAGGTGACTGATACGTTGACCCACACATTTATTTACATAAACAGTATTATATATAAATCTAATTAGTTTTTCTTTTGTAGCTAATTACTAAATATGCTCTACTTAAAAAGACACCATGAATTCACTGTGGCTATGGAAAATAGTATTTGGTAAATCTTCAAAAATAACAACAACAAGAAAAGGACATAAGCTAGCACACCATGGGAGTTCACAGATAGATGACAGAACTTCTTGATGAGGACATAAAGAAGGAGTCCAAAGACTAAGTTGGGATTTGATTTAAACATTGATAAATAGGGAGTATTTTGACAGTTGGATATTGTGGTAGGAGGATTCTGTCAGAGGGAACAGGATAAATAAAAGTTTGGCTGTGAGCAAACAGAAAATATGTTCAAAACCAGCAAGGAACCTAAATGGCATACCTTGGGCTCACTCTCTTTCACAGCAGGGGAAAGTATTTTATACATTTGGCATTTGGCCTACTTCTCTGTGTTTTAGCAACAACAACCATTAGCACTCACAATCACACAAGCACTAAATATTTCAAAACCAGACTGCACAAGTGGCTATGTATGCCAAAACTAATCAAACTGCACACTTTAAAAATGGATTTTTGTTGTACTTTCTACTTTAATGCATTCTAAATTTCCATATGGACTCAGATGCCTTAGCTTTAGATATGCCTAATTAATAAAACATTTATAATTCTGTAAGTCCTAAATATTAAAAATAAATTACACAATGGATTTTTGTTGTATTCGAATTATACCTCAAAAAGCTGGTGAAAAACATGAAAATCTGTGGATTGAATAATACATGTATTGGAAAATTTTAGAAATGACTTATAATGCAAACAAGTAATTTTAAATTGTAACCACATAACCTATAAAATGAGTAAATAATGGCTAAATGATTGTCATTTTAATGTATTGCTTTAGAATGAAGTTTCTATATTGTTAATTAAGAATATAATTCAAAATAAAGAGACCTGAATAATTTGACCTACAATTTATGATGAATGCAGTTCTAAAAATTTTTAAATTGTAAAAAAGCAATAATAGTAAAATATAAATTCTAGAAATTTGGTTAAATGAGGTATCTAGGAAAATATAAAGTTAACTTACATAGTAGCAATAAGAATAACAGAAAAGTAACAGAGTCCACAAGAGCACTGGTGCACTTCTCTTATTTGACAAATGGAAAATGTTGTGCATTCTGTATTTTTGCTCTTTGCTATTTTCAAATTCACATACATGCTCAAATACATAGCACCTCAATCTCCACATACTTGAATTTATGTTGTTATGAATGCACTATAAAAATTATTCAAGTTCAATTCAGTTTCATTTTTCTTATCTTCTTAAAAAAAAGAAAAGCATGAAGTCTCTATGGAATGCCAAAATAGGACTTTCTTCTATAATTGTTTATTTTGTGTCAGAGAAGAAAGATGAAGCAAAACAAATAGTGAGAAATTACATTATATTTGCACAAAGTCAAGTTGGAGATCAAAAGAGAGTGAACTTTATCTGGCAAAATGATCAGGGAAAGATGCATTTTTTTTTTATATTGGCAGTGTCTGAAAATATAGATGAGAAGTGACAGAAATAAAAAGGTCAGGTTCTTAAGCATTAATACTGTAAATAAGATGAAGTTGGAGCAAAATGTATCCAAGACATAGATGAATGTATACATTTTGGTCAGCATGGTAGTCAGGTTGTCAGAGAATCATGAAACAATTTTTCAGAGACTGGGTTGCTGGTAGATTGTGGAGGCTGTTAAATGCTTTGCTGAGATAACTCTATTTAAATTTAAGGACATTAAGATTTATAAAAGGGTTTTAAACAGAGAATATACACGACTATACTTTTAAGAAGATTAATCTGCTGATGTGTTTTGTTTTTGCAGGATGAACTAAAAGGGTAATATATGAAGGAGGGAAGAAAAAAAAACCCAGGAGACTTCTAAGGTATTTGTAAAAGAACAGGAAAGAACTTCTACTAGGGTAGTAGATATATGGATTTAAAGCCCAAGAGAACCAGATGTGTAAATGTATAATTCATCATGCAAGAAATGCTAGTGAAACTCTTGGTGTGTGAAATATCACAAAGAGAGAAAATGTAGCAAAGAACAGATAAAAATTAGAGGCAGAGTCTTCGAATGTAATGATGGTTAGGGAGAATATGGAGAAAGACACAGCAGAAAAGAATGATTAAGGCAGAAATCAACGAAATCCTCCTAAGCATCTGTCTCCTTTGTTAAATTTGACATTTGGTAATAGCATAGAGAATAATAATTTGTTTATTCTTTCTTTTATTAAAGATTAAGAATCTTAATAAATCTTAGGTTGCCAGATTTTTATATATCTTCAGCCAGTAATGTACATTCCCGATTTATACTGTATTACTCAAGTTTGCAAAGCTATATTACTATAGGACAAATTATAACACAGTTACCTTGCTTAATTGTAACTCAGTACAAATCACTAAAGTCTTTTAAACTCTCTTCTGAGAACAAAAAATTTAAATAAGTCATTGTCATAGCATTAACCTTGATGGATCATAGTAAATGTTCTTCTAACAAATGAAAGTATGACAAAGCAAGATGATTTTGAAAGAGATACTAAAATAAATGCTGTTATCACAGAATAAAAGGCAGAGAGCAATCTGACCTAAAATATGGCTGGCTACTACTGGCAGTACTTTGATTAAAATTTTAGTATTTTTTTAAAATTTATAATTGAATTAAATCAGATTCAGTCAAATTAACTCAGTTCTGTCTTAGGTATTCCAGTCTATAATAATGCAAATTAAATATCTTGGTCATGAAAATTAATACCCTGGATATGCAGGCATTTTGATGATGACTGCTTCAGATGTTTTTGTTTGTAGAATTTTGGTGTTACCAGTTATTTCCAGTAGACAAGAAAAATAACAAGAATTAGTCATTATTTATTAACTAAAATGGGGCTGAAAAATGTTGACGTGATTGTATGATGATTGGTGACTAATAAGCTTCTTGCATTTTATGTTATTCTGCTAGGAATTTTTAAAACTAATATTTTAAAAATTATGATATTTAATTGCATATAAATATATTACTAAATATAACGGTATAATGTATGCATTTAAAATTTCAATTAAATTTGTCTATATTACAAAATCCAAGAAACTTTAAAGTTTGATGCAGTTAGAAAATAAAAGAAACCAAAAAAATCACAAAAAAGAAAGAAGAAAGCATATGTGGATCAATAATTTAGTAACCAAGCACTTTTTCCTTCTTGCCTATCAGCATTTGCAAAAGTCCGTGGCCTTCTCAAGATATTGCTGCCTGATAACTACTTGTGTTTTGCCTAACCCAAAAGCAGTTATTTTGTTAAGTACTTTTGTGACTCTCTTTACTCAAATTTCCAGCAAAGTTTTCAGTCTTTAAACAGCATTGAAACAAATGTGATGACTAAACTTCTCTCTATGGTGGTTGAACTAACAAAATGAAAATGTTTTTACTGAATTATGTCTAAATAATATTAATTTAGAGAAGGGTGATTCTTCCAGTCAGTATAGTCCTCTTATTTCCTTTAAAGATGTTCCTTAATTACATCAATTAAAATGTTAAATATAAGTTCAAATTCATGTAGTATCCACCTAGGAAAACTTAGAATTAAGCTTGATATCTATTCACTTTCCTCTACATCTTTAACAACAGATCTCTGCTGTGTCTAAGATTTATGTAAAAAACTATTTTGATTTTTACAACATACATGTTGAAGTGTTTAAGTTTATTTTTAAGATTGAATAAATGATTCTAAATTATTTTTCTATTATTGAAATGTATCATCAGATGTATACATCACTTCTCAATCACTGGGATATTTTCCTTTTCTTTAGAGTAACTTTTCTCCAAATGCTATTTTTTTTTTTTACTAATCTATATAAAAATCTATTTTCATAGAAGCCTAAGTGTGTGGTTTTCTCTTCCTTCTACACAGTATACAGTTAGAAGCTTACAAAATTGCCTTCTAAGTCTACAGCTTACAGGACACTTTGATGTCTGAACATGTTGAATTACCAAATTTCCCTGAAATATCCTCTTTCTCCTTGTCATAGAAGCATAGATATTCCTTGCCTATGGACCATAAAAGCTCACTTAAAGTAGGTGCCCTCTGAAAGATCTTTTTTCTCCTCAAAATCCATCAGTTTTTGATCCTTGCTGCTATAAGCCAGCACTTGCAGCTCGGTTTAGCCAGAGAGGAGAAAAATAAACCCTGCTCTGGGAAGAAATGGCCTAGTCACCAAAAACAGGAGAAGAAGAAGAATGAGAAGAAGGAAGAAGAAAGAAGGAGAAGGAGAAGGAGAAGGAGAAGAAGAAGAAGGAGAAGGAGAAGGAGAAGGAGAAGGAGAAGGAGAAGAAGAAGAAGAAGAAGAAGGAGAAGGAGAAGGAGAAGGAGAAGGAGAAGGAGAAGGAGGAGAAGAAGGAGAAGAAGGAGAAGAAGGAGAAGGAGAAGAAGAAGAACAAGAAGAAGAAGAAGAAGGAGAAGAAGGAGAAGGAGAAGAAGGAGAAGAAGGAGAAGAAGTCACTCATGAAGGTTTTGGAAAAGACACCTGCAGCTGGTACCAGGAGTTTGCTGGATGCTACTGAAAACATGGATCCAGTGAAGGTCCTTATTAAACTAAATAGAGAAATCAGAACTGCCTTATATCAGTGTCGAATAAAGAAGCATTCAACTTCAGGAAGTGGGACTATCAGGCTTGATTTATCATATTTGGCCTGAGAACCCACCATCTGATATATTTATTTGGACGGGCCAAGGAACCCCCTATTTTTATTAAGGCAAGAAACAATGCACCATTGAGGAAGGCACCAGGATTCCTGAGAGGTTTAGGAATAGTTTTCCTCTGTAGGCCAGATATTCTGTCACAGAAGTAGGCTCTCAAATAGTAATGGGAAAGATGCCATCTGTCCCTGTCCCAGAATGACAGAGGGGAAATGCATCATTTACCAGTAGGGTCAAGGTGGACATAATTTCAAAATGAGCAGCCAGGCCTGAATGGGAAACAGAATTTCTTGACCTGCAACAATTTATGGTAGTAGCTGATAGGTCCTGAAGTCACAAGCATTGAGATAGATAAATAGCTAATGACAGTGTTGCTTGATTTATATAAGAAAACAAAAACAAAAGCTGGCAGAGAGAAGGTTAATGAGTCAGTCACTACAATGAAAAAGTATGCCCTCTTACCCAGTTTCAGATTTAAGTCAAGTTCACTGACCCAGAATGAAGAAAAGGCCAGATCAGCTTGAAGTGAGATGTTGCAAACCCATAATAAATACACTCAGCACATTCCTTCCCAAAGAGATTCTAAAGCTGCTCACCAAGATAAATGTCACTGAAGAAAAGAGAATTCCCAGATTTTCACAGTCTGCTGAACACAGGGACTGATGTGGAGCTGACAATAGGAGACCTAAAAATCCATTGTGGTTTTATGAGAATGGAAATAAAAAAGCCAGGTGATAAATGGAGTTTAGGCACAATTCAGCGAATCCTATAGATCCAGTAACTACTGTGGTGGGCAAAGTAATGCTCCCTTCCCAAAGTCCTTGTCATAATCTCTAGAATCTATGGAACATCACCCTACATGACAAAAGGGACTTATTTATTGTGATTAAATGAAAGCCTTTGAAATAGTGAGATTAACCTGGATTATCAGTGTGAGCTCAATGTAATTCCAAGAGTCCTTATAAGAAAAAGATGAAGCAGAAGAGTTGGAGTTAAAGGAATGGAAGCAGAGTAAAGATTGATATAAAAGCCACATGTCAATGAATGAAGGAAGCTTCCAGAAGCTAGAAAGGCAAGGAAAAAAATTTTCCCCTAAAACTTCAGAAAGGAACTTATCTTGATACCAGCACCTTAACTTTAGTCTTAATAAGACCCATTTGAATTTCTGACCTCTGGAAATGTAAAATAATAATTTTGTTCTTGTTTTAAGATGCAAATTAAGTTACAGTAGCAATCAGAAACTACCTTGCAGGTATTTTATTTTTAATGTATAATAGAATAGATGTACTTAGCAACTGATGGAAGCCAGGGAAAGGGAAAGGAATGCAAAGCTTCAAGCTGTGGTACAAGCTGCACTGCTCCTTGGGGCGTGTGCTTCAGGATACAGAATGATGGTAGATGTATGTAGTAATGTGGAGCCTCCAGAAACACTGAATTGGAGAATCAACACAGATTCCCTAGGATTCTGTTGAATGGTCATGTCTTCCAAAAGAAGAACTGTTCTGCTTGAAAAACAGCTCAAGACTTCTGGTTTCAGCAACTACATGTAAAGATCTAGGAAGCTGTCTCTCTCATTATGAGAACCAGAAACAGTTGGACAAACTGAAAGTCAGTGATTTTTCTTATACCCATCAGAGCAATGAGTTTGGAAGGCAAAGGACCACCCTGAAATCTGGAGAAGCAGGTGTACCAATAGGGACACTTCAGCTGAAATCTGCTTATCTGAACTGGAAGCCACTGAAGCAATAACCTGCTGGGAGCACATAAGTGGTAATTTTGACAAAATGATGGAGGCTGATTGTGGACTAGCATGAAAGTAAGAAACTCCTATAGATACAGTCTTAGGGGAGACCCCACATTTTCCTGGGCTTTCCCTCCATGAACCCCCACAAGGTTCTCATGGTGCAAATCTGAGAAAATTCCCTTTAAGGCCCCACAGGGAAAGAGTAAAAATAATTGTGAAACATGCCCAGAGCTGTCTCCACAGCAAAAACTTATGCTCTAGGTGGAGGTGGGGGGAAAAAAAAATTACCAAAATCAGAAATGAAAAAGGAGTCATCACTACTAATCCCATGGACATGAGAAGACTAAAGGAATAGTATAAAAAAACTCTACCTACACATTTGATATTTAGATGATTTGGACCAATTTCTTGAAAGACAGGAACTGCCAAAAGCCATCAAAGGAGAAACAAATAACGTGAATAATATTATGGGTATCAGAGAACTAGGAATAATAATTAAATCCTTCCAATAACAAGGGTGTTCTATAAGCCCCAGGCACTTCTCCAGAGAAGGGGATAGCTGTGTGGGCCATTAGGTGTAATGCTGACAGCAGGTGGGGTATGGATATGCCAGCCTGTGGAGTGGACCTGGGCAGGACACACACACCGTCTCCTACACGTACGGAGGGGGAGTTTTTATCACATCTCCAAGGTGCTGTTCAGTTGTTTGAACATTGTGTTTGTTTGCAGCTTTGTCTGCTTTCACCAGTGAGAGCCCATGTCGTGTTAAAATTTTAAAATCTCCCCTATAGACTGTAAAGTGAATACATCAAGGAGACCATGAGATACATAAATCTCAATCTTAAATAAATTCAGGGGAAGAAAAGAACAATGAAAAAACATCGTACCTGTAAGGCAGAAACCATGCCAGATCAGATCCCTATTGTGAGTAATCCTCAGCAGCATTTTCTTTCTTACACACAAAATAATAATAATTCTGGGCACATATTTTCATTTTAAAATTTCTGTGACAACTCTTTTATTTTCTTACAAAGTGTGCAATAATTTTGAATGTCATGCATAGTAGATGACAGAGCTGAGGCAATCATCATGTAAGTGACAGCATATCATTTAAAATCACTGAGATAGCGAAGATATATGTCTTATCTGCAGTGGCAGGGATTTCTGATAGAAGAAAGATGCTTTAGACACAAGTTTTTGAAAATCAGAACAGAAACCACATCTCTCACAATAATGCCAAAATTACAACACACGCTTTAAAAAAGCACATACAGAAGATGCAGAATGCAAAGGATTTTGTTATTATTTTGGAAATTGACACACAAAGCAACAAATATATATTCATAAAAACTAACTGTAATCCAACACCAGTTAGAATAAAGCTTCTTATTTATTTCTGGGGTAATCTAGTTTACACCTATTAACAAGATACTATTTAAAAAGTCAAGAAGGGTGTTTGCTTCATTTAAGCTACTAAATTATTTATGAATAATGATTTAAAGTGTTTACCTTGACAGAGCAAAAACAATTGAGAACATCACTTTAGGAGTCAAGGAATGAAACCCCTATATATGTTGTATTATGGGTAATTAACTTCATTTCCTCAATTTTGTCAAGATATCCATTAATAGAAATCACGGAGATGGAATAGGAGATTTTACCAAGAGGAACAATAATTTAAAATCTAGATGAAATATATAAGACTATTTTTATTATTTTAAAAGAAAGATGGGACCTTCCTGGCGACGCAGTGGTTGAGAATCTGCCTGCCAATGCAGGGGGACACGGGTTTGAGCCCTGGTCCGGGAAGATCCCACATGCCACGTACCAACTAAGCCCATGCACCACAACTACCGAGCCTGCGCTCTAGAGCCCGCGAGCCACACTACTGAGCCCGCATGCCACAACTACTGAAGCCGGCGCGCCTAGAGCCCGTGCTCCGCAACAAGAGAAACCACCGCAATGAGAACACGTGCATCGCAACGAAGAGTAGCCCCTGCTCACCGCAACTACAGAAAGTTCGGGTTGCACGCAGCAACTAAGACCCAACGCAGCCAAAAATAAATAAATAAAATTAAAAAAAAAAAAGAAAGATGATGATGATGATTTTGGCCATGCAGGGCGGCACGCGGCATCTTCGTTCCCCGACCAGGGATCCAACCCGTGCCCCCTTCAGTGGAAGCATGGAGTCTTAACCACTGGACAACCAGGGAAGTCCCAAAAGAAAGATAAGTATTAACAAAAGTACATTCCTCATTTTAATAAACTTTAGTTTATTTCATTATGTTTAAATTATTTCCATGATATGGACCAGGAGACAAGGTAAGTACCTGGGATAGGTGTGCGCAAGATATAAAGCTGCTGTTTTTCTTCACCTTTATCAGCTACCAACTAGCTCCAAGGTTCTAAATTAAGTGGAGGTCGTATTGTTTATTCCTGTAATAATTTTCAAACTTTTTATTAGTTTTGATTAACTATTTTTCTTGCTTACTTAACCAAGGTTTACCTTTTCTTCAGGACTATAGAGTGTTCTTCAAAGATGCCAAATTAATTTTATGACAATCCTCTGATCAAAGAATATGAAATCTCAAGCTCAGTTTCTAACCAGACAAGCACTCATTCAACGGAATAATAGATACCAATGGGACTCTGGACCACTGTGTGGGACAGAGCTAGGGTTGCAGCCATGCAGTACTGTTACAGAAGAGAAGTTTGTAAACCTTATCATCAAGTAACCAACCAGTGATCACATACACAAGATAGTAGACCTGGGATTCTCAAACACTGAAAGAACTTCAGTCTTTTGTTTAAGGTGAGAGGAGAGGAAGTATGGATTAGCCTTCAGTTAAATTTTACTCATAACAGCTATTGAAAACATGTGTCATTTTTTAGATAACATATTTTGGGGTATAAAACCCTATTTTTACTCACAACCACACAATATAAAGAAATTTACTAAAAGGATAATATCTTCAACATTTTACTGCAAGAAAAGATACCCACACCGATTTATGCCAACATTATTCTTAAAGACTGTGTATGTATAATACATATATTATATATAATAAATTCAAATATTTTACCATGTTTGAAAGAACCAAAGCATTCTGTTTGTCACAGGTATGACAAGGAAGAAAGTTGAATATGTACCATCTTTTTCAACTCTTCAGTTTGTTTTGTATGTGTACTGTTTCTATGTGTTTGGGAAGACTTTTATATTTACTCACTATTTTGCCCTAAAATTGTTTTCTGCATTACAACTTGATGTGTGAGAACATTCTGTGTACAGGATAATCAAAAGTCCCACAATGTGAAGAACAGTTTTTCATAAACATTAAAACTGAGTGAGAAAGTTTTACTCATTGAGAAAAAGATTAATATATTGAAGAGAGATAGAAATAAATAATATTAAACTATCTTTTGTGTTAGCTGTAGTTAATCTGTGACTTTTCACAAAACGAAAGAAGATTAAAAACAAGTTCTGAATCAGTTACACATTCTATGAAATTGTATTTTGTCATGCAAAGTGGCTTTCAAGGAGATATATTAATTTAAACTTAGAGAAGACAAACAAAAATCTATCTCACATTTTTTTGACCCAAAGAATCCACTTTTTGTATGGTTATTCGCAAACTTTCTCCATCAGAACTCTTGCTAAGTGTCAAGGTTTCAATGAAAAGAAAATTATCAAACTTGACTGATTCTGATGTGGAATGCCTGTCTGAAAATCCATCACACCTTCTAAAAAACGATGCCCACACTTCCTCTTCTATCATCTCAAGTCTTTTTTTTCCCTCCCTTGGTTAGTCAATTAACATTAATTATATTGATTTTTATATGGAAATCTGCATTTATTTACTGTCAAATTGGTGTTTCTTACTTATATAAACTTATTTTAATGATGTAGTGGATAATAGTGAAAATTGAATGCCTAGGGCTCACATAGTATGAAACACAATTTTGCTTTCATAATTTTTCCTTCTTTCATTAAAAACCTTTTCACTTTGTGTCAGAATTTTGAGAAATGAGTTAAAGTCTTTAAATGAAAGATATGTATAAAATTACTCAGCAGTTAAGTGTCCGAAAAGTGAGACCAGTATTTAAGGATGGATATCTTGTTCAACAGAGAGTAATGAACGTGTCTCAGCACAAAGATCAAGGGTCAGGAACTGCAGACAAAAGAGGAAGGAAAAAAGAGTATGCAGTTGGGGTAAGCAGAATGATGCCAATACCCCCACGTGCAAACTCTAAGAAGTAAGAGGCATGCGCCTGTCACAGGGATCCACACCAGAAACTACCAGATGACCACGATGAAATTCAGAGGTTAAGTGTTCTCAACATTTTACACACTACCTGCTCAGTACCATCAGGAAAAAGAGAGGAATTATGTGCTGAAAACCAGGGTTTAATCGCAACTCTGTAATTTGTCAGAGTTGCTGCAACATGCTGGCCTTAGAAGCTCATCGTGGCTTACCTAAACTATGACGCTTTCAAAAATTATGATATTCTGCAGGATCGAACACTCTGGGCTTTTTTAACTTATGAGCAACTCATTTTTGATGGGTTTAATTCTTATGTTGCAAATATATTCAACATCCTCCCCAAACACGAGCATTTTAAAAACTGAACTTAAAATTTTTTGGTTGTCCAAGCGGATCTGGATTAAGGATTTTTATGATTATTTTGCTTTTTGTCTGGTATTATAAGAGGGAATAGATGTTATGTTATCCCTATATATATGTTGAGCATATATTCTCCCAGATTCCCAGCAAAATAAACCTTCTATAATTAGCAGCACTATAATTTTCATGAATATAAAGAAATTCTATGCATATTATATATATACATATATGTATAAACATATTTGAATATATAAGTCCAAATAACACTAACTTAGCATCTGTTCAGAGGCCTTCTCTCTTCTTGTCCCCTCACTGCCCTCTACTTGACATGCAAATCTTTTCAGTTTCCTGTCTTTGTCTGAGAGAGACTTTTCTTTGGGGGCTCTCTTCACCTTGTATAAATCTTCTTCCTACTCAAGAATCATCAGGTGTATTTAGATATTTGAGTTTCATTTTTGTAAGCTTGAATTACTCATGGGACACAAGGAAACTTAGTCTTATTTTCTCCTTATCATTTTCTGTTACTTTCCTTCTAGCATGTATTAGAATTATTTTTATCAAATTCATTTTTATTTTATTTAGTAGTATTTTATTTATTTAATAGCAATGGAGTATCTCATTCTTGATCACCTAATGCAAAAGAATCCCATGCTGTCTCAGGCAATTCTTCACTCCCTGTTTATGCTTGATTAAATTAAAAAAAAATATCTTCAAAAGAGAGCAGGTGATTTTCATAATAGCACAGGAATACATACCCTAATATTTGTTAGCAGAATGTTCTCAGTAAAAAGCAACATCTCAGACTGTCACACCTATGTATCACCCAGACGTCAAACCTAGTACTTATGAAGTTTTTATTCACAACTATTCATCTTTACACCAAGTATTATTTAAAAGTATGTTCCAGATATTGTAACACACACTGGAGATTCAAAGCTAAAAAAGAGAGGTAGTATAAGAGGCTGTGAAATTAATAAGAAGGCAGATTGGAAAAGTTTTTATATAGTTTTCCGAAATATTCATGTTTTCCAAACTCAATATAGAGACATCAAGTAAGTTAAAAAGTGTCAATATTAGAGTATTTTAGAGAAAAATCTCTTACTAATATATAGTAAGGATGGCTAGGGAATGGGAGAATTAGAAACACTAAAAATAGTTCAAGTGAAAAATGATGAACACATGGCTTTTGATATTGACAGTGGGTTAATGAAGAAGACGGAGCAGATCTGATAAATATATTGGTAACACACTATAGACAAGTGTAGGGATTCAAGGAATTCAGGGGACAATCTAGGAAAACAGGCCAAGTTCACAGCAGCACACACAAGCTTTATTGGGTGATGCTTTGACAGCTGTGTGTGTGTGTGGTGGGAGGGGGGGTCCCTCACAGGAGTCTGTTCAGAGACAGGAGAACTGGGTGGTGGTGGGGCGGGGGGAGGTTGGTTGGTCCATGCTACAAAAGGTGAGGAGGGTGAGGGAACTTCCAGGGAGAGGGGAATTGAAAAGTTGAAAACTAGACTCATCTGTCTAGGTGATGTCCCTCAGCAGCTTGGTTGGGAGTCTCTGAGTCTCTAGGTCTGAAAACTCCAAAATGCAGTTGCAACTTAGACCCTTGTAACCGCAAAACCTTATTTTATCAATAGGTAACAGATATTGGGTGAGATTTCCCATTCTATGAAAAGCAGTCAGGTTCTAAGTGTCAAAATATTTGCCTGTTTGGGCTCTTTTTGAAACAACTGGATGTGTAAAAATTGGAGTTTCTCCATGGTGGGCTATTGAGCTAAGGGGTCTCAGCTGGCAGTGAATAAAGAAATTAGGGGCCATTATACTGAGCATATATAACAACACCTATAAAACTCACTTATGGAACTACAGTGAATACAGTGGGTGATTTATTAGATAAATAGCCATGTATTATCTAAATACATTTTGCTTTAGAAGTAGGATTTTAATTAATACAAATTTTCTGATGTTATTATTTTATCTTCTCTTGTTTGTTGGCCTTCTGTTTTTTACAATATGTTGTCTATTTGCACATGAAGGTTTTTGGTTAAAACTACCGGTGCTCCAAAATATGCCAATATTTTTTATATTAAGTATTTCTAAAATGCAATTTATCAACAATAAGAAAACAATTATTTATATTACATGAAGGTCAAAGTCAGTTATCCATATTAGAGCTTTATACATACATTCATATAAATATATATACATATGTGTGGAGAGAGAGAGGGAGAAGGAGAGAGAGAGAGAGAGAAAAGCAGACATATATGCATGAAAACACATACACATATGTAAAATTATATGGAATAGCTGTTACTTTCAAATTTGTATGAGGCTTATTCTGCTTGTATGTTTTCTTTAGAAAATAAACACACAAAATTTGGTAATTTTATCACTTTGAACATATGTACAAACTTTACATTTTTCTGTAACTTCTAGAGCAGTTTTGAATATACTCTTTGTATAGTCATCATTTCAATTGTTTGTTTTTCCTCATACAGGGTTTCTGTTTCTGTTCTAATTAATACCATAGCTGAGTTAAAACACTAAGGAATAGAAGAGAGGATAAAGTTTTAGCAGATGTCAACATAATTTGCATTATAAGATTTTCAATTCCATAATATCTAAGGAACAATTTCTTCTACTCTGAGAATCACATGTCCTAATGCTGAAAGAAGTGGATAAACTAGAAAGATTCTAAAACGGAAATAAATTTAATTGTCAATATGTTGTTTTGCTCTGCCTCATATCTCTCTCCAGGCTTGTTGATTTCACAAAATTTTCCTTTAGATTTTAAAGTCACTTTTCCACTAATTAGCAAAATGTTGGGAATCTTGTTGTAGGTGTGATTTACCAAAGTAAAACATACCAGATACAGAAGAATACAGGAAACAGACAAATCTTCTAAGAAACCTCTTATTTACACAGAAAATTTTCTGTAGGAAATAAAATATTTTGGTCACTTTCTCATATAAGACCAATGATACCCTTAATATGCAATTTCCCATTTCCAAAGACAAGGAACTGGCTACAATAATCAATATTCAAATTTCAGTCAAAGATTATTTTCCCAGAAAGGATAGCAGTGATTTTTTTGTAATAGAAATTCAAACTACCCATTTAACTCATGGGACCAATATCTTTCTTCCACACAATACTTAGACATTTTGAGCTTGCTTCAACATTGCGATTTAAAGAGAAAAGCTTGTGTAAGTCAAATGGACCATATGAATAAAGATGTTATTTATAAATAAAGGCAGATGTACTAAGAGAATCCAGAATTTATAAAGACATGCTACTATTAATTTATATACAAGGATATTAAAACAGAAACAAAATGGTATTGCAAATATTTAATTTCCAACATATAAAAATGTTTTCATTTACCAAAGTTAAGAACTAATGAGGTGTCAACAAAGCAATATTTGTGATGAATTTTGCAGAAAAACTTAGTAAACAGAAAACCTTTATCAGGTTGAGGCTCAAAAGGACTTGACAGGGCTTCCCTGGTGGCGCAGTGGTTGAGAGTCCGCCTGCCGATGCAGCGGACACGGGTTCGTGCCCCGGCCCGGGAAGATCCCACATGCCGTGGAGCGGCTGGGCCCGTGAGCCATGGCCGCTGAGCCTGCGCGTCCAGAGCCTGTGCTCCGCAACGGGAGAGGCCACAGCAGTGAGAGGCCGGCGTACTGCAAAAAAAAAAAAAAAAAAAAAGGACTGGACAGAAGAGAAAATGCTAGCCAAAAGCTAAAGAATAAATTTAACAATTACAAGTTAAGAAACAGCAGAAGAAATAGTTGTCCTAAGCTGTTTCTAAATGTCTTTGTATCATATCATAATTCACCACTCATCTAGGAGACCATACCGTAGCTTCAGAGAAAAGAACGCCAATGGTCATGATTGGGCTGCTCAGTCACAAACGTGAACTATTTGTCTCACATTTCTATTTTTTTATTCATAAAATACTAGGGTATGTAATGACAAAACAGATATACATTTGGAGTGACAGTGCTATGTATACATATTGCTAATTTTCATTAAATTGCCCTTATACAGTTAAGGTCAGGAAGGCAGAAACTGCTAAACTATTTGTCAGGTTTGTAATTTCAAAATAGTGGAGATTTTACATTTTTGATATTACCTTCAGCGATCCACAGAAAAGATTAATGAATAGTGATGAACTTCCCTTTGTAGGGGTTTGCATTTTCAATTTCATAAGTGGAACTCAAAAGTTATTTTTAAAATTATACAAGTTAAAATTTTAATGTGTTTGGCTTTCTCTTTTCTTCTCAAGAAAATTATTCACCTGATTTATAGCTGTAAATATCATCTTATCAATGTTTTCATGCTTAACAGTCACATAAATGAAATGACTTATTTTCTTCATGACCTGAACACTAATTACACAGTGAATACTTTGGGGAAATATGCATGTTAATAGACACATTTAATTGATTACTGAAAGAGTGTTCTAATATTTTATATATACTCAGAAAATGTATGCAAGAAAAAGGCTCTCATCAACTACTGTAACACAGTATAAAGAGCTTTTTAAAAAATATTGAGATAATAAATATCTGTTGAAAACTAAATGGTACACGTAGATATTCTTTAAAAAATTAAAATGTTTAAAAAATTAAATGTGAGAGTGAAAGACAGCATGAGAAAAACTATTTCCCGTTATAAAATAAAATTAATAATATGAAATACTTGCGGTTTCTAGACACTTTTGAGGAGGTGTGTCTTTATAAAAACACTATTACAAATGAATTATCAATACGAATTACAAACAACTAAAATGAATTACAAGTTGTCATCATAAGCACTTATCTCCTCTCTGCCTTTTTAAAAAATCTGTCAGTAGTGTCAGAAATATTTCTCCTAAATTTTCCGTAAAACAGCTTCCACTTTCATGGTTTGGTGTATAGTTTTAATCTTGCAATTCACTAAAATGTTACACATAATAAATTTTGGAAAGATACCTTATAAACACCATAGCTTCTACTATCATAACAATTTTTTACCAAGTATATGATTTGACTGAATCATATTTATAAATAAATTACCACAAATTTACTGGTTTAAACAGTATAAATTTGTTATCTTATACTTCTGAAGGTCAGAAGTTTAACACAGGTCTCACTGGTTAAAATCAAGGTGCTTGCTGGGCTGTATTTCTTTCTAGGTGTTCAGAGGATAATCCATTTCCTCGCCTTTTTCCATTCCTAGAGGCTTCCTGCTTTCTTTGCCTCATGGATTTCTTCCTCCAGCTTCAAAGCCAATCTTTCTCATGCTGCCATCTCTCTGATTCTCCCTCTTCTACCTCTTCTTTCATTTATAAGGACCCTTGTGGTTATAATAGGTTCACCCAGATCATCCAGGACAATGTTCCTATTTTAGTTGTTTCATAATCTTAATTCCATCTGCTACCTTAATTCTCTTTTGCTGTGTAACTTAACATGTTCATAGATTCTAGGGGTTAAAACATGGACATTTTTGGGGTGGCCATTATTCTACCTACCACAAGATGAAATGTTTGGTTATGATGATTTTTTAATATTTTCTACCACCATACCAACTATGGTAACCCCCATGGCATTTTTGTTTGTTTGTTTCAAATTAATATATCCCTGGCCAGCTACTATGAAGCTGAAATAAAAGTGATCCTCTGAAATAGAAAATAATTGGGTAAAAATAGAAATACATACTAGCTTTCAAATGATTTGCATTGAGCACAAGTAAAATGATAAAATAAAAAAAACTGATAGTAGCCTTTGGTCCCTCAGGATTAAGTAATGCACATTCTCTAAATATATAATAATGTAAAACCACACTATTGTGTGTAGTATTTTTCTGTATGTTTTTAAAAATATTTAAATCTCATTTTGATTGCCAGATATGAGTTACTGGTGCTTTCATGATTTTACCTAATATCATTTTATTTCAATAATTATCCAATTAAATAAAGTATATGTACTAAAACCAAATGACTCCTGAGTTCTAGGAGAAAGTGTGACTAGTATAATACAGTTTGTTTGTTTTTTTAATAAAGATATTTAGTATCTCTCACAACAAATCGCTCAAGGTCCAGTTGCAGAGTTGATTAAATCATGGCTCATCATCTTCTTCTTCTTCTTCTCCATCATCATCATCATCATCATCATCATCATCAAAGACCCAGGTTTCATTGATGGAAGTATGTACCACAGGATGGCTACAGCAGCTCAGACATCACTTCTCTATGCACCAACTTCCAGAGACCATTTTTCAGACATTTTCACCTATACTAGCTTAGAATAATCAGTATTTATCCTATGAAACTAAGGATGGGGCCAACGTTCCCCAAGGCACAGAGGACATGGAAGAACACATAACCACAATTTTGGTTCTGTCCTCAGGAAAGAAGAAAGGAATAGCTCTGTTGAGGCATTGAGCTTTCTATGATAACCATGGGGTAATAGGAAACAACATGAAAATATGCTTATGTTTTAGTTCCAACATCTATTTGATGTTTGTTTATATTTTGAGATTTTACTTTGTAACATTTCTAAGTTCATGGTTCTCAGTTTCACTGAACTCAATTAATTATTGAGTTTATATGATCTGCACAGTATGGTGCTTTTCTCAAAAAAAATTATTTTGCAAAGTAGCAGAATGGAAACAGGAGTATATTGATTTTTGCACTTGTAACATTAGGTTTATAAACTTCAAAACAAATGGACAATTGGCAAAACATCCTAATTATTTGAATATGGCTTTTAACTAAGGCTGAGTGTTCAGAAATAAAGTCAAGGAATATGCTACAAGTATTCTGGTAATATAAGCCTTGTAACCTAAAGGTGATTGGATATCTTTGGGATCTTGAATTTTCCAAAATATTAAAGCCACTATTTTGCTGTATATATTAAGCATATGTATATACACTTACATGTATGCTTAATATATGTAAACATTGCATAGGAAAACAAAAACAAAACTTCCAAATATTCTCACTCACCTAATCATTTTTTTTTAAATATTTATTTATTTATTTATGGCTGTGTTGGGTCTTCGTTTCTGTGTGAGGGCTTTCTCCAGTTGTGGCAAGCGGGGGCTACTCTTCATCGCGGTGTGCGGACCTCTCACTATTGCGGCCTCTCTTGTTGCAGAGCACAGGCTCCAGACGCGCAGGCTCAGTAGTTGTGGCTCACGGGCCTAGCTGCTCCGCGGCATGTGGGATCTTCCCAGACCAGGCTCGAACCTGTGTCCCCTGCATTGGCAGGCAGATTCTCAACCACTGCGCCACCAGGGAAGCCCCCACCTAATCATTTTTAAAGTAAATTATCACATCAAATATATTTATAGAAAATCATCTGTAATATAACGTCCAACACTAGCCCCTGTAAGGACTTTCAAACGGAGCACAGTCATTACATGATCTGTAAAATTTAGAGGCTGTAGCAGCTTAGAAAGGATAGGACATACATAAAGTTTCCAGAATTTAGGCCCACAGGTGAGTCTACCATAGTCTCTCACACTCAAAATCAAAAGCCAAACCAATTGGTTTATATTCAATCACACAAATTCAGAAACATATTTTAGCTTAATTATAAGAAATTAAATGTCAATACAATGTTATTTCATTAATTTAACATGTTAATTCAATTAAGTAAAATGCCATTTTAATGTAAACGAAACTGTGTAGCTCGAGATCTTATACACATTAACACATTTAATGCCCTAAACCTTTCTGAGGGGCACTTACAGGGAAAACCATGGTTGACACATCTTGCCCAATGTCACACATCAACTGAGTTTCAGAGGGCAGATGTGATGCCAGTTGGTTTGGATCCTGAGTTCATGGTCCTGAACATCATCTTTTTCAATCTGGCTTCGCAGTTTCTTCTCATGCAATAATTTCTGGGATTTTTGAGTCCCTAGCACCACAGTTTTTGTTTAAAATTAAAATTATGTTTAATTCTCTTCTGTGAGAAAAACGCTGGCAGGTTGTAACCCCTAAGATGTGGAAGCCATGAGAAGGCTCAGGACAGACAGCTGACAGAGGAATCCAAAAAAGAAAAGGAATAATTGTTTTCAAAATATGGTTTAGGAAAATAACTAAAAATCCAGACTATTGAACTCTACACCAGATCTACTGAATTTGTTGAAATCTTTAGTTTATCAAGTCCACACAAACGCTGAGACTCCATGCTATGTTTACATAGCTGCTTTGCCTACGGCAGACTCTGTGAACAAATTCAATGAAATGTGACATCAGTTCTACTTCACCTGAGAACTGTATGATTAAGAACAAAATTACTTCAGTCAGTTTGGGAAAAAACAAAGCCAGGCACCACTGCTACCTCAAACTACCAGCTTTACGGCAGTGAGGCAGATATTCCAAAGCTTGTTGCTATTCACTTTATTTTCAGAGCCCAAATCAGCCTATTGGGGAAAAAAAAAAAAGAAAGGCTGGGGCAAATGGATAAATTCCATGGGCAGGCATTTTTCAAATATATATTAGATGTATATCTTCAAGTATATGGAAAGGGATAGAGAAATTTGAGACACTTGAGGAGGACTTAGGAACAAGAGTAGATGTGCTTATGCAATTCTGAAAAACAATAGAATTTTGAAATACTATGTCTCTTCTTCTAAACAACATGATTTAATTTTGCACCTTTGGTCAATATGCATTTACATATGAATTAAACATATTGTTTACTTATTTCATTTTTAAGTATTTTATTAAAGATGTCTGCTGCAAACTGTATCTATAAATCAGATTTTTTTCAGATGGCACTAAATACAGACCTAAGCCTTGCTTCTAAGAAAACTGCTCACCAAAACATTGCAACAATAATATGTGCATCAAATAAATGAAAATCCTACTGGACTAATAGCTGAAGATTTTTAAGCAGTGATGTTTGTCAGCACACAGTCCTTCTCACCACTATAATGTACGACTTTTACAATATATATTTGAAATATTTGCTGAGGTTATTTTCAATATATAAACTCACTCAATAAAATCCTGTGATTTTGGCTGTTGCTTCATAATTGAAAAATCCCCGTAACTTTCTGGACACGAATATAGAACAGCAACATGGAAAAAAATTTGCACACTAAATCTTTTGAAAGGAAATAGCTAAGGAAAAGACAACATGACCGAATCAGAAGATGAGATGAGTGGCGGGAAAAAGAACCCTGGATAGAATATAAGTAGAGCAGATATCAAATCCTGGCTCAGCCCCATAGTGTTGTTGGGATTTTATCCTCCAAGGTCCTGAGCTTTTTCTCGTATTAGTCTATACATGACTACTAAGTTCACATTTTTTAATCATTCTGAGGTTCAGTATCACTATGGTAAAAAATTAAAGAATAGTAACTTAAGTGCACAGGATATATTTATTTTTCAATCACTAGGTGGCAGTAAATGTGCAACTCTGAGGGTGCTCTTCCACACACGCAGGAAAAGCTCAAAGCACAGGCAAGACTATCACTGCTGGACAGCCTGCCTTCAAAGGTTAGCTAGCAGGAGAATATACACTATCATAAGAAATCACTACAGAGTATAAGGAGAATAAAATGTCGTAGCTCAATAATATAGTAAGGAATATCTTCAAATAGTAATTTAAAATGCTTTATCTGAGGTAAACAGAGTTGCTACCTTCCCACTGAAAACTGCAAAGACGAAATAAATAAAAGCTGTAGATCTGGACTTGTAAAAAACAGGATGAAAAAGCACATACCTTACCACATACATATGTTTCTGCTCTGAACACAGTGTGTACAAAGGAACTGTGGTAAGGATGGTAAGTAAATTAAAATTGAATTATCCCATTGAAAGCAATGGTATGAGGAATCCTATTCCAATATCTTTAATGTGATTGTGTCTGTATTGTCCATACCAGTACACTTTTCATAAATGCAACAAGCTTCCCAGCATATCCATGTAATGGATGAGAAAAGAAAATGAGAATTCTATTAAATAAATTTCCAGTGATATTTCTTGTAAACTCTGCTTTTCATCAGCCACTTATCATATCACTTAACTCATAGCTACATTACTTCAGCAATATAGTCACACAATAATTTTGTCCCTCTGCCCATCTAAAGTATATCTGGCAGAGGGGTGATGATTTAATTGTCATTATTTGTAGATTTCTAAATTAGAATATATTTTAAAGTATTCTGAAGTACATACATATATTATTTTTCAGAAAATATATGCAAACATCTAAGGTGGATGGATAGATAGGTAGATAGACTTCTAAATCTCTCTATAGTTCAGGGGTTAACACATATCACATGTTGGCTGAATATTATTGCCAAGGGTAATTTTTAGATAGTCAACTGCATTTATCACAGGAATTGTATGTTTGTCTACAATTTATGGCAAGTGAAAAGTTTTGTAGAAAAGAGGTCACAGTCACATGAACTCCACTAAGCATCGTATTTGGTTTGTAGAGACTGGTTGACCAGTTCTCTGTCATTTATATAAGCCCTAGCAACAGGAAGGGGAAACACTTCAAGTTTCCTAATTTTGAGCCTTGCTTGAGTAACATACTGACAATTGTTTGTACAGAAGAGAAACAATTTGAATGCCTCATTCACAGAAATTTCAACATTAACAATTTTTTTTCTTCAAATTAGAAATAAATTACCCCTCTCTAAGGTTGCTCACTATGGTCTCAGTGGGTTGGAAGGATATTTTCAGGCACTATTTTAATCACCTGATGAGTTTTTTCAGAATGTTCAGCCCATATTCCCCAAAATATTTTTAAAGCTTCCTGGGTGGGAAAATAGGCAATGAAAAACAAAGGGGACTGTGAAATGTGTGGTTTAATGGGCTTTTGCATTCAGGCTAGCTTCAAATCACCACTCTAACTGAGTGACCTTATAAAAGTCATATAACTCTCTGAGCCTCACTTTATTTTAATTTTGGGCTAGAAATAAGTACCACAATATTGCTGTGAAGACTAAATGAGGAAATGTTTATAAAATACAGCTACAGTACCTGAAACATAGAAATACTAAATAACTGAATCAAGAAATCAAACCATTTTTTCCATGGTGATCATTTCTTGCTGGAAATAGCTAATGAACATTGGGACAGGAAATGTTCTCTGCACTAGACTGAGTGCCACCAGTAAAGCATGTGGAGCTAATTTGGGAATACTGTTCTGGGCCTCAGATAGTGCTCAATAAAGAAGGAGAACTGATTCTCTGAGGACAGGAAATCAATGAGTTTCTTAATCATCAGGAAGGAACGAGGCAGGGATTCAGCCCAATAATGAAGAGTGAAATGACTCCCTCAATTCATTCATTCACCATGTATTTATGCCAGAGTATTTTTGATTCCTTAATGTAAGCCAGACTTTGTGATAAGTCCTACATGTCTTAGCTTATTTGATCCTCACAATAACCATATACATTTTGAGTGATTATTCTTACTGTATCCATTTGGAAGAAATGAATACTGCGCCTAATAACCTTCAAGTAACTTGACCACATCATCTTAAAGTTAATTCAAAACAGAACCGGTTTGGTCAGTTTTGATACTATAGTACAGTGCAGTAAACACAAGGAAAGTGTTATGCACCCAGCTATGTTAGAAAAGGTGTATCCTTCCCACAGGTATTGGGTAGAGTAAGGAAAAGCTTCCTGGAAGAGGTGATTTATAACCAAAGTCTTGAAAAGTAAGTAGGAGTAGGTTAAATGAAGACATTGGGGTCATGAGATACAGAAGGCGGCTCATGACCAAAAAGAGAGAAACAAAAAGAGAATATAAGAAAAAAAAAGAAAAAGAAAACCCTAAATGATCACTGTTGTTAGAGTGCAGAGCAGAAATCAGAGTGATGGAGAGGAGAATGGAGAGTGAAGGTGCCAGATGAAGTGGCCTTCAAGCACTTCGGCTGCAGTCGAGAAGTTATTAAAAGGTTTTACATAGGGGAGCAACATGGACAGACGTTTCAAAGGGTACATTTAAGAGGGAAACTCTGTAAGGAGGAAAAAAGAAATTGTGGACAAGTCAGTGGAGTTCAGGTAAGAAATTATGAAGTCTTAAACTAAGACAGAAAAGTAGAAATGGCACAAGGGGGGACATTTGAGCAGTAAAAGGAATAAGGAAAAAGACTTGGTAATAGACCTGATGTGGGGATTCTGAAGGATGAATATCACCATCAAGCAAGTTAAAACACACAGTTCACAGAGGTGATAATGAGTTAGATTTCAGACGTGATGCATCTAAGGTACTGAGGCAAGTTTATGCATTAGAATTTGAATATATGTTTCTGAAACGCAGGAGCAAGACCTGAGCTTAAAATACACATTTAGAAATCAACAATATTCAGGATATCCCTGGTGGCACAGTGGTTAAGAAGATGCCTGCCAATGCAGGGGACACAGGTTCGAGCCCTGATTGGGGAAGATCCCACATGCCGCGGAGCATCTAAGCCCATGTGCCACAACTACTGAAGCCCACGCGCCTAGAGCCCGTGCTCTGCAACAAGAGAAGCCACTGCAATGAGAAGTCCGCGCACCGCGACGAAGAGTAGCCCCTGCTCGCCGCAACTAGAGGAAGCCTGAGCGCAGCAACCAAGACCCAACACAGCCATAAATAAATATATAAATAAATAAATTATTTATTTTATTTATAAAATTTTAAAAAAAGCAATCAACAATATTCAAATGATACCTGAAACGGATAAATTTCTTGGAATCACTGAATGAGAATATAGATTGTCTTAGAACTAAAATTATGAGGTTTTTGAAATCCCTTTTACCAAAGTAGGAATAAAGTCAATTAAATTTGCATAAAGTGACTTCTAAATTACAGAACAGAAATATTTTTAAGAATAGCTGAAGAAGAGATGGAGGAGGGCAGGAGGTTGAATAGGATTCAGGAAATATAAATAAGAGACAATTTGTCTATAACATGAATGAAACTTTAAATATCATTTTTTGCTTCTCTAGGAAAGAATAATTTCATGAGGAATTTGAGGTGTATTCAGCATCCTTGATTTTATAGAAAGAGTATCTTGGAAAACCTAAGTCAAATGTTTTCCATTAATTTACCGCATGTACTGATTCAGAATATTACTACTGATAAAATATTCCCTAATTTAACAGAAAACAATGTTACCTGATCACATCAAATTATAATGTCAGCATTCACATTTTCTAGTTGTCCTGGCACATTCTCAGTTAAACAAATGTCCCTTTCCTGGTATCATTAGGGGCAATACATAATTGTTCTTGATTTAGCACTGCCTGCAAATTGCCTAATATCTTTTTAAAAATCATTTAACCTTTTTATTTCTCACAACATGACAAGCTTCACAAGTAGTAGTAAGTCTTGCTTAATTAGGCTGTTTAACCCTCTGATAATTTTTAACCATTTTATTCCAAGAAAGGAAAATTGTGCTTGTTATGTAACAGGTACTTAATAAATATATGTTGAATTTTTTACTATACAGCATCAACTATGATATTTAAGTTAATATTATTGCTAATTGATTAATAATGATAATATAACCACAGTATATGGGGCATTCCTTGGCTTCAATACTCTCATATTCCCAAGTGACTATTTGAATTATGCTGGTCAATTTGAACTGGACAACCTAAAAAAAACAGAGAATCACCCCAAAGCCATAAAAACTCTACATTCTACTGGCAAGAATGCGTCCCCAAATACAGTAAAATGCGTATATAGGCTTAGTAAAACAAAAGAAAATATAGCCTTTTTGTCCAGAAAGCATAACTACTTTGAAGATATACACACACACACACACACACACACACATTAGGTATCTTGTTTAACATTAAAGTTATCTGAAACTTACCCTGACTTCAGTAATTTATTCCTCTGAACTCCCGTAACAGTTAATACTACATATATAAAACCTTATTTTCTTTATTATATCCAAATTATATATGCCTTACTTCTCACACTAAAGCTGCTGGGTCTTTAAAATAACATATTTTTTTCTGAATCATTTTGGTTTTTCTCCTTCTTCTTCTTTTGCTCATTGAAGATTTTTAATTAATATTTGTCAAATTAATGAATGTCTCCTGTGATGTTCCATGAAAGATACCAAAGCAAGATTTAAAAAAAAGCATCTATGCACTTGGTAAACTTCCTGATTTTTCTTCTGAAGACTAAATTTACAAAAAACAGCCCAAGGGGGAGCCAAGCCCTTTAATACCAGAAGAGTTAAAATCCATGGACTCCCTGAGCTTCATCAGCTTTATGAGAATTTCTGAAGTATCTAGTGTTCAGTTTGGTGGTTTCATTATTTAACAAATCTTAATTGAGAGGACTTAGTGTGCATGGTAGAATGTCATATAATCATGTCATTCTCTGGCCTATTGGGGTAACTGTCTCACCAAAAACTGAGGCACATTTTATATGAGTATCATTATATGAAGAACGTATGCTGATTTCACCTGTTACTGATTAAATGGCAAAACATCCTCTTTCTTGGGTAGCCAATAATGACATGAACACATTCATTCCTCCTATGAGCCAGTTCAAAGAAAATAAATGTTTAACTTAATATTATACAATTGTTGTTATAAGATCTATTTAGAATTTCTACATATTTTTCAAATTCCCTTTACCTTACAGAGGAGAGGGGGCAAACATCATTGACAGAGTTTTTAATATGTCTTTAAATTTTAGTTTTCCAACAGGAATATCATCCTTGTCCAAGAAGTCAAGTGGTTTTCTCTTTGGGTTAGTTAATGCAACTCAGAGAAAAATGTTTAAGGCAGTCACTTCCTCTAGGTAGAATTTGGTAAAGGCATTTTCCCTTAACAAGCCTCTCCTCTCCACTGCAAATATGGTTTTGCTTCCAATGCAGATTTGCTTTTGTATTAGTAACAAAGAAACCAGTCATCTAAGTAGCCTTCTTATTTCATACTATTAACCCAGATTGAGGACCCTGGAGAATGCCATGGTCTCTACCTAGCAGGATGATATATTTAATGTCATCAGTGAGCACTTTTCATTTAGTGAGGCTCACAAAGGCAAAGCAAATACATATTACCCAAAAGACTGCATTACTGGGTGCTCATTTAATTACTACCTTTCCAGACTGGATTAATAAAGGCTTCTAGGTGGTGAGAAAATCCATTGCCTTACTGAGGTCATGCTATGTTAGGACTGTGTGTTCAAAACTACTATGTGTTTAAAGATTGTAAGTCTGAACATCACTACCCTGAAGAGAAAACCCTTTACTGATAGTATGCAATAATACAAATATTAGGAGTGTTGTGTTACAGATTTTATTAAATAATTTGTGAAGTTAAGATCTCACAGTATTAGGAAATTCTGATTCCCTAGGGATGGCTTCATGCCCTATCTTCTTTTCGATGTGCCATTTTTATTTGAAGTTCGAGATGAAAGACTTCTTTAATGTTGCCATCAATCACATTTGAAGACTTTTAGATAACGCTATATCCAGTTAAACCAACCTTAAATCACAAGACAATTTTAAAGGTCTTAATATGTTCTCTAAACCTAGTTTTGATTCCTGGTGTGGTTTTTTTTTCTGTCAAATTAAGATAATTTTAGGAGGCATATTTTAAAATATCACTTTTCCATGATATGTGTACTATATAATTATTTCTTCCTAATGCATTAAGAGTAATAACTAGAAATGAATAAGAAAATGTCTTACTATATTTAAACTCCTTCTCCTTATTTAAGTAAGAGAACCAAAATATTTGATCGGCCCATTCATTACTAATATAGTCACAGCTACAGGAAATTCTTTCCAAATTTAATTGCCATATACATTGGCTCAGGGAATCAGATCAGAGGGTTCTTTGCATTTTTTTATAGATAAATCCTGATTTACCATAAATAAAGGAGTTATTATAAGAGCCACATCAAATACCATCACATAAATGTTTTATTCCTCCTAACAACTTCATGAGTTAAATAACATTATCTTAATTTTACTTAACTAACCTGAATATAAAATATACTTAACAATTTGTACATCAGAACTCAACTCACCTCTACCTGATTCCATCTAATCTGATTACACACAATTAAATAGACAGATGCATTTACATAGACAGATTATAATTACATAACCTCTAAAATCAAGAGGGATTTTAGCAATATGGACAACTGGAAAGAGAACTTGAAATTGTTAAATCTATGTGTTTTTGTGTGCATATAACCACAAATATGTGAAGATGAGTGTAAAATGAAGCACAGTCTTAGCACCTGTGGCATCTGGATTTCCTCTGGCCGTAGTTGGTGTACTTGGAGTGGAAACCACAAGGTCTCAGCCTGAACAAATAGAGTTCAGAATAGCATGGGTACCCAGATTATGTGAATCAGGGTGAATGTTTCCAGAAGCAGTGGCCATGCATCTGTAATGATACTGCCCCTGAGAAATTTAAACAAACACTCACCGAGCAAGGGCTCAGCCACAGCAGAGCGCATTCTCAGAAGACACAAGGCACGGACTTCTGTTAAACTACCCTTGCATCTTCTCCTTTTCTAGATGATACCCACTTTGTTTACCTTTAATGCCTTTGGATTTGCTAGCTCATCCATCTGGAACCTCTTCCATCAGATATAACATGACTTGGCTCTTCTGCTCAATTTCATCAATGAGGGCTTTCAAAATTTTTATATGTATCATGTCCCCTCACCAAACCATGGACTATGTTCTACCATATGTTCTCCATATAATTTATAAAAATTAATATTTATTTATTTATATATTTGTTCTTTTGTCTGCTTTCCCCAAACTAGACTCTAAATTCCAAGAGTGTGGTCTCTGTGAAAGTTTTACTCATTTTGTTTCCCCAGTGTCTAAATTCTGAGCCATAGTTGGCACTCAAGTAAGGGTAATCACTTGTATTTTCATAGCAGCCCAAATGTATGATTCTCTCTCCCAGGTTGAATGGGGCTGGACTTGGAGTTATGTGCTTGCTTTATGGGGCCAGGGTTCTGGATAATGGGGAAAAGAGAGTCCAAGTTTAGGGTTGGCCTTCAGTTCCTGACCAAAATGGACTGGAGACACATGTGAAATAATATGGTTCAAAGCAGCAGTTAAGTGGCAGACCAGTGGCCAGAATAGAGGGGCAGATAACAGGAAAAAAACTAGGATATGAGGAATAAATTCAGGGGAAAAAATGCTGGAAACTATGAAGAAAGTGAAATTCTGCAGAAAGAAGTGGTAATGCAGTAGATGTGAAAGGAAAAACTCACAGAACAAGGCCATAAAGCAACAAAATCTTTCCTTCCTTAGTAAACTGCAAAAGTTGAGGAAAATGGAAAATGATAATGTTTACCTGTATATTGCTTTGTCTATCAAATCTATAGCTACTCTATAAGTTTCATATACCCATAGTATGTGAGGAAGATAAACAATTTTAGGCAGAAAGGATGAGAAAAATTAGATTGCATTGCACATACTCATTAAAATACTGAATTCAATTAATTTTTTGGAAGTCAAATTGTTCACAAGTACTGAAAATAAACGTTGAATTCTAAGTGAGGGTTTTGAAGAGACAGTCCTCACTTTGCTATCTCTTCATCTAATTATTTCTTACTACACCAAGGGGTTATTGTACAGCTGAAAGGTACAGGCATTGTATGAGGAATTCCACTAGTCATCGGACGTGAAGTAAGAGTGAATGAAATACTTTCAATTATCTAAAGGAGTATTGGTACTCAACAGAGAAAGCCAGGTAATTTGTACAAATTATTGTTATATAACACAGAAAATGCTGGAGTCATAGAAAACTTTAGTGCCTATAAATGTAGGGAATGAATAGAAAAGGCATCCAGGAAGCCTTCAGAGAAAGCGGAACATTCAACCTGGCCCTTGAAAGGTGACACTAACATGAATAAGAACATGGAAAGTCTAAAACCTCCTTCATTGTAGCAGAAACACACCCCTATTATCAGCTTCAGGGTAAATGGGAGCAGGGAATAAAAAACCTGAAAGAAGCATTTAAAGTTAGATTTTTATTGTGGCAAGATTTTTTTTTCTTAAGAAGAGATGCTTGTAGATTTTTAATCATATAAAGCACAACATTTGAAGATCCCTTTACAAATCATTCTCCACTTTTTTGCCTTTTAATGTTTTTCCTATGAATTTTTCACTCTGAATGCAAAAATAAAACATCCAAATAGCAAAAAAAAAAAAAAAAAAAGAAGCCCCAGGTGATGCGGACAATGGAGGTGATGCATCATCTGGCAATTACTGCCAAGAAGACTTCCACTCTTATTTTTGAAAATACATTCAAAAGGCCTTTCTCCTCACTAACATTGTAGTAATCTGCCAAGATTTCCCAAAGCCTTTCATCATGCTAATGTCATCATAAAGATGCATTTGATACTGAAAGGAACTTAAAGACAAAGAAGTTTGACAGTAATTCTTTACATAACAAGTTAAACTTTACAAAATATTCCTTTTTAAAAATTCTCTACTTAAGAACAAGCTAGAAAAAGAACAGATACATGTATATGTATAACTGAATCACTTTGCTATACACCTGAAACTAATACAACATTGTAACTCAACTATACTCCATTATAATATAAAAATTAAAAAAAAAGAATTTCATATTAAATTGATAAGCTGGCATTTTGATTTTCATATCAGCCTCTTATGAATACCATTTGGGTGAGTTAAGCATGAAAACTGGATCAACAACAGATGCGGTAACAAATTTTACTTTCTGTTCCTACAAATCTCTGAACCAGCCTCTGGATTTTCATGGCCCTAGGAAGGCCCAACAGTCTTATAAGCTAAGTGGTAAACTGTATTCTCCAGCTTGTATTGCTACTGCAGTTTTTAAGACTTAAATTTTCATTTACGAAAATCTCAAATAGCTTATTTTTCTATCATTTGACTCGTATCAGTGCTTCATAATACAAAAGCATTGGCTCTCTTCTCTTTAAATCAGATTAAATGCTTGGAAACCATTTCAAAGACTCTGATAAATTTAGAGATTGCTTTGCTTACCCTACACCTAGTAACAATGTGGAATTGTTTGTATTTTCTGAAATTATCTGATGTGCTTTGTTCAGTGAAGTTTGAATTGCTAAAGGTATCTCAAGACTTAGATTTACAGCTTAAACTAATTTTTCAACAAATGATAGCATTCATCATGGTGGCAAATAGCAATCTCTAGTATTAAAAAAAGAAAGGCAAGAAAATTGCCTGATCTTTCGGATTCTAAACAACACCGTGTCTTGGTCAGCCCCTGATGCAGAGAGCACTTGTGTCAGGGGAATAACCTGTGACTGGGGGCTTTCTCAGGGCTATCTAGTCACTGCAGCTATGACACGAACAAGGTGCCATTTTCCACGGTTGTCTGGATGTTTCATCTCAATGTCCATTTGTGTGAGAAATGATGGCTCTGTAAGTGAGTGGAAAGATCAAGCTGGTTTATAATGCTGTATCAGTCAAATCTCAAAGTTTAGTAACATGTTAATGTGAGATTTTGCCCTTGGATGAGTGCCCCTTATCAAATACAAGGGAGAGAAAAATACAGTTCAACATGCAGGCCTTACAATTCTCAGAGTGTAAAAGAAAAAGGCACGGTGCCTTAAAAGGCAATGCAAATGCCCTGATTATCATTGAACAAGTGAGACATTGAAGGATGACATAACTCTTGAAATATTAGATTAGTTGAAAGGATTTATTCCATTAATTCTTAGATAGTTAACATTTCATAAAGAAAAAACGATAATTAGCACCAAAATTGTCTTCAATCCCACGAGAAGTTTTTGACCTTAATACATCCTAACGCTGTGCTGCACAAAGGTTACTGTTATTTATTGCCATGCTTTCTATGTTTAATAGGAGTCTATTCAATAAAAATTACCAAGAAGACTTTTCTGCTGCTTTCTTTAACATCCCAAAATCAATGACTTGAAATAAGTCCATCTTTTAAAGGCTAAAATGTCTTTTTCACAGATATACTTTTACTCAAGATACAAATTGCCTCTGTTTTTTTTTCAAGAAAGAACAGTTGTGAATAATGATTTCATTTAAAGGGAAAAAAGTGTTTAAGGACTAGGGATGGAATAATTATAGTGAGTGCAACCCATTTGTAGTGAAAATAATATATATTTAAACAAAACAGAGTTATAATTTTTAATACACTGTAAGCTTTGTGACCAAATATAATAAAAATGTATTTAGCAGTACAATATTCATTTGTATGCCTAAAGACTACAAATAACCCCAGAAGTAAATATTCAAATTTAAATTATATTGTATTAAGTAATTATGCCTATGTCATCCCTCCATTTATGTTGAAATACTCAAAGACAGAAGTGCATTTGCCATTGTATTTCTAGCTCTATTATTCTACAAATTACTCATTAATTCATTAATTCTACAAATTATTTGTGAGTACCTGCCATGTGCTACTCCAAGCATATGCCACAGTAAAAGAAATAATAGTTTTTACTTCCGTAAGTTTTTAATGTGGTACATAGACAAAAATTAAAATCCAGTTAAAAATAGATAAGAAATATGTAATGCTGCACACAATAGAAGACTGTATAGGCTTTTTTAGAAAACGAGTATGTCGAATTCTCCCATGAAAAACCAAACTTGTGTAATTTTTTTCTGATATTTAAAAAGGAAATGCAGTGCAAATATGATGACCAACTACATTACAAATACCAGCTTTGACAGTTTTTGCTCTTCAATAATTTTACATAATTTGCAGGTTTTTAGACTACGTTATGTAATATTTTATGTTTTTAGTTTTTGGATAACCTCAGGAGAAATGGTAATTATGTTCCTAAAAGGAGAATTTAATTTTAACTGAAAAACTTAAATTACAATAAATGATTGCAACATATTTAGATTTTTTTCTGACATAGTTCTTCCCTGTTACAGTGTGCTCATTCTTTTCTATTCAACACGGTAAGGAAAATGATCCATTGCCATCTCTAATAGGCAATAGTCATTCAATAATCACAGGCTGAATTTAAAGCATATACTGTTATCAAGAAAAAGGTGATTTATTGAATATTATAGTTGGAGATACTTTATACATTATTAACTAAAATCCTTCCTTTGTTCAGATTATTACATTGCAGACCTAAAGGCTTATAAGATTTGCTCATGGTCACCCCTAAGGAGGCCTCTTCCCCTTTGCACAATGTTTCTTAGATTCATCAATATTTTCAATGCATCCCTTGCTCATTCCTCTTGTTGAATAGTATTCCACTGTATGGAAATAACACAGTTTCTTTATCCTTTCAGTTGTGGATGAGCATTTTGATTGTTTCCAGTGCCTAGCTCTGTGCATAAATTTGATGTATTAGTTTACCAGGGCTGCCATAACAAAGTATCACAAGCTGTGTGGCTTAAAACCACAGAAATTAGAGTCCAGAAGTCTAAAATCAAGCATGGCTGGGCCATGCTTCCTCTGCATTAATCTCATTATTTTCATTCCAACTCAAGATATCTACATATTGTTCTTTCTTCAAATGTCATTGTTTCCCCTAATTCTTTTAATATCTATTCATTAAAAGTCTACTATGACATTATTCATCACAAGTAAATATTTTTTCCTGCTAAAAATTTCTCTACAGCAAAATAACAAATTATTATGAACATCAAGTAGTTAATAATTATGTTCAAAATATAATATCCAACCTCTCTATGATGAGTGGTGCCTTATGATTCTGTACAACTGATATGGCCCCATAACTTTCAATCACTTCAATTTCTTCTTAATTCTAAACCTTCTAATACCTTTCCAATTCCTTTAAAAGAGAGCTTAAAAGAAATATTAGTACCATGGTTATCTATTCAGTTTCTTATATTTGACATTTTGACTAGTAGACAAAAACTTTTGAAAGGTTTGATTTTTCTCACTTTTTAAAACTTTCATTTGCTATTCATTAATAAAATGAAAAGATTTTTAAAAAATCAAAATCAGTAAATTATAAAAGATGTTTTTAGTATATAAAAGAGGAATGTTTATTTCTTTTCAGTTTTAGGTCAGTTTTTATATTACATAAAATTTATGCTAAAGGCATCTCTGTCTATAGCTATTAAAACAAGTTAATAACTTATCCTGCTTGTCAGTTTTTTTATTAGTTACATTATGAAACACATAGCAAGAATTATTTAATTCTGGTTACTAATGCTAAATATTAAGCCATTTTTCTAAAATTATATGACAAATCATCATGCTATCATGAAATGCATAAATTTCTAAGTCAGTTTTATATATACCTTCTGAAGAGACTCAACATTTATATTTGAATTATATGTCCCTTTGTTCTTGTTTTTCTAACCCCAAAGAAATGCAGCTGTTACACTGTTCCTTTTTTATTCAGCCCTTTTCCTGAAATCAAGTTATCTAGAAGACACAAAGATCTTTCCCAGATTGTAACTTTTCCCCAGTCCCCAACAGCATAGAAAATGGTAATATCTGCATTTAAATTACTTATTTATTGAACTCATTCATATAAAAGTGTACTAATCCTAAAATTCAGTTCTGGAACACTGCTCTGAACCTAGAGGACATTCCATTTTATGTAGTTTCTCCCACAACTGGTCTCTAGTAACTGTCAAGCCAATAATCTATACAGTGTTGCCCTGCAGCATCATTCAAATGCAGCATCTTGTAAAGCCTAATAAGAAACTAGACCGTAAAGAAGGTTTTTCTAAAATGGAAAAAAAAAAAATCCTATTACTATGTGATACTATCTGCCATCCCTTCAAAACATCTTAGCTAAACTGGTTCCCTCTGGCTCCAACGATTGTTTCACACCATCTGTTCTTCAAAAAGGGTGCTAATCATTAACATGTAGTAGCCACTTTGGAAACAATTTCAAAATATATCTTCTATAATTTCAAGCACGTTAAATCACACTTATTCAGTTGGCCAGCCTCTGTAGTAAATATATATTGTCATGTATAAAAAATCACTAATTACCAATTTAATTACATTAAGCAAATATTGAGAAGCTATTATATGTGCAGAATTCTGCTATAGTGTAAGAGATACAAAAACAATTAAGATTTGGATCTTTATTAAAGAAACTTTCAAGGCATAAATTATGATGAGACAGAATTGTAATCAAGAAGAAAGAATGTCCTAATTGACTAGTCCAGAATATTGTTATTGCTATATTCAAGGCAGCTTTGTTGCTATTTAGGGAATCAAAGCAAACTTCATAGAGGAGAGAGTATTTCAGCTGACATGGAATTGGAAGTATGTTAATAGTTTAGTTTATAAAAGATAGATATTTAAATTTTAGATGACAGCAATGGTATGAAAATGGGTGTAGAAAAAAATGAGTTCAGGAAATAAAAGTAATCACTTTGTGAGTGAAGAATTTTTGGAACAATGTTGTAGAAAAGGTTATTTGTGTGAGACTATAAAGGGATATGAAAGCTATACTAAAAAGACACTTGTATTCTGTAGAAAATGTGTAAACGCCACAGGTTACTGAGATTATCCAACCCTTATTTTAAAATACAACTTTCAGTAGGTGAGAGAAGAAATGGATATAAAGGATAACTGAGGCAAGAAGACCATAGTGCTAGTGAGATAAAGTGAAAGTCTGCACCAAGATGGTGATGACATTACAAATACATATTATAGGCATTCCACGCGCGCGCGTGTGTGTGTGTGTGTGTGTGTAAATGAAAATAGTAATTATTGCTCAAAGTATCTATATACACCCTAAATACCCCCATTTAACCGAAAGTATTATAGGAATACTAAGGAAATGTTGTTTTTTTTATCTGCAGGAAGTTTACCTTCTTTTATGTCTAAAAGCCATGAAATAGAGTGTTTTGTGACTTTATGACTCTCTGTATGAATGGGTCCCATACAGAGTCATACCCCTTGCCACTAAAAAGTCCATAGTTCCAGAACTGTAATTATATCTCTCTTATTCAACTATATCAAGAGCTGTATATTTCATAATCATATACTCATCCCTTCCTCTTCCTCTCCCATTCACTTAATCTTTTCAATTTATTGCAAAGTCCAATAAATGTTTCCTTAAAAATATCTCACAAATAGAATACCATTTTTTTTCATGTTACCATATTAATCTTCCAAAGGGGCAAGTGTGTGTGGAAGGGGAAGTAGGAGGCAATGTGGCATTGTGACTGACATCCATAAAATGGGGAGGGAAAACAACCTAGTTCCAAGTCCAAGTTCTGCCCCATTCTAACTGCAACATTGATCTCAATTAACCTCTTTTACCTCGGTTTCTTCTTATTAGCAGGAAAATAATATTCTGTCTCTGCAGCAGTCAATGTCAGACTGCCATTAAAAATGCTATGTAACAAATGATACTAATACTCAGTGTTATACCTCCTATGCAGATATTTCTTACTCATTTGTCCCCAAAAGAGCAACATGTCAGCTATCTTAGACTGAAAGTACCTGCAAACTGCACGTTTGGTCCTGACCTGCTCTGTGTGTCTTTTGTATTTTTTTCCTATCATAACAATTTCAACAAACTTAGAGACTTAAAACAACACAGTTATTATCTTCAGTTCCGTAGGTTAAAAGTAATGGCAGGCTCTGTGTTTCTCTATGGGAGAGTATGATTCTCGACCATTCAGATCGTTGGCAGCTTTTTCAAAGATACAAAGAGTGATCGAGGTAATTCAAAACAAATTTTGTCTTGGAAATAATTCACAGACAGGTACCAAGCAAAATGTGGAGGCTTAATGTCAAGGTTTTACAAGTTGGTATGTTTTACCCTGCTGTTAGGACACTCCACAATGGGCATTTTGTACTCCTACAAACCTTGCTTAGTACACCCAAATAACAGGGGCTGTATCATTTTTCCCCATCCAGAACAGGATCATTTTACGCTGCTGGACATTATGAAAATAAGATAATTATGCAAAAAGGTTGTAAGGGTTCCTGTCTGCCTCTGATTGCCCTCCTGGCAATAAAGAAGGTATTCTTAAGGCTTGTTATAGAATGCAAATTCCTTAAGCTTTTTGTTCTTCAGCTGTGATACTTCCCTCTGCATATGTAGCATCCATCTAGATTCATCACAGCGCCACGTGGGATAGGGGAATCGAGTACAAATATTTTGATGCTCCTGCTGCTTGTGCTGTGATTAATACATTTTTATTTCTGACACAGGAATCTCTTGTGTTTTGCCAGCATCCATGGAATTGTGGTAGGTTAACTAAGAATGCAAGGTTATTTTCCTGAGTGCTCTACTGCTTCTAGAATCCCTCTGTATTGTCAAATTTATATGAGTAACATCCCCACAGCAGGTCACATAGATGACACATTGTTATATAATTTTTTTTTTTGGCCATGCCACACAGGATTGTGGGATCTCAGTTCCCTGACCACGGATTGAACCAGGGCCGCCCACAGGCAATGAAGGCACTCAGTCCTAACCACTGGACCACCAGGGAATTCCCTGTTTTTTAATATTTTTGAAAAATTAATCAACTTTGTTTTCTAGAATAGTACCAGGGAACTGAACAAAATGTTAGACTGAGGATGAAAGAACCAGAGTTCTTGTCTCTGCTTGGTCAATAATTAGCTATTAGATCTTGAGTAAAAGTAAATGTGGTTTATATTCACTGAGCATTTACTATGTGTATGTCATCCTGCTAAGTTAATGTATCACTGAATACTCATAAGTTATACCCAAATGGGAGATATGGAAACTGAGGCAGGGAGTGTTAAGTAGTTCACCCTAGTTTAGAAAGCTGGTAGAAAGCAGATGAAATATTTGGATTCAGGCAGTTTGAATCCAGAGCTATACTCCTGACCAATGTTTTTTGTATAATGAAAAGATTATGAATGTTGGAAACAGACACACCTGTGTTAATATCTGGGATAACCACTATTCTACTTGTGGATCTAGGCAACTTATGTAAATTTCTAAGCCTCATTTCCTGCAATGGTGGAATATTTAACCTACTTTGAAGGGTGTTATGTGAATTAAACCAGATAATAGAGGTCGTATCTCTTTGCACACTGCTTGACATATTATTGGCTTTGGGTAAATTTTAATGTCCTTCTTTCTCCAAGGCTTCAAAAAATGTATGTGGCTTCAACTATTTTATGTTTGATCTTGAGGATCTTGCTTTAAAGTGTAAGTTTATGTTCTCATTTTGTGTAACAGATTTTTCAAAATTATTTTGCATTTCAACAACTCATTTTTCTACTACCTAGTTCAACAATAAAAGTGAAAAAGTGGGGTTTCCCAGGGAAAAAATCTGAAGCAGTTTGAAGTTTCATAAATGCAATGCCAATGACAATTTGTTGTTGACGTTCTGCCACCTCAGCCCTCAGATGTTGCTCGTTGATGTGCTGCTTTACCTTCACCAAATAATACTTGCAGATAAGAAAATGGGTTTTGACATTCAAGATGGCAGAGGAGTAAGACGTGGGATCACCTTCCTCCCCACAAATACATCAGAAATATATCTATATGTGGAACAACTCCTACAGAACACCTACTGAACGCTGGCAGAAGACCTCAGACTGCCAAAAGGCAAGAAACTCCCCACATACCTGGCGGTGTGGCTGACAGGGTAGGGTCTTAGTACTCTGGCCGGGTGTCAGGCTGGTGCCTCTGAGGTGGGAGAGCCGAGTTCAGGCCACTGGTCCACCAGAGACCTCCCAGCTCCACATAATATGAAATGGCAAAAGCTCTCCCAGAGATCTCCATCTCAACTCTAAACCCAGCTGCACTCAATGACCAGCAAGCTACAGTGCTGGACACCCTATGCCAAACAACTAGCAAGTCAGGAACACAACCCCACCCATTAGCAGAGAGGCTGCCTAAAATCATAATAAGGTCACAGACACCCCAAAACACACCACTGGACGAGGTCCTGCCCACCAGAAAGACAAGATCTGGCCTCCTCCACCAGAACACAGGCACCAGTCCACTCCACCAGGAAGCCTAAACAACCCACTGAACCAACCTTAGCCACTAAGGGCAGACACCACAAACAACGGGACTTACAAACCTGCAGCCTGTGAAAAGGAGACCCAAAATACAGGAACTGAAGCAAAATGAGAAGACAGAGAAACACACAGCAGATGAAGGAGCAAGGTAAAAACCCAACAGACCAAACAAGTGAAGAGGAAATAGGAAGTCTACCTGAAAAAGAATTCAGAATAATGATAGTAAAGATGACCCAAAATCTTGGAAATAGAATGGAGAAAATACAAGAAACGTTTAACAAGGACCTAGAAGAACTAAAGAGCAAACAAACAATGATGAACAACACCATAAATGAAATTTAAAATTTTCTAGAAGGAAGCAAGAGCAGAATAACTGAGACAGAAAAACGGATAAGTGACCTGGAAATAAAATAGTGGAAATAACTACTGCAGAGCAGAATAAAGAAAAAAGAATGAAAAGAATGGAGGACAGTCTCAGTGACCTCTGGAACAACATTAAATGCACCAACATTCGATTTATAGGGGTCCCAGAAGAAGAAGAGAAAAAGAAAGGGACTGAGAAAATATTTGAAGAGGTTATAGTTGAAAACTTCCCTAATATGGGAAAGAAAACAGTCAAATCAAGTCCAGGAAGCGCAGAGAGTCACATACAGGATAAATCCAAGGAGAAACACGCCAAGACACATATTAATCAAACTATCAAAAATTAAATACAAAGAAAGAATATCAAAAGCAGCAAGGGAAAAACAAAAAAAAGCATACAAGGGAATCCCCATAAGGTTAACAGCTGATCTTTCAGCAGAACTCTGTAAGCCAGAAGCGAGTGGCAGGACATATTTTAAAGTGATGAAAGGGAAAAACCTACAACCAAGAATACTCTACGCAGCAAGGATCTCATTCAGATTTGATGCAGAAATTAAAACCTTCAAAACAAGCAAAAGACAAGAGAATTCAGCACCACCAAACCAGCTGTATAACAAATGATAAAGGAACTTCTCTAAGCAGGAAGCACAAGAGAAGGAAAGGAACTATAATAACAAAAACAAATAACGTATTCTAACACATATATATGGAATCTAAAAAATAATAATAATGGTTCTGAAGAACCTGAGGGCAGGACAGGAATAAAGACATAGATGTAGAGAATGGAGTTGAGGACACGGGGAGGGGGGAAGGGTAAGCTGGGACAAAGTGAGAGAGTGGCATGAACTTATAAATACTACCAAATATAAAATAGATAGCTAGTGAGAAGCGGCCACATAGCAAAGGGAGATCAGCTCGGTGCTTTGTGACCACCTAGAGGGGTGGGATAGGGAGGGTGGGAGGGAGATGAAAGAGGGAGGAGATATGGGGATGTATCTATATGTATATTTGATTCACTTTGCTATAAATCAGAAACTAACACACCATTGTAAAGCAATTATACTACAATACAGTTGTTAAAAATAATAAAATAAGAAATTTTAAAAAGTGGAAAAAGTCTTATATTACCACATTTTTTTTTGAAATAACTCTCCAAATAGAGGATTAAATGAAAATTCCCTGACTCTCAGATGTACCTAAAAATAAATGTTAGATTTGGTCATATAATTTAGTGTTTGAAAAATGACACTTTCTGCAATCATTTACTTAGGAGCTCAACTAATTCTTAGCAGATAGATATTATAACTCTTCATTACTGATGATTATAAATTCTGACTACTTTATAACACATTTATAAAATCTTGACTTCATAATGTTTTTCCAGTCAGTTAACAATTTGTTTGTTATAAAAGAAGCTATAATGCCTTGATGAAAATACTGAATCGTTTACAAAATCCATGCAGCTTGAACTGTTCTCATAATCTCTTTGCAATTAGGGAACAAAGTGGTTTATGTTATTTCATGTATTATTACTGATTCTGATCATTTAATTATCACTTAAGTTTAATCCAAATATTAACTTTGGGAGCTCATACATATTTTAGAACAAATATAAACAAAAAGACACCTTGGGTAATGGTTTATTATATTGATATAATTAAATAGCAGGCTGCCAATTAATAACACATGTATTATTGTGAATGCTTAAGCTTAAAGACAAAGAAAATTACATAAATGCAAAGAAAATTGCCAAACTGAAAACTGAAAGAATAAAAACTTTCAAGTGATTGTTTATAAGCAAACAACACGACTGAAGTTTTTTTTCCTGTATGAAAAGAATGTAGTCTTAGACCATCACAAGGTAAACAATTCAATTAAATAATGAATTATTAAATAATAAATTGTTCTATTTTAAAATTTTGGACTAAATTTTTATGTGATGGATAAGTGTAAATTTGAGAATACAGAGCATATAGATGTTCTTTCAACTTCTTTTGTACACATTGGATGCATAGTTCTGACACAGACTTCTTTCTCACAGGCTGCCAGGTTTCATAGAAATTACAGGACATGACAGCAAAAGTTCAAGACACACTATGAGAGAAAAGATAGTCTTACTATTTTCTTTAACACCACCTAACTTTAGATTCTTCACCAAGAATACCAAGATTTAGCATAGAGGATTCTTTTAATGAAATAATTAAACTTGCATTGTCCATTTTTAATATTGCCTGAATTGTGCTCCTAAATGTATTTCCTATCTCAACAATTTGCCATGTATTTCATTTTGTCTGCATTTTGTTAACGTTTAGCTTTCTTACAAATTTGTCTTTCTATGCTAAATATCTTAATATAGCAATTGTTTTACTATCATATAATGGTGGTGAAGACTCCATGGTCATAGAGACTTGGGATTGAAAACTTACCTGGTTATCTACTGTCTGTATTACATTTTTAAGTTGCTTAACTTCACTGAGATAGTTTTCTCATGGGTTAATGTAAAGATTGTGTGGTATGGATTAAATTATTACATGAACTACCTGGCATAGTGATCAATCAAGTGATAAATTCTCAACCTAAATTGTTCTTGTTTACAGAACTGCATATGTAGTTGTTTCAGTATTTTTCAAATGCCTGACAAATAGTTGGCATTTTCCTTAATAATCTATATATACCAGATGCCAAAGGTTGTTTTGATTTTCTCTAATAGAGTACTTTAAGAAGAGTGGGTATGATTGACAAAAACATGTGATTATTCCACTGTAACAATCTTAGGTGGATCTTTGTTCTTCATTATCCAGCAAGCTACTTTTATGGTGATGGAATAGAAATTTGCACCCCTAACGTTTACAGGATTTTATGGCAACGCTGATATGGATAGAGTAGGATAATTAGTTTAGAAATCCCACTAGGGGATTAAAGAGAGAAAGGGAATTTTAAGGGAGTTTGGGAGACTGTTGTAAGCTAATGACCACTCAAGAAAAGAATCCAGTAACCAAGCAACAATCTACATATGTGATTAAAGTACAAGACAGTAGATATGGGGTCTACATCTTGTTACATGAAGTCAGGGAGTTAAAAGTCCTTTTTTAAAAAAAATTTTTTTAAAGAATTTTTTGATGTGGACCATTTTTAAAGTCTTTATTGAATTTGTTACAATATTGCTTCTCTTTTATGTTTTGGTTTATTGGCCATGAGGAATGTGGGATCTTAGCTCCCTGACCAGGGATTGAACCCACACCCCCTGCATTGGAAGGTGAAGTCTGAACCACTGGACCACCAGGGAAGTCCCAATAGTCCTTGAAGAGTAGCATTTCTGCATGTAGCCAGGACAGGAATATAAGTGAAAGGGGAAAGAAACTAGGTGAAAGAGGACGTTATACTGAAATTGGAGATGAATTACCATATTTTAGTATATGTCACCACCCTTTTGCTAATATAGACATGATTTAAATAGTACCATGACAGTCCTGGTTAGACCATATAGGGTCAAAGGAGGAACTAATGATGTACGCCTTGACATCTACCCAAGAATGAGGAAGAAGGTGGTCTTCTCCCCTCCCCGCTTATTCTTTGATTATAAAAGTGTAGCCCTCTTTGTTCTGGGGCTGCACTCTCTTGCCTGCATGCTCGTCCTCTCTCACAAACCTCCTATGCTAATAAACTCACTCTTTCCCTGCCACTTTGCCTCACACTGAATTCTTTCTGCATCGAGATAAAAGAACCTGAGCTTCAGTAAGTCCTGACACTAGGCAAGTGGTTTCAATTAAAAGGCAGTGGGTTCAAGTCCCCTCCTAAGTCAGGAATTGTGGGTTCAAGTCCCAACCTGAGGTGTGTCTGGGTTCGAGTCCCATCTGAAGGAATGTGGTTTCAACACCAATTTATGGCATCTCCTCATGGACGCCTCTTAGCTTTTTATTTTACTATGAAAGGAGAGTTGCAAAGACTTTTACTTAAACTTTCCCATCACTAAGGCCTTCATTTAGTGAAATACGAAGAGAACGTATCTGCTCAAGTTACTGAATTCTACTTCAACTGTGCTTCTAGAACTTTGAATAGCCCTACAAGTTATATTCACAGACTTACACTGCCCATTGATTGTGAGATGGCTTTCGGACAAAGGTTTACATAACCTATATCACTGTATCCAGTATTTTCCCATGAAATTCAGGCCAATCACTGAGTCATCCCGCCCACCATATCCTTTTCCTTTTGTCTCCATATCTTGTTCCTCCCTGAAGAGTTTCTACACAATGTATTACTCATTGCTGGATAGCTGGGGGACACAGGAAAAGCTAATTCTTGTTTCCATTTTTATTGGTCATTATTTGATGTTTTCCCCATTATATAACCAGCCTTGTTTTGACTGTTGATTATTGTCAGCTTCTCTCCTTCCTAAGTCTTTATTGAGGTGTTTATTAACTGTCAGGGCCTCTGGTCACTAGGCACCTCACTAAGTAGTCCCCTTATCTGACTATCAAGACTATTCACCACTATATTATATTATTTTTAAATTTGTATTCTTCTAAGGTAAGGTAATTCATGGCCCTTAGGAAACTTGAGACTCCTAGTGGCATCTGAGCTCTATTCCCAACTCCAGATTTATGCAAGTCTATTGACTAGCAGAGTTCAAGATGAGATCGGTGTCCCTTACTATTATACCAGGTCTTGTCTCTGTGTGTGTGTGTGTGTGTGTGTGTGTGTGTGTGTGTGTCTGTGTGTGTGTGTCTGTGTGTGTCTGTGTCTGTGTGTGTCTGTGTCTGTAGTGTGCCTATCTCTGTGTGTGTAGTCTTCCAAACATTCTAATTTTCCTGTGCTGCTCCTTTTTCAAATTCTCCTCCTTTGTCCAGCTCAGGGAATTTTATCTAGCATAAAGTAAGAAGCAAGGGTGAGAGGAAGAATTATTCTCCATTTGTCCCCATTTCAAATCCACCCTGTTTGACAACCAGATGGTGACTGTTGAATACAGAATTAAAATGAGGCACCTTTGTTCACTAATGTGAATTCTCTCTGGCTTTAGCCATCCATCTACCTGTTAATGGAAGGGTTTTCAAATGGTAGGGCAGGAAAGAACACATTAATTAATATTTTACTATTTTATGCTGCCCAAAATCAATATTTTACTTACTATCTCTCTATATATAACTTGTGTTTTTAAAACTAAGGTTTTTTAAATAGTTTTTTAAAATTTTCCTGATTTATCATTATATGACTAAAGCTTCATCAAGAAGCACTGCCACTAAGATCTATCTTGGCTCTCACTTTATAACAGTTTACAATGATATCTTGATTTTCTTGAAAGTATGTTTTCTCTGTCAATTAGACATTACACATTTTGGGAAGGGAGGGAAATATTTATTAGCACATCAAAAATTCTATGATGAAATTTTTCTCAGGTAGTGAAATTTTTACATATTTCTAAGGGAAAATACATTTTTGATCTTATTAAATGTTACATAATTTACTCAACTTTATAGATTAAATGAAGCTTATGTCATAGATGTCCATGTAATTTTCTCTTTCATATGTTTAGTTTCCACTACATGTTTATCACTCTAGAAGTGACTATGCTTTGGGGGAAAAGAAATCATATTGTAAAAAAGACACTGAGCTCTAATCAAAAGACCTGAGCATTAATTCTTGTTCTACTCTGTCACTACCATATGAAATCGGGCAAGTCATTGACCCAACTGAAATTTATTTATGTTCCAAAAAAAGTATAAAATTACCAAAAATTGTATTTATGAACTATTTTTTAGAAAATAACACTAATACACATTTATGTAAAAAGAAAGTATATATACAACTGCACATAACCTATGGTCTCAACTATATTCAGATATACATCACATATACATGGAGATGACATTAATAATGTGATATAAATCACCTTTGGTGGTGAAATTATAATGGATGTATTATAAGGGGTATATTTTATTTTTACCATATGAAAAACATTACATTAAAATTTAAAAAACTAGAAGAATAATGATAGTTAATAAGGCAAGATGGAAAATGCATGTGTATACACTTTGTAAGTTTTAAAGATTAATGCAAATATATGGCATTACAGGGGAAAAATAAATAGTAAACTCACTGGCAAAGAGGTTTATTAAAATAAATTAGAAGCTCTCTCTTGTGGCTAAAAGTAGCTTATCTAGGTTGATTTTAAAAATTAAAACATATTTAGGTGAAAATTAGTAATGCATAGTGTTTTCATTTTATGTTATCTCTTTGCACATATGTTTCATTAAAATTTTATACATACATGGACATATAGCTAAAGATTATATATTGCTTCCTTCATAGACAGAGGTATTGACTGTAAGTATTTAAACTAATTACAGAGGACCTGCCAATATACCACTATGCTATCAGAGGGAACTGAACACAAGAGAAGCTGCAGAGGGGCTGGAAGAAAGAGAGGAGGCGGCTGACAGGTGGGGTAGGGTGTTGTTGAGTCTGTATGGAATAGAGCATAGTAAGAGTCAGTGTTAGAAGTCAATGAACCTCTTCTTCCTCACAGGCATGCCTGTGAAAATGGCACATTCATCAGCAGTTTGTTCATACATCACTTCACTGCTCACCCAGAAAAGTTTCTATATTTTTAGCATGTTTTCTTAGACTAAATTTATTAGCATATGATACCTATCAAAATTGTATCACTGTTACTCTCCTTCATTTTGACTGCTCTAAATGTATTCTCAAAGAAACTTTAAAATTAAGAGAAGAACAAATTAAATGTTAAATATCTGTGGATATTTGGGATATTTTATATCTCAATATCAAATATTTGAGAAAAGGGATCCTTTTAATTGAACAAATATGAGAAAGATGCTATAAAGCTCCAGTACCTTTAAAACAGGTATCCTGGTATATTCTTTCATTATTATTTAAATACATTGACTTAAAGTAACATATAGTTACATAGTAATTGGCTATCTATTTATTTATTTTAAAAATTAAGCGATTTTTAAAAATTAAGTATTATTTGAGTTTATCCAAATACCTCATGAATAATTATAACAATTTTTTATTGAGCTAAATTGCTATTTTATATATGTAACATTTATTTAATTTCTTCCATTAACATGTTTGAATCTACAGGACGTTTTACCATAACATTATTTATGAACATTTGAAATGCCTACATTTGTTTATTTTCCTTTTACTTATAACTATATTTAAATATACTTATCTGGATATTAAGAGGGCACATATTAGTCTCCAGTTGACAACTGTTATTATTAAAAGGAAAAAATAAAAACTGACTATGCTCATGAATATTGTGCTTGACTCAATTTTGAATTAATTATGAAGCCACTGTGAAATGTGCAGATAACACAAGGAAACTCTATACATTAAATAAAGAGAATTTTCCTATTCCCTTCCAAGTTCATTAAAACAACATCCATTAGGCATTAATTTAAAAAAGAATATATCTGCCTTACAGTGTCTTTGAAACAATGAGTGTGACATCCAATAGAATTATTTGTTATTCAAAGTTTTAAGATATCTGAATTTGGAAACAAACTTTTAGTTTTGAATTACGTTACTATACCAAGAATTACAATGCCACTTAGCTAAACATTTTAAAATTTATTCTTAAATGATAAAATTCTAAACTTTGTATAATAATCCTAGAAAATAAGATCTTATCTTTTTATAAGTGTGAACTGGGAATAGTTTCCTTAGAAGAATTTAATTGGTTAAACAAATGTGAGCAAAGACAGGTAAACCTCAGGTTTAATTGGCATACATTCATCTAAGCCCTCCAAATTCTGTAGTCATTACACAGAGATAGTCTAAATATGAATGTACCTAATTGGTAGAAATCTCTTAATGGAAGTTTGGGTTCAAACAGATGCAAATACAAAGGTCAGCGTGGGTGAACAATTTTAATCTATGATATTGGCAAATGCAAAGTGCAAGAGAATTAAAGTCCTAGAGACAGATGTGTTGAAGGAAAAGGCAGGGTCTGAAATCATGATTTAAAAGTGTGCTCAGGGTGTCCTAGAAGCTTTTCCATGACGATGCAAGAATGCAAATGGCATGCTTTTAAAAAGTGACAATAAAATGTCAGGAAGACTAGATAAGATTTGTTGGTGTCAAAATACGCCTTTGTTAATGGGATCTATATATTTATGGTGAGAAAGTTTCCTAAGTTAAGCTAAGAAAAGTTCTGTGATTAGACATGTTTGAAATGCATTAATAGATATTCAAATTATGATCCTTAAGAGGAGCAAAACTGCTCACACACACACACACACACACACACACACACACACAGTCACCTCTATGATAACGTGCATGGTATTTAAAGAAGAAGCCTTTATTTTTATATGGAAATAGTAGAAACAGTAAAATTAAATGAATAATACACAATTAGAACCTGATAGGAATATTTAATTTTGTAGATTCTGATAATGAGATATATTTATTTTTTCTAAACTGTACCAAACCAAACCTTGATTTGGAGAGAAGTATACATTATTCAATTGAATACTATACATTATTCAATTGAAGGCTTACAACTTAGAAGTTTCTAAGTCAAAGTTCTTATTTATTTATTTATTTATTTATTTATTTGCACTGGGTCTTAGTTGAAGCTTGCAGGATCCTTAGTTGTGGCTTGCCAGCTCCTTAGTTGTGGCATGTGAACTCTTAGTTGCTGCATGCATGTGGGATCTAGTTTCCCGACCAGGGATTGAACCTGGGACCCCTGAATTGTAAGCGTGGAGTCTTATCCACTGCACCACCAGGGAAGTCCCTCAACTTCTTTTTGATTTAATGTAAGAGCTGAATCAAAGCGAATGGTACTTGAAGAACAGTAACTGTGCAGTCTCATCTTCCAGTAGACTTGGTTTATTTACATGACAAGATCCTGGGCTTCACACCAATGAAATAACAGGATGAGCCTTTTTCAAGGTTTTGGAGAGGATGAGTTTACTTTACATGGGGAAATAACATAGTTAATTTGTGGCCAGAGAGTAAACCGTGGCAGATTAAAGATTGCCATATATGTGTGTGTGTGTGTGTGTGTGTGTGTGTGAGTGTGTGTGTGTGTGTGTGTGTGTGTATTGTTTTTGCTACTTTTCTCATTGAGTTTTGGAACCAAATTCTACAAACCTTGAACGTGGGGAAGCCTGAGTGACTTGTTTGAACAACAGAATGGTGTAGAGTGATATATGAGACTCCTGAACCTAAGTGATAAGAAGATTTTAGCTTTCACCCAGGCTTTTTGGAATGTTCATCATTAGAACTCAGTTTTCCTTCCGCTGGAGGAAGCCCAAGCCCATGCAGCTGTGTGCAAAGCTCCAGAAGGAAGGGACAACAATCTTCAAGCTAGTGCCTCCAGCTGAGACATCAGTCAACCACCAGCATCGTGTGCCATGTGTGAGCTTCATGGACAGTAGATACTGCAGCTGCATTTGGGCCATTTCTGTTGTTGGTCTGTGGAGGTGACAATGGCTGCTACCTGAGTCCTTCCCAACATGCAGATTTGTGGGAAAAATAAATAATTACTGTTCTTTTAAGTTATTACTTTGCAAAGGAGAAGTTGCAATGAGCTGCATGAGGTAGGAGAGGTACAATCACAATAAAATCAAAACCCATAACTGCTGGGTGGGTGACTCACAAATTGGAGAACAATTATACCACAGAAGTGCACCAACTGGAGTGAAGGTCCTGAGTCGCAAGTCAGGCTTCCCAACCTGGGGGTTTGGCAATGGGACGAGGAATTCCCAGAGAATGAGACTTTGAAGGGTGGCAGGATTTGACCGCAGGACTTCAACAGAACTGGGGGAAACAGAGATTCCACTCTTGAAGGGCACACACAAAGTAGTGTGCACATCAAGAGCCAGGGGAAGGAGCAGTGACCCCAGGGGAGACTGAATCAGACCCCCCTGCTAGTGTTGGAGAGTCTCCTGTGGGGAGGGCGTGGCAGTGGCTCCCCAAGGAGACAAAGACACTGGCAGCAGAAGTTCTGGGAAGTACTCTTTGGCGTGAGCCCTCCCAGAGTCCACCATTTGTCCCACCAAAGAGCCAGGTAGGCTCCAGTGCTGGGTTGCCTCAGACCAAACAACCAACAGGGAGGGAATCCAGCCCCACCCATCATCAGACAAGTGGATTAAAGTTTTACTGAGCTCTGCCCACCAGAGCAACACCCAGCTCTACGCACCACCAGTCCCTCCCACCAGGTAGCTTGCACAAGCCTCTTAGATAGCCTCATCCACCAGAGGGCAGACAGCAGAAGCAAGAAGAACTACAACTCTGCAGCCTGTGGACCTAAAACCACATTCACAGAAAGACAGACAAAATGAAAAGGCAGAGGACTATGAACCAGATGAAGGAACAAGATAAAACCGCAGAAAAACAACTAAATAAAGTGGAGACAGGCAACCACTTGGAACCTTCTGGAAAAGAAGTTTTTCCAGAAAAAGAATTCAGAATAATGATAGTGAAGATGATCCAGGACCTCAGAAAAAGAACGGAGGGAAATATCAAGAAGATGCAAGAAATGTTTAACAAAGATCTAGAAGAATTAAAGAACAAACAAACAGAGATGAACAATACAATAAGTAAAATGAAAACTACACTAGAAGGAATCAGTAGCAGAATAACTGAGGCAGAAGAACGGATAAGTGACCTGGAAGACAGAATGGTGGAATTCACTACTGCAGAACAGAATAAAGAAAAAAAAAATGAAAAGAAATGAGGACAGTATAAGAGAGCTCTGGAACAACATTAAACACACCAACATTCTCATTATAGGGGCCCCAGAAATAGAAGAGTGAGAGAAATGACCTGAGAAAATATTTGCTGAGATTATAGCCGAAAACTTCCCTAACATGGGAAAGGAAATAGCCACCCAAGTCCAGGAAGTGCAGAGTACCAGGCAGGATAAACCCAGGGAGAAACATGCCGAGACACATAGTAATCAAATTGACAAAAATTAAAACGAAGAAAAATTATTAAAAGCAACAGGGGAAAAATGAAAAACAACATACAAGGGAACTCCCATAAGGTTAACAGCTGATTTCTCAGCAGAAAATCTACAAGCCAGAAGGGAGTAGCACAATATATTTAAAGTGATGAATGGGATGAAACTACAAGCAAGATTACTCTACCCAGCAAGGATCTCATTCAGATTCAATGGAGAAATCAAAACCTTTACTGACAAGCAAAAGCTAAGAGAATTCAGCACCACCAAACCAGCTTTACAACAAATGCTAAAGGAACTTCTCTAGGCAGGAAACATAAGAGGAGGAAAAGAGGGCTTCCCTGGTGGCGCAGTGGTTGAGAGTCCGCCTGCCGATGCAGGGGACGTGGGTTCATGCCCTGGTCCGGGAAGATCCCACATGTCATGGAGCGGCTGGGCCCATGAGCCAAGGCCACTGAGCCTGTGCGTCCGGAGCCTGTGCTCCGCAACGGGAGAAGCCACAACAGTGAGAGGTCCGCGTACCGCAAAAAAAAAAAAAAAAAAGAGAGAAGGAAAAGAACTACAATAACAAACCCCAAACAATTAAGAAAATGGTAATAGGAACATACATATCAATGACTACCTTAAATGTAAATGGATTAAATGTTCCAACCAAAAGACATAGACTGGCTGAATGAATACAAAAACAAACCCGTATATATGTTATCTACAAGAGACCCACTTCAGAACTAGGAACACATACAGATTGAAAGTGAGTGGATGCAAACAGATATTCCATGCAAATGGAAATCAAAAGAAAGCTGGAAAAGCAATACTTATATCAGATAAAATAGACTTTAAAATAAAGAATATTACAAGAGAGAAGGAAGGACACTACATAATGATCAAGGGATCAATCCAAGAAGATATAACAATTATAAATATATAACACCCAACATAGGAGTACCTCAATACATAGACAAATGCTAACAGCTATAAAAGAGGAAATCGACAGTAACACAATAAAAATGGGAGACTTTAACACCTCACTTACACCAATGGACAGATCATTCAGACAGAAAATTAATAAGGAAACACAAGCTTTACATGACACAATAGGCCAGATAGATTTAATTGATATTTATAGGATATTTATAGGACATTCCATCAGAAAACAGCAGATTACACTTTCCTCTCAAGTGCACAAGGAACGTTATCCAGGATCACATATTGGGTCACAAGTCAAGTCTCAGTAAATTTAAGAAAATTCAAATCGTGTCAGACAGCTTTTCCAACCACAACGCTATGAGATTAGAAATAAATTACAGTAAAAAAACATAAGAAACACAAACAAATGGAGGCTAAACAGTATGTTACTAAATAAACAAGAGATCACTGAAAAAATCAAAGAGGAAATCACAAAATCTAGAGACAAATGGCAACAAAAACACGATGATCCAAAACCTATGGGATGCAGCAAAAGAGGTTCTAAGAGGGAACTATACAGCTATAAAATCCTACCTAAAGAAACAAAAAAAGTCTCAAATAAACAATCTAAACTTACACCAAAAGGAACTAGAGAAAGAAGAACAAACAAAACCCAAAGTTAGTAGAGGAAAAGAAATCATAAAGATCAGAGCAGAAATAAATGAACTGGAAACAAAGAAAACAATAGCAAAGATCAATAAAACTAAAAGCTGGTTCTTTGAGAAGATAAACAAAATTGATAAACCTTTAACCAGACTCATCAAGAAAAAAGGGAGAGGACTCAAATCAATAAAATTAGAAATGGAAAAGTAGATGTTACAAGGGATACCGCAGAAATACAAAGCATCATAAGAGACTACTACAAGCAACTCTATGCCAATAAAATGGACAACCTGGAAGAAATGAACAAATTCTTAGAAAGGTATAACCTTCCAAGACTGAACCAGGAAGAAATAGAAAATAGGAACAGAACAATGACAAGTAATGAAATTGAAACTGTGATTAAAAATCTTCCAACAAACAAATGTCCAGGACCACATGGCTTCACAGGTGAATTCTATCAAACATTTAGAGAAGAGCTAACACCCATCCTTCTCAAACTCTTCCAAAAAACTTCAGAGGAAGGAACACTCCCAAACTCATTCTACCAGGCCACCATCAACCAGATAGAGATACTACAAAAAATGAAAAGTACAGACCAATATCACTGATGAATATAGATGCAAAAATCCTCAACAAACTACTGGCAAACAGAAGCCAACAACACATTAAAAGGATCATACACCATGATCAAGTGGGATTTATCCCAGGGATGTGAGGATTCTTCAATATATGCAAATCAATCAATGTGATACACCATATTAACAAATTGAAGAATAAAAACCATATGATCATCTCAATAGATGCAGAAAAAGCTTTTGACAAAACTCAACACCAATTTATGATAAAAACTGTCCAGAAAGGGGGCATAGAGGGAACCTACTTCAACATAATAAAGGCCATATATGACAAACCCACAGCAAACTTCATTCTCAATGGTTAAAAACTGAAAGCATTTCCTCTAAGATTAGGAATGAGACAAGGATGTCTACTCTTGCCACTATTATTCAACATAGTTTTGGAAGTCCTAGCGATGGCAATCAGAGAAGAAAAAGAAATAAAAGTAATACAAACTGGAAAAGAAGAAGTAAAATTGTCACCATTTGCAGGTGACATGATACTATACATAGAGAATCCTAAAGATGCCACCAGAAAACTACTAGAGCTAATCAATGAATTTGGTAAAGTTGCAGAATACAAAATTAATGCACAGAAATCTCTTGCATCCTTATACACTAACAATGATAGATCAGCAAGAGTAATTTCAGAAACAATCCCATTCACCGTTGCAACAAAAAGAATAAAATACTTAGGAGGTAAAAGACATGTACTCAGAAAACTATAAGATACTGATGAAAGAAATCAAAGATGACATAAACAGATGGAGAGATATACCATGTTCTTGGATTGGAAGAATCAATATTGTGAAAATGACTATACTACTCAAAGCAATCCACAGATTCATTGCAATCCCTATCAAACTACCAATGGCATTTTTCACAGAACTAAAATAAAAAATTTCACAATTTGTGTGGAAACACAAAAGACCCCGAATAGACAAAGAAATTTTGAGGGAAAAAAATGGAGCTGGAGAAATCAGACTCCCTGACTTCAGACTATATTACAAAGCTACAGTAATCAAAACAATATGGTACTGGCACAAAAACAGAAATAAAGATCAATGGAACAGGATAGAAAGCCCAGAAATAAACCCACGCACATATGGTCAACTAATCTATGACAAAGGAGGCAAGGATATACAATGGAGAAAAGACAGTTCTCTTCAATAAGTGGTGCTGGGAAAACTGGACAGCTACTTGTAAAAGAATGAAATTAGAACAATCCCTAACACCACACACAAAAATAAACTCAAAATGGATTAATGACTTAAATGTAAGGCCAGACACTATAAAACTCTTAGAGGAAAACACAGCAGAACACTCTGTTACATAAATCACAGCAAGATCTTTTTAAACGCACCTCCTAGAATCATGGAAATAAAAACAAAAATAAACAAATGGGACCTAATGAAACCTAAAAGGTTTGGCACAGCAAAGGAAACTATAAACAAGACAAAAAGACGACCTTCAGAATGGGAGAACATATTTGCAAACGAATCAAAGGACAAAGGATTAATCTCCAAAATATATAAACAGCTCATGCAGCTCAAAATCAAAAAAACAAACAACCCAATCAAAAAATGGGCAGAAGACCTAAATAGACATCTTTCCAAAGAAGACATACAGATGGGTAAGAGGCACATGGAAAGCTGCTTAACATCACTAATTATTAGAGAAATATAAATCAAAACTACAGTGAGGTATCACCTCACACTGCTTAGAATGGGCATCATCAGAAAATCTACAAACAACAAATGCTGGAGAGGGTGTGGAGAAAAGGGAACCCTCTTGCACTGTTGGTGGGAATGTAAATTGATACAGCCACTGTGGAGAACAGTATGGAGGTTCCTTAGAAAACTAAAAGTAGAATTACCATATGACCCAGTAATCCCACTACTGGGCAAACACCCAGAGAAAACCATAATTCAAAAAGACATATGCACCCCAATGTTCATTGCAGCACTATTTACAATAGCCAGGTCATGGAAACAACCTAAATGCCCATCAACAGACGAATGTATAAAGAATGGATAAAGAATATGTGGTACATGTATACATATATACAATACTTAGCCATAAAAAGGGATGAAACTGCGTCATTTGTGGAGACGTGGATGGACCTAGAGACTGTCATACAGAGTGAAGTAAGTCAGAAGGAGCAAAACAAATATCGTATATTAATGCATATATGTGGAACCTAGAAAAATGTTGTATATGAACCGGTTTGCAAGGCAGAAATAGAGACACAGATGTAGAGAACAAACGTATGGACACCAAGGGGGGAAGTTAGGAGTGGGCGGTGGTGGTGGGATGAATTGGGAGATTGGGATTGACATATATACACTAATATGTAAAAAATTGATAACTAGTAAGAACCTGCTGTATAAAAATAATATAGAATTCAAAATAAAAAAGTTATTACTTTGCCAAACACAGTATATAAAAGTCACTTCTCGGGGCTTCCGTGGTGGTGCAGTGGTTGAGAGTCCCCCTGCCGATGCAGGGGACACGGGTTCGTGCCCCGGTCCGGGAAGATCCCACGTGCCGCGGAGCGGCTAGGCCGACGAGCTATGGCCGCTGAGCCTGCGCGTCCGGAGCCTGTGTTCCGCAACGGGAGAGGCCACAACAGAGAGGCCCGCATACCGCAAAAAAAAAAAAAAAAAAAGTCACTTCTCACATTGCATCCACACTGAAATATGCACGTATCCTTCTATTCTGAGGCCTCATATCCCAAGCATTCCCTTGATTTTCTCCTCATCTTGTCTCCAAAGCTTATTCAGGTCTATTGGCACATTTGCAGATAGGTTTACATTCCTACTGAGAGTTCAGGAGATTTTCAGAGCTTCTCAGGCCCATTATTTAGAGCCTCAGCTCAGTCACTGCTGTTTTGAGGCATGTGGATCTCCTGGCAATATTCCTGGAGGCTACCTTTAGGAGCTAGTCGATAACTCCTCTATTCTGAGATTCCCAAACATAAACGGCGGTTCTTCTTTTTTTTTTTTTTCTTCTTCATTCTCCTAGATTCAAGGGCTACAAACTTCATACCCACATTTAAGTTCAGGTTAAGCCTTATCCAATTCTCATTGGCTGGATGAGATTTAACCCTCTTTTAGGAAGGCATTTCTTTCCAAACATCATTCTGCACTACCCCTTTTTCTACGTTCTGAATTTCTTTGTACAAAGTTTCCAAAATTCTCAGCCCATGGGACTGAAAAAAATTATTTGATAAAATTATATCTTGAAGTTGAAACCCCTCTACAGGTAGAGTTTTTTGTTTTTTTTTTAATGCATTGCAAGAGTCTCTTTTAGAACTCAGCATTAGAAAGTAGATCATTTATTTTCAACTACATCATTCTTCACTAGACAGTATATATACAAAATCTTGGTTACTGAATCAATAGTGGGAGCAGTGTCATGAGCACAGGGAAGTAAAGGTAGTTCAACTTTGATTTTCACTCAAAATAGTTTTAATAATAACAATAATAATAGTAATAATAGAGCCTGGCTGCCTTTAGAGACAAGTTTATGATAGAACAGCATTTTTTTTTTTACACCAGGAACCAGTGTCTTGCTTTAATGTTATCAGCCTAATAATCAAATCACCAGGAATACTTAGAGCCTCAAAAATGTTTTATCTATTTAATTCTCACCCTTACCCCCAAATGTCACTAGCTGTTTGTACAAGTGCAATTACAGGAAATTGCTCTAGCAGAAAGATTTTTGGCAATCACCGTAAAAAATGATCAATAGTACATCAGGCTGATGGTGGTGTAAACTTTAATGCAAGGAATGAACGTTTGCTATAAATGCTTCTCACCAGATATGTTGGCAATTATACAAAATATTTAAACCTCAGTAGGTTGTGAGAAGTAAGCCTAATAGTTTGAACTCCCAGAACCTAAGTATAGTAATATTCAGAATGATATTATGTGAAAATAAACTACATAGTTTATATATTCTATAAAATCTCTTCTTTCTATATTTTATGAAAAGGCTCTTTGCCTTAATGAATAGGAACATTAAAGCCTAAATTTTCTCCCATCATTTGGGAGTCCTTTGACAAATGGAGGCAGTACTTCTGGAGTTCTTCCAACGATAATGATTAAGCAAGACAAGTAAGCAGAAGGTCGCCCGGAAGGAGAGAGCTCATCTACATAGACATTTCTAATTTCCTTTGGTGTCTCCTATCTCTGCTCTGACATCCCTAACCCTTATACTTTTGTACTCCCTTTAAGGTATCAAATCTCTGGCACTGATATGACTAAACTTTTTTTTTTTAATTTGACATCACAAATAACCAATGGACTAGTATCCTAAGGTAAATTAGTTTCTAAAAAAAAGCAACTCTAATATATGTGATGCATTGAAGACACAATTGTGTTTTGGTGTATTTTCTACTTGTCCTTGACAACTGATGGTCACTATCGAAGGAAAAAAAAAATATATGTGGCTGATAATCAGATGTTTGAAATTTAGAACACATTTTCTTACAGAAATTATATTATCCATAGACTTCTGAAAACCCAGGTTCTTAGTTTGCCAGGATGAATGTTCAGTGTTGCAGTTTGACCAGTGATTTCTAAGTGCCAAATAGAAGGGAGCCTTTGAATCAATGGACAGTTAGCTATAACAGATTGAAGTTTCTAACTCATAAGAAATACAAGGATATTTTTAAGAAACTTTTAAAAATACATATTTTCAAACTTTCATATTTCAAACAGCCAACATGATGTTCACTGATAGTTTTTCTATTAAAATAAGCATTTATAAATATAATTTCCATTATTTTTACTTTTATAACCCTGATTATTTCAATAAATTGGAAAGAGATATAATATTCATTTATTCAAGAATATTTACTGGAGGCTCTGACTTCGGAGGTCAAATCCCAGGGAGAGGACTGGGGTTGGCAGCGTGAACACAGCCTGAAGGAGGCTAGTGCACCACAGCTAGTCGAGAGGGAGTCCAGGAAAAAGTCTGAAACTGCCTAAGAGGCAAGAGACCATTGTTTCAGGGTACGTGAGGAGAGGGGATTCAGAGCACCACCTAAACGAGCTCCAGAGATGGGTACGAGCCCCGCTATCAGCACAGACCCCAGAGGCGAGCATAAAATGCTAAGACTGCTGCTGCAGCCACCAAGAAGCCTGTGTGCAAGCACAGTTCACTATCTACACCTCCCCTCCCAGGAGCCTGTAGAGCCCGCCACTGGTAGGGTCCCGTGATCCAGGGACAACTTCCCTGGGAGAACACACAGCGCACCTCACACTGGTGCAATGTCACGCTGATCTCTGCCTCCGCAGGCTCGCCCCACATTCTGTACTACTACCTCCCCCCGGCCTGAGTGAGCCAGAGCCCCCGAAGCAGCTGCTCCTTTAACCCCGTCCTGTCTGAGTGAAGAACAGATGCCCTCAGGTAACCTACAAGCAGAGGTGGGGTCAAATCCAAAGCTGAACACCAGGAGCTGTGCGAACAAAGAGAGAAAGGGAAATCTCTCCCAGCAGCCTCAGGAGCAGAGGATTAAATCTCCACAATCAACGTGTGTACCCTGTATCTCTGAAATACCTGAATAGACACGAATCATCCCAAAATTGAGGCGGTGGACTTTAGGAGCAAATGTAGACTTGGGGTTTGCTTTCTGCGCATCTAATTTGTTTCTGGTTTTATGTTTATCTTAATTTAGTGTTTAAAGTTTATTATCACTGGTAGATGTGTTTATTGACTTGGTTGCTCTCTTCCTTTCTTTTTATATATATATATATTTTTCTTCTTTTTTCTCTTTTTTATGACTGTGTATGTGTATGCTTCTTTGTGTGATATTTCTGTATAGCTTTGATAGCTTTGATTTTGCTATTTGTCCTACAACTCTGTCTTTTTTTTTCTTTTTTCTTTTTTTTTAGTATACTGTTTAGCACTTGTTATCATTGGTGGATTTGATTTTTCATTTGGTTGTATTTTTTTCTTTCTTTCTTTCCTTTTTCCTCCTTTTTCTTCTGAGTCATGTGGCTGCAAGGTATTGTGCTCCAGCTGGGCGTCAGGCCTGTGCCTTGAGGTGGGAGAGCTGAGTACAGCACATTGGTACACCAGAGATATCCTTGCTCCATGTAATATCAAATGCAAAAGCTCTCCCAGAGATCTCCATTTCAACGCAAAGACCCAGCTCCACTCAACGAACAGCAAGCTACAATGCTGGACACCCCGTGTTACAAAACTAGCAAGACATGAACATAACCACACCCATTAGTTGAAAGATTGCCTAAAATCATAATAAGGTCACAGACACCCCAAAACACACCACTGGACATTCTGCCCACCAGAAAGACAAGATCCAGCCTCATCCACAAGAAAACAGGCACCAGACCACTACACCAGGAAGCCTACACAACCCACCGAACAAACCTTAGCCACTAGGGGCAGATACCAAAAACAACAGAACTTTGAAACTGCAGCCTGCAAAAAGGAGACGCCAAACACAGTAAGTTAAGCAAAATGAGAAGACAGAGAAACACACCGCAGATAAAGGAGCAAGGCAAAAACTCACCAAACCAAACAAATGAAGAGGAAATATGCAGTCTACCTGAAAAAGAATTCGGAGTAATGATACTAAAGATGATACAAAATCCTGGAAATAGAATGGAGAAAATACAAGAAATGTTTAACAAGGACCTAGAAAACCTAAAGAGCAAACAAACAATGATGAACAACAAAATAAATGAAATTAAAAATTCTTTAGAAGGAGTCAATAGCAGAATAACTATTCTGCTATTGAGGCAGAAGAACGGATAAGTGACCTGGAAGATAAAATAGTGGAAATAACTACCAAAGAGCAGAATAAAGAAAAAAATAAAAAGAATTGAGGACAGTCTCAGAGACTTCTGGAACATATTAAATGCACCAACATTCAAATTATAGGGGTCCCAAAAAAAGAAGAGAAAAAGAAAGGAATTGAGAAAATATTTGAAGAGATTATAGTTGAAAACTTCCCTAATATGGGAAAGGAAATAGTTTAGGAAGCACAGAGAGTCTCATACAGGATAAAACCAAGGAGAAACATGCCAAGACACATATTAATAAAACTATCAAAAATTAAACACAAAGAAAAAATATTGAAAGCAGCAAGGGAAAAGCAACAAATAACATACAAGGGAATCCCCATAAGGTTAACAGCTGATCTTTCAGCAGCAACTCTGCAAGCCAGGAGGAAGTGGCAGGACATATTTAAAGTGATGAAAGGGAATGATGAAAGGGAAAAACCTACAACCAAGAATACTCTACCCAGCAAGGACGTCATTCAGCTTCGACGCAGAAATTAAAAACTTTACAGACAAGTAAAAGCCAGGAGAATTCAGCACCAACAAATCAGCTTTACAACAAATGCTGAAGGAACTATTCAAGGCAGGAAACACAAGAGAAGGAAAAGACCTACAATAACAAACCCAAAACAATTAAGAAAATGGTACTAGGAACATACATATTGATAACTACCTTAAATGTAAATGGATTAAATTCTCCAACCAAAACATACAGACTGGCTGAATGGATACAAAAACAAGACCTGTATATATGCTGTCTACAAGAGACCTACTTCAGACCTCGGGACACATACAGATTGAAAGTGAGGGGATGGAAAAACCTATTCCATGCCAATGGAAATCAAAAGAAAGCTGGAGTAGCAATTCTCATATCACACAAAATAGACTTTAAAATAAAGAATATTACAAGAGACAAAGAAGGACACTACATAATGATCAAGGGATCAATCCAAGAAGAAGATATAACAATTGTAAATATTTATGCACCCAACATAGGAGCACCTCAGTACATGAGGCAAATGCTAACAGCTATCAAAGGGGAAATCGACAGTAACACAATCATAGTAGGGGACTTTATCACCCCACTTTCATGAATGGGCAGATCATCCAACATGAAAATAAGTAAGGAAACACAAGCTTTAAATGATACATTAAACAAGAGGGGCTTAATTGATATTTATTGGATATTCTATCCAAAAACAACAGAATACACTTTCTTATCAAGTGCTCATGGAACATACCCCAGGATAGATCATACCGTGGGTCACAAATCAAGCCTTGGTAAATTTAAGAAAATTGAAATCGTATAAAGTATCCTTTCTGACCACAACACTGTGAGACTAGATATCAATTACAGGAAATAATATGTAACAAATACAAACACATGGAGGCTAAACAATACACTACTAAATAACCAGGAGATCACTGAAAAAATCAAAGAGGAAATCAAAAAATACCTAGAAACAAATGACAATGAAAACATGATGACCCAAAGCCTATGGGATGCAGCAAAAGCAGTTCTAAGAGGGAAGTATAAAGCAATACAATCCTACCTCAAGAAACATCTCAAATAAACAACCTAACCTTACACACAAAGCAATTAGAGAAAGAAGAACAAAAAGACCCCAAAGTTAGCAGAAGGAAAGAAATCTTAAAGATCAGATCAGAAATAAATGAAAAAAAAATGAAGGAAATGTTAGCAAAGATCAATAAAACTAAAAGCTGGTTCTTTGAGAAGATAAACAAAATTGATAAACCATTAGCCAGACTCATCAAGAAAAAAAGGGAGAAGACTCAAATCAGTAGAAATAGAAATGAAAAAGGAGAAGTAACAATACGCTGCAGAAATACAAAGGATCATGAGAGATTACTACAAGCAACTATATGCCAATAAATCGGACAACCTGGAAGAAAAGGACAAATTCTTAGAAAAGCACAACCTTCCAAGACTGAACCAGGAAGAAATAGAAAATATAAACAGACCAATCACAAGCACTGAAATTGAAACTGTGATTAAAATCTTCCAACAAACAAAAGCCCAGGACCAGATGGCTTCACAGGCAAATTCTATCAAACATTTAGAGAAGAGCTAACACCTATCCTTTTCAAACTCTTCCAAAATATAGCAGAGGGAGGAACACTCTCAAACTCATTCTATGAGACCACTATCACCCTGATACCAAAACCAGAGAAAGATGTCACAAAGAAAGAATATTACAGGCCATGTCCTTGAACTTCATATAGATGGAACCGTACAGTGGTTCTCTTTGGGTTGAGATTCACCCATGTAGTTGCTTCAGTAGTTCCAATAGCTTCAGTAGTTCCAATAGCTTGCATCCATAGTTGATTTTTTTTTCATTTCTGTGTATTGTTCTTAATGGACACTTGGGTTTCAAGTCCGGGGCTATTATGAATAAAACTGCTGTGAACATTCTCAGATTTGCCTTTTGATAGACATAAGCACTCACTTCTCTTGAACATATATTCATGAATGGAATTTCTGTGTCACAGAGTATTATTACCTTTAGCAGACATTTCTTCTGAACTGATTATATCACTTTACATTCCCACCGGCAATGTAAGAGAATTTAAATACAGATTCTGGATTGTTTTACAGGTTTCCATAAAGTTTATTCAAAATGTAATAAAAAGAAAAGAAAACTACAGGCCAATATCACTGATGAACATAGATGCAAGAATCCTCAAGAAAATACTAGCAAACAGAGTCCAACAGCACATTAAAAGGATGATACACCATGATGAAGTGGGGTTTAAACCAGGAATGCAAGGATTCTTCAATATACACAAATCAATCAATGTGATACACCATATTAACAAATTGAAGGAGAAAAATCATATGATAATCTCAATAGATGCAGAAAAAGCTTTCAACAAAATTCAACATCGTTCATGATAAAAACCCTCCAGGAAGTAGACATAGAGGGAACTTACCTCAACATAATAAAGGCCATATATGACAAACCCATAGCCAACATCATTCTCAATGGTAAAAAACTGAAACCATTTCCACTAAGATCAGGAACAGGACAAGATTGTCCACTCTCACCACTATTATTCAATATAGGTTTGGAACTTTTAGCCACAGCACAGAGAAAAAAAAGAAATAAAAGGAATCCAAATCAGAAAAGAAGTAAAGCTGTTACTATTTACAGATGACACGATACTATCCACAGAGACCCTAAAGATGCTACCAGAAAACCACTAGAGCTAATCAGTGAATTTGATAAAGCAGAAGGATACAAAATTAATGCACAAATATCTCTTGCATTCCTATACATTAATGATGAAAAATCTGAAAGAGAAATGAAGGAAATACTCCCATTTACCATTGCAACAAACAGAATAAAATAAGTAGGAATAGTCCTACTTAAGGGGACAAAAGACCTATATGCAGAATACTATAAGGCACTGATGAGAGAAATTAAAGATGATACAAACAGATGGAGAGATATACCATGTTCTTGGATTGGAAGAATCAACACTGTGAAAATGATTATACTCTCCAAAGTGATCTACAGATTCAATAAATCCTTACGAAACTAACTACCAGTAGCATTTTTCACAGAAGTAGAACAAAAAATTTCACATTTTGTATGGAAACACAAAGGACCCGAATAGCCAAAGCAATCTTGAGAAAGTAAAATGGAGCTGGAGGAATCATGCCCCTAGACTTCAGACTATACTACAAAGCTACAGTAATCAAGACAGTATGGTACTGGCACAAAAACAGAAATATAGATCAATGGAACAGGACAGAAAGCCCAAAGATAAACCCACACACATATGGTCACCTTATCTTTGATAAAGGAGGCAAGAATATACAATGGAGAAAAGACAGCCTCTTCAATAAGTGGTGCTGGGAATACTGGACAGCTACATATAAAAGAATGAAATTAGAACACTCCCTAACACCATACACAAAAAGAAACTCAAAATGCATTACAGACATAAATGTAAGGCCAGACACTATAAAACTCTTAGACAAGAACATAGGGAGAACACTCCATGGCATAAATCACAGAAAAATCCTCTTTGACCCACCTCCTAGAGCAATGGAAATAAAAACAAAAATAAACAAATGGGACCTAATGAAACTTAAAAGCTTTTGCACTGCAAAGGAAATGATACACAAGACAAAAAGGCAACCCTCAGCATGGGAGAAAATATTTGCAAATGAAGCAACGGACAAAGGATTAATCTCTAAAATTTTCAAGCAGCTCATGCAGCTCAATATCAAAAAAACAAACAATCCAATCCAAAAATGGGCAGAAGACCTAAATACACATATCTCCAATTAAGATATACAGATTGCCAACAAACACAAGAAACAATGCTCAACATCACTAATCACTGGAGAAATGCAAATCAGAACTACAATGAGGTATCACCTCACACCAGTCAGAATAGCCATCATCAAAAAATCTACAAATAATAAATGCTGGAGAGTGTATGGAGAAAAGGGAACCCTCTTGCACTGCTGGTGGGAATTTAAATTGATACAGCCACTATGGAGAACAGTATGGAGGTTCTTTAAAAAACTAAAAATAGAACTACCATATGACCCAGCAATCTCACTACTGGGCATATACCCTGAGAAAACCATAATTCAAAAAGAGTCATGTACCACAATGTTCATTGCAGCTCTGTTTACAATGGCCAGGACATGGAAGCAACCTAAGTGTCCATTGACAGATGAATGGATAAAGAAGATGCAGCACAAATATACAATGGAATATTACTCTGCCATAAAAAGAAACAAAATTGAGTTATTTGTAGTGAGGTGGATGGACCTAGAATCTGTCATCCACAGTGAAGTAAGTCAGAAAGAGAAAAACAAATACCACATGCTAACACGTATATATGGAATTTTAAAAAAATGGCTCTGAAGAACCTGAGGGCAGGACAGGAATAAAGATGCAGACGTAGAGAATGGACTTGAGGACACGGTGAGGGGGAAGGGTAAGCTGGGACGAAGTAAGAGAGTGTTACGGCCATATATATACTGCCAAATGTAAAATAGATAGCTAGTGGGAAGCAGCCGCACAGCACAGGGAGATCAGCTCGGTGGTTTGTGACCGCCTAGAGAGGTGGGATAGGGAGGGTATGAGGGAGGGAGATTCAAGAGGGAAGAGATATGGGAACATATGTATATGTATAACTGATGCACTTTGTTACAAAGCAGAAACTAACACACCATTGTAAAGCAATTATACTCCAATAAAGATGTTAAGAAAAATAAATAATATACATAAGTATTAAAAAAAAAAGAATATTTCCTGATAACCTGCCATGTGTCGGGACTGGGACTTATTCTAGAAACCAAATATGCAACTATGAATGGTGCAGGAAAGGCATCTGCCCTTGTGCACTTACATTTTATTTGGTAACCAACAATAAAGACAGGTGATTTCAGAAAATGTCTCCCTGGGAAGTGATATTTAAGTTAGACATTTAATGCTGAGAAGGTACCATCCACATGAATATACTGAAAATAATGTTCCGGAAAGAATGAATATCTTGCTTGTGTAAAGGTACTCATCTATGAATGAAGTTGGTATATCCAGGGATAGAAAAGAAAGAAAGTATTATTGGAACACCACAAAAGAGAGTATATAAGGTACAAGATGACATTAGTAGGAAGAGTCTAAATCATTTAGGGTTTGAGGGTCATTGTAAGCAGTTTGGGTTTTCATCTAAATACAGTCATTCGAGAGGTTTTAGAAGATTCCCTTTATTACAAAGCAAGACATTTAAATAGGAATTAGTTGCAATAAATGTGAGGACTATGCAAAAAGGAAAATAAAAGGCAACTACCTCCAAATGCACAGTGTTATATATATCTGTTAAATGATTTTGAGAAAAAAATTCCATTCAAAATGCAACAATAATATCAGACTTCTTATGAAATAGAAAAACGAGAGACATCATTTGCAAGAATATAGAATATCTGCTGCTTACAGCATCATTCACCATGAAGAGCTTTATACTGAAACAATGAAAAAAAAAGCAAAAAAAGCAAAAATGTCAAGCCTTGTAGTAATTATTAAAAACAGGAATTATTAAAAACAGGAATATGATCCTGAGTTAGAACCAAAAAAAATTCAATAATTTTTTCACATAATTGTATATATTACAGTGGACTGCTTTTTGGTGTCTCATTCTTGGGGTAGTCAGGGTTATTTTGTTTCTTTCTTTTGTTTTACAGTTGATGAATGAAATGAACCTATTTGTGTCATTCAAGAAAAATTTCCAAGTCTGTTCACAGGTGGACACTTTTGTGATTGAAGTCATGGCTCATTTAAATTGTTGAATATTTTCACATGAGAAAAAATTATGATTTTAATAATTCATTCCAGTAAAACAGATTTAAGGAAACTCATTCTATTGGTGTCATCCTTCTATGCTTAAACAACTTTCCAGAAATCAAATTGATGGCCTGATCCACTTTTGCAAAATATGGATGATTAAAGAAAATCATCTAATTTCAACCTTTATGACTTAACACTTTTCAGTTCATTTTTCTCAATTATTTTGGAGTGTGAATGAAAAACTGATTGAGGAAACTATTAAAATGCAGTACAAAAGAATATTAAAAATTACAAGACTTCACTTTCTGTTCAGAGACAGCTAGAAAGATGTCATTCTCACCCTTACAAAAAAAGAAGGTGGAAAGACTTCAAGTTATAGATTTGTTGTGAACCCATAGGAAAACTGATACCTAAGGGCAAATGTCCATGCCAAATTCTGGATCTGCATCTCAGACTTCAGTGAGACACAAAAATTGAGGATTTGCTTCCCTGTGTAAAAGCACCAAAGGCCCCGTAAAGCCTGGAGGGATGCTGCAGAAAATGTGACTAGAAGTTTTGACAAATTGCTGGAGGGAGAGTGTGGGCAAGCATGAGAGTGTGACACTCCTAGGGAACACAGCATAGAGAAGTTCCCATCCCCTTGTTGTATTTGCCTCCAGGAACCTCAACAGGCTCTCAGTGGGCTGATTCTGAAGAATCAGGAGAAGTCCCACTGCCCCACTCTGCCCTACCCCAAATGGTATCAATACAAACTGGTGCATGGGAAGAACAGCCACTGCTAAAACCACCCAGACACGCTGACCCTATATCCTTAGGCCACGTTTTTAAAGGCAGCAAATTTAAACAAAAATAATTATAAATATGTATTTTCCTAATGGAACTAAACTTTAATAATTGAAAGATATCTAGACAATCTGTAAATATTTGGAAATTAAGAAAAATCCCCTTCAAACAACTATGGGACAAAGAGAAAGTGTCAGGGTAAATTAAAAACAAAAACAAACTTTTGAACTAAATCAAAATAAGGATACAATATATCAAAATTTGTAAGTACAGCTAAAGCAATGCTTAAAGGGAATTATTTTTTACAAGTGCACATAATAGAAAAGAAGAAAGACCTAAAATGAATAACCTAAGCTCCCACCTTAGGAGAGTAATGGAAAAAAATGCATATTAAACCTAAGCACAGCCTAAGGATTAAAATAATAAAAATTAGAGGAGAAAACAATGAAATTGAAAACAGGAAAACAGTAGAGAGAATGAGGGAAAGAGAAAGCTAGTTTCTTTAAATATATAAATGAAATTGATTAAAAACATGAACCACAACACATATCTTACACCACACATAAAAATTAACTCAAAATCAATCCTAGACTTAAACACAAAATATAAAATAATAACATTTCTGGAAGAAAATATAGAATATCTATGTGGCCTTAAGTTGGAAATATTAACATGCAAGAAATTATGGAAGTGCACAAAAATAGAAGGATAGGGATGAGTCAAAGGGACAAAGGGATCCCTAATGGCTAAATGTGGAAGTATTTTAGCAAAAAAATAAACAACATAATGCCAGATTATAATCCAAAGTATAAAATAAACATACTTAAATCTCTACTGATATAAATAAATGAGCAAAGAATGAATAAATGTGGAAGGAGACAAATCCTACAGAAGTATCCCAAATAATATTATAGATACTCCCATTTCAGGAGGTATTAGTTAGCTCTCCACATCCACTGTGTGAAATGGATTTATTTGTAGAGCACAGAAAGGGAAAATTCATACCTTTCCAGTGGAGAAGTCTGGGTCTCACTATTCTAACCACGTGACCAAGTTGAAGTCACCAACCTTGCAGCCTCTGATGAGATGTGACGAAAAGGGCAAATCACTTCTGTGGTATTCCTTCCAAAGACCCTTAACTCTAATCTCATCATGAGTTAGAAACTTTAGAAAAACTCAAACTGAGTAAAATTGAGGGACGTTCTACAAAATATTTGCCAAGTACTCCTCAAAACAGTCAAAGTAAATGAAAAATAGGGAAAGATTCAGAAACTGTCATAAACCTCATTAGGCTAAGTGGACATGATCACTACATGCAATGTTGTACTCTGGATTAGATCCTGGAATTTGGAAGAGTACATTCATGGAAAAAATGATGAATCTAAATAAAGTCCGGAGGCTATGTAATAGTAATGTAACAGCGCTGGTTTCTTAGATGTGACAAAGGTACCATGGTAACGTAAGAGGACAACATTAGGGGAAACAAATTCTGTGAAGGGTATACTGAATTTCTCTGCACCATCTTGCACTTTTCTGTAAGTCTAAAATTATTCCAAAAAAAAAGTTTATGAGAAAAACTACGGCTCTATATTTCCATACTTTAAGTATTAAAACATCTGGAATTGTTCCTATTTTCTATTGATATTGGTATTATAAAACTGAACAAAGTTAAATGGCAAGGTTAATATCTAAATTTCATATTGTACAATGCAACATTAGACATAAGAACTAAGATTGATCTAGTCCTGTAGAAGAGAGGTGCTGGGTTTCCTGTTACAAATCAGAGAAGTTACAATTATATATGCTGATTCAGTATTTATCTCTTTTTTAAATTTTGAACTTAAAAACTTCATTGGTCAAAATCAAACATATTTGCATTACAGCACATAATATTTGTATGTGTGATACTGTGATTTATAAGAAGAAATATATATTTGGTCTTTATACCCTTTCCCCCAACAGAGCTCCTAAAACCTTGGAACTTAAGTGAAGAGAGTGATAAAGGTATCTTATGTTATGTTAATGAGGTGAGTTTGGGATCCACCTAAGGATGGAGCTGGTTGCTAGAAGAATGAATCTTGTGATTAGAGAGTTGGAACTTTCAATCCCACCCTCCCTGACATCCAGGAAGTGGGGAGGGGCTGGAGGTTGAATCAATAACCAATGGTCAATGGTTTAATTAATCATGCCTATGTAATGAAGCCTCCACAAAAGCCAAGAAGGACAGGGTTTGGAGAGCTTCCAGATTGGTGAACACGTGGAGATTTGGGGAGAGTGGTGACTTGGAAAGGGCAAAGAAGCTCTGTGTCCTTTCCCCTTACCTCCTTCTGTACATCTCTTCCACCTCGCTATTGAGTTATATCCTTATATAACACACCAGTGACTTAATAAGTAAAATATTTCTCTGAGTTCTATAAGCTGCTCTAACAAATTAAACCAACCCAAGGAGAAGGGTGTTGGAATCTCGAATATATAGCTAGTGGGTAAGAAGCTCAGATCATAACCTGGGCTTGCAACTGGCATCTGAAGTGTGTGTGTGTGTGTGTGTGTGTGTGTGTGTGTGTGTGTGTGTGTGTGTTGGGGGTTTGGGAGGAGTCTTGTAAGACTGAGTCCTTAAACTGGAATCTGATTCTATCTATGGGTAGTTAGTGCCAGAATTGAGTTGAATTGAGCTGGCCACATAATCAGAGAAGTTAGCAGCCACCTCAAGTGGCCAAAAGAGGGGGCAGCTGAACAGACCTGGCACTGGGGCTCTCCAAACTGGTAAATGTCTTTTAGTATAACGTGTATCAAAGAAACACTGGAGTTGCCCCCATGAAAATAAAGGTGCGAGAGAAGATCACTCCATCTGAGAAGGGCAGAGGGGATGGAATCGAGCACAGTGCAAAAATTGAAGAAATTTTATTCCCTTAATTTTTTTTCTTACTGTAAATCAAGAAATGAGATCATTAGTGAGAATGAAATATGTAGTTAGGAGTTTAGGACCTTGGGAGAGTAAAGCTAAGTAGAAATATCTTTTGTGCTATTTAGAAAATGATTTTTTTTAACCTAAAAATATGGTAATAGTTAGAGAAACAGATAATTCTCAGTCCTGGAAATAAGTGAGAGGTATAGAATGTGAGCATAACTTCTTACAGGTCTGCTTACTTTGCACCTTAGGAATCTCAGTTTTGCTTTATATATAAATATATATTTTAACATCTTTATTGGAGTATAATTGCTTTACAATGTTGTGTTAGTTTCTGCTATGTAACAAAGTGAATCAGCTATATGTATACATATATCCCCATATCCCCTCCCTCTTGCCTTTCCCTCCCACCCTCCCTATCCCACCCCTCTAGATGGTCACAAAGCACCAAGATGATCTCCCCTTGTGACGCAGCTGCTTCCCACTAGCTATCTATTTTACATTTGGTAGTGTATATATGTAAATGCTACTCTCTCACTTCATCCCAGCTTGCCCTTCCCCCTCCCCATGTCCTCAAATCCATTCTCTACGTGTCTTTATTCCTGTCCTGCTCCTAGGTTCATCAGAACCTTTTCTTTTTAGATTCCATATTTATGTGTTAGCATACGGTATTTGTTTTTCTCTTTCTGACTTACTTCACTCTGTATGACAGACTCTAGGTCCAACCACCTCACTACAAATAACTCAATTTCATTTCTTTTTATTGTTTTATATTTTTATTTGTTTTCTGTCCCTCTAAGTTCCCACAGTAACCACCAAACTTTTTTCTTTTAAGTCTCTCATCCATAGTAATGGGTAAGAGACTGTGGAAAGCAAACACCAAAGTCAAAGCAGAAATTGCCACTCCATAATCATTTACTTTTCAAAGGCTTAGCCAAGCAGTCCTGCACCACAATCAGCAATAAAAATGTTCAAGATTGATGGTCTTAATTGTAAAAGCAGTACAAAGGTCCTTGGAGCAATGAAAAATGCCATAGTGTTTTTCAAGTAAATCAAAAGGGTACTTTCAAATCAAATTCCATGCAACTCATTTAAGAAGTTTCCTCCAAGAAAAGTACCCTTAGAAACAAAAATCACAGGATACCTTCCTAATTTCTCATACACCTAATAAATATTATTAAAAATATTTTTATGAGATAGTCTTGATATTTTGTTGCATAAAGTGTGTTTATGGGACAGTACCAAAATGTCTAATAATGAACTATCATAGTAGTATTTGACTTTGAATAGCTCAAACTGTGGCCATTTAAATCAATGCTTTCTGAAGTGTTGTGCACACACCTATGTGAAGATACAAAACCATGATTGAGGTACAGAAAGGAGATATTATAAGCTTTATACCTGTATACATATATATGTTTTATATTTATATAGGTAAATATATATAATCTACAAAGAAAAAATAGGTTTTTGTAATGTATGAGATACAGATTCCATCTCATACCATCATTTGGTCCTAATGTATCAGTGTTCTGATGGAAATACCATGGTGCAGAGAGGATGAGCATGGCCTTTGAGGGACTTTTTCAATGTAAGTGTTTTGAGATATATTTTAATTAATTATATCTTATTAAATCGAATATTATCTAATTTTAATTGAGTTAACCATGAAAAAGGGATGAGTTTTATGAGGGAAAAATAAGTATTACTAGAAAACCTCGGACTGGAACAAGTATTAAAAGTATAAATGAGAAAGTGTATGTCAGAGCTGACATGGTTCTACTTTACTATGTATCTGTACTTTTAAAATATTTGTGTGCAGAATATTAAATATTTTAAATAAAATCACAGATGTTGTATAATTTTAACCTTCCTCTATACATTTGCAAAAGAGCGAGGTATATTTTTATACAGACAGAATGCAATTATCATATTTAACAAAACTAAAAATAATTTATTGATATCATGTAATCTCCCACTGATGATCAAACTCCACTGATTTTCTTGAAATTACATTTTTATACGTAGTTATTCAAGTCTGTATCTAAACAATTCCACACGTGACTTTTTAAGTCAGTTTTATATAGAGCTTAGTATTTGTAAGTTTCCTGAACTATGGTTTAATATTTTTTATCATTTTTAATGAAAAATTCTTGGCAAGTATTCTTCAAATGTGGCACCTTCCCCATTCTCTCTACCCTCTCCATCTTGAAACCCGATTACAAATGTATGCAACATTTCCTCTATGTCTTTTTTTTTTTTCTTTCTCTTTTGTATTTATTTATCCTTTTGTCTTGCTGTGCTTCAACCTACATTTCCTGATCAGTCTTTCAGTTCTCTAATCCTTTGTTTTGTTATTCCTAAACTACTGTTAAACCCATCTATTTAATTCTTAATTTTACTTCCAAAAGTTCTGTTGTATTTTTTATACTTCATTTTTATACTGTTTATATTTTAAAATTCTCTTTATACATATTAATCGTATTTGTTTTAAAGTCCCTAATAAATGCAATATATTAGTCTCTTTGTTTTGCATCTATCTTCTATGGTTTCTAAGCTTATTTTCTGAGACCCTGTGACCAAAGACATTCTAGAAAAACACCTATATTTTATTACCGCGAAAGCATCATTCTGAGTGAAAAAAGGAACTGATTTTTTTCTATTCTATTCACATTGTTTGAAAGATTCATATGGACAATTCTAGGAATGTTTGATGCCTATTTAATGATGCATGTATATCCCATTCTTTCACCTAACAGTTTAGTTTCTATTATATTACTTTAATTCTAAAGTATTTTACCCATATTTTATAATTAAATTTATTCAATGATCAACATCAGACATTTTACTACAGATACTCCATCATCATATTGTTGCTTAGAACTTTTCCACAAGTTTTTTTGTTTGTTTTTTTGATAGTTTTCCCCCAGAACAAGAACAAGGATACAATATTACCTGAGTTTCTACATGGTGGGAAAACACTTTTAAAATAGATTTTCCCAATATTCACTTTCCATATTTTAAGCAATTATTCGTCTTATATGTTTAGGGATGTTTTTACAATTATAACCATTTATATTTTTCATCTCTCCTTTCATTGTTTTCTGGTGACTTCCTTATTTTTAGCTGAAGCTTTGTTCTACAGTCCTATGACAGCTACTGTCTCATTATTATTTATTTTTGAAAGGAAGCCTTCTTTCTAAGAGTAGACAAATATTAATGGAGAATATTAGGAAATGTTAGGAAAGTGAATATTGGAATATAAGACTGACTGTCTACTGTCTACTGTCCTTTGCACCATCACTCTGCCCTACTGTCTGTCCTTTGCACCATCACTCTGCCCTGTGGGTATGGCTCTCAAAGGACTAGCAAGAGAAATATGTGGATAGTAGTGAAATTGCACATCGCCCAAGTACTACATCTGCAATCTGGGGTTTAATTTTATTTAGCTGACCGAGAGTAGCAGTTGCAAAGTTGATTACTTACTCAACTTACCTTCTCTATCCAGTTAAACTGAGTTCTCCCCAAAGCAGACCCTGGGGCAAGTATACTGGTGCAATTAGTTAATTAGGCAGATTATCTCTGGAATCATCTATAGAGGAGTGAGCATGCGAGAGAGGACATGGTCAATAGAAGCTCCTGCAGGCAACTCTGAGGGACAGTGTAGAAAATATCTCAGAGTTATCTCAACAGAGGGGCAGGTCAGCTAAGACGTCACACCAAATCCCTTCTTTCACTGGCTGCTCTTAGGAAGCGTTAACTTTGTAGTATTGATACTTCCAGCCTATACCAAGTATGCTGGGCAAAGACCCTTGGGCACTCACGTTTGGCAGCCACTGGGTCTGTAAATAGTAAAAACTGAGGGGAAATGGTGTGGTATTAACAGCATATGCTACAGGGTAATATCTACCATCTTGTAAAAATTGTTTTTCTGTTGATTATCTTGGACCCTTTCCCCCCATCTTTCACAAGCATAAACAGAGCTCTAAACCATCACTATAATGTTGCAGATCTGGAACCTGTGGTTCTAGGCAAGATAGGCATTAGTTTGGTCCACAACAATGTGCACCTATTCTAGGAGACCATCCAGCAATGGCTGAGAATTTAATAGGCTCTCCAGGAAATTGAAGCTATTTTGATTTTTGTTATATCAAAGACGAAATGCTCTTCCCATCTAAAAATGTATTTGGTGTTAATCAAATGTACTGAAATACAGAAACCTATTTTATCATCATTAATAGGAAGCCTCTTGCTTTAACATTGGAAGGAAAGTATATGCCTCCTTTTGAGGTTTGTTTTCAATGCCTTAGAAATGGAATACATTGAAACACTTGAAAAATGAAATTGCTGATGAAGAATATTTCTGAAAAGTATTTGGATATTCTATTCTCCACAATCTGATAATTAAACTGATAATTCAGATCAGAGAGTATACTGAAGCTAATATAAGGTTTTCTGAATGCATCTACCTAGCTATAATTTTCATAATGAGACATATGATAGTGGTTAGTGTTCAATCATGGTTTAATAGGAAATTTTATGGTTCATGACTTATACATCTCCTTTTTAGAGAAACCCAAAGGAAAAGGATTTGCTCCAAGAACCCTTAAAACAGTTGTATACCAAGCAAAAGTAAATGACACATGTGCATATGTGGCCTTGAACATTTGAAATCTTAAAAGATTTATTCTTCTGAGCCTGAAAAAGTATTGTTTATGGGATTCCGGTAATTTATATCTAGCATAGTTCATAAAGGATAGCATGATATCTAAACTTCCCACATTCTTTTTATTTGAAAACAATTATATTTCTTAACAGTCTCTCCTTATCTTCTCAGTCTCATAAAACATACATATTGGCTGGTACAATCTTTCAGCAAATTACAGAAAAAAAAAGTGTTCTTATAATAATGGCTAAATTTCACTGAATATATTTTCCAAGTTCTAAATCTTGCATGTATATTAATTTATTCAATTCCTATAAAAACCTTTGGAATTAGGGACTAATATATAATCCCTAGTTCTTAGATGAAAAAACTGAAGTACAGAGACATTTCACAACTAATAAGAGTCAGTTATGACTCCAGCTGTGGCCCCAGGATACAAGCTCTTAGCCATTTATAGTGCCCTGTCCCCAAAGACATTAAAATATCAAAAAATATAGTTTTAGACTTAAGTACCTAAGAGTAGTAGGCTGATTTTGAGAACAAATAGTAGACTCTTCCATCTTCACTTCTTCTTTTCTTTGAATAATAAGCTTGAAAATAGTTTTCAAAGACAAGAAGGAGACTTTCTGAATTAATCATCTTATTTCACAAAGTCTATCAAAGTTAGCATTTGATAGTAATTGTGTTTGAAGAAAAGAAAACACATCAAACCTGAGAACAAGGAGAGTAATACGTAATTATCAATTTGATGAACACTTGCCAACGCTTAGTATATTTTGAATATTTTGAGGGTGTCTTGAGTACAGGCATTCAAGTGAGATTGATTATGGCACCTACCTAACTTTACAAAGTTAAAACAGTACATGCAAAAATGTAGAAGAAGATGTGATTTATCATTATAATACAAAATAGTTAAGGCTGAGTTACGATACAGACAAGATTTATCCAGTAGACTTTCCTACGGCAAAGGAAATATCCTGTATACCTGGGCTGTCCAATATGGTAGCCATCAGCCATAAATTGCTTTGAGCAACTGAACTATGACTAGTGCAACTAAAGTCCTGGATTTCATGATTTCATAGAATACACATAATAGTAAAGACATGCTTAATAAGTATTTAATTAACTGAGATTTGTATTCAGCAACAATATATTATCAAAATGTAAAAATATAGTTACAAGTGTTCAAAATCATAGCAGCAAATGGCTAGAAATCACAAGGTTATCTAATATAACTTAGAACACTAAAGTTCAATTTATATTTCTTGTGAGCAATATGTTCATAATATATTATGATAATGTGAGGACAACATCAAACAGTAATGTGTGCTATAATCCCATTTGTTTAAAAAAATAAAAGGAAGGAAGGAAAGAAAAGAGAGAGTTGGCTTCTCTGGATATTTTATGCAGCCGGCAGATTAATTTTCTATTGCTGTGTAACAAATTACAACAAACTTAGACTCTTAAAACAACACCTATTTACTGTCTTACAGACCTCGATTTCTTGCTGGCTGTCACTGGGCACTGCTCTCAGCTCCTAGAGGCCGTCATATAACGTGATAATATATTTCTCCAAAGCCAGCAGAAAACTTTCTCTCTAAATTCCTCTCACAGTCTCGGTCAAAGACAATGTGTCAGTGGCTGATGAGCCAGGCATCCCTAAAGCTAAAAGAGTATAATGACTCAGTATAATGCCTTGAGTGGACTTTGCTTAATTGCAAATTAAACTTTGCTTAATTGAGTCAAAGCTGGCCACTGTGACCAATGAAAACAAAATTAGTAAAACAATAGGCAATGGTGCATGTCTGCCCTCTCCCTCTGCACCCACCCCTAATCCTTTTTTTCCTCTCCATCACTACCTGATCTACTTTTTAACAAAAATGGTCATTAGTTGTGGGATTGAGGTCTTCCTGCCCCAGAGCACAACTGAAGGCGATATGTACACATCAAAGTATGCTGGGGATTTTCAAAAGGGGTAGGGACACAAACTGTTATGGTTGTGTTGAGTAGGGGTGCCCAAATCTCTATTCTAGCCATGGAAGAAACCCATGGAAGAAATATTATTTTTTTAATTGAGTCTATTTTTCCAAAATATTAATGCTCCTCAAACATATACTGTCAATGACAAGAAAATATTCGATTTCTCTAATAGATTTCATTATGCTCTGTCTAATTTCATAAGGATAGACCCAGAGTCTGTAATATAATTTTTAACTTTATTTCATATTTTAAATTTTTGGGTCATCAATTTAAATTCCTTAGGGGCAGTTGTACAAAATCAGGGTATTAAATTTACTATGTAATTTGTAGTATCAAATCTTTATATTTTGCCCAGTGAAGAAAAATTAGTCATATATGTTGTAAAAGCATGCACAAAAGCATGTAAAAGCAGAATTACCCTGAATAAAATAGCACAGTAAAAGATTTATGTTTCAATTTCAAAGTGGTATAGAAAGAATAAGAACATAAATTTAGACTAAAGTTTCTCTACTGCTATTCATGTGTATTTGACCAAAACAAATCAAATCAAGTAAAAAAGAAATAAAATTACCAGAAAAATTATCTTTATTTACACACAACTATATGTAATATTATGTATTGCATCTTCTATTCTCTGGAATGTTTTCCATTCAAACTGCAGAGCTTTAAATTGGTAATGATTAAAACTTTTCTCTTTGCAAGATTTGTAAACACAATTTTATAATCATTCTAACAATGGCTTAAAAGAATTATTTGCTTTCTAGCAGTGACAATAGCATAATGTTTTCACAGCACATAGTACTTTCTATAATGATCCTGTAGGAATGTAGAAAACAATTTTACTTTGTTGTTATGTACAATTAAAGTTGGTGCAATTTACGTCTACATCATTCTGCTATAATTATCTTTCTGGGTAATATCAACTCTTAAATTTAAAGAGTTTGGGTTTTTTTTTTGAGTGAAATAGGATGAGATAAATAAAAAAATAAAATCAGGGCTTCCCTGGTGGCGCAGTGGTTGAGAATCTTCCTGCCAATGCAGGGGACACGGGTTCGAGCCCTGGTCTGGGAAGATCCCACCATGCCGCAGAGCAACTGGGCCCGTGAGCCACAACTACTGAGCCTGTGCATCTGGAGCCTGTGCTCCGTCCGCAACGAGAGGCCACGACAGTGAGAGGCCCGCGCACCACAATGAAGAGTGGCCCCCGCTCGCCGCAACTAGAGAAAGACCTCGCACAGAAACGAAGACCCAACACAGCCAAAAATAAATCAATTAATTAATAAAATAAAATAATTCCATTGCAACATGTCATCAAACATCCAGAAAAATTATAAATCATTTGAATTACCTAAGGGTTTTTAACTATTCAATCCTTGACTCAGGTTAAGTTCTTAATATATGTTTTTTAAAGATTTGAAATAGTTTGATCAAATTTTAAGACATTTGATGAAGTTTTAAATTACTTTATACAGATATTTATGTAGAATTTATAAAGTCATCACATTTGGCTTTTGTTTACTTTTTAAGTTTTTATTATGAGATGACTTCAGATTTGTAAGAAACCTGCAAACATAGTACAAAGAATTTCCATTCACTCTTCATTTAGATTTTACAAATGTTACCGTTTAATCACATTTGCTTTATCATTATCCATGTACATATGTATGTATGTATGTATTGATATGTATGTATATAAATATGTATATATATATCTATCTGTCTAAAGCTTTATATACACACATTTATATTTATACAACATATTATACACATATATGTATTTCTTCTGAAACTCTGGAGAATCACCAATGTAATGCCCCTTTTCTTCTGCTTTCTTTAGGATATTCTTCCCCAAAACAAATAAATTCTCTCATGTAACCACAGTACAATTATCAATATGAGGAAATTAATACTGATCCATACAATTATCTCATCTACAGAGTATGCTATAATTTCATGGGTATATCTGGTTCAGTTTGTTAATTTGGGGCAGGAATATAACAAAAGTGATGTCATGTTCTTCTCAGCACATCAAAAGGTACAGATGCCTATTTGTCTATTACATGAGATGCTAATTTGGATCACTCAGTCAAAGTGGCGCCTGTCAGTTTTCTCCACTGGCCAATTTACTCCACTGTAAACTTATGGTTTGCCACTCTGTTACTATATACACAAGTTTTAGACCTTGTAAATATCCTGATTCTTGTCTTTTGTTTTTCATCCTCTAGTTTTAATATCCATCAATGACTTTTGCTTGAAACTATGAGTCCTTTGGAGGATTGCTAAATGGTGATTTCTTCTTCCATTAACGCTCTATTAATTATGGGTTAGAATTCTACTGTAAGGTAGAACTTTCCCTTACCCAATTTACTTATGTATTTATTAATTTATGTATATTAAAATTATTTTATACAGATAACTTATGTAGAATTTATAAAGCATCACATTTTTAATTTATCACTTTTAAAATTTTTATTATGAGATGATTTCAGATGTACAGGAAACCAGAAACAGAGTATAAAAATTTTCCATATCTTCTTTATACTCCGCATATTCATTTATGTATACCTGTGGGATTCACGATTTCCAATTTTAATCAACGTGCTTAATCAATTACTCTCATCATTTGCTCAGTTTGCTGCACAGTTGGTCAACAAGAGTACCTTTACGTTGACTCCTTTGACATTCCCTCAATATTCTTGGAATATTATTATTTTCCCAACATGATGCCCAAGGCCAGTTTCCCTTCCCAAGCTTTGGGATCAAATATTTCTCTAAGGAACTCTGTTGATTATTGCAGAGTAGTATTTGGAAGCTAAGGTGTGGGTGCTACGTGTGCTCGTTTCTACTGGGCACAATTGTTTCCTGCCCACTTAGCTTAGAGAGAAAAGGGAGTGTATCTTTATTTACAGAGATGGATAGATATGTGTGTGTGTGTGTGTGTGTGTGTGTGTGTGTATATATGTATATATATATGTATATGTATATACATACACAAAAAAATGCAGAAATGTATAACACACTCACTAATACACGTCTGTTTCTACAACAATCTAAGTATGTATATTAAACCCTATGGGTTCTATTATTCCAGTCCAACACCATAGGATTTATTCTATCCTCTCCCCTTTCAATATTGGTAATTCCCTTTTCTGCCATTGAGAAACCTGGCTTTTATTATCAACAATATATGTATTGATTTATTCAAGTTTAGAATATAAAGAGTTGTAAACTCTTTATATCATATCACCATGAATAAAAAAGCTCCTTAACCATAATATAATACTGTTTATAGTTCTTTTTGTTTTTAATTCAAATTATATTTTCAACATAGTGTGTTCAAAATTACTTGGGTTAGTTCTCCACGTATTTTATCAACACTGTTGTATTTCTCATTTGTAATTCAGTTAAGTTATTATTTTTCTTATTTTTATTGCTCTTGTGATCCTCCACATCCTTACTGATTTTTATTTATTGAGTATATGAAACAGCATGGTTCCAAAAATAAAAAATATATACGAAAAGGTGTATTCAATGTTATGTCTCCCCTACCAGCCTTTTTATCTTGTTCCTAATGCCTATCCTGTAGATAAACAAACTTACTAGCTTCTGGTTCATTCTTCCTTTGTTTTTAGGTGCCCAAATAGGCAGCCATATGAGTAATTTTTATTTCTGTTTTTTAAAACAAAATCTAGTATACCAGAGATGCCATGGACTCTCTCTCATTTCTATTCATAGACATTTTCCTAGTTTTTATAGGTACATAGTACTCCACTGTATGGATGCACCCTAGTTTATGCAGCAATTCCCCTATGTCTGTACATTTATGTTGTATCCAACATTCTGGAATTAAAAACTGTACTGCAGTAAATAATATGTTAATTTTTTATTTTTGAAGGTTTATCTTCAAAGTAAATTTCTAGATGTGCCCTTGCTGTGTTAAAAGGAAAATGTATGTGTAGTTTTATTAGCTATTTCCACAGTTCTCTTAATAGTAGTTTTAAAATAAATACACAATCCTCTTATCAGCTGGGTAATCCTCTTATCAATCCTCTTTCTAGAACACAAAGGCATATTCCATGCTCGCTCTTCATAGAGGCCTGAAATACCTCACCACTTTTTTAAAAAACCTATATATTTTTTCAAATTTTGTGTCACAGCTTCAATTCCAAGGTGTTCCAAGATGGCAGCAGCTATATCTTATTCATTATTTTTTTTTTTTTTTTGCAGTACGCGGGCCTCTCACTGTTGTGGCCTCTCCGGTTGCGGAGCACAGGCTCCGGACGCACAGGCTCAGCGGCCATGGCTCACGGGCCCAGCCGCTCCGCGGCACGTGGGATCTTCCCAGACCGGGGCACGAACCCGCGTCCCCTGCATCGGCAGGCGGACTCTCAACCACTGCGCCACCAGGGAAGCCCTATTCATTATTTTTAATACCCCAAATACCTAGCAGCGTGGCTTCAAAATACAGACATTTCTAAATAAATTGATCCAACATGGAAGGACATTATTCAAATCAGTACATTTTCCTTCAGGCTTTTTGGTCCTCAGGATAAAAATATATGTCTAATGTCCAAAAAATATATGTCCATTTCTAATGGAATTAGAAAATACTGTTAAATGAATGAAAACAAGAACACTATCTAAACTTGCAGATGTATGCTGTCCAATTTTGAAATCTTACTACAAAGCTACATTAATCAAGACAGTGATACTGCCATGTGGACAAACATGTTAAACAGTGGAGCAGAACAGAGAGGTCAGAAATATAAACTCACACTGATGTCCATTTTTTTACACGTTAAGGTGCCAAAGCAATTCATATGGGAGAAGACAGTCTTTTAGAATACATTTGGACAACTGGATATCTCTATGTGTACTTAATTAATTAATTTTTAGAGCTAGATACTTCATATCATACCAAAATATAATTTAAAGTAGATTATAGACCTAACTGTAATATATTAAAATTCTGGATAAAAACATAGGATAAAATATTTCTGACCTTGATGTAGGCAAAGATTTCTAGATATGACATCAAGAGTAGAATATATATTAAATTAATAAGTTGCACTTTATGAAAATTAAATAAGGTGGCCCTTCAAAAGACACCAACTAAATATCTATTTATTTATTTATTTGGCTGCACTGGATCATTGAAAAGAAAAAGAATAGATGAGAGAAAATATTTGCAAATTATATTAGGTAAAGGTCTTGTTTTCAGAATATGTATAGAACACAAACCCTGTAAAAGTCAAAGACATAAAAATGCAATAAAGGGTTGAAAAGATATTTTGAAAAAGAAAAGATAAGAACAGCTACTGAGCAGAAGAAAAGATGCTCAATATTGTCCTGTCATTAGAAATATGCAAATCAGAGCCACAATGAGATTCCCCTACAGACCTATTATAATGGCTACAGCCAAAAAGTGATATAATACTAAATATGTATGAGAATGTGGAGAAACTGGAACCTTCTTATACTGTTGGTATGAATGTAAAATGGTCCTGCTACCATGGAAACAGCTTGGAAGTTTCTTAAAATATCAAACATAAATTTAACAATGTATAATTCAGGAATTCTATTCCTTGGTATCTATCCAAGATAAATGAAAACATCATACAAAGATTTTCACATTAATGTTTATAGTAGCATTTTCAATAACGTTCAAAAGTGAAAGCAATTCGCACATCCATGAATCCATTAACTAACTGGTAAGAGATAAAATGAGGTACATGTATATGTGTATACTCTACCCAAGTAACTGTAGAGACACAAAGACTCATTTGGGGAACAAGTATTATTTAAAGGAGGGAGAGAGTGGCCTGAAGGGCAGAGAACCAGGAGAGCTTCTAATCTGAGACCCCCTAACAACAGGGCTCTGTACACCTGATGCTACACCCCACACAACAGTGTGAGGGGATGATATGATGAACTCCATCCAATGAGGGTGAGCCTGGGCCACGGGCATTTGTGTGTTAAGTGACTGGAGAAAACCCAAAGGCCTCCATCACCCCAGACCTCCCTAAGGAGGCTTCCCTGTGCCGTGAAGCACAGGACTGGCCTGGAATCAACTATGCTGTCACCTTCCTACTGTCAAGCTAAGGAGGCCAATGCCTTTTGACCCCATTATATGATACTCTCTCCCAGGACCTAATCCACTAGTTTGGTTAAAAATTAAGAATATGGTAAAGAGCATGAACTATAGTAACAAAGTGAACCAGTAACAAAGAAAGATTCTTAAGAAAGTGAGTGGGTATAAAAGACATATTACATAAGGAGTGATTAACCTAAATTAAGAAAAAAGCCACCACAAGAAGAAAGAGTAAGGGGAGAAAATTGAAAAAGTGACAGTACTAGTTTAAACTCCACTTCAAAACTTTGTAAATATTACTTATAAAAATGTTAGTTAAAATAGCAAGAAAGAATGACTAATAATCTAAGCAATTAAAGTATTTCCTTATTTTTGCCACCATACTACTTTCACTTCTTTTAACAACTGTCAGCATAGTGCTTAATAAATTGGTATAAATATTTGTAACAGGTGGAAATTAATCAGGCATCATAAATTTTTTTTAAAAAATGGAAGCAAGCAACCTAGTTTTACACTAAAAACATAGGAAGATGTAAATAGCATGGTGCCTTTATTAGTAGTAAATGGAGGGCCTTATAAGAAAAAGAGGTGTATTTATTTCAATAAAATAATTTGAACAATAATACATTGGTAGTATTAAAAGAAAATCATCTAATTAAAAACTGAAAATGAAAAAAAATTAAATTTACAGAATATTTGGGAATTAATCAACACTCAATGAGAACTTCTAGAACAGAAAGAAATAATCTTAATTGAAGTTAATGACATTATTTATAGCTGATATAATGAACTTTTAATATGTTAAACGTACCTGGATAACCCTATTTCTATCAAAGCCTAGCTTTTAAAACAGGGAACAGATTATAGTCAGACATTAATGATTTTCCAATCACGATTTCCAATGAATTTCTCTCTCTTCTTTAAAAAAAAAACAATCCTGTCACAGAATGCAAGTTCACGTGCCCGACGCACAGTGAGGTCAAACAAACCAAAACATCAAACTTTGGAGTAGAGAAAGTTTTATTGCAGGGTCATGCAAGGAGAGCAGTGGCTCATGCCCCCAGAAAACCCCAAACTCCCCAAAAGGTTTCAGAAAAGCATTTTTAAAGGCCAGAAGAGGGAAGGGGGTCTCAGGGTATGTGATCACCTCATGCACAATTCTCTGGTTGATGGTGAGGTAACAGGGCAGTTAACATTATCAATCCACAAGCGCCAGAAGGTCTGGGGGGCTACTGCTCATGACATCAAGTAGTTAATTTCTTCCATTTGGTGGTGTTTTTAGCAACAGAAAAGCTCAGGAAATATGCATGAGATACTATTATCTTGGTACTTCAGAGAAGAGCTACAGCAGAGGATATGGGGAAGGGATTTTTCTCAGGAAGGCCCCATAGGGTCCTATTCAGATTACGTGACTATCACCAACTACTGAGATTTCTGAAATTTAAACCAAATTTATTTCTACTGGCAATTACCTATTGTTACTACATGAACTATTTTGATCACTAGAATATCCCCATTGAAATAGTACATTTATGAAATACTTCATGAAAAATTAGCAAATAGATTGAGGGCATTTGCATTATTTCATCCATACCACATAACATGAGACTAAATAGTCTGGGATTATCTAGACTTTGATGTAGTTTTCTTGGTTGGCATACTTCTGTAAAACAATATTTAGGACAGTTTTGGGTAAAAAATTAAAATATCAGATTAGCAATGCCCAATTTTCTTTTTCTACCTCAAAAAACATGAGATAGTCTTTTTTTCGAATTGGAAATGTTTTCTTTTTATTAAAATTATTTAATACATTTTAGAATAGTTTCAGATTTACAGAAAAATTTAGATAGTACAGGGAGTTCCCATATGCCCTCTACCCAGTTTCCTCTATTATTAACATTTACATTAATATGGCATTATTTGTCACTATTAGAGATAGTCTTATTTACTATCCTGTACACAAAGTGCTAGATCTTTCTTTCCGTTTCCATTATGAAATTTTATCTTACCTTTAGTGAATAGCAATATCTTGGGCTAAATTTTATCTAACTTTAGTGAATAGCAATATCTTGGGCTACAGCTTGAACCTGTATATGCTTGTTTTAAAAATAAGAAAACAGGGCTTCCCTGGTGGTGCAGTGGTTGAGAGTCTGCCTGCCGATGCAGGGAACACGGGTTCGTGGCCCGGTGCAGGAAGATCCCACATGCCGCAGAGCGTCTGGGCCCGTGAGCCATGGCCGCTGAGCCTGCGCATCCGGAGCCTGTGCTCCGCAACAGGAGAGGCCACAGCAGTGAGAGGCCCGCGTACCGCAAAAAAAAAGAAAAAAAACAAATGGCAAACTCCCGTAGACAATTCTTCTTTAAAACAAATTCCTGCTGACACAGCACACAAATAACCATTAGATATCAGTGGATCATATTGACACGACATGGATCTGTTGTGTAAAGCAACAGAAAGCTCTGTGCAAGGCAATTTATATAATGGGTTCTTGCTATATGATGCCAAGCAAGCCACAGGAACAATTACATTATGAACTTTTGGTATGATTTTTCAGGTTGGAAAAAACGCATTAAAAGGTTTTCTTTAGTCATTTCTGAAAATATATGTCTAATGTATGTGGCAATTCTTATTGAAATGGGTCATAAATATACAGTGAGACTTAAAAGGAATTAATAATTATTTAGCTATATGTTAATGAATTAGTTTGTGTGAGCTGAAAGAAGAGTAGAAAAGTACAAATGATTCTTTTCATGACATAAAATTCAGGATATCTTGAAATTCCAGGGATTTTACTATGAAACAATAGAGGAAACATGAATTTTCCTACCATTTAAAAATAAATATAACTTAAAATATTCAACGTGGCAATGAGATGTTGTCAGATCTGAATTCTAGTAAGTTTATACATTGCTATCCATGGACAGTAGTAAACGCAAGTGAGTTAGGTGATTTCTTCAATGGACAATCTGCTAGTAATACAGTTTCTTGTAAAATAATTGAAGAAAAAATAAAAATAAAGCAAAAAGTGATCCTACTAAATTATTAACTGAAAAGAGATTTACTTTCTTAAAAAACAAAAAAGACACTAATTTCTTTAAACAAGCTTACAATTAATATGACTTGTTCTAAAGGAAAAATTATTTTACATGACTTTTATTTGTCCTAATTGTTATGTATATGTGCTTGCATAATTTATAAAAGGCAGCTGGCCAAATATAATAAGGAGAAGTCCCAGGTCTTTTTGAATTTTTCTCTATCAAAATATTAGGAAAAAACATTTAAGCCTTTGTGTTTCTGTTTTCTTAATAGTAAAATGGACATTAAAGTAAATGATTGATAATATTCTTTCTCATGTTATTATTGAAATTTCTAAGATTATATTAAACTTATTGTTCACAATAATATTAATCCATTGACAAATACTGGAGATTTTTGTATTTATTTCCTATGGCAATATTTTTTAATTCATTCATCGATTTATTGACTCATTCATTCATCAAATGTAAGTTCAGCACATATTTTTATACTAAATATTGTGTTAACCAATATGGATAGAGAAATTAAAAACAACTTCTTTTCAAGGAGCTAATAAAACAGAAAAATAAATGTGGACACTGTGTTTAAGTGCTGACATAGAAATAAGCATGTAGTGGGATGGAAACAGTCCAGAGAAGTAGCTATAGCTACTTTTTTTTTTTTTGAAGTTAAGGAAGGCTTCTTGAAGGAATGGGTAGAAAAAAGAGTTGGCATTTTTTTTTCTTAGAAATAATACCTGTTCCTTCATTATATAATATAAAATCTAGAAATCTATGCTTAATCAAAAACTTCTGTGAACTAGACTTTGAGTATAGTTAACAGTCTTAACAGAGTAAAAATAAAATGATTATTCTCCAAATAAAAACAAAATTGCATTTCTTAATATTCTTTTAAATAATTTCATTAATCTCAGATTCATTAATAAATCAATGTTAATATTTTATTCCATGTTATATACAGTTTGCAATCTGAAAAGATTTTTACTAGATGACCTTTATTCATTAAAGCACACTTCAATAAGCTTCAAATATTAATATATTAGAAGGAACATTATTTAACTTTATTTTTATGCCATTTTATATGTTAACTATCTTGTCCTGCTCATATAAAATGATTAAATACATTACTTCCTGATACGCTAACGATTGATATACAAAATGTTAAGAGTATTTCCATCATTTAACAGGACTGAGCTAAGAAAATTGAACTATGTATGAGATCCAAGTTCCGGCTTAATTATTAGGGTGATAAGATTGTTCTCATTTTTCCTCACATTTTGCCAGGACAATATATCATCATATAAAGTGGGAGAAACTGGCATTTACCCATGTCTTTAAAATTTTGCAGTTTGTCGATTTTAGAGTTGAATGTATGTGATGTTGTGTGTATAGTGTTTATAATTCCTTGGGAATTGCAACTACACTATGCTGAGTATAGGTTTTAATTTAACAACATGGTTTCTGTGGCCAATGAATAATATATATAAAACAGAAAGTGTGAGTAGCCAATCTTTCCCCATCATAAATCCTCAAATCCTGCAGTGAATAATATTCCCCAAACTCAAATGTTTTGGTTTCATAAATATATAATTTAGATGGAAATAAACTTTCTAGTTAGAATTTTTGTAACTGTATTAAAGTAGAAAATTGAAGTTTTCAGTATTTACTTACAAAATTATTACTTTTTCTTGTTTTAAAAATTGAGCATGGGGCTTCCCTGGTGGCGCAGTGGTTGAGAGTCCGCCTACCGTTGCAGGGGACACGGGTTCGTGCCCCGGCCCGGGAAGATCCCACATGCCACGGAGCAGCTGGGCCCGTGAGCCATGGCCGCTGAGCCTGCGCGTCCGGAGCCTGTGCTCCGCAACGGGAGAGGCCACAGCAGTGAGAGGCCCGCGTACCAAAAAAAAAAAAAAATTGAGCATGGAAGACTTTAAACCAAATCATGGAATATTTCTATTTATAAGGAAAATAAATCTCAAATTACATTTTTATATACACAGTTGAACAAAATTTGTCAATTATATATAGATATTTGATGATTCAATCCATGATTATTAATATTCAAATGGATGAGAAAAATCTCAGTAGTTTTCATTTATAGCAAATATAATATTCAGTAGAATGATAGACATGAATTTTGCATCTTCTTGTGGCAACACTTCTCCAGAATGCTGACCTTTTTGAAGTATTCTGTATCATTGAAATATACATGTAGAATATGAAAAGAAATTCTGTTACCAGGTTAACCAATTTAAGTCTTGTTTCTTGGATTAAATAAAAATGTTCATGGAAAGTTTTCCAAATTTGTTTAAAAAAGTGATCCATTACAATATAGTTCATACAAATTTTCTAAAGTATCAGGTTGCAATTATGTCTTAGAGAATTATTGTATCTAGGTTGTTTTTTAGTTTGTCTCATGTAATGTATGAGAGGACAAAGTGCTAGCTACCTTTCCACACAAGTACAACAAAAAGGGCAAAATATCTGCAGATTTTGGTCTTCCCTTTTTGTCTTTACTATATTTAACTTCTTTAATCAAAACTTATTTATAAAATGAAAGTTGGTAACAGTACCAACCAGATATATTTCATGTAACAAGGATCAGAGATAGGATACTGTATTGCACACTTTTAAAATTTGTTCCACTGAATATAGTAATAGTAGAAAATGGGTTTTGAATGACGTATTTCAATGCTCAATATTAAAGATTTAACTATTTAAATTGTCATTGAAAAATAACATCTAGATAATCATCTCCATATTTGTATTAGAGGTTTTTTCATTCTTCACTTCCAGTAAAATTTATGGAACATGTGCCTTCTTCTCCAGATGAACAGTATTTTTATGTTGTAGAGAATCACATTTTAAAAAATGGTTAGAGATTCCTAGATCTCCTATACTGCAAAAGCATATGGGTGTTGGATGGGACTTCTAGGAAGGTTGAATGATAGCACACATACTCTCTCCAAAAACAAGTATAAAACTAGATAAAATTCTCAAAAGTCAACACTTCTGGAAACCGATTAGAATTACACCTCACACTGCAAAGTCTTTATTCAAAAAGACTGTTGAACCCCCGTAAGAATGGAAGTCTATGCCATTTTGGCCTGAAAACGCTCCCATGTCAACTCCATCTCATAACTCTATTGCAGTAATTCTTCCAGGGCAGGGCAGGGCAGGGCAGGCTGCTTTAATGTGGAAGTAAAGCACAACCTATAGAAAGTCACATTCAGATACTTTATCAAAAACAAAAAGGGAGAATCCAGAAAGGGAGCAAACTGCTTGAAAAGGCAGGCATGCAGCTACCCGGAGGTGGTGATACTGCATGAGACAAGCAAAGATCTGGAAGAAAAGCCAGACACTTAGCAAAGACACCTGGAAATGAAATAGTCAAAACAGATCTTACTGAAATTTCACATATCCCTCATGGTCTGGGAGGCAGCTTGGTTTTGCAAACTTGTGAGCAGGCTCAAAGAGAAAGCAGAGAGAATCTTAGCTATCTACTCATCCGTACAGAACATGAGGCCCTGATTCGGCAGAGTAGAAGGTACAAAGGACTTGTTAACTGCCCGAATTTTGAAAGTGGCCCCCATACAACAATAATATACCAACAGCAAATAATGAATGCTGATGGGCTCAGAGTGTTTCAGCCTAACCTCTACACCCATTTTCACTGGAGATCACCTCTGACTAAAGAAATACTAACTCAAAAAAGGTGGAGGAAGGTTGGGCCTTCATTATAATAGTAAAGCTAATTTTTCCAATTTGTTTCAATCCACAAGTCCAAAAGAAAATTAGAAACACATACATATCCTAAAATTATTAGTAACATGAATTCAGAGAGTATTCAAAGACTTTTATCTATATATCTATGTCATTTATCTATTTTTTTTCTGGACTAAAAAGGAAAGTTTGAACCACAATCAATTAGCTTGATGACAGCCTTCGATCAATCACCATTCATAGTTGGTGAATTCTGCACCTGGTGACAATTAAAGAAGGTAATTAGAAGACTGATAATATCCTTAGCACACTGCTCCTTTGACACAAACACTAACCCCTCCATATTGGTCCTAAGGGAAAAGTGCTTGCCAGATTAGTAGTTGACTAAAGGTATGAAGCTTTTTCTCATAATAAATGACAAAATCTACTAAGAAAGTTAGTTTAACCTACATTCATTAATACAATAGGTGATATAAATAGGACCAAAAAATCAAACAAGTAGTTGTTGGGGAAACTTAGGAAATTCCCCGAAGGTAGTACCATGCTTTGACTGTATTTAACTTTCACCCACTCTCTGTACCCTACAGCATAATAAGTAAAATATAATCTTATATAAATGTTCATTATACAGTATTATGATTTGCTGCACATTCTTTTGTCTGCCTTTCTTTTTTTGTCTGCCAATAAGTTCTCCTATTTCCTTCAAGAACAGCAGGAGTTCTGTCAAATTTTCATAGCGTGAGACACTGTGAGATGTAGGAATAAAAATAAAGAATTAATCAGAGTGCTTGTAAGGTTATTTTAAATGTATCTTACAATATATTTCAACTTTCTGAATTTACAATTGATCATATTTTTTCATAAAATTTCACTAGGAAACTGTGTGAGAAAATTTATCTGTATTTATTTTAAGACATCTCCTAGCCTTAAAAATAATTAAATAGCAAAATATATCCTAGGTAACTATTTATTCACATTCTTTTAGAATAAGGCTTTTCTCCCATCCTTCCTAATGCAAAATTTCCCTTTGCTCAATGCCATTAAAGCATTAGGGAAAAAATCATGCCTGGTTTGTATCAGCACACTAAACTGGGTAAAACAAAAATACTTTCATTCAGTTTAGGGTCTCCTACCCTCTACCAATATGTTTGCATATAAATCTTTAATATCTGAGAAAATTGATTTCTTTCATTTGTAAATTAAGCAAAATAATACCTGCAAATCACTCTCATAAATGTACTGCATTAATCTTCTGAGACAATGAATAAATGAATAATGATACCACTTCATAGATTTCAGGGAGTTTTAGAAATATAGGCTATTTTAATTCTGTGGAAATTAAGGCTAAATTAACTGTTTCCTATCAAAATAAGTAAAATACCTAATGTTGTTTTAAAGCTTACTCTCTGAGAAGACTGCAAAATGTTTCATATAATTTCTCATATTTAGTCCTTTCAACCATCCATTACATATACACTAAAGTGACCCACATTTGCACGTAGAAATACTAAGGATAAAAGAGGCTATTTCCTGCTAAAGATGACACAAATAAAAACTGGAAAAAGTAGGATTCAGGAAGTTTGACTCCACAGAGCATAGTCTTCAGATTTTTAGTAATTACCACCCTGACATATCATTTTAGAGCTAACAAAAATATCAAGACAGAAGAAAACAATTATCTTCAACAAGAGATTTATTTGAACGCTGTGTCCTGGTTATCAGCAAGGTAGTTAGTGTAAAATTTTATTTGGTCTGAAAGGTGAATAATTTGTGTCTGCTTTGTCCATAAATATATATTTTCTATCAATCTCCATGCAAAAATCTCTACAGAAATGTTCATAGCAGGATTCTGACAAAACTCAAACACTAAAGACAACCTAAAGGTCCTACAACTGATGAATGGATTAACAAACTGTGTTACATCCCTGCATGGAATGCTACTCAGCTATAAAAGGCAGAAACTTATTAATATGTACAACTTTGATAGGTCTCAAAGGAATTATGCTGAGTAAGCAAATAAACTCTCTGATAGTTACATACTGTATGATTCTGTTTATACAGCGTCCTAGGAATAACAATATTATAAAGTTGGAGAGCAGATTAGCGGTTGCCAGGGATGAAGGAAGGATGTGGCTGTGGCTATGGCTATAGAGTGGTACAGCACAAGGAACCATTCTGATGGCATAACTCTGTACCTTGTGACGAATATGCATAAAACTAAAGGCATACAAACACACACACACGAATGCATGAAAAATAAGTGAAATCTGAATAAAACTGATGGATCATATTAAAGTCAATTTCCTAGTTGTGATATTGTACTATAGTTATCATAGCTGTTACCATTGCAGGAAACTCAAAAAAGAGTACATAGGATCCAGAATCTCTCTGCATTATTTCTTACAAATGCATCTAAATCTACAATTATCTCAAAATGAAAAGTTAAAAAAAAAAAAATGAATTCAGACTTACATGAAACCAGTTTGTATGAAGAGTTAAATCATTTTAGAAAAATTTTCTGCAAAAATCATCAGCACTTTATATATTAATATTTAGAAATAATTTATCAGAAATTTATCAGAAATGTATCAGAAATATATCATAGCCTATAAGAGCAGTACTGTTAATTAGCAGCAATAGTAACAGTGGCAGCAGCAGAAACATTCTCAAAATTAAAAATTGTCAAAAATTATTCATGAAAAAAAAAAAAAAGAAAAAAGGGCTTCCCTGGTGGCGCAGTGGTTGAGAGTCCGCCTGCCGATTCAGGGGACACGGGCTCGTGCCCCGGTCCTTGATGATCCCACATGCCGCGGAGCGGCTGGGCCCATGAGCCATGGCCGCTGAGCCTGCGCGTCCGGAGCCTGTGCTCCGCAACGGGAGAGGCCACAGCAGTGAGAGGCCCGCGTACCGAAAAAAACAAAAAAAAACAAAAAAAATTATTCATGATCTTTCATTTGCCAAGAATGACTGATGTTCCTTTCAATTATTTCTATTGAAAATGAAGTTGTTATGAATATGAAAGTATATGAAAGAATATGAAAGAAATATGTAAAAAATTCAATTGTATTTCTGAAAGAAAGCAATGAGCAACTGGACACTGAAATTTAAAAACATTAGTATTTATGAAAGCATCAAAATACAAATTAAGAATATATTTAACAAAATATCTGTAGGTGCTGTAAAAAAAACTGCTAAGACAAATCAGAAGAGTCATTATTATTATATTAATGCTCTACAAATGGATCTATAGATTCAATATGTTCTGAATCAATAATGAAGACTGTGGTTTTGACTCAGAGGATATATACATATACACATATATAACTAAATGGAATAAAAAGTTCAGAAACAGACTCACACATACAGGGCCATTTGATTTTCAACAAAGATGCCAAGGCCGTTCAATGGGGAATTAATAGTTGTTTAAATAAATGATGTTGAAAGAACAGAATATCTTTACTTAAAAAAAGACTCCATCATGTGCTATAAAATTACCTTGAAATCAATCATAGATGTAAATTTCAGAGGTAAGAGAATAAGTCTTACAAAAACTATAGCATAAAAACCTCTGACCCCAGATTAGACAAATATTTCTCCATATACCCAGTAGAAAAAAACATAAATAAAAATTCTAAGTTTGACTTCATAAAAATGTAAAACTTTTGCTAATTTCCAGCTATAAGATAAATAATTTCTGGGGATTTAATGTATAGCATGGTGACTATAATTAACAATATGTATTATATACTTAAAAGTTTTAAGACAGTAGAAAAAAAGTTCAGCCATTTTGGATTAAGAAAAAAACACTTCTGCTAATGATAAGAAACTTAAAATACTAAAAGGTAAGAGACATAGGCTAGGAGAAAATATTTTCAAAATATATATCTGTCAAAGGTCTTGTATCTATAATGTATGAAGAACTCTCTTATGAATTATAAGAAGGCAAATAACTCAATTAAAAATGGGCAAAAGACTGAACAGATGGGTCATAAAAAAATACAAATCACCCATAAACACATGAAAAATTGCTCATCACCATTTGTCATCAGAAAAATTAAAATTAAAGCCTCAATGATATCGATATGGCTGAAATTTAAAAAGCTGGGCAACATCAAGTTTAGCAAGGATGTGGAACAACTAGATTCCCAAACATCCGGTGGAGCACGAAATTTTTCAATCACTTTGGAAAACAATGTAGCAGTTTCTTAAAAAGTTAAATAAGTACTTTTTATATTATCATGCCCATCCCATTGCATTTTAAGAAGAGAAATAAAAACATATGTCCACCCAAGACTTACACAAATGTTCATGGAAATTTTATTCATAATAAAACAAACTAGAAAAATCCCTATTGACCATCATTAATCTACTCAAAGGATAAACAAATTGTAGTATATGCATATAATGGTGAATTACTCAGTAGTAAAAAGAAAAGAACTAAGAATACACAAAATAACTTGGGTGAATCTCATAAGGATTGTGGTAAGTAAAAGAAACTAGACACAGAAGAATACATCCTATTCAGTTTCATTTATATAAAATTCCACAAAAAACAAGATACAGCTATAGAAAAAAATGATCAGTAGTTGCCAAGGTCAGGGTTTGGGGAGGATCTAGAATCCAAAAATATATGAAGGGACACTTGGCATAAAAGAATTGTTCTATGTTATGTTTGTGGTGGTGGTTACCTTCCTGTATATATGTTTCAAATTTATCATATTGTACATTTAAAGTTGATGAACACACACACACACACACACACACACACACACACACACACACACACCACCCACATGGTGAGTTTAAAGATAAAATCATTAACTTATCCCAGACTCTCTAAATGGCAATGATACAAAATTAATATTTGGCTTCCAGGGAGAAATGCATTCTAGGGTGCTCTTAGAAAACACATGGTTCAAATGCCTTAAGAACTGGTAGTGTAGAAAAAAAAGCCTCTAAATATCTTACAGACATGAATCTTAGATCCGTCTGTAAAACCATGCCTCAGTTTTTTAACGTTGTCCCTCAGTATTTTTACAGAAATCTCAAGGCAGAGAAGGGCTTATCTCAGTGATGTATGTGGGTTTGTCTTTTATCTACAGAAGTGGATATTTCTTATGGAAAAGACAAGATGCTGACTTTTATCAGTTATTAAATAAATTACCTGCTTGACTCATTAGCACCTCAGCCTGAAACAAGTAACAGAACCATATAATGAGACTCTTTTGGCTTGGAATCAAGAGAATTATTGCTAGTAGAGCTCTCTGTCCAAAAGACAAATCTCCTCTGTCCATTTGCTAGGTGTAGCGAGGGATGTATATTAGGAAAGGAATACAGAATAAACACATTAAACTTTTCTGTGTCTGTAAACTAGTGGCTTTTAGAAAAATACTTCTCAAGAGTTTGCTGTGTGAATTCGATAGCAAAAGTAGTGGCTAACCTCTTAGATGCTGTAATCCAAATTACTAGATTCAAATCCTAACTCTGCCACTACCTATAAGTATATCTTCAGGGTAACTAATTCATCCTGGATAGACCTCTGCCTTTTCATCTATAAAGTGGAGCTAAAAATAGACCTACATCAGGGGATTGCGATACATTTAGAAAATCCTCTCAAAAATTATTAGCACATTACCTGAGAAACAGTAGAACTTTATAAATATTAGGTGTTATTAATACCTAATATAAATATTAGGTGATATGAATACCATGGAAGACATATCATATAGTAGGCACCCAACAACCTATTTTATTTTATTCAAATAATTTTGAAAATGTGAAGAAAATTATAGAAATAAAATAATAAAATATCAGCCAAAATATACATTAAATGAAGGTCCTATATGATATATTACCACCTTGTTTTTCATAGCCACATTACTATATTATGATAGTACCAACATTTTCCAGATAGATAGACAGATAGATAAAACTGTTATTGCTAAGGACTTAACATTGAAGAAAAATCAAGTAAATAAGAATATTTCAAAGAACTATATAGAAATTGACTTTTTATAGTTTTTCAATCTATATCTAAATATATTTGTAATATAACATTATGTTAAATATTTTGAAACATTTTCTAAAACATTTAATATAAAATGTTAAAATATTAAAGTTAAGAAGATACTAAACCTCTTCATAAAAATTCATCCTATATACTTTGCTTATACTTCAAACAATCTTTTCTGTAGTTTAGATAGAAAAAAACAATTTGACAGCAACACATGCTGTATATTTTAGAATTTTTACCTAAATTCTTGGGCCCCAGAAGTACTCTGAGACATGCCAGAGGTAATGATCTGGGCAAATTGAAAACTGTGATACTGATTAGGCAAATAAAGAAAGATATCACTACTCTGCATGAATCATTACCAAATCATTTGATAATGTTTTCAGGCATTATCCACTGACAGACTTTTATCAATGGGTAATTAGAGCAATACACATAAAGGAATAAACAGAGCTTCTAACTGGACCAACACAATAATCATTTCTTTTCAGAAGAAACCAGATATAAAAATATTTTATGAAATTGGAAATATGTACTTAAATATTTTTAATAATAATGATACTTTTTTGGAAATGTTACAGGGACTTAGAAAAGTCTATAAATTCAGGATCTGAAATAAGAACCATCACCGTCTGCTCATCCTTTCAGGTATGCCCTTGGTTCTATTTTATTCTTCACCGATGTTCTATGTAACCTGGCTATCATCACTGCATCTACTGCCCAAAGGAAATAATAGCCAGAGCCTCTTCTCCTAGCCTATTAGTCAATGAGCTAAGAAATAACAGGAGAATAGGGACCAAAGCATAGCGAGATGGGATTCTTAGGTAAATATTTATATTTGATATATTGAACAGATTGATGCTACAGAACAATATGTCTAGACCATCTTTCAGATACCATCTAATATCAACTAAATCTGATTTTTCAAAGTTTACTCTATCAAAACGCTCAGGTTAGTCAGTATGCATTTGTCATCACAGTTAATTAGGTTTGTGAAAATATCTGACATTATATTTACAACCCGTTTATTTTTCTGCTTCTGATGTGGACAACATAGAGACAAGAATTACTGACAGAACTTTTTAAAAATTCATGACCTGATATTACAAGAGATAAAATAGAAAAATCACAACAGAGAAATAGAGGAAAAATAATAAGTAAAAAAGAGAAATAAAGACGAGAAAGGGGAGACTAAGGTCAATAATTAAACAGAGGTGATAATTAGAAATGTTAAAATATTAAAAATATATTAAGAAGCCATTATATAAAACTTTAAGATAATAGTTTCAAAAAGATAGATGACATTGATAAATTTCTCAAAAGACACAAAATACTACAACTCGTTCAATTAAATAGATAACTTGAAGAGCCCTATATTTATTAAAGATATTAACTTAATAGATAAAAGCCTCCTCACAAAGAAAACTCCAATCTCAAATAGCTTCGTGGTGAATATCTAAGAATTGTGAAGAAATAAGACCCATTCTATTCAAATTCTTTGAGTAAATAGAAAAAAATTAAATAGAAAAGTAGAGAAGATGCCGAACTAATTTTATGAGGCCACTAATATCCTGAAACAAAATGGCATATGTAAAAAAGTTTCACTGTTTTTAATGAAAGAGAGAAAGCTTCAAGTGTCTATATGCTAGGATATGATATATAAAGAATTATATATCAACATAGTAGAAAACTTTGCATTTATACAAGTAAAATAAGAACTTTTCTATATACTGTATGTCTGCACACTTGTATGCTGTTTAAAGAGTTCCAGGCTTGTTAATGCAAGAACCAAAATACAGAACTGTGACTGTGTTATGAAAATATTTGTGTAATAAAATGAAGAAAAAATCTAAGAATAGGTACCCAATTTTGCTTGGTTTTGATTGCCTTTTTAAAACGAAACACTGGAACAAATGATGAAAAACCAATAAAATTAGTTTATTCAGTGAAGAAGGGACAAGAGGATGTTGGGTTACTCGGAATAAACTTAATTGAGCAAGTGATATTCAAGCTAGGATCTACAGAATTTGTAGAAAATTGTCAATTGGAAAGAAACAAGGAGAATTCTCTCAGGATGAGGCTAAAACATTTGCAGTAGAGTGTGGATCAGGGAGCTTGGCACATATAAAAGCCCACTACGGCAGGTAGAGATCAGGAGAAGTCAAGAAATGGCCAGGGGCTTCCCTTCCCTGGTGGCGCAGTGGTTGAGAGTCAGCCTGCCGATGCAGGGGACACAGGTTCGTGCCCCGGTCCGGGAAGATTCCACTTGCTGCGGAGCGGCTGTGCCCGTGAGCCATGGCCGCTGAGCCTGCGCGTCCAGAGCCTGTGCTCCGCAATGGGAGAGTCCACGACAGTGAGAGGCCCGCGTACCGCAAAAAAAAAAAAAAAAAAAAAAAACAAATGGCCAGGAAATCAGATCTGCTAAAATCTGGCAAATCTGAAATCAGCCTCGGTATATTCATAATTACTTTGCAGAGTGACATAATTCCTTTCCTGTGTATGAAATTGGCATTACAATTCATCTTATGATCTTATGGCAGATACCTTGATGATTTTTATTAGGCTTTTTGAAGTCTTAAGAAGAGCAAGTGAGCAGTATTCTTATAGGCACTGAAAAGTCCTGAAACCAGGTAGGAATCACTGGCTTCCACGGATACAATAAAATACCTTACCGATTTTTTGCGAAGAGGAAAACAAATCTTTGTTTTCACAGAATGCTCAGACTGGCAGGTACCTGAGAGTCCACCTGGCCCTGCAATTTCATCTCATGAGTAAAGATACTAAAACAGGTAAGATTTGCTCAAAGTTTCAGCTTCAGAACTAGGACAAGAACATACAATTCATGATACTAGTCTATTCATGATACTAGTCTATTCATGATACTAGTCTATTCATGATACTAGTCTAGAATGCTCTTTGTTCTAGAGCATTCCAAATTTCAAGTAGTTGGAAATTTTGTAAAACATATGGTCAAAAAATGTACAGTCACCATGTAGATCCACATACAAAGTATAAACAAAATATGTTTTGCCCCCTAAAAATTAACTATCTTAAATTTAATGGAAATCAAATCTGTTTGTGTTTGGATAGAGCTTTATTCTCTAGCAAATGCAAATTGCCTCACCAATGAACACATGGTCAGACACCACATTCCTTTCCCAGGCATTGAATAATAAGAAGTCATCATTTTTCTAATATAAATAGGTGTCATAAGAATTTCAGAAGTGAAACATTGAGATCTATCTTTCACTAGTAAAAAGAATGTGAAATATGAAAATATTTAGAACAACTTTTAGAAAATACTGGATTTTTAATTAGTGGGGAAATGGTTTGATATTTGAGATTTAACCTGACTTACTTTTTATCACTATTAGAGAAAAAAATAAGAAGAGGACAAAAACCAACTGTGTCTGGATTTGGTTTATAAAGCTTTTGTTTTAAAGAGAGTATTTTTTAAATTCTAAAATGCTTTACAGAGTATTTTCAAAGTTCTTAAAAATATCTCCAGTTTAAAAGTTTTACAAATACGTTTGAACATAATAATGTAGGTCTCACTAATTAGTTGAGATGCAAAAAAAGTTTTATCAGTAATTATAATGCTGTAGGGCAGTTAGTTCACTCTTAAGGGAAGTAGTTCAAATACGTGCACAGTATTCCAAATGATACCTGATGATCTGAAAGGTAAAAGCTTTATCTTCAAAATCTTTTCAAACTGATCTTCCAAATTTCCTTCTATGTTTAATAATAAGTAAATGGCAGTAAGAGCACTTACATGATTCCTCTCCATCCTCTTTTTTTCCCCAGTTTTATTGAGCTATAATTAACATATAACAACAACAAAAAAAAAGGGAGTGATGTGGCATGATGGAAGTGTTAACTAACTTTATTGTGGCAATCATTTTATCATATGTATCACATCAGCATGTAGTACAGCTCTCCATTCACTTTTCATAAAAATAAGATACTTTTCTGAAACTTAAAATAGTCATTTATATCAACTAAAAACCCTATCTTAACTATATTCATTATAAAATGAAAACATTATAATTTCACAAATGGAAGGTGATCCCTTCAATAAAATGTAGCTATAAAATTTACCAAAAACACTTTTTTCACATATATCGCCAAATTTATACAAGTCATCATGAATTCAGCTTAATTTCAAAGAAAGCATGAAGATATATTGCAACATCTAAATTACATGCTTTTTTTTTCCAAAAACTGAATTACTTAAGATTGATTGTAGTTAACTGGAATAATTCTAACCTTAAGTTGTATTTTAATGATTTGAGAAGATGATTTTTATAATTACCATATCAAAGCACAAGCCTAAACCACAGAGAAGTTATTTATTGGAACTTCCAGGACATCACCTGAAGTCAGAACACATTTTCTCCAATGTCATTCAATGTAAACATCTAAATTCGCAAGAGCACCCAACTCTACAATGTACAGGGAACACAGAAATCTCCTTCTTAGTCATCAAGAAGCAATTATCATCAGATTTTTTTGTAAAGTGAATGTAATCACAGCTTTTATAAAGATTGTCAATATCAAGCTGGGTTTTATTGGAGTTTTGTTGTTGCTGTTGGTTTGCTGTAGATTGTGTGTGTGTCTGTGTATTTTAGTGTAACTGAGTTTGTCCTCCCAGAGATTTTTTTTTTTTTTTTTTTTTGCTTTATGCGGGCCTCTCACTGTTGTGGCCTCTCCCGTTCCGGAGCACAGGCTCCGGATGCGCAGGCTCAGCGGCCATGGCTCACAGGCCTAGCCGCTCCACAGCATGTGGGATCTTCCCGGACCAGGGCACGAACCCGTGTCCCCTGCATCAGCAGTCAGACTCTCAACCACTGCGTCACCAGGGAAGCCCCTCTCAGAGATTTTGATTCAGAAGCTCTCTAAAGAGACGTGGGAAGAGCTGTGTGCTTTTTACAAGTTAATCAAATAATTAACATTGTCAGCCAAGATTAGAAAATTTGCTATAAAATAAAAAGGAAATCTAATGTTCACAGTTAATCAAGTTTTATTTGTAAACTTCTTGTGTAAATGAATACATCTAATTTGATGAATAAGCACTTTTTCTTTACAAAAGAAACTTTCTCTTCCTGCCTTGCATACTTGCTCAGCATACCTCCTCTAGCTTGGACAATACAAATTATTCTTTAATTAATTCAATGCCTGAGTGAAGAAATATTCTGATATGCATGAATAAATTGGTGAGATCTTTTTGTAGGGATTTATCTGCTTTTACGGGAAAACTTTTGAAGCCCTGGAATATAAGTTATACAGGAAACTGTGATTTGTATTTTAAATTGATTACTATAACGTATTTTCATTATAAGAATAAAACCTAGAGGAAACAGAGTAACTGCCAAAATTAATGGGAGAAGATAAAGTGATACACTTATATCATGTTTTGCCATTAAGGACTTGGGCAGACAAGCCAACAAAAATACAATTTCTGCTACTTTTATATGCAATCTGACCTTGAAATGGCTAATTGTTGCCTTTAAATTATAAACTTATCATTTAAAAATGAGCTAATATGTTTATAGTCTTAAAATAGACTAATAAAAATATCCACCTTATGGATTTGTTGTAGAGAATATGAAATAATGTATTTGGAGTGGTTATCACAGTGCCAGGAAAATAGTAAATCCTCACTAAGTAGTTATTAAGAACCAGGAAATAGTCATTGAATCAAGTGTAATTAAAGATAAATAAAATGTAGATTGTTTTATAACAAAAAAGCTCAAGAACAGAAATTAAAATTTCATTCAAATTGCCATTAATGCCCAGTTAGGACTGTTTTTCTATAAGTTATACTGAAGATAAAATATAAATTTCAATACCCAAACAGTTCTTCAATTCATCCCTCTTTCATTATTCTAGTAAAAGAAAAAAGTCAATGTCGATATCAGCAAGGCAAAACTAACAAAATGGTTGGTGAGAAAATAAATGTAAGAAAATGGTAACCAAAGCTAATTAGAATATCAGTTGACCAAAAAAAAAAACAAAACCAACATCTCAAAAATATGAGAGATATAAAAGAAAAAATATTATTAATTTCCAGTATATAAGTATTGGGGGGACAAGAAAGGGATATAGGGGAAGCAGGGTAGTTATGGTGGCAACAAGGACACTATTAATAAAAGATTTGGCTTTCATGATGGCAAAATGTATATGACATATGCTCCTAGAATGTGGTAATTTGGATTGGAATTTCAACATCTTTTTTTTTATATGTCAATTATATTTTATATTATGTGGATTTGCATGGCACTCAGGGTATATTCATAAAAATAAAACACATCGTGAACATATTAGTATTATAATTACCCACATAAGGGGACGGACTATGACGCAGCTTCCATACTCCTATTATACTGTTATCTCTCTTGTGTGCTTTATTTCTCTTTTTGCTGAAGAAAAGATGAAATACTGCTTTTGGAAGGAAATATTTACTCTATCTGCCAAAATTACTCTTGGTAGACTGCAACTCAAGTAGTAAATATATTTTTATGGATAATTAGTTGATTGAATGTCTGTGTGAATTAGAGGCTTTTTAATATTCATGACTAATTTATAATCTATGAATATTTTATTAATTTCTGTGTTGTTTGAAATAATGATGCTACAACAACACAAAACCCAAATACTTAACATTAATAAACTCTAAATAATAAGTCAATTCTGTGATTAAGTATCATCCAAAGCTTGCTCGACATAACAATATAATATGCAAAATACAAAAACTGTGGCTCAGGTATAGAGATATGTAATCCATTATTTTCCTTATAAATTAGAAAATCTAGATGTACAACCACCTTCACTGTTTTCAACACTTTTTATAGAATCAATTACAGGAAATCATCTCTTTTTTTTTCTTTTTTTTGGTAGCAGAACTCTCATCTGCAGAATAGATTTCAGCACCAATCTGAGAAAGATACACACATTTTTGAGATAGACATTCATTTATTGGATTTATATATTATCCTGCTTAGATTTGTATTTAAGCACTTATATTATAATTGTCTACTTTTTTCTTTCACTGATTTGTAAGTTTTAAAGGACAGACATAGTATATTTTGTTTTTGCTTATGTCTTATTTTCCTGGCTCTAACACAATAGAAGTTTTATATGAATAAACAAATAAATTATTTGCTCTGAAATTCCAAATGTTCTCCCAAAGAGTCATAGGGGAAAAAAAATGTTTAATTCGAAATATCTAAGCATGGGATGATGAATTAGTATCATAATTACCCGATTTATTCTAAAGTCTGCAAAATAATGTTTCCTACTGTGGGCCTCATCTTTCAGATCCTTGCACCTCATATCTGACTATAGTCATAGCTTCTCTGCCTACAACAACTGCAACTTTTTCCACTACTGCCCGAATCTGAAACCACCACAGCAGAAATCCAAGCAGGTGCATGCAGTTGTCCCTCATGGAGACCAAATCTCTAGTCATTCCAGCTAAACAATCAGAAACAAAATTTTGAAAGATTTGAGGAGCTGTAAAGGACAGCTCCACTAGAACACTGTCTGTGTATGTCACCTTTCTGACTCACATCTGTATCTATGAAGGGATATTTCTGTAACAGAAAGCCAGCATTATAAAACCTAAAACAGACCAACCATTTAAATGAATATATTTTAAGTGGTTTTATCAATCTTTGGACCTCACTGAGGCTACAAAAGTTACATATTTCTCAAAAACCTCTTCTTGTATTTTTCCATTTTGGCTTTCTCTGTTGACTAAACTCATTTCATTACCACAGAGCAACTGACCTCTAGACAGTCAATCAAAAAGAGAAAAGAAGCATGGTGGGCAAATAGTACCAGCTTATATTTTGCAAAAAAAAAAAAAAAAAAAAAGAGTAAACTGTTTTTCGAGATCTGTAAATCTTCAGCTTCTGAAATCATTGTTACTACAAATGTATTGATCAAGAATTGAGAGATTCCCAGTGACTCAAGTCAAACTCAATATCCACTGTACATGTTTTATGTTTTGGAAAATTTTATGTACAAATACAGTAAGTCAGAATAACACAGGACCTCTTATGGTGAGTCTTTATTGATATAGAATTCTGCCTGAATACTATAAAACCTTAGTTATTCAAATTTTTAAAATGTCTTAAAACTAAATTATAGTCAGAATGTTATAATTTAAGAAATGGAAGTAGGAAATACTTCAGTTTGATCCCCTGCTGTTCCATATATTAGTATGTAAACAAATGCTATAGTGATCAAAAGAGAATGGCACTGATAAAAACAGACACGTAGACCAATGGAACAGAACAAACACCCCAGTAATAAACCCACACATATACAATAAACTAATCTTTGACAAGGGCACCAAGAATACAAACCCGGAAAGAACAGTTTCTTTAATAAATGGTGCTGGGAAAAGTGGTTGTCCACATGCAAAAGACTGAAGTTGGACCCTTATCTTACACCATACACAAAAATTAACTCAAAATGGATTAAAGATTTAAATGTAAGACCTGAAACCATAAAATTCCTGGAAGAAATCATAGAGGAAAAGCTTCTTGCCTTTGGTCTTGACAATATGGTTTTGGGGATATGACATCAAAAACACAGGTAACAAAAGCAAACATAAACAAGTGGGACTGTGTTAAACTAAAAACATAGGGTTTAACCTTCAAAATTTATAAGGAACTCATACAACTGTTAAGCAAGGAGGCCATTAGACTGTGGCTCTAACAAGGTGGAGGCCTTTGTAAGCAAACCAAAACCTAAGGCAAACCAAAACCTAAGCCTGAAATGCCTCGAGGCTGAGAAATCAAAACGCTAAGGACAACCAATCACAAACAGCCAACGAGGCTCTAAGCTACAGCCAACCAATAATTCCCTTACTTGGCTTCCACACTTCCTCTATCGAAGCCTCTCCTCAGCGCCCGTCGGCGGAGCGCGCCTAACCACTGCCAGTTTGGTGCTGCCTGACTGGAATGGATTTTTGTTCAAATAAACTCTTAAAAACTTGAATATGCCTCAGTTTATCTTTTCACAGTTCTGGTGTCAGAAGAACCAAACCAAAGGGACCCCAGCAGCCCCCAGGAGCCCCGAGCAACCAGGCGGAGGTACCTGCTGAGCTCCCTGGAGCCGCTGCCTGCTCGCTGCCTCTGGAGGTGTGGGGACGTCCCCTCGGGTCCCGGTCCTCGTTCAGCAGCTTTGCGTCACGAGCTTTCAGACTGAGCGTCTTTTTTCCCCCCAAACTGGGTCCCGAAACCAACTGGAGTTGGCCTAGCTCCGACTTAGAAACCGCAGGGGGTCCAGGGTCGGATCCGGTGCAACTTAGAAAGCAGTCCGAGTTCCAGTTCTGACGGAGTCCGGGTCAGACTGGTTCCGTCTTAAGTCGTACACCGGCCGGCTCCAGCCTCGGACTGTGTCTGACTGAAACTGGGCTGGGCTCGTGTGAGGCCTCGGCTGAATAAAACTTTATTTTAAGGCTGCCCAGCAGGTACCCTGACCAAGAATGATCATGAGTTACGGTGGCCACAGCGGAGAACTTTTTTTTTTTTTTTTTTTTTTTTTTTGCGGTAAGCGGGCCTCACACTGCTGCGGCCTCTCCCGTTGCGGAGCACAGGCTCCGGACGCGCAGGCTCAGCGGCCATGACTCACGGGCCCAGCCGCTCCGTGGCATGTGAGATGCTCCCCGACCGGAGCACGAACCCTTAGTCCCCTACGTCGTCAGGCGGACTCTCAACCACTGCGCCATCAAGGAAGCCCCACAGCGGAGGCCTTTTAACCGAGAAAGGCTCGTCCATTTAGGAGGGGCCCCCGAGGAAAAGGGCCTCAGCTGGGCAGTCTCTATGAAGGGTGGAGCGAAAATTATTTCCCTCGCCTACAGTTTCCGGTGACCAAGTGAGACCCTCTGGGATGCCCCGCTCACTCTGGAGCCTGCAGACGGCATCCCGGGAAAACTGGCGAAGCCGGCAAAGGTAAGAATTCTTACGAAAGTCCGCTCTCCCACCTGTCCATCTGTGTACTGCTTGAGACAATGGGAATCTAAACTGGTGCAGCCCCTCTGGATAATATTATGGAGGTTCCTCAAAAGATTTAAAAAAAGAACTAGTATATGATCCAGCAGTCCCACTTCTGGGTATATATTCCAAAGGAAATAAATTCAGTCAGTACTTCAAAGAGCTATCTGCACTCCCATAGTCATTGCAGCATTATTCACAATAGCCAAGATATGGAAACAACCTGAGTGTCAATAGATGAATGGATAAAGAAAATGAAAATGTGAAATATTATATATATATATATATATATACATACATATATGTGTATGTATATATAGTTGTTGTCTTGCCTCGCGTGGGTGGAGTGTCGGGGTTCCCAAGAAGGCAAACAAGGTGCATTTGGATCCCACAGGGCGCACTACGTGACTTGGGGTGTGTAGGGCAAGTCCGCACCGGTCTTGGTGGAGGGGCAGGGGGAGGACATGCTGGGATGCACTGAGCATCGGGGTGGAGTCAAAAGGCAGAATGAGGCCCAAGTCATTGCAGCCACAACCAGTCTTTTCCTGAGGAAGCCCCATCTTGTAGAATCTCGCGAGATCCACGGGGGCCGGTAGGCAAGTGCTGGGAGGAGAAACACCTAGGTGCCCCAGCTGCCGCGGGACCCTGGACCTGCCCTCTCCCCTAAGGAGGTTGGCTCACACCACGCATCATGAACCCCAATTCGTGTTACGCACCCCGCCCAACTCAGAGTCACAGTGCAGTGTCACCTCACCCCAAGGCCCTGTCAGGTTCGGGGGGTGGGGAGGGGGGGACATGCTCTGGCCCAAAGACTGTACAGGGAGGGACCAACTGAGACCAAAGTGGGGGAGTGAACTTTGCACGCGTGGGCCACAAATCTATAGCCTTTGAGGAGTCCAAAGGCCCTGGGGGGAACTTGAGCTTCTGGCACAGAATGATGGGGCCCAAATCTGAGGTCTGCTAAGGTCCAAGGACACAGCAACCCAAACATGCTCATTCCATGAAATGTATGTATTTTTTGTACAAGTGAAATATTATTCAGCCACACAAAGGAAGGTGATCCTGCTAATTGTGACAATATGGATGAACCACGCGAATCTAGAGGACAGTGTGCTAAGTGAGATAAGTTAGATGCGGAAAGACAAATACTATATGATCTCACTTAAGTGTAGAATCTAACTCACAGAACCAGAGAGTAGACCAGTGGTTGCCGGGGGCTTGGGGAAAATAGTGAAATGGTTGGTTATAGGGTACTAACTTTCAGTTATAAGATGAATAAATTCTGGAGCGCTAATGAACATCATGGTGATTATAATTAAGAATAATGTGTTGTATACTTGAATTTTCTGGGAGTATTTCATAAGTGTTCTCACCACACACACAAATGTAACTGTGAGGTGATGGATGTGTTAGTTAACTTGATTGTGATAATCATTTAGCAATGTATATGCAAATGAAATAATTACATTGAACAACCTAAATATATACAAATTTTAATCATGCTTGGAAAAAATAAATACATGGAATATTTGAGTTTGAGTCCCTGCTTTTCCATATATTGGTATGTAAACAAATAAAAGTTGGTATCTTTGAACTTCAATTTCCTTTTTCAGCCATATATTTATGAATATTAAATATATATTTTGCATCAAGTGTTTAACAGTTGATGCAGATAGAAAGATAAATAGGAATGATACGTTTCCCTTGAGCCTGTAGCCTTAATCAAAACAAAACCCAATGGCAACTATCACTTTATTTTTTTAAAAATATATGACAAAGTTTAATTTTATGGATTGCTAATTACTTCCATTCTAGTTGGAATTATTTAGGTTTTATAAATTTTATTTCATCAAATATGTCATGCTGTTTCTAAAGAGAGTTACACATAGCTAAGGATATAGATATTTCCCCATTACTTCACTGGCAATCAGTGAACACCAGGTTTGTTGTTAAAATATTATCATCATCTCTTAAAATTTTCATTACTTGGTCTTCTAATACTTTGCATAACTGGAAGAAAAGCACATGTATTTGGAGTTAAATTTTTTAGGCAGAGTAGAAAAATGCTAAAAGATTATTTATAGATGTTTAAATCCTTAGAGAATCTTTACAATCAATATTAGAATTACCAACTCTTGAATTTATGTTTATTGTATAAGTAAAAACTGAAGCTGATACTAATTTTTCATTCATTTCTCTTAACATGGGTAATTCATGGATTTTAAAAACAATTTCTTAAAGTTATTTTATAGGCATTTTCCCCCTAGTAATGAGGACTTATAAATTCCAAACCAACATTTAACATATATTTTATAAGTGTCTTAAAAGAGACATGTATAAAAGTTATAGAGATTCAGAAGAGAAATTGTCTATCTGCACTTGAAAACCAGGGAAAATTTTTATAGCATTAACAACATTTATGAGCTGAGACTTGGAGGGACACGTACTTACCTGATTATCATGAGATTTTAACTATTTGTATTTGCTTCTGGTCGGTTTCTCCTGCCTGTGGTATTGAGGAATCTTATAGCAAGTAGTGGGCATGAGATGACTCTATTGATTTGGATCCAGATTTTCCTTTGTCATTAAGTCAGGCTCAGTGGTATCCCTTAATCCTTGTCCCGCGTGGTCCCAAGCAATTCAAGTCAACTTGTTGCCTTTTTAAAAATCAGGCCTTAGTCAAAAATTGAAAATTACTTCTCATTATCTGCCAGCTGGTTCTCAGAGCACAAAATCTTCATAAAAAAGCGAAATCTAATGCTTCATTTTTCTGTTTTTATTTGTTATAACATTAATCCATGCAAATACTGGTATTTTGATATGTAAAACTCACCTAAAATTCTGCTTTGTGCAATATTGGAGATAATCCTTTTGTGTGGGCAAAAATAAAAAAGTCTTTTCTATATCAAATATTACCTAAGATGTTTGCCTCAGTTTCTCAAAAATCTTTCCCTCTACGTTTGTTTCTTTTTCATCACCAAATACCTCTCAATGAAGCTGCAGTTGAATTTTAAAAGTTTCCAATGGATTTCTTGCTAACTTTAATGTTTATTAAAAGCCTCAGATCACACCAACCTCAAATGAACTCCAGTAGTATAATTATTTTTGGTACCAGAATTTATGCTCCACCATAAATTTTATCCCCATCCTCCTGGAAGAAGACACCTATGACCTCTTTGATTTTTACTTGCTAATACAAAGTGAAAATTAGAGTCAAAATCTTTTATGTCAAGAGCATGGCTGCTCTAGAGCTTGATAGGGTAATGTCTTATTGATAATATTAATCACTATATTTTAGGTAAAGATTCACAGTACTCTTAAAATGTTCTATACTTGTAAACTACAACAGAAAAAAAGTATTTCTGTGGACACATTTACACTGTGTACATATGTGGCTATTTATGTTTTTATGTACTTGACAAATAACCTAGCCAGGATACTGCTTCCAGAATTATCTTGCTTGTTTCAGGATTACATCAGGAACAATAGATATCTAATAATTATGTTCTGCATCCGTAACATTTATAATTGGTTTCCTCTGGCAGTTGATTACAGATACCGAGAAAAACGAAGGCTCTACCCCTGTAAATTTTTTTCTTCCTTTGGTTCTGTCAGTTGCCGTCAAAAGACATTTTCCTGTATAATAATGATTAGTTAAATATCCTAACACAGATTTCCATGATTATTCTAGCCAGCATTGAATGTTTTGCTTAGTTCTAATTATTTTAACAAGATTGATTCAGCTAATGTATCCTTTTTTATTGTTAGGTATTTATTTGAAAATAAAATGCACTGTAGGAAATGGATTTCAGCTTCAAGAGAAGAAAAGTACCTCATATTCAGACTGAGAAAAAGAAAATTAAAAGACCCATCTTGAAGGCAAAGCTCAAGTCTTTAAATTCTCATTCTTAATCCATGATTTTTATAACACTACACCTCTTTAGTGATTTGAGTAGCAGTCTGTGAATTTTGCCTGAAATCAGTTCAAATGCTTTTCACATTTGAGACATATTTTACAACTGTAGGACTCAGTTAAACATATTTAACCACTAATCTATATGACAGTGTACACTGACCATTAAATAGATCCTAGATAAAATCTGGGGTTGATTTTACTTTAATCAGAGACCCTATAAAGCGAGGGATTAAATAAAATAGATTAAACATAACTAGTTATTAATAAGGAATAAGAACAACTAAGAATAAATTATTAAGGCGAGAGAGAGAGACAGATAGAGAGAGAAAGAGTTCTTTTACATTCCAAAGAAAGAGTCCAAATTTCAATAAAGGTGAGTACAGTGTAATGCAGCAAGAATTCTTCACAGACCTTTTAGCATTCAAAGTATAGCATGCATGCTGCGTGGTGCAATTTTACAAGCCTGCGAAATAGTACCATTAATGGCCCAGAATCTTTAAAAATCATAAGTCTGCAAAATGATTCACTTGCCATGCACCTTGAATATTAATAATATTCAAGTAGTTGCATTTATTAACCTTTTACGTTAATGGTCAGAAATGAGAACCATTGCATGACAGAAGGAAAAAATGTTTCAGATGACTATTGGGTTTCATTTGACGTTAATAAAAACCATCAAGTACATATTATGTTAGATTAGCCGAGATCTGGATTCCATATGACAAGTCATTATTATTAAAGGCAAATGGAGGGTATTTTCAAATACACCCCGGAGTGAGGTAGACTAAAATACAATGGTGCACTCTTGAATGTCAAGGACATTTTGTGTGGTATGTAATAGAAAACTACAAGTAATGTGCAGTTTGGGAACTATTTCATGTTCCTCTGAAGACCTCAAAGCATCACACTGAATATTTTATTGGAATCTGTCACCCTCTGCCGTAGGTTCAAGTACATAACAAATATTTATGGGCAGTCATCGTTTTGATGACAGAGAGAATGTGTCAAAGTGAACCTCATCATTATAGTTAGCATATGAGGAAGTGTATCATGTCTTACTCTTCCTATCTCTCCTTCTTTTTCTTTTACTTAAAAATAATCAGTCATGTTTTATATAATCTATAAGTCATCCCCTGTTAGAAAATCAGAGTCATAAATGCCTGAGTGATCTTTCAACAATGTAGTAAGTGATAAGCTGACTAATTATGCCTTCCTAAATGTCAGCTATACTCATTAGGAAGTATGAAGACCACTGAGAGTAGGAAAATTTTGTTTTAAGAATATTAAACTTTTAAAGTATGCAAATATTGGTAACCTCAGAAATAAGTGCTTTGTCACAATAAGGAAAATCTAAAGTTAGACTAGAAAAAAATGTTATTGTTCAGTGTGAGAATTTTTGTATGTAATAAAAGCAAAGACCTTGGAATTAGAAGACCTGAATTAGGCTACGTTCTCTACTTGTTATTTAGTAGATCAACCCTAAGTAAATGGCTTAACCCCCCTGAACCTCTGTTTTCTCAATCTTAATCCAACCCATGTCACAAGATGTGTCCAGAACTACATATACATAAAACATTTTGTAAACTATGAAAAAGTTCAGGAAATGAAATGAACTGTTATTAATAATTGCAGTTTAAATAGTAACAGCACTGATCATTATTTGCCTGAGGTTGGGGGTGAGGGTTTGGGGGAAGGCGAGTGCAGAAGAATTACAAAGGGGAATAAAGAAACTTCTGGGGATCATGTACACGTTCATTGGCTTTATGCATATGCCAAAGCTCATAGTACATTTTAAATATTTGTAGTTTATCATATGTTGATTATAATAAACCTGTTTTTAAAAACTACAAGGACTACTACCATTACAAGAAAAAAATGAATGGGTTTCATAAATATCATACTGGATGAAAGAAGATGGGCACAAAAGAATGTACCATATACTTGATTCAAGTAAAGTTCAAAAACAGGTGAAAATTACGCAATATTAGAGGTCAGGGTAATGAGTCCTATTAAGAAAGAGGGAAGAAGCAATAATAGAGCAGGAACAAAAAGAAAGGTAATAGGTATTGAACATATTCTATGTCCTTACCTAGGTTGTAGTTACATGGATTATGTTTATGATAACTTCTTGAGATGTACATGATAATTTGTACATATTCATTTACATGCATTATACTTCAATTACAAAGCTCATTTAGGAAAGAGATGATTTCTGAGCAAGAAGTGTCACCTGAGTTGGAACTGCTTGACCACTAGTTGCATACTTTATCAACTAGGAGAGCTGAATTATTTACCTGGATAAGGAAAGGTCTCTATCCCCAAAGGAATATATCTAAGAATTTCAGTTCTGCAGCTCTACTAAGCCGTTAACTAACAAAAGACTTCTTGCTCTCACAAGAGGAAATCTTAGAATAAAACAGGATATTATCTAGTAAGCATGTAAGTCTGAGTTCTCCACAGAAAAAGAACCAACACAATACATATACACAGATTTATTATTAGGTATTGGCTCACACGATTATGGAGGCTGAGAAGTCCTAAGATCTACAGTTGGCAAGCTGTACATTCAGGAGTGTCAGTGCTGTAGCTCCAGTCTGAGCCCAAAGGCCTGAGAACCAGGAGAGGCAATGGTGTAAATTCCAGTCTGAGTCCCAGTCCAAAGTCAGGAGAAGATGGATTTCCCAGCCTGAATTTAAAAATAATCAGTCAAGTTTTACATAATCAACAAGTCATCCTGTTAAGCTATTCGAATCATTTAAAATCAAATTAGATTTATCTGTCTATCTATCTATCTATCTATCTATCTTTTTACCCAGTCAGGCAGAAAAAAACATTCTCTCCTACTCAGCCTTTTGCTCTATGCAGGCCCTGCACATTTGATGAGGCTCACCCACACTGGAGAGGGCAACCTGCTTTACACAGTCCACCAATTCCAATGTTAATCTCATCCAGAAAAACCCTCACAGACACACCCAGAAATAATGTTTAACCAAGTATCTGAGCACCCAAATATCTGGGCACCAACTATCTGGGCTTAGGACCAGTCAAGCTGACACAAAAAAGTTAACCATCACAGTAAGAAAGGGCAAAAGGTCAGAGGAATTTGAGATACAGCAATGAGAATGGCATAAAGAGAGTTCAGGGGCAAACAAAATGCATCGAATGACCCAAACTGAATCAAATCTACAGGGGTATGATTTAGTGTCTCCAGTTGTGAATTTCAGAGACCTTGGATCTTTCTTAATTTCTTCTTCGAAATCATACCAGTTTCATCACCAGGCCTGCCCATACTACTTAAATATTGCTGAATTCCTTCTGATTTTATTTCTGCTACCAACAGTCTAATTCAGTTTGCCATCAAACATTAATTGGACCCAGTGCCTGTGCCTCTGATGTAGTTTTCCTGTGTGACTCTTGCTCCTGCAATCCATTTTCTATCAGCCAGATTGATTTTTTGTGACATATATATTGGATCAGTCAGCTAAAGTAATTAATGCCAGTTTTCCATTGTACTTAGAATAGCATTGCATAGTACTAAAATGACCTATAGGGAGGGCCCTGCATGAATTGGTTGGTTCCCACCTTCCTCTCAGACCCTGTATTATACTCAATAACTTGTTCTCTCTGTTTCAATATTAGCCTTCTCTTTTGGGGAGGAATTCTGCAAATTAATCTTACTTTTCAGAGCAGTCCACAAACTGTACTCTTTCCATGGAATGCTCTTGCCTTATTCATCCCTAAGCTGACTCCTTCATATCATTAAAAGCTCAGCTTTAGTGTTACCTTTTCAGAGAGAATGTCTATGTCAACCTTTTCTAGAGGGAACATAGCTCACAGTTTTGATTGATCACTATGAGTTAGACACTATTTATAAAGAGTATTAATCATCCCAAATTATCACTTGCTTCCATGGCAAGTTTTTTCTGTATCTGTTTGTAGCCAATTTGGGCAGATAGAAATAGATGGGAAAAAATTAAGGGACACCTGTACTGTCTCTCCTCTCTCTGTATTAAGCTAGCACTAACTGTAGTAGCAAGAGTAATATTTCATTATTAATATGAATATTTTGATATAATAATATACTCATAGATAAAATGTTGAATTCCTGTTTTCTTTATTGTGTAAGATTTGAAATCTTATAAATATTTTACAGGTCATCAAAGTGTATTTATTATATCACTTTTATTCCATGATTGTAGAGCATGAATTAACTTTGATATAAAAGTCATTCTAGTAATTTCTCTGATGAAATAAAGTCCAAATGGGGGAAATAACTGAAAATGAGTCCAAGTATTTATTTGAATGCATAATTATTATCTATGTGTCTAATGGAGCTATTCATTGAAAGTGCCTCCCTGAAGCTGCTTCTTCAAAAATGTGTAGGAAAGAGTACGAGGTAGATATATATTGAGATAAAACTCCTAGTATTAAAAAATTCATCTGTATACCCTGCAAACTCAGGGTTTTTCTTAATTCTCTGCACAAAGCCATGCACACCTTTGGGGCTGCCTGGTAAAAATTGTGAATCAGAAACATAAGCAGATTGATTTATTTAAAGGATATATAAAGACAAAAATAATGTATATGGGAATAATTGTTTTTATGGATCAGCAATTCAATATGAAACAGAAAAATGACTCAAGAAGAAACAAGTTAGGGTGGAAAAATAAATAGAAATATGCATAGATATAGATAGAATTACATGTATAGTGAGACACATTCTGATACTGATTTATATGTCTGCATTGTGGGACGTACTTGTGTGATAAAGAGCAATTGAATCTTATCTTTTAATTGTGACCAAGGTAATATGTAGAAAAGGACAAAGAGTGTATTCCAGTTTATAATAACAAAATATAAATGATTACCCCTGAAAGAGGGGAGGAAGGTGAAGGCTAGTCTATGTGAATGAATACAAGTACTCTTAAAAAGTAAGTGAAACTTCTTCTGAAGTCTAAGAAGATACATTGCTTTGTTTCTCCATATCAGAAAAGGACATTTCATTGGTTTAGTTATAAAAACATTCAGTCAGGCTTCCGTGGTGGCGCAGTGGTTGAGAGTCCGCCTGCCGATGCAGGGGACACGGGTTCGTGCCCCAGTCCGGGAAGATCCCACATGCCGCGGAGCGGCTGGGCCCGTGAGCCATGGCCGCTGAGCCTGCGCGTCCGGAGCCTGTGCTCCGCGACGGGAGAGGCCACAACAGTGAGAGGCCCGCGTACCGCCAAAAAAAAAAAAAAAAAATTCAGTCAATTAGAAGATAACAGCCTTTTATAATATTTATCTCAGTGTGGTACAGAAATAATTTGATTTTTGATTTCACAATGCCCGTGTATTTTTATATACTGCCGTTACGAGTAATCTATTTTGTAACATTCCATATAAATAATAAGCTGTAACTTTAAATTCATTGTTTCCCATTCTTGAGTTACAAGTTCTTTTAATTTGTTGATGAAAATTGATGGATCAAAATGGAATTTTGACGGTGAAGCCTCAGGTCATAAAATGCTTCATTAACATATCACATAGATTAGCACTTTCAATTTTTGCATTATTCTAAAATGTAACTGAGTTTATAACAACATTATTCTTTGCTGCAATGGAAGTAGCACAGTACATTGATTAGCATGATCGTGGATTGATTAGATTTCATTCTACATTGATGAGTCAAAAGAGACAAGCAAAGGACACTGTGCTGACTGAATTTATGAAATGGCAAGTGAAAGACTTTCTGTTAACCAAGCAGTATTGAAAGTTATTTCCTATTCCCTGAAATCCATTCTAAACTCTATATTATAAATACCATAGGACAGTGAACCCCTAGTAAAATATAACAATAAAACTTGAATATCTCAACTAGAGTAATTTGGGGAGGATTACCTCAGAGAAAAATAAAAGTAATTCTCCAAGGGGAAAAAAAAAATGTGTCAGCTTCACCATGAGATATCAGAAACTTTGCCAGGAGTGATACAGAAATCAAAACAGCAAGGGTGTATTTGATATTTTGGTGATCACCAACAAATCTGTATGAATATAGGGCTACTCTAGTTTACATGTGTGCATCCACGAGCAAATTCTTGAATACTAAGGTGTTCCAGGCACTCCGTTGGGCTCTGAGGATACAAACAAGAGCAAGATTTTCTTTCTAGAACATTTTTTTCATAGTCCCGTGTGACTTACTTTCTCAGCGACAATTGACAATTTCAGCACATCTTTTTTCTATGCCCTTGTTCTCCTTTCATTTCAAGCTCATAGCCCTTTGACTTTCTAATCTCTCTGACTTTTTTGTTACTACCTCAGTAAATATTTTCTTTTCCACTAATTTTAGACTTTCCAAAGGTTCTGCCTCAGAATAGCTCCCAACAGTCATATACAGAGAGATGAATCCTGATCTATGGATCAGGATCTCAGGATCTTATTTAGTTTTGATATCTTTACCCAGATGCAAGACTTAATGGCATTCCAAAAAAGTATATTGTTTCCCCACAACACTTGTCCTTTTTAGTTCTATAACTGGTACCAATAACTTCCCTTTCACTCTGTTTCAAATCTTTAGAATTAACTGAATCCTTCCCCTCCCTTTATTACTTATAACTAATTATCAAGCAGGGTAAATACCATCTAATTTCCATTCTCAGGGACTCTATTCTAATCAGGTCTTAAGTCCCTGATTTGTGGGTACCTTATGGATGTATTCAACCCTCTTCATTTATATTACATTTCTGTTTTATAATAAAATGCTGGTGCTGGGCATGTCCAAGTTTATAGTTCCATGGATGATATAATATTCCATACATGATCGGCAGTTTAAATCACAGAGTTATTTTTTTCCATGATCAAATGTACAGTCTCTGCTAGGGTCTAGCAGTAGACCAAGAATTGCTTTAAAACAGTATTAATCAACAAAGAAGGGATAGACTTATCCAAAAACCTTGGAATATATTTTGTGACTCTCCTATTGGAACTGCTTGTCAGACTTTATTCTGCATTTCTATCTGCCTCCCACACTATTGAAACTGGTAATTCATAATTTCCAAGTGACAGGGAAGCTCACATCAGTCGAGACCTCTGTAGCACCTATTCGTATGTTGGTTGCCACTTAAAACTGGCAACTTCACAGATTATCCCACAAGTGGTTTCTAGAAGCAAGTTCAAATGTGACATATATTGCCTCCCAAATCCAAAGGGATCCACTCAGAGTTGTGCCTTTCATCATGGTAGGTAGATGCAGCAACTTAGCTCTCATTTTAGAGGGGTATATATGTTCCCACCACATATTTGCTATCAAGACAAACAACTACAGATAGGTCTATAGTCCCACTACACCTGCTGTTAGATGCACTGGGGTCAGGACACATCCAGACCCCTGACCACCTCCTCAGTCACCTGCCTCCATTCATTGTCCCTCGCTCTGAGAGATGAGCTTACAGGTAAAACTAATTTCAGTATCAATATACAGTTACCCCTAGAAAGTCTGTGTATTTCTGTTTTCTTGGGAAATAATCACTCTTTTGAAAACTTTGGAGGAAATTCATGTTCTATATCTTTCCCCCAAGGATCCTGGCATTGCAGTCAACGTAGAGTATGGTGGTCTCCAAAGTGCCTCCATCTCAGAACTGAGTAAGAGGCAGTACAGCCCCGTTACAATGACTTTAGTTATGCACTTGCCCAGCAATCTTAGATTTTTTTTCTTGTAAGCATGTCATGGAAAAACTTAGGAAACTATTCAATCATTTATTTTCTAAGTGGCCCACAGATGAATTACCCACACTAGCACCCTGTGCATCCAAAGGCTCTGATTTCTGTTTCAATCTTATGGTTTATTGTGGCAGCCTTGTCTCTGATACCTAAGTACTACCAACTTCTTCCACTGCCATGAGATGGCTTCACTTCCGTGGAGATCAGGGAATCTAATTCCATCATAGCATCCTTCACAACACTCTTAAGCCTATAGCATTCAGCCCTAAAAGTACACTTCATGTTGGACACAGCTGAGGATTCATTTTTCACTATAATCAGCATCGAGGCTTGCTCTCAATCATACTTTTCTTATCACTTCAGAAGACAGGGTCTCATGAAAAACTGTCTTCTTCTTAAACACCTTTCCTTAATAATTCATTTCCCCTGTGTCTGTTCCAGATGACTCTAAGGAGAAACGTGACTGTGGCCTTAAAAAGATAAAACCACCACCACCTGATGCCACACTGCTTTGCCTTCCAAGCCCTCTTCACTCTGTATCATAACCGGTGATATTCTGAAGAATTTTGTTGGTATTGCATGGGATGGATCACATATGTCTTATTTACCAAAGCAAAGTTAATTATTTGCACATACATTGCACATATGAACATGCCAATTCCAGAATTCCATTTTGAGATTCTGCTTCCTAGTGCCCCAGTTCTTAAATATGTATCAGTCCCTATCCCAGAAGGAGGCAGCAAGCTTAAAACAGGATACTCTGAGGATGCTTTATGTACCAAGAGGCTAACTATAAAGTTTTGGACGTGCTGCATTGGAACTACAAGTGATAGTGCAAGAACTCAGACTGGAGGAGTAGAGATGTCATCATTCTTTGGTCCAATCAAGATAGAGTCATTGAGGCAGACCACACTGAGAGGTAGAGCAAAGCATAGAGAGCACAACCAGCCCAAAGTAACCTTATAGAGAGAGAACCAGGCCTGAAATATTCTCACTCAGCCTCTTTTCATCTGATCTCATGTGGGGAGTCCTCATTGGATGAATGCAACAGGATTCCAGAAAGCAAATAGCTCTTTGACATAATCCATGCAGTTCAGTCTCCTATCACAGAAAACAGGAAGAGAAGAGAGGATTCCCACTAACAAAAAACAGTTATTAAGCCCTCTACCCTGTTCTCCCCAAGGCTGTTGAAGAGGAAAAGAAAGGGAGACTTTGGAGTATTTCCCCTTGCCAAGAGGTTCTTAAAATGTTACCTACTCCTGTGTCAGATATTAAGGCTGCAGGTTAGCTGCATCAGATCCGGCTTCTGGAATGAGTCATTTAAATTCCTTCAATTTTATGCAAATGTAGAGCAATAAGGCTGCTATCTACTCAGACTAAGTATAAAAGAATCTTTGACTTAATGCTAATGCCTCTCATGATACTATAGGTATTCAAACCTGGTGAAGGAGCCTGGATGTCAGTAAGGACTGAATATTTCTGGGAGAGAGAAAATTGATCACTTTCTTACCCACATCTCCTCAAGATTTTGTGTTATGAAAATCTCAGGATAAACCTGGTTTAGCCCAGCTGAAACTTAGAAGTAGGAAAAGTCAGTGAAGTCTCTGAAATAAAAGTACAGTAAGCCCCCTACATACAAATGAGTTCCATTCCAAGAGTGCATTCATTAAGTCCAATTTGTTCAAAAGTCCAAGTTAGCCTAGGTACCCAACTAACACAATCGGCTATATATTGATAGTACTGTACTGTAATAGGTTTATAATAATTTTCACACAAATAATACATAAAAAATAAACACAAAAAATAAGACATTTTTAATCTTACAGTACAGTACCTTAAAAAGTAGAGTAGTTCAGTACAACAGCTGGCATCCAGGGGCTGGCATCCAGTGAACAGGCAAGAAGAGTTACTGACTGGAGGAGGGAGAGTAGGTGAGAGATGGTGCAGCTGAAGGATCATCAACAATAGGAGACTGTAAGGCAAGGTGCAATTTCACTCACACCTAAGTTGATGTGACATGACACGTTCGCATCTTGGAAAGTTCACAACTTGAAGGTTCGTATGTAGGGGACTTACTGTACATTGGTGGAGTTTTGGCTTGGCCCAACACAAGGATCCAAAGTTTTGTGGAAAGTATTGATTAGCATATAATTATTTTGATCAGTAACCCATTTAAGAGCATATACATATTGAAAATAAGAGTCTTAATTCTCCCTGTTGAAAATAAGAAAAAAGACTTTTCCTTTTCTCTTAGAGCATTTACTTTAGAAAACTTTTAAGTTCTGTGTCTTTGAAATATATATAAATATTTTAAAAGCTAAATAAACCTTGCCAGAAAGAGAAAAACAAATATCGTATATTAACGCATATATGTGGAATCTAGAAAAAATGGTACAGATGAACTGGGTTGCAAGGCAGAAAGAGATACACAGATGTAGAGAACAAATGTATGGACACCAAGGGGGGAAAGCGGTGGCGGGGGGTTGGTGGTGGTGGTATGAATTGGGAGATTGGGATTGACATATATACGCTAATATATATAAAATAGATAACTAATAAGAACCTGCTGTGTAAATAAATTAATTAATTAAATTAAATAAAAAACCAAAACAAACAAATAAATAAACCTTGCCAGCTGTAAGACCTAGGAATACCTTTCTCAAGGACTTGGGAGTCATCTCTTTGAAATGTATTTATTGAGGAAGATGATGCAGCCTCTGTCTTCCAGTTTCTATGGGAGGAGGGCAGGAACCCAACTTCAAAGAGCCACTTGCTCTGGCTTTCCTGGTGGCGCTGTGGTTGAGAGTCCGCCTGCCGATGCAGGGGACACGTGTTCGTGCCCCGGTCTGGAAAAATCCCACATGCCGCGGAACGGCTGGGCCCGTGAGCCATGGCCGCTGAGCCTGCGCGTCCGGAACCTGTGCTCCGCAACGGTAGAAGCCGCGGCAGTGAGAGGCCCGCGTACCGCAAAGAAAAACCAAAAAAAGAGCCACTTGCTCCAAAACTACCTCCTGTCATAAAAACATGGGATGTTTAATTTTTCTTTGGATAAAGCCAGTTAGCTAACACATATGGTCACTCCAGTTATCACGTAAATGTAGGATAAACTATGCATGAAGAATGGTTCTGTTAAATCCTCTTTGGGCTAATTAGTGTTTTTCTTGAGAACATGTATGTAATGAGCTGCATCTCCTTGGCTCTATAAAGCGTGTATGTAATGAGCTGCATCTGCTTGGCCCTATAAAGGGTGGTGATCTCAGGGGGCCATGGGGTGCGGCAGCTTGAAGGGGAATCTTAGTTCCCTGACTTGGAATGGAACCTGGGCCATGGAAGTGAGCATGCCAAATGCTAACCACTAGACTACAAGGGCCAGTGAGCTTGATGCAGGACCTCAATCCTTGTCTTCTTTGAAGAAGGAATTCAGCAAAGAGACAGAAAGTAGTGAAGCAGGTAAATTGTTTTTAGAAGAAAAATAAGTGCAGAAAGACACAGGCAGGCTCAGAGAGAGTTGCACACTGTTGGGGTGGCTTAAATTGTTCATATAGGGGCAATTTTCTGGGTTCCCTCTGCCCAATCATCTTGCTTCATCTTACTGCATGCCCATATTTGGTCTGACTCACAGACCTCCCCAATGTGCCCATGCATATTTTAGCCAAGATGGATTCCAGCATGAAGGTCTCTGGGAGGTTGGCAGGACATATTATGGGCTGGAGTCCCCTCCCTTTTTTGACCCCTGAGGAGCCTTTTTGTGCATGTTTAGTTGGGAAGGTCTCCTTGACCTCAAGAGTGAAAAATGTGGTCATCTTGATAGGGTTAGAGGAGGATAATCAATAGTTAGCTCAGAAATCCCACTGGGGGATTATAGATAGAGAGGGAACTTTAGGGGACTTTGGGAGACCACAGTAAGTTAATGATCATTCAAGAAAGAAATGGAAAAATTCTGAAACAATGTGGGCTTGCTTGACTCATAAAGCAAAGCAAGTCACTTAGCGTCAAAGCCAGATTGGCTTGCTTAACAACAAAACCATGCAACAGAAGCATGAGACATGCCCCAAAACAATAAAACAATAGTGGAAAATAAGGCCTACAACCTTCCCAGTGATGTCAACAAGGTAATGACCCCTAGGACATGCTGTCTGCACACAAAAAGAACAATTTATGGAAAGGTGATGTTTCAAAGTGAAAGGCCCTCATTGTGCTGAGACGTGAAATAATTTTTCCCTAGTGCCATGATGGTCCTGGATGCACCATATAGGGTCAAAAACTCCCCCGCCCGACATGTAGGAGAAGTTAATGATGGAAGACTCAAAGAATGAAAAAGAAAGTGGTCTTCTCCCCTTCCCCTCTCTTCCTTTGATTATAAAAATGTAACCCACTAAGCACTTGGGGCAGCGCAACACTCGGCTGCCCACTTGTAAGCCTCACAAGCATCCTATTCTAATAAACCATCTCTTATCTATCACTTTGCCTCTCACCGAATTCTTTCTGCACTAAAACATAAAGGACCGGAGCTCCTCGGAGCCCCCGAAACGCCACCTGGTGGTTTCAGTCTTATCTTTTTACTCAAGCTGAGTTCAGCTCCTCTTTGCTCCTGCCTTTATCTTTAACTTGAAGTGCCAGCAGAAGACAAGATCCAGCTGCTCTGCCTGGGGCCCATCGACCTCCTACCTCAGTGGGATTTCTTTCAGTCTTTGCAATCTCATAGCGGATTGCCTGTGATGCATATCTCATTCTGATTTAATGCTTATTCAATAATAAAACTGTTTTCTTCCTCTTCTACCTTTATGGAAAGGTGTTATAGGTTGGGAGGTTTTGTTTTTAATTATATTTCCGCCACACTTGTTACCAAATAAATCGGGTCTCACCGCCCGCCACTTACAAAATCCATACTCACAGATGTCAGCAGAAAGAAAAGTTACCTTTAGTCAGAATGCTGGAAATCTGGGGAAATGATGGACTCAGACCCCCCAAAACCACCTCCAAAGATTCTGCTCAGCCGTGAAAGTTTTAAAGGGAAGCAGAGAAGTAATCTCAGTTAATCATTGAGATGGGGGGTCAGGGTTATCACCATCGCCCCACCGTGTGCAGGCTTGTGCGCAGGCTTGTCCATTTCTTGTGATTTTCCTCTATATGTTATCTTGTTCACACAGTTTGGTCACACAGTTTGCTCGGGAGATTACTAAAGGGAAGCTAGGGAAGAGATCTGGTCATCTGTTGATTCCTTATTCTTTATTTCTATTTCTTTGATCTATGAAAAGAACTGACAAGTTGGACAAGGTATTGTGTGGTTAAAAGGTTTGAAAGGTGTGATTGGGCCGGAGGTGAGCAGAGCATGGGAGTGCCTTCTTTAAAAGTTGGTTGCAATATAGCTTTGCTAAAATGACAAGAAAAGGGGCTTCCTGCTGAGGGTGGTTTCCTGTAAAGAGCTGCTTGCAACTCCTCACTTGTCAGAACAGCATTCCATTTCTATGGGATTAGAAAGATCTGTCTTCTGTAACTTCTTCATGATGACATAGGTGCCGTATTCTCAGAGTTGAAGATGTAGACGTGAGTCTGTAGCATCTCTTTGCTGACAGTTGTGGTTGCCCATTTACATACACGGGCAGAGCAAGCTACAATTATTTTGATACCCACAAAGATATAGATTATTATGATCAAGAATGTTAATCCCATTCTCTTGAGACCAGTTTTTGGGATTGTGCTAGCCATAAGTTCAAGTACTGCTCAAGTTGGAGAAGCTTACGTCATGGCTACAGTCTGGTCATCATGCAGTTAGCTTTCTTTCCTCTGTTGGCAGTTATAGTATCTGTAAAACAACGCAGGAATGTGCATCAGACACTGAGCCTGTGGCTTTATTGTCCTAATCGTTAACTGCTCGGTTCCACACTGTGGTTGTTCTTTGAAGAATAAGTGCTGACAATAATGGTGTAAACTTTGAAACTTGGAAATCTAAAGAGGGAAGCACCTTTAGCCAAACTTAGCAATTTATTTTTGTGAAGAACTGCTGTGCCTGCACAGGAATCTAAACATAAGATGCTCATCACATCTGTTTCTCTAGGTACAGGTACAGAATTTAACAGTGACAGCATGGTGGTGGTAAATAAACAGACTATGGAATGCTCTGGAAGTAATTATCTCTGGCTTTGGGGCATTAAAAAAAAATGAATTCTGTCAGGCTGGATAAGCCAATTCTTGGGCAATTTTAGACTGGGAGGTTTCAAGACAAAGACACTTGACTGTTTCTTACCAATAGGTGGTTACTCCAGTGAGTAATTGATAACTGAGAAAATGAAAGAAATATGGATTTATTTTGTGCCCAGAGTTATAAAATGATGCATACTGGCTAAACCTAAAAACTGAGCTTTTTTCATCTTTGGGCCTTTGCTTCTGTTTGTTCTCAACCCGGAATCAGCTTATATCTCCAGCCTTTCATGTATACATTGACATTCTCTTATTTATGTCAGTTTAAAATAACTGCAACCCTATGAAGCTTTCTCTGGTTGCACACTTGGATGTGATCTTTCTACAAGACCTAATCATAGGGTATAAAAATTATCTACATGATGTTTTTCATAGTCAAATAAAGTTTGTCTTATTTAACTTGTTGTAGCATGGGAGAAGGTACTCAGAGTAGCCTTGATAGTGTCATGAAAAGGGTTTGGGTTTGTGCTGGCTGATTCTGAGCAGGGAATAGGGAAGCAAGAGCCAGTTCCAGATTGGACAGTGTAAGAAGGGGGAGCAAATTATGATGGTTTATCTTAGTGCTTATTCAGAAGGCAGAGGGATTAAAGTGGAGCTAGAGTTGGTAGTCAGAAGAGGGGCATATTTAACCATTTCTGTGGCATCTGGAGAGCCTTGTCTATACTCTTTTCTGAGCCTTGCTTGTGTTCTGTTGGGAATATCAGCCTGGTATTCAACGAGGCTTATTTTCACTTTCTTTGGTTGTCAACAGCACCTATTTCACCTCCGTAATTATAAACCTCATTTTTGAAATATGGTACTAAAGGTCTTAGAAAGGAAATGATGCATTCAAGGTCCCACAAGTATAATTAGCAGTTAGTACAGACTCTGGAGTTCTGGATCCTAACCATGTGTCCCTTCAGTATGAAATTCTACATTCATATGTTTCTGTGGGTTTGTTTTACACTTACCTGCTAAGCCAACTGATCCCTGTTTTGACGTGGTGCAATTTTCCAGATATTTTCAAAACTCAAGGCTCTGTAAATGAATTTTTTTAATGAATGAAAATCATCCTAACTGTTTGGGTAAAAATCTTACCTTTCTTTGTCATAATTATTCAGGTATTCTGCAAGTATAGCGTAGGAAGGATTCACCACAGCTGAGATATAATATAGTCATTTCAACTCTCTAATACCTACCGTAGAAAAAAAGATACACGTTCTATTTTTCTACTAGGTATCTCCAACATCTTGATCAGTATAATGGTTCTGGGAGTTTGACAACTTGATTAATCTGAGCAGTCTCTGACCATAAACACACTCAAACTCTTTTTACTCTAAAGGATTTTCTGTCTCTTTTGTAGATAAGATCATTCAAAATCAGGATAAATTAAGTAACTTTATAGTGGAAGAGCCATATCTTGGTACTGAGAAAAGCTCTGTCTTTTCTGGCTCATCTTAGCTTTTCTCAGAGAATGAAAGCTAATAAAATACCCTATAAAATACCTAAGAATTAGATCTATATTCTGTTATTTTATATAGTTTTCAAAAAATATCTGGAATATGGGCTTCCCTGGTGGTGCAGTGGTTAAGAATCCGCCTGCCAAGGCAGGGGACATGGGCTCAAGCCCTGGTCAGGGAAGATCCCACATGCCACGGAGCAGCTAAGCCCGTGCGCCACAACTACTGAGCCTGCGCTCCAGAGCCCGCAAGCTACAACTACTGAGCCCATGTGCCACAACTACCAAAGCCTGTGCACCTAGAGCCCATGCTCCACAACAAGAGAAGCCACCGCAATGAGAATCCCACACACTGCAAGGAAGAGTAGCCCCCGCTCGCCGCAGCTAAAGGTAGACCGCGCACAGCAACAAAGACCCAACGCAGCCAAAAATAAATAAATAAACAAATTTATTTTTAAAAAATCTGGAATAATTCCTGGTCCGTTTCTTATTAATATTTATATGTCAGAGACTAGCACAATAAATAATATATACATAATGTAAAAAACAATGATTAACTTAATTTTTCCCTTCAAAGCATTTGTTTTATCTTTTTAGTTCTTCTCTATCTCTTAACCACTACATCCAATAAACGATATACTGCTGATGGCCTATCCCAAATATGTTCTAGAAACCATCATTTTCCGAAACACGTCTCCTTCAGGCATATTCTTCTTACTGATCTAGTCTCTCAGCTTTCTCTTTGCCACGATTACACATCAATCCACCCTTCTTGTTCTTTCTAAAGAAATGTATTCTCTACATTAAAAAAGTATCCGTATCATTCTACTCCCTTCAGTTTAAAGTCTAAAATTACTTAGGCTCCATAACAGAAAGTGTTATGACCTCAAAGACTTCATCCCCACCTCATATTCAGCCTCTTTTCTTTTTTGCACTTCACATTCTAAAGGTACAAAACTGCTCCAGAGTTTCCTGACCACACTATACCATTTCACACCTCTCTATCTTTGCCTCTGCCTGGAGACCTTTTTTTTTTTTTTTTTTTTTCCATTTTTATCAGCCAACTTCTCATCTTTGAAGAGTTCGGTCTGGTATTATTCCTTCAGATGCACAGTCCGTAAATGCATCTGGAGGTAGCTCTTTTCCTACTGCTATAAATGAATGCATAATATTGCCCTGGTATGTTTTGTTGACATATCTATTTCTATGCTACATGCCACATAGCATGTCCGATTTATTTATTTATTTATGTGATCTCTAGGTAGAAGCACCGTACCTGAAAGAAAAGAGGCACTCAGATATTTATTAACTTTACTGAAGTCAGCATTCTCATAGCATACTTTGCATGGATCTTATTGTGTACTTATCCTTTTCACTGTTATTAATATATTTTTGTGGGGTTTTTTTGTTGTTTTTTGGGTTCGCGGGCCTCTCACTGTTGTGGCCTCTCCCGTTGTGGAGCACAGGCTCCGGACGCGCAGGCTCAGCGGCCATGGCTTACGGGCCCAGCCGCTCTGCGGCATGTGGGATTTTCCCGGACTGGGACGCGAACCCATGTCCCCTGCATTGGCAGGCAGATTCTCAACCACTGTGCCACCAGGGGAGCCCATATTAATATATTTAAATGTATATGGTTCATAATAGAATTTAGTCCTTTCAAGGACAATCTTCCCAGCACAGCACACATAGCATGTACTCAATGAATATATGTTACATGAACTAATGAGGAAAAGATTCACAATGCTAGAATTATTGAAACAATGTGTAATTATATACGTGAAGGCTAAATGAACTATTTTAGAAATATGGAGTGAGGAAAGAGACAATACTTGGAACTAGTGAAATAATTTTCATGGAGAGAATCAGAAAAGAGGCACATTCTTGTTTGTTTTTTATTTTGTTTTGTTTATAGTTTTTCTATTGCATCCCTTGCTTGTTTTTTTTTTTCTTTTGTTTTGTAATAAAATAATGAATCCAGCTTTTTGAACTCAAAAAGGAATTTAGTTCCTGTGGATCTCAGTTTATTCACCAGTTGAATGAAAGAACAAAAAATAGATTTTGTCTGAAGTCCCTTGATGCTCAAAGCTTTTCTATGTCTTACCTCCATCTCACCTTACCAGTATTAACCTTGTTAACTCCTAAGAGGTTCATTTTTTTATGTGAAAAAGAAGAAGAAATAAATAAAACTGTACCAAAAAAGTTTGAAAAAAATACATAAAAAAGAGACAAGTATTTGTGTAGGTCTATTTACAATTATTGCATTTAATGATTAGAATCTGCACATTTAACTTGACAATAAAATCCTCAATAATAGAGTTCAAGCACTTCTTTCACTTAAACTGCCGACTGGGATATCTCTTGAACTAATGATTATAAATTATTCTGGTGAACGTTTTTCCCGCCCAAAATAAACTACCCCAGATTTGCATCCAACTGAAAGACACATATTTTGCCCCCAAATCTTGACGTGGGTGCTGCAGTAAATATGGTCATTAGCTTTAGCTGCCTTGGCATTATCACATAGTCAAAAATATGGAAAAGATGTTTTTAAATGGTATAATCTTTCAAACATCTTCAGTTTGTTTTCCCTAGTTATTTCAGAGTTCTGCACATAAAGGTAGATCTTATTCACCCACACATCTGTAGTATTACTTAAGGGTATGGAACAATGTTTTGCCAGACCGGGTATATTAACAATGCCGTGGACTGTCCCTCAATCATCAGCTCTGTGACCTGGTTACATTGTCCTCTCAGGTTCTGTTTTACTTGACATGAGAAAGAAAGCAGATGCTTTTCATATTATTTATTTCATTGCCAACACCCATGGCCCCTCAATATAGAAGAGAAAATGGAAGTAAAACATCTCACCAACATTTTAGGATGGCCAAATGGGAGAGGAATAGGAACTTGTCTAAGAAGCTCACAGCTCCTCCTGAGATGTCTGATTATATTTTCCCTCCAGCCAGGATAGAGACAGCATTTCAGACAGGTGGTCTCAGAACTGGTAGCTACAATCTTAACTGAAGACCATGGACTCCGTCATTCCAAGCAGAACTGTACTTCAGTCCTTTTTTTTGGTTATATACTCAACTAGGTTAACTTTTTCATGCCAACCCACTTAATCACTTATATTTTTTCAAATTTGAAGTCAATACCAGTATTGATTTAACACAAGGGGTTGTACTAAATTTGTTAATAATCTTGGTGACTATATAATATAGACTGATAATAGGTAAAGGAAATCAGGCTCTAAAGAGCCCCATCCTCACCGTACCCCAGAATTTTCTGTTTGCTCTAAGAAGGGCATAGTATATTATCAACAAAACTATGTAGATACCATGGAGACCCCTGAGCCCTTCTCGTTAGAAAGAGACTTTAGCCCCCAACCCATACAATATTGGAAATAAAAGGGTACATTTTGGAGAATGAGTGATGGAAATCCTAGCATTGGATCCAGAAAAATAAAAATGAAAATGTATAATATTTAACACAAATAATTTGGTTTTGACTTTAAAAAATATTTATCTTAGCTGTGGTGTCACTTTTTGTAAATTTAAACACCCGGTCTATGAATATTATATGCTGTGACTGAAGCTCACACAGATTGGAAGAACTGGTATAAGGTAAATGGATACAGTGGTAGAGATTGATATTTTTTATTCACATACCTTCTTTCAAGTTGAATGATGGCTCTGTTTACTTTTAGGCTAATTATCTGAACTTTCTGAGCCTCTGTTTCCTTATCAGCAATGTAAGGATTATAATAACAATCTTACTGGGAAATTGTGAGGATTGAATAAAATTGAATGTAGATTGTAGAATGTACAGTGCTTACAAATTGTTAGTTTTCTTGGTCCAATAGACAAAATATGTTCTGTAGTCCCTGGTGATTTTCTTGAAAGACAGTGAGGAGTATATGGGAAAGCCACACATTTTTGAAAAGAAATTAATGAGTCTCATTCTTACATAGCTAGTTTTCATTGCTTAATTACTTTACCACAGAATTCTTCCTCTACCCTGGCTCAAAAATATGTAAAAAGATTTTGAGTCATTTGGCAAGAAAAGATTAAAGTATTAGGGTAAAAACATATGCTCTACCCCTTAAAGAGTAATTCAAGGGGCGTTGAACAATAAATATGCTTACATATCTTGTTTAAAAAGAACTGGATTTTTTTTCTTGCTTATAAACATATTGCTTCCATTGATACCTATTAGGGCATTCTATTTATTCTTGAAATATTCAAATATAGCTAATAGACTTTGATTTTTTTAAATAGATTCATTTATTTATTTATTTTTGGCTGCGTTGAGTCTTTGTTGCTATGCGTGGGCTTTCTCTAGTTGTGGCGAGTGGGGGCTACTCTTTGTTGCGGTGCTTGGGCTTCTCATTGTGGTGGCTTCTCGTTGCAGAGCACAGGCTCTAGGTGCGAGGGCTTTAGTAGTTGTGGCACGCAGGCTCAGTAGTTGTGGCACGTGGGCTTAGTTGCTCTGCGGCATGTGGGATCTTCCCGGACCAGGGCTCAAACCTTTTTCCCCTGCATTAGCAGGCGGATTCTTAACCACTGCACCACCAGGGAAGTCCCTAGGCTTTGGTTTTTGATGCCAAAATTCTTCCATGTATAAATATTAACATACTCTTAAGGTGAAAACTGAAAATTACTCACAGTAAAGATATAAAATAATATCTATATATTAATATTATATAATATATAGAATTCATACTAAATTTTATCATATTAATGCTCATAATTATCACATGCACACTTAATAAATGTCTATAATATTATGAATGTTTTGTGGATGAATAAAATACAAGTGAACTTGGTGACATCTACATGGAAATACTTTCTATAAAAATAATTAGAAGCACTGATTTTAATCTGCTCTCTGTAGAAGAGCTTTCTCTTTTCTTTCTACATAGTATTAAATCTGCATAGTATTAAAATCTACATAGTATTAAAATCTGCTTAGTTACCGATCAGAAACTATATCAATATGTTATTAAGACCATATATAGAATCATATCAATTATATTTTGAAAACCATCATATTTTTGTTAAATTCAGAGACAGCATTGTGTGGCATGGTAGTGGAACAGACAGTTACAAACTTGGGAGAGTAACACTACTAAACTTTTACTTCAAATACTCCTCACTACCTTATTTACTTTCACATTTTACTGATTACTTCCATCTTTCTGAAAAATCTATTAAATTCATATTATTATTTGAGAAGTGACCTTTGTAATAAAATTCTTATAATGAGACGTATTTTTATTGTGATTAGTGAGCTTTATCCATTACACGTCAAGTATTATATATCCAAAATATAGGTTATAAAATTATTAATGTGACTTTAGACTATTAGGTATTGAATGTTACTAGGTGATAACAATAGGCTTATGAAGGGATAGACAACAGTTTATCTACTTTTTTATAAGTTCAGATAGGGAGAATTTCTTGATCCACCCTTTAATAAGTATTATAAATTAAACAATCACTGAAAAGGAAAAGAAAAATGCAGTTGAAAATGAGACATGTGGTTTACCTAATAAAAAATATAAAAGTAGAGTTTAAGATACTCATCATTATTTGCTTAATGTATCTCAGAAGACCCCTCTAAATGGTTATTAAAGTGTATAGTAATAGGTGAGCCAAAGCAGTATACTGCAGATTTTTTCTTCTAAATGTTCTTAGACATCAACTGATAATATTGTTCTTACATTTTTTCCATTCTATGAAAAGAACTTTAATCTGAATATTCTGTATACTTCAATCAGTATCTTTAAATAATTTAGGATTTCAAAAATATATAAAATAAAAGAAACCAGCCCAAAGATAATACAGACTGAGAAGTAACGTTCAAACACTATCTTGTATATTTTTCAAATGGCTATCTTCATGTAACCCAACACTTGTGTTCTTATTATCTAATTTTTCTTAACAAATTAGCCTAATATTTAGTGTCTTAAAGCATTTTATTACATCTCATGGTTTTTGTTTGGTCTTGTTTTTGTTTTTGTTTTGTTTTGTTTTGTTTGATCAGAAATTTGGACAGGTGTCACTTGGCCATTCTCTCACTCCATGTGACATCCACTGAAGTCACTTACTGTTTTTCAGGACTGATGGACTAGCAATAGAAGGTCCAAATTGGCTCTGTTCACATCTTGAGTGCCTTGCTAGAGCCAGCTGGAAGGCTAAACTCACCTTGGATTATTGTTTGGAGTGGCTACACATGACCTCTTCATCAAGATGGTCTCAGGGTAGCTGGGCTTCTTACACAGCAGCTTTTTAACTTTGAGTTAGTGTTCTAAGTGACAATAAAAGAAGTTTGCCACATTCCTAAGACCTAGTCCATGAAATTGACAGTGCACATCTATAGTGTTTTATTTTATTTGTAAATCAGTGATGGAACCAGCCAAATTCATGAAGAGAAAAATTAAACTCTATCTCTCAGTGGGAGAAGTAGCAAAATATTGTGGCCATTTTAATATACTACAGTCTTCTTACTGGTTATATATTATTTATATCCCTCCCACACACAGAAGAAACTCAGTTATCTCCAAGGACCCACAGAGCCTCATTTCATTACATCATTGGTTTGAAGTTCAGGATCTTGTCCTCTAAATCAGTTCTAGGTACAGATGAACCTCCTCAGTTTCAATCCTTTAAGTACCCTTCAACTTGGTCAATTTATTATAATAAAGCAGAAAGTAAATTTTAATTTTGAAGCTTTTAACTTGTTATACTGAGAAAGTATAGCATATATACTTTGTCTTAAGTCACAAATTCAATACAGCATTGACACAAATTCTAGGATGGTGTTACCTGTAACATTTCTGGGTGTGTGCTAGATCCCCTCTATGTGTTTTCTTAGGTTCACTTCTTTGAATACAGTTTCTCTTGAACTGAGACCTACAAACTACAGAGATGTATCATCTCCCCCCTCAGCCCTGATACATATAATACACAATGATGAGTCATGCATAGAGTAACTATAATAGAGATTTCCATTTAAAGAAAGAAAACAACATGTAGAATCGTTAATGGTTCATAGTAATTTTGCAATCTACTGGCACATGTTGCCAGTTTCTTGAATAGGATCAAGTTCTACAGCCTGGAAAATACTCTTTGTGGGTCTTTACTTCACTCTTCGGGCTCTTGATTCTACCCTCTGACTTGGGTTTAAAGCTGAGTAGCTTTCTCAGCCGGCATCCTATTTATAGAAATTTGAAGATACAAAAGCCCCTTTCTAAACTTTTTATAATACATTATACTGTCTCTGTCGTTTTCATGCAAAGTGGTAAAATTTACTTAAACACTTCGTGGCGTTTCTGTGAACTGAAATAATTCATTAGACAAAAGTCACACTAATATTTCACCTCAGTCTAGACGATTCTATTTCTCTGTGCTGAGAGTCAGTTTACAATGTGAACAACACACTTAAGATTCTTAGAGGCCCATTTAGGCCTGCCCTTAAATCTGTTTGAAATCTCAGTAAAGTTTCTTCAGTTGTCAGTGTTAAGATCTTAACCTTCAGTCTAAGTTTTAGGAAGTATTCTGGATTTCACCTCCACCTTGAAGACATTTTTTTTACTTGCGGAGCTTTTTGAGGGAGAAACTGGTCATAAGAAATGTTTTTTTTTGTTTTGTTTTTTAAGAAATGGTTTTAATTAGATTGCAATAATCACTGGCTCCCTTATATTTTTTCTAAAATCTGCTTGAAACTGAATCTTTACTTTTGGGGCACATCTTACTATGACCATACCTCTGATAACTATTTAGCATTTTCAACATGGAAATCTCAGCCCAGTCCAACAGGCCATTAGCTATATGTGATTACAGACATGTGAAATATGTGATTACAGACAACTGTGTTACCAAGCATCCTGCCCATTTCTCTAGCCTCCGATAACAGTTCCCTCACTGTCTTTTCAACTCTCCTCAAGAATTTCCTGAGGCCTTGCAGCTTTTACAACAGGGGTCTTCTAGGCCTCTTCTAGCTTCTGCTTGCCATGTAGTCCCAAAGCCAGAAAGTTATAGTTTAGTTTTAGTTAAAACAGCATTACACTTCCAGGTAAAATATGTTATCTTAGTTATCTATTAGTGAGTCAGAAATTATTCTAAAATAAAGACTTAAAACAATAGTCATTATATTATATCTCAAAAATGTGCTTGTTAAAAATTCAAATTGGGCAAGTTTTTGGCTCTAGCAGCATTGACTGTTAATCCGGCAGATAGATGGGTTTGGAGACATCTGTAGGGCTTTGCTCCTTAGTGGGGATGCCTGGAGACTCAGCCATCTGTAATCAGTGAAATCTTAAACAATGTTTGTACTAGCATTTGAATTTTGGATATCACTCCATCATAGAACTACCATAACGTATGTTAACTGTATCTTGCTTGTATCCCTCTTAGATTGTAAACTTTGTGAAACTGGGCCTATATATATTTAGTTAAAAAACATGTCCCCAGAAACTGGTGGAGTGTTAGGTCCAAGTAATTATAAGTGAGTGAGTAAGTGAATAAATGACTTTGACTTAAACTGAAGTGAATTATAATAATTATTTCTTTTATAATTGTTTGCAATATTTACATCACTAATTTATTTTTTAAAGACGTACCTGGATTTTAGAGGAAATATCCATATTTTAAAGATTCACAAATGAAAAATGTAGTTTTTTTCTGAGAATAAGAATGAGTAAAGAGAATTTGTAAGAAGCACTCAGTGTAGAGGATGCAAACTTTACCTCTAACCATTGTAGGTTTGCAGCTGGGACCTTTTAACAAAAAGACAGATTAACAAGAGGAAAACAAATAATTTTTTAATACATGGAGTAGGCATCACATGAAAGAAACCTAAAAACAAGATTAACTCAAAGTGATGGCTTAGAACTCTGGCTTTTACAGCATCTTCTACAAAAAATAATGTATCTATAGAATAATGGCAGAACAAAGGAAAGCAGTTTTAGGCTTCTAAGCATGGCAAAGTGTGGGAAGGTAAATATATGGGAGGAAACTAATAGTAAGGTTTTTTTTAACATCTTTATTGGGGTATAATTGCTTTACAATGGTGTGTTAGTTTCTGCTTTATAACAAAGTGAATCAGTTATACATACACATATGTTCCCATATCTCTTCCCTCTTGCGTCTCCCTCCCTCCTACCCTCCCTATCCCACCCCTCCAGGGGGTCACAAAGCACCGAGCCGATATCCCTGTGCCATGCGTCTGCTTCCCACTAGCTATCTACCTTACGTTTGTTAATGTATATATGTCCATGACTCTCTCTCGCCCTGTCACAGCTCACCCTTCCCCCTCCTCATATCCTCAAGTCCGTTCTCCAGTAGGTCTGTGTCTTTATTCCTGTCTTGCCCCTAGGTCCTTCATGACATTTTTTTTCTTAAATTCCATATATATGTGTTAGCATACGGTATTTGTCTTTTTCTTTCTGACTTAATTCACTCTGTATGACAGACTCTAGGTCTATCCACCTCATTACAAATAGCTCAATTTTGTTTCTTTTTATGGCTGAGTAATATTCCATTGTATATATGTGCCACATCTTCTTTATCCATTCATCCGATGATGGGCACTTAGGTTGGAAAACTGGACAGAAACATGTAAAAGTATGAGATTAGATCACTCCTTAACACCACACACAAAAATAAGCTCAAAATGGATTAAAAACCTAAATGTAAGGCCAGAAACTATCAAACTCTTAGAGGAAAACATAGGCAGAACACTCTATGACATAAATCACAGCAAGATCCTTTCTGACCCACCTCCTAGGGAAATGGAAATAAAAACAAAAATAAACAAATGGGACCTAATGAAACTTCAAAGCTTTTGCACAGCAAAGGAAACCATAAACAAGACCAAAAGACAACCCTCAGAATGGGAGAAAATATTTGCAAATGAAGCAACTGACAAAGGATTAATCTCCAAAATTTACAAGCAGCTCATGCAGCTCAATAACAAAAAAACAAACAACCCAATCCAAAAATGGGCAGAAGACCTAAATAGACATTTCTCCAAAGAAGATATACAGACTGCCAACAAACACATGAAAGAATGCTCAACATCATTAATCATTAGAGAAATGCAAATCAAAACTACAATGAGATATCTCACACCAGTCAGAATGGCCATTATCAAAAAATCTAGAAACAATAAATGCTGGAGAGCGTGTGGAGAAAAGGGAACACTCTTGCACTGCTGGTGGGAATGTGAATTGGTTCAGCCACTATGGAGAACAGTATGGAGGTTCCTTAAAAAACTACAAATAGAACTACCATATGACCCAGCAATCCTACTACTGGGCATATACCCTGAGAAAACCAAAATTCAAAAAGAGTCATGTACCAAAATGTTCATTGCAGCTCTATTTACAAGAGTAAGGTTTTTAATGTAAATGGGATAAGTGCCTGTCTCCAGTAAAAGGAGAATTTATATCTTGCCTTTAGGCAGAAGAAGAAGAAAATAGAGCTTTTCCTGCCTTTGTTGCTTCTTAATTACCTTCAGCTGAAAACAATTGTTATGTCAAAGTGGAATATTTTGGGGTGGCATACTCTACTATGCTTCATTCATTTTTAAACTACATTTGACCCTTGAACAACACAGGTTTGAACTGCACAGATCCAGTTACACATGAATACTTTTCAATAAATATAGTACTTGTGTTTTCATTTTACATATCTTTAAAGTAACTAAGTATGGGAGAAAGTTTTTGTTCAATTAGAGATCACAGTGTATGGAGTAATAGAACTGGGGTTTGAGTCTTGATGCTATGTAAACTGTTTCAGTGTCCTGCCCTTGGGTGAGTCATTTGTCAATTCATTTGGGTTTGAAGCAGAGATAGCAGTTTGAGGATTTTCATTTGAAAGAGGGGGTCAACACTGCTAACCCCCGCATTCTTCAAGGGTCTACTGTAGTCTTAACAGCTCTTACACAAGTAACATCTTTTTAAAACAGGTCTTATCCAAGGAAACAAATGAATCTCCGCCTTGTCTGCTCCAGGCTCATCACCATTTGGAAGGAAACTGGGATTCTTATTCTGAAGCTTTGCTTTCAAAGCAAGCCCTGGTATTTTTACTTAGATTATATGTTATATATTTGTATGGCTTTTGGCAGAAACTAACAGAGATTATGGAAGGGAATGCTCAATAAAAATAGAAAACAAAATATAAAACTGGTACAACACTGCTTGTTTGAACTCTAGGGTACATAAACTACAAGCAATGGCAGGTTTATGCCATTAAGTGGGTATAATATGCATCTTGTGGTTAGAAGTTCTGCATTTGTATATGGCTGGAAGCACACTTAGGCAAATAATTCAAGTGTCAGTCCTTTTCTTGATAACACATGAATTGAGTTGGAATATGCATAAAAGTTCTCCCCCAGTCATAGACCCTGCTGTGCCCTTCTCGCTTACAACGACAGAAGGAAGTCTAAAGCTAAAAGGGAGTGCAGTTGGATTTTATAAATGATAATTAGCATCATCTGTACAGTGCAAGTTATATATTTTGGAGTTCAAAGGCTACTATGATCTAATAATATGGAGGGCAAAATTAAGCCCTGTTTAAAAAGGAGTTAGGTATGCAAATTGGAGTGCTGCCAGGAGCTTGATGTTTGAAATTTACCTGAGTGTGTTTATTCATTCTAAATATGTTTACATAATGTATTGTATGCTATTTTCTCAAGCACATTGCGTGGAAATGTATGTATGGTCCTGATTCTGCCATCTTTAATCATGCAAAACTACCACTGGCTTCTGGTGGAATTATGCACATGTCAGTTGTGGTAAAATCAGGCCCATGGAGAAAGTCTTGCAATCAGTGGAGCAAATGAACCTATTACCACCGCGTGTTCAGTTACACAGCAGCGCCTGCAGGCAAAGATTAGCAAGGACTTCCTAGGTTTGGAAAGGATATTTACAGATAATGCTCTGAATTACTCAAAGAAATGTATTAATTAATACACATTTAAGTTGTTTCAGGTAATTAATGCCATGCTATTTTTTTTCTAAATATATTTCTAATGTTAAATTTTTCTCTCACTTTCCTTTTATGTACACCCCACACACATACTCCTCATACATAACTGTTAATGACTTGAGTAGTAGAAGAAACACTGATTAACCGTCAAAATACTTAGATGGTTATCTCCCACATATTATGTATAGTGTGATTATAGCAAAGAAATGAAGAAACTGCTTTATTTAGTTATTTCTTCCTCATATTTCAACAGACTCTTAGTTTGGTAGATTGAAAATTTCTACATCTCCATATACATTATTTTGAAGGCTGGGTAATTTATATTGTTCAATAATGATTTTAAGTGCTTGTAATAGATTTAAAAAAATTTTTGTCAGATTCATTTGCTCAATAAAAAATATTTAGTGCCTTCTACGTACTAGACTTTTTTTTTTAGGTTTCAGGGATACACTGGTGAATGAAGCAGAAAAGAAAATGTTTGCCTTCATGAAACTTATAATCTTGTTAAAAAGAGTAAACAAACAGGCATTAAGATCAAGCAATTATTAAAATAAATTCTATGAAGAAATAGTACAGATGACCTTGAAAAGATCATTCTTGAAAAGAATCACCAGGAAGACTTAATTTGGATAGGAGCATCCATGTACCCTTCTTTGAGTTAGTGAACTTTAGGCTGAGACCTGAGGGACAAATACAGATTTAGGCCTATGGAGAGTAGGTCCAATCTTCCAGGCAGATAGAATGATACATGTAAATGTTTTGAGGTGAAAAGATGCTTGCTTGGAGAATTTGGGGGACTAAGGAAGCAAATGTGAATTCTGAGTTCACAGGAACGGTTAGAAAGCTGTCTGTGGATTATGAGACAGGAGCCTGATAATGCACATCTTTATGATCCTGTTTTAGTCTGAATTTTGCCTGAAGGAAATGGAAACTGACTAAGAAGTTTTTAAGTAGAGAACTGGCACAATTATATTTTCATTTTCAAAGGATATTTGTGGCTACTGTGTTAAAATCAATTTGTGTTTTACAGGAGTAGAAGTAGGAAAACCAGTTTGGTAGATATTGCTATAATGATGATAACTTAAGCAAGTATAGTGAAAAAGGCCATGAAAAGGAAGGAACTGATTTCAGAAAAATATTGAAATAAAAGCGAGCAGAACAGAGATGTAATGAATGGGCAGGGTAAAGAAGTCAGAAGGGTTTACGCTATCAGCCAGTATACTGGTTTAAACAACTTGGTAAATAAGTAAAGGCCTTATTTAGTGCGAAGAGGCAAACAAGAATGAAGACCTCAAGTTTGACCATGGTTTGAGAAGTCTGTGCTGACATATCCTTGAAAAAGTATCAAAGAGAAACTGGATATGCAGGTCTGGAGAGTAGTAAGGGTGTTTAGTTGGAGTTGTGAGTTTTAGAGTCTTTGGCACATGACTGGCTATGGATTGGCTAGAGTAGTGATTGAAAATTAACTGGAAGGAAAGGACAGAGTAGAATCATGAACTGTTTTGGACTGAATGGTTGTGTCCTCCTAGAATTCATATATTGAAGCCCTAACTCCAAATGTGATAGTGTTTGGAAATGGTGCCTTTGGAGGTAATCAGGTTTAGATGAGTTTATGAGTGTGGGGTTCTCATGATGGTATTAGTGTCCTTGAAACAATAAACCAGAGAGCTAGCTCTCTCTCTCTTCTCCATGTGAAGACATAACAAGAAGATGGACATCCCCAGAAAGAGGCTCTTCATCAGGAGCCTAATAGGCCAGAACCTTGGTTTTGAACTTCCCAGCCTCCAGATCTGTGAGAAGTAAATATCTGTTGCTTAAGACACCCAGTTCACAATATTTTGTTATAGCCACCTCAGCTGACTAAGACATGCACTCAGCACAGATTCCTGGGAACCAACTCAAAGTGATGTTTTTCTTTTCATAGAACACTTCTAAGACCAATGGAAATCCCATTAGCCTTATATCAAAATTTTATAAAATGCTCCTACATTTTATTATTATAATATACTGTTGTTAAATTTGTCTTTCACATTACTCTTTACTATAGTGAAGTTCATTTCTTTTCCAAAATACCAATATTCAGTAGTTCTCTTCATTCTATCTGACAATTATTTTATCATAATGAAGCTCTGGGTGGATATCTGGGACACGATTTTAGCTCTTGCCCTGATTTGTCCTTTTCAATAAGCATTTCATGTTGATGTATCTTTTTAGTTACTTTTCTCTCTTTTGTATTTCAGTTGTCCATATAGATTTTTTTTTCCTTTGCCTTCATTTGAAACCTAAGTTCTCAGATTCATTTTTCTTTGAAATTCTTATAACATGCTTTTGGGTACATCATTTTAGTAACAATCCACATGAGGACATTTCGTAAGTGACTTTTTTTTTTTTTTTTTTTTTTGCTGTACGCGGGCCTCTCACTGTTGTGGCCTCTCCCGTTGCGGAGCACAGGCTCCGGACGCACAGGTTCAGCGGCCATGGCTCACGGGCCCAGCCGCTCCGCGGCATGTGGGATCTTCCCGGACCGGGACACGAACCCGTTACCCCTGCATCGGCAGGCGGACTCTCAACCACTGCGCCACCAGGGGAGCCCAAGGAAATGTATTTTTGAAAATTCAAATTTTTAACTGACAAGAATGAAATATAAATTTCAAACTTTGAAGTTAATTCATTTTTATATCCACACTAAAAACTGGGAAAGATAAACTTATAAACTTAAGATTAAGAATAGTTCTTTATATTGAAGAGCACTTAGCTCTATATTGGAGTTAGAAATGCCGGATATAATATTGGTCTCCAGGGCTTATCTTTGATAAGATAACAAGGGAAGTTGCAGGCAGCCTAGTGAAGAGGTTATTTACAATAATCCAGTGAGTGATGATGACCCCTGTCATAGCAATGAGGGAAATAAGAGGTGATCAGAATTTGAATACCATATTAAATTTGGAAAGAGAGGGAGGGGGGAGGAATGTCTTGTCAGGAGCTCAGTTCTACTATATTAGTTTTGAAATCAATTCTATTTTTATATAAATGTTTGAATTTCTATGATCACCCCTGTGTTTCACAAACTTGAAAACATACAAAAATGAAATCTGGAGTTTGACATGGAGTTTAGATGTCTAACTTGTATGCTATAAGTGCAACAGTTGAGGAAATTGGAGATATTTAAATGGTTGCATTAGAAGACAGGGAAGAGTGGTGATAGCAGCTTACAGATTTTGATGACCTGATATTTGGAAAAATCCCATAATTATTTAAAACTGTTTCATAAGACAGACTTAAGAACAATGAGAAGAACATATAAGGTTAGCAGATTTTGGCTCAAAATAATGAAAAAAAAAGAAGGATAACAGTTTCCTGACAATGGAAGAGCTGGCTAGTAAGCTCTCTGCTATTAGCAGCAGTTCATGCTGAATGTGAATGATTATCTCCCTGGAATATTCTTGGATAGGAAGAGATGTGAGATCTTTAACAGCCTATTTACCCTAAGTGAGCATGAGGTAGAAGACACATCTTATTGCCTTCAAGGTTGTTCCCAAATCATTTATGGAACACAGTCAGATCCTTGGCTGTCAGTGAATATGGAAAATATACCAAATTATTTTCAGCAATATGTAGCTATAATGGGATCTACGACATGTTAGTATGAGTTCTAGTTTTATTAAATGACTCAGGTTCAATAAACCACAGTAATCTATTTTGCTTGATTCTTAGTGAGTTAACAGAGACTATTTTTCAGAAAACTGTATACAAGTATGATAATTTTCACCCCAATACAATTATTGTTGCAGTTCATTTCCCAGTTGCTGTCGTTAAAGAAGATTATGCCTTCTAGAGTCAGAACTGTCTGAAGAAATCTGTTTTGTTAGTTTTCTCTAGTCAGCATTATTTAGCAATTTTGGTCAGAGATAAATATTATCTGAAGGGCATCGTACACTTTGTTCTCCATTTTAAAATGTACAAATATGGAGAAGCTAGTTTCTATTTTTTTGCAATTATTAACTTTTTCTTGAATTAAAAGATGATTACAGCTAAATTCCGTAACACTTGTCAGTTAAGAATTTAAGAATGCCTGAAGCAATCTGAAACTACTTGAGCTGCTTTGGGCTATTTTAGAAAATAATTTGATACACTTTTTGGTGCATTCCAGAGGGGTATGACCCTTTTCCTTAATGGCTGCCAGTTGAACTCTTATATGAGCACATTGGTATAGAGTTTGGTATCAAGTATGGATGAATATATGAGAAACGGGTTATTAATAATCATTGCCATTCTGATTTTCCCTTATTTTCTTTTAATTAAAAGAAATTGTAATATAGACAGATTTAAAAAGCTATTGCTTCCTTTATTTTCAGGACTCACTTCATTATATTACTTCCTGAGCATCTTGCTCTGCACTTAGTTTTCCTTCTTTAAAATCAGGACTATAGTTGGCTGATAAGGAGAGACTTCAGGCATTTTTATCAGCTTACACTTTGGCAGGACAGACTGCTGTGACAGGTAAAAAAGATACCCCCTAAATGCTGATTTTCCTTGCACAATTGGTTCATCATTTTGACAGATAAATCAACCCAAAAGGCAAGAAAACTATTTTTGGATGGTGCTTTTTTTTTTTTTTTTTTTTTTTTGACAGCACGTACCATCATTGTTGTCAAAGCTGGTTGGAAACAGACACAAACCTATTGTATACTTTTGTTTTATTAGGCAGAGTCAGAATAATTGCTGTTATATGCAGCATATTCACCTAGTCTATTCCATTATCAAATTTCTCACAACACACAGGAAGCATTCGCATGAATAATAATTCTCCAATTATGAATCAAAATCTTAACTTGTTCTACAAATATGGAATTCTAAATAAAAAACAGTGAGTAAAGGATCAGGCTACACAACTTATCTGCTAAGCATAGATGCTTTTTAAATAGGTGAACAAGGAAATATACCTCTCTTTGCCTCAGCTTTCTCATCTGTAAAATAGGGGTAGTAATAATACCCTCCTTATGTCAGTCACAGAGAAGGAACACACAACATACCACGTGTGAAAGTGCTGAAAAAATGAACACATGTTTATGAATGTAAGTTCATTTACCATTATCATTTATTACTCTATCTTACATCTCTCTCATCATAAATCCTAGATACAATTCCTCTAAAGACAAGAGTCTTTCTCCCTGGGTCAGTCATTGGTCCCTCCTTTATTGTGCCAAATACAGTTAATAAAGGGGGTTAAAAAATTAGAGAAATCCAAGAGGATTTTATGGATATTATGCCAAAAACAGCTAATATATGATAAAGAAAGGAGGCTGAATGAGAGAACAAACTCAAGTGGAATTAAAAGGAGAAGTGGGGTGTGTGTGTGTGTGTGTGTGTGTGTGTGTGTGTATTTGTAGCATAGTGTGCACCAAGAATAAGAATTTAGAGAGGCTGTCAGCATATGTGTGAGAGAAGAAGTTTGGAGCAACAGAAGAGCGAGGACTAGAGGTGACACAAGGGAGGTGAATTGTGCAAGACTGGATCCCATCCTTATGTAAAATCTCAGTATTTTGTTCATCATGATTTTCTTTGGCATTAACTTTGATTTTTCAATAGTGCATTGAAATAAATACAATTTGTATTTGTTATAGAGATTCTCAGTGCCTACTTAAACTTTATACCTAAGGTTCATACCTCACTTGCTTTACTTCCGTCTCAGCCCTGACTTGGCAACAAAGACGGAGTAAGGACTTTTAGAGGTTTGTTTCTCTTTTACGATCTGTACAGAAATTCAGTACCTGCTCGGCGTTTTCTCCATAGACTTAGATCAAATAAAAAAATTTTGTTTTGAATAATTTTTGGTCAGACTGCCATTTCTTTGAATGTACCTCCATTTAAAGGTAGAGTCATAGCCAGCTTGTTTTTTGTTGTTGCTGTTTTGTGTTTTATTCTGTTTGTAAGGAGTTGCATATTTACGACAAAGGAGGCAAAAACATACAATGGAGAAAAGACAGCCTCTTCAATAAGTGGTGCTGGAAAAACTGGACAGCCCATGTAAAAGAATGAAATTAGAACACTCCCTAACACCATACACAAAAATAAACTCCAAATTGATTAAAGACTTAAATGTAAGACCAGACACTATAAAACTCTTAGAGGAAAACATAGGAAAAACACTCTTTGACATAAACCACAGCAAGATCTTTTTTTAACCCACCCTCTAGAGTAATGAAATAAAGACAAAAATAAGCAAATGGGACTTAATTAAATGTAAAAGCTTTTGCACAGCAAAGGAAACAATAAACAAGATGAAAAGACAACCCTCAGAATGGGAGAAAATATTTGCAAATGAAGCAACTGACAAAGGATTAATCTCCAAAATTTACAAACCGCTCATAGAGCTCAATATCAAAAAAACAAACAATCCAGTTAAAAATTGGGTGGAAGACCTAAATAGACATTTCACCAAGGAAGACATACAGATGGCCAAGAGGCACATGAATATGCTCAACATCACTAATTATTAGAGAAACGCAAGTCAAAACTTCAATGAGGTATCACCTCACACCAGTCAGTATGGCCATTATCAAAAAACCTAAAAACAATAAATGCTGGAAAGGGTGTGGAGAAAAGGGAACCCTCCTGTACTGTTGGTGGAAATGTAAATTGATACAACCACTATGGAGAACAGTATGGAGGTTCCTTATAAAACTAAAAATGGAACTACCATTCGACCCAGCAATCCCACTACTGGGCATATACCCTGAGAAAACCATAACTCAAAAATAGTCATGTACCACAATGTTCATTGCGGCTCTATTACAATAGCCAGGACATGGAAGCAACCTAAATGTCCATCGACAGATGAATGGATAAAGAAGATGTGGCACGTATATACAATGGAATATTACTCAGCCATAAAAAGAAACAAAATTGAGTTATTTATAGACTATAGGATGGACCTAGAGTGTCATACAGCGTGAAGTTAAGTCAGAAAGAGAAAAACAAATACCATATGCTAATGCATATATATGGAATCTAAAAAAAAAAAAAATGGTACTGATGAACCTAGTTGCAGGGCAGGAATAAAGAGGTAGACATAGAAAATGGACTCGAGGAGATGGGGTGGAAGGACGAAGCTGGGGCAAAGTGAGAGTAGCATCAACATATATACACTACCGAATGTAAAATAGTTGGCTGGTGGGAAGCAGCAGCATAGCACAGGGAGATCTGCTCGGTGCTTTGCAGTGACCTAGAGGAGTGGGATAGGGAGGATGGGTGGGAGTCTCAAGAGGGAGGGGATATGGGGGCATGTGTATGCATATGGCTGATTCACTTTGTTGTGCAACAGAAACTAACACAGTATTGTAAAGCAATTATACTCCATTAAAGATCCATTAAAAAAAAAAAGATTTACTAAAAACTCCAACTTAGAAATCAGAGGAAAACCAAATGTAGGCTTTATTTTCAATTTGCATAACATCTTTCAGTTAAAAAAAAAAAACTAATTGTGTCTTCCTCCGAAAGAAAATAAAAAAGAAGTAGGGAAAGAAAGAAGGAAGGGAGGGAGGCAGAGGAGGGAAGACAGAGAAAGAGGAAAGGAGGGAGAAAATTCCTCTCCACATGCTCATCAAGACTGGATTTAGAAATTGAAAAGTAGTTGACTCACATAGTCCTGAATTGAAAGATTTTGTGTTCACGCTTCATGCAATGAGAAAGGGAAATGAAAATGGATGGCAGAATTTGAGCAGTTTTGGATCCAAGCTCCACCTCATTTTTGACACAGAGGTTGTAGGTTGAAATAGAAGCAGCTTATAGGTTCAACCCAATTTCTTATCGAGTCAGGTATGTTTCTTTGTGAGATGTTTGATAACATTCAAAGGGAAAGCTGAAATCTACCCGCGAAATGATACTTCTCAAGTTCTTTGCATTTACTCTTTACCTTTCCCCTGGAAAAGAAGGTGAGACTATTACCCCTATTTTATAGAGTGAGAATTTCAGGTTTGAAAAAGGATAACTTGTTGGTGGTCCTGGAACTAGAAACTATCAAACCTAACTTTCAGTCTAAACCTTTCTGGCCCCAAAGACAGTGCATTTTGCATTGCTTAGCACTGTGCATTGTTACATTTTCATTCCTACACCAAAGGGCCCTTTTGCTTGTTAGCTGACATTAGATTCTGCAGTAGGTGAATTGGGTGAATTATTTCTTCCTCCTTGAAATCTTCATTTCCCATGATTGCCTTGACATCATTCTCTCCTCTGAACCTTTTTTTTCTCCTTTTTTCTACTCCTTTGCCTTCCACCCCCAACCCCTTGGCCTTTGTTTATTGTTGATTTTTACTGCAACCCCGGATTCTCTTGTAAGCTCTTTCCTTTTCCTCTCTACATACACTATTACTTGGCCAAGGACTTAGTCCATCTTATAGAGCATATTGAAGTACAATTACTACTTCTATGCAGAGTCCTGATTGCCTAACTGCGGTCTACTTACTAAGTTCTGTGTAGCTACCAGTATGCTAAAGTTCTTGAATTTGCTTTTCCAGGCATCTGAAATGCAAATCTCAGGCTGAGTTATTCTTCACTCCAACTCTTCTGTTGTAGCTATATTCCCTATATCAGTGACGGCTGTCAGCGCACACAACCAAATGTAGGAATCGGGCATTACTAATTCTGAATCTTTCATCCTAGAAATTTCTTTGGTGATTTTATTCTTTTGTAGCCTTAAAATAAGTGCCTTTTCTGAAAGGCACAGATACCTTCTCCTACTTCCTGTAAGGACTAAAGGGAATATTTCCCAAATGTAATATCAATATTTGACCTATATCATCACAGCCAAATGAAGGTTACTTTTTTTTTTTTTTCTTTAAGGGGTTTTTGTAAATAAAAGTGAAGCCCAGACTATGAATTAACAGAAGGATCTTTGTGACATCTGGAATACTCAGTAACTCAAGAGAACAGCAGGGACTTCCCGGGTGGCACAGTGGTTAAGAATCTGCCTGACAATGCAGCGGGCACGGGTTCGAGCCCTGGTCTGGGAAGATTCCCACATGCCGTGGAGCAACTAAGCCCGTGAGCCATGGCCGCTGAGCCTGCAATCTGGAGTCTATGAGCCACAACTACTGAAGCCCGCGTGCTTAGAGCCCATGCTCCTCAACAAGAGAAGCCACCACAATGAGAAGCCCGAGCACTGCAACGAAGAAAAATCCCCGCTTGCGGCAGCTAGAGAAAGCCCACGTGCAGCAACATAGACCCAACGCAGCCAAAAATATATAAAAATAAAATAAATAAATTTATATAAAAAAAGAGAGAACAGCTGTCTCACCTCTGATTTCCTCAGGCTGCTATTTGTTGCTTGGATAGGTATACATCCTTGTTTCTGACTGTGCTCTCTCTGTGGTCTCATGTCTAACACCCAGCATGCATGCAGGAAAGGGAAATGTGACGCTACCATTCCAATGGCAAGGTGATATTTGGAACAAAGGTCTTTTTTTTTTTTTTAGAAGATGTTGGGGGTAGGAGTTTATTAAGTTATTTATTTATTTTTGCTGTGTTGGGTCTTCGCTTCTGTGCGAGGGCTTTCTCTAGTTGTGGCAAGTGGGGTCCACTCTTCATTGCTGTGCGCGGGCCTCTCACTATCGCAGCCTCTCTTGTTGCGGAGCACAGGCTCCAAACGCGCAGACTCAGTAGTTGTGGCTCACGGGACCAGATGCTCCGCGGCATGTGGGATCCTCCGAGACCAGGGCTCAAACCCGTGTCCCCTGCATTAGCAGGCAGATTCTCAACGACTGCGGCACCAGGGAAGCCCTGGAAGTAAGGTCTTTGACTTTGGTAACTCCAGTTAATTTCTTCATAAAGGGCAGTTACCGGTTTTACAGAGGCTGAAAACTGCTATTCAAAAATGTCCCCGGGTTTCCCTGGTGGCGCAGTGGTTGAGAGTCCGCCTGCCAATGTAGGGGACATGGGTTCGTGGCCCGGTCCGGGAAGATCCCACATGCCGCGGAGCGGCTGGGCCCGTGAGCCATGGCCACTGAGCCTGTGTGTCCGGAGCCTGTGCTCCTCAACGGGAGAGGCCACAACAGTGAGAGGCCCGCGTACCAAAAAAAAAAAAAGAAGAAGTAAAAATGTCTCCAAGGCACTTATCCTGAAAATGTGAAGAAAGTCATTCCCCCACCCTCCCTACAGAGACAATTGTTAGAAAACAAAGAGTGAGTAGTCAAATCAACGGAATTGTCTTCAGGTAGCAGAAATCATCTGGGGATTTGCAAGCTGTGTTCTCAATATTGGTTGGTATATTGAGTAGGCATGGGATGTATCTGGGAGTAATATTAGCAAGGAATATATTGTTAATCGTGGGATGGAATATTTTTGTGACTTATTCCAAAATATCTCTCAAGTCTGAGAGTCAGGATTTGTGCCCTAGTCATAAAGGCTTATTCCTCAGGACAGAGCAGAAGGCAACATGCCTTTCCAGCAGATGTCTTACTTATGCAACAAATATGTGGAAAGCTAACTAAATAGACCTTTTGAAGGGACCCTGATGCTGCTGACAGAAGAGACTCTGTTCCGGGAACATACGTGTCTCCTTTTCCTGTTAGAGTTTAGTGGTCTGAGAAGAGGTGGCTAATATAACCTGCCCACCAATTCATCAGACACTTCTCCATATCACCTATGAATCAAGCTTAGATTCAAGTGGATTCTCAACTTGATTCCTCGCTGCAGCTCTGGATACAAGTAATGGAATGCTTGTCAGTATCTTTCATTAGACCATACGTGCCTTGAGGACAAGGATTATGCTTAATTAATCTTGGTGTTTTTAGAACCTGTTACAATGCATGAAAAATATTTGGCATTCAATAAATATTGCTAATCCAATGGCTTTACTTAAGCTGACATGAACGTATTTTCAAACAAAATTCTGAATTTTGTTTTGGTTGTAAATCGACAGTCATAATCCAAATAAATAAGGATTAAAAAAGATAAACTAAGAGGTTAATCCCAACTAAAATACTTAAATACAGACCTTCCTCTGCCTACAGTGGGGTATGTTCCCATAACCCCAGTGTAAATTGAAAATATTGTAAGTTGAAAATGCATGTAATACACCTAGACTCGCCTACCTTACATGTGCTCAGAACATTTTCATTAGCCTCCAGTTGGACAAAATTACCTAACTCAAAGCCTGGTTTATAGTGAAGTGTTGCGTATCTCATATAATTGATTGGCTACTGTACTGAAGGTAAAAAACAGAATGGCTGTAAGCATATTGGTTGTTTACCCTTGGGATCCTGTGGCTGCCTAGAATTGGCAGCTCACTGCCACTGCTGAGCGTCACAAGAGAGGATCATACCACATGTTGCTAGCCTGGGAAAAAATCAAGTTTCAAAATTCGAAATAGGGTTTCTACAGAATATGTATTGCTTTTGCACCATTGTCAAGTCAAAAAAATCATAAGTCAAGCCATCATAAGTCAACGACCTTCTATACTGAAAAAAGTTAAATACTCTATTAGTTTGCTAGGGCTGCCAAAACAAAATACCATAGACTGGTTAGTTTAAACAACAGAAATTTATTTTCTCACAGATCTTGAGGCTGGAAGTGCCGGATTAAGGTGTTGGCAGATTTGATTTCTCCAGGACTTCTGTCTTTGGTTGCAAATGGCCACCTTGCTGTGTCTTCACATGGTCTTTCTTCTGTCTCATACCTCCCTGGTGTCTCTTCCTTTCCTGATAAGGACACCAGTCCTATTGTAGTAGGGTCCCACCCGTATGACCTCATTCAGCCTTTACTACCTCTTTAAAGGTCCTGTCTCTAAATCCAGTGGCATTGAGGATTACGATTCTGCATATAAATTTTGAGAGAACACAATTCAGTCAATTAAAAAAAAAGAATCATATATTGCTCTTAGTTTGTTTCAGATATATTTTTATTCGTGTATTCATATTCAGGTATATTCATATTCAGATAACTCAGAAATGAAATATTTTCTACCTCTGTATTTTACAATATGCTTTATAAACTTTCCAACTAAAGACGCTGTATCTGCTGAAAGCTTATTGATTATTTCATAACAAATATTGGTTAAAGAAACAGATTTAAGTCACAATGAATATATGATGTCCTACACTGAGTGTAATTTCACAATGTCTCTATTCAATAGAGGAGCTGGAAACAAAAAGTTGTGACATTTTGAATCAAATGTATTTGTTCATTAAAGATGCTCTATATCACTTTCCATAACATACTCTCTTAACCAAAAAGTAAATGTCTTTGCCTTTGCTCTGAAAGTTCCACATATAAGAGGGGTATGCTTAGGTATCTCTAAATAAGACTCATGCTTTTATTTTATGATGTCAATGATATGTGATGTATTAAATTGCATAACATTCAAAGAAAGTTTTTCTTGACATTTTATGAGTAATGACACAGAAAAAAAAGAATAAAACAGCTTACTGTTTTGTTTTCTCAGATTTCAGAAACATTAATGGAGGCTTCTGAATCAATATAAAACTTGGAAACACAGACATTCAGATGTTGCCAAAGCTAAATGGATTTAGTGTGCTTAACTTTCCAAAACATTTATTGCATCCCAGATCGTATACAAACAAGAAAATTGTGGCTTTTTAAAAAAGATACAAGCAACAAATGTACCGATGGAAGAAGACCCCATAAAAGCTTTAATTTGTGATAATCTTCAGCATATGTTCAGTAGCAGTGTCTGGTTTTAAATGTCATCCAAACACAGCCTTATCTAAGTGTTGACTTGCCAAGTTTTGTATTATGTTTCTTAGTTCATTGGAAGAATTATGATTTTCTTTAAAACTAAGTAAAAATGTCCCTGGTTGAGCCAATTTGTAAAAGCTACAGAGAACTGACTTTCTCAGCAGCTATATAATTCTCTAGATGTGAATTAGGTTGCTTTGGAAATAATAACTTTTGTGTAGATACATAAAATAAATAGAGCTTACCATAAATCTACCATAAATAGGTTAAACATAAAGAAATCTGTAATAAATAAAATCTCAAATCAGTGGAGCAGCTAGTAGGCGTACTTTATAGAATCGTTTGCACAAGATGGAAGGAAAGTTGATGTATTTGTTACTGTCCTAGTTAATGTTACTTATATTATTTTCTATCCTTGCAACAGCCCTTTGATGTAGAATGTAATATCCTTATTTTAATAAGACATTAGGGTAAATATGTTTCTTAAATGGCAACTACATAGCTTGTAAAAAATGAATTAAGATTCAAATTTAGGTCTATCAGACAGCAAAGGCAGTGCATGTTATATGATACTCATTTTAATATTTTGTTCATGATTTGCACTGGACAGATTGATTCCATAGCAATGTGGCATGGCACATGGTATACCTTGGGCCCCATGTTTATTTCGAAGGATTTAACTCTCTGGGCAAGCACCAACTTCCTAACCAACAGCCCAGCTGCCTGTCCCCAGTTACATAGAAATCAGACTCTCCAGGAGAAAGAAAACAAATGCGTGCAAAACAAACAAAATAAAATAGCAAAGAAACAAATGCTGATTTCTATTGCCTTTGCTTGACTAAATAGTTTAGCCAAAGCGAAATGCTGCTTTCAGTTCAGGGCCCATATTGGGAATAATTAAAGAGTTTATAATCAATACAAACACTACTTCCATTCCTATGATTTTTTCCCTCTCAAATGTATATGTCTCTTCCTTGCTCTGCCACTCCTTGGTAGCTGAAAAGTATATTTATCAGTATGAGCAGCTGTTTTTTGCTTAAATTAACTGAACCTTCTTGGTTTCTTCTTTCAAGTTTAGAAGACATGATCTTTCTATTAAGTTTGAGCCTTTAATTCAAGGACATTCTATGCTCTTATCTTACTGGCTAAAGAGTATTATGAAATCAGTCACTGAATTATTAGTTTTCATGTATAACAACTATACAGAGCTATCTGTTTTAGAAACATGATTCATAATTATCCTATTTTATTTTATATTTCACAAAGATGAAGTTGATTCCTGCCATGGTTGAATGGTAAAAGTATAATAACCTTCCTGAGAAATCAGGATCCTATTCAGCAAGTGGTCCAGATTTCACATGTTATAGATTTAAGAAATATGCTCAAATTGGCTTTTGCATTTCATTCTGTAAGGAATATTGATTCTTATTTAACTTAAAGTTGATAATTACTGTCTGAACAGGCAAAAAAAAATTGCATTTTATTGTTTGTTAGGAGAATTGAGTAGAATGATACTGAAGTTTGGACATGAATGTGGCTATGAGTTTGGAGAAGGTAACATTACTAGGCAAGTAATTCATAAAAGCAGAGCACAATGCAACCTTTGAGGAGACTGACTGTTGTGAACCAAAACTGAATAGCTCCAATGTTCCCAAGTTGCTGCTTTGGAAACATTAGGGGTTTAGATCACAAAAATGGCATTTTGAAACAAATTTGCCTTTATACTCTCTGGTCATAGCCTTGAGCTATGAATCATTTTCCAAGCAACATTACAAAATAAGGGAAATGTTCATCACATGATGGAAAACAAAATATGAAATGAGTGGAATGATAGGAAGATGTGCATGAAAAAAAGCATCAACACATTGCTTATAGCATGTTTTATGGTTACTCTTTTCTATCAGTGTATTGTATAAACATATAGATTGGGATATACCCCCAAATGTTAATAACTATGATACTTTAAGGAGAATAATGTAACAAAACTGATGGTTGAGAAATGATGTAGCAAAAGGCAGAAGAAAAGAAATCACAACTGGGGTAGGGTCCTGGTGAGGAGGTTTCCTCATGAATTCCCCGAACTGTACGTTTACCATCTCTGAGTTACACCCTCTACTTTTTTCTATCCCTCTTACTTGTCCTGGCTGTTCTCCTCTAAATCAGTGCCAAACTTATGTTATCAAATATAGGGGAAAAAAGGCAACATGAAATTGCAGCTAAAGTGGAAAAATGCAAAACTCATAGAGAATAAAATGAAAAACTAGAGTAATTTTGGTAGGTTGTCCATATTTACCTACTGACTGTTTGATAGATTAACTCAGAATATAATGGTCTTATTTCTAGTTCTTATGCCAACTAACTCTTGGGCAAATTGTATAACATCCATCAACTTCAGTTTTTTCATCTGTTACACTTATGGTCCCTGAATTTCCATCTAGTGAAATATTTTATAAAGTTTTCAAATAACTCTATGGATTGACATTGATATGAAGTGTGATGCATATTATGGAAAACAGTACAAATTCTAATCAAAACTAGTAAGGAATCTCTAAAATGATAAACTAGGTGATAAACAGACATCCCTCTCTTGTTTCCCTTATTTAAATGTTGCTGAGAGGAAAAACAGAGGTGAAATCTAAATTATACTCTCAAGATAGTAAATTTTAATCAGAAATGATTTAAGACCTTACAGAGACTAGAGAGGTGGCCTAAGAATAAATAAAAGAGAAGAACAAATAATGCTAGAAAAAGTAACCCTGATGCCATACATTTCCCTTATATAAAATTTTGCTCACAAATTACACAGACTGATGGATGGGTTGAGATAAGAATCTCCTAAATGGGGGCTTCCCTGGTGGTGCAGTGGTTGAGAGTTCTCCTGTCAATGCAGGGGGCACGGGTTTGTGCCCTGGTCCGGGAAGATCACACATGCCGCGAAGTGGCTAGGCCTGTGAGCCATGGCCACTGAGCCTGCACGTCTGGAGCCTGTGCTCCGCAATGGGAGAGGCCACAGCAGTGAGAGGCCCTCATACTGCGGAAAAAAAAAAAAAAAAAAAGAATCTCATAAATGATTCTATTGTAAAACTAGACAAATAAAAATGAATACTGCTGACTAAAATTTTTCTGAAAATGAAGAAAAATTTTATTTTTTGTATTCATTAGCTGTGCTTGATTTCTTGAGTGTGACAAATATTTACGGCATATCGAGTCTGGACATATTTTGAACATCATATATATGATAAAATGTTCTATTTTGAAATACTGAGACATTTATAAAGATGTCAACACCAACTACATGGTCATTAGTTGTTCTCTATGAAATAGTATTCAAATCCTTTAAGAAAATATGTCTGAAAAAAATACTTGTTACAGGAAAATAAGCTTGAATATAATAAAAACACAGAAGGTGCTTCATCATAAGCTCAGTTAGTGGTGTAGCTTAAGACTGTCAAAGGCAAGAACAACTGTTCAATACTATCCCATTGTCCAGCCCACATACTGCCAAACTGCACTCATTTCTATATCCAGTTCCTGCTCTGAAGTAGGGACTAGAAATCATCATTGTCCTTAGGATACCTTCATATAGGTGGACTCCCAGCTCTTCCGTTAAAGTGTCCTTCAATATTGTCTTGACCTCTATGGTAGGGAATGATTAGGCCCCATCTGCTATCAGATTCTTTAATTTTCAGTAAGCTTTGGTATTATTTTTGACTTACCCCAATCTGGGCTGAAAAATCAGATTATTCTCGGTCTCTAACATACCACAATATCTGTGAAGTTGGTGAAATTTGCTACACCTTTTTCAAGGTTAGATTGCATATTGAGTTTTCTCCATTGTCATGTATTCCTTGTATTTTATTGTTATATTTTTATTCTTATGGCTACACTAACCATGTACTATCTTTACCTCTAATATACTTAGAGTAATATATACAAACAAAAGACACACACATACACATTTTTGTTGCTTCCCAAATTAAATTTCTCATGTGTTTATCTTACTTTTCCAAAAGGGCTTCTAATCTCTGAAACTTAACTTGTGAGTTCATCCTCAGAAGCATATAGTGAAACACCTTATCTGTACCACTTGCAGAAAAATAATAATAGTCAAGATTCATTGAATGTCAACTTGTGTGAGGATGTCCAGTTGTCGTGTGAAGTGAGCGAGGCTTTGGTTAAGTAAGTGGCTGGAGGTCAGAGGCCAGCAAAGGCAGAACGTGGTTTTGAACATGGTCTGTTAGACTTCAAGCCAGTACCTTTCCCTGATTTGCAAGTCTAAATCTATCATTTTGTATTATTCTGTGTATAGGTATTTACTTCAGTTGAGAGAATCAGAAATCTACAATTTATATCAAATTTAACTTATATATATATATATATTTTGTGTGTGTGTGTGTGTGTGTGTGTGTGTGTGTGTGTGGTGCGTGGGCCTCTCACTGTTGTGGCCTCTCCTGCTGTGGAGCACAGGCTCCGGACGCGCAGGCTCAGCGGCCATGGCTCACGGGCCCAGCTGCTGCGCGGCATGTGGGATCTTCCCGGACTAGGGCGCGAACCCGTGTCCCCTGCATTGGCAGGCGGACTCTCAACCACTGCGCCACCAGGGAAGCCCAACTTTTCAATATTTTGTCTTGTCATTTTTCCTCAATCATTGTGAATGTGTGCTTCAGAATATATGGTTTGTTCAATGTGCTGCATGTTTGAACTTGATCAACAGCGGACAGCCTATTGGCTGTGTGCGTGGTTATCACGCATGTATTGCACAGATGAGTGCTCCACTTACCTGCAATGTGCAAGTGTTAGTGAAACTGTGACCAAGGTTTACCTCCAGTCAGATACAGAAGGCTTTGCCCTTCATTTCCCTTAGCATAACATTTCATAACACTGTGTTGGGAAAAGACGGACATTTAGAAGAGGACCTTGGCTTCCGAGAACTCAAATCTAGGAAAGAAAAGACAAAAATATAGATAGGTTAGGGGATAAAACAAAACAAAAGAACAACAACAAAAATACAGTAGAATAGTATTGTACATGCCCTGGGGAAAAAGGAATCCCACTGCCACCCTCTTATTCATCACACCTTTGCCTTGAATATCTATCTCAGAAGCGTTTGACACTTCTGCTCTATTCCCCCATAAATCTCCTGATGTATCCTACTCCTGGATACAAAAACTACCGCAGAAGTTCTTAGGAGGCGTTCCTGATTTGCTCGAGGCAATATTTCCAACTATCTACTTCGAACTATCATTTGAGTCCCAAGGTCATCGAAGTTATTATGTTCCACCTGTGAACCACCATCCTAAAATAAATACATAAATAAAATTTTAGACTAAATTGATTAAGCTAACAGTCCATCTTTGTCAGTCATCTTTGGTTTGGTAAACCACCTGGAAGTGTTTACCTAGCCCTGATCTACCTACAAAGGGCTGTGATTCATGGGCACCAGGCGCCTTCATGTACATCAGATTACATCACCCCGCTCTGATGAGGACCTCAGCTTCCCCCACTTACTCTTATGAATGTTTTTGTCATAACAGTGCCTAATTTCATTATTATGCCTTAAAACACAGGCACCTTTTTAAAACCCATTTGTGTAGCAAAATATTGCACAGGGGGTGACCCTCAAAGCTCTCCTACTGGTCTGACATAGTAGATATTCTTCCCACAGGACCCTTTGTGTAAGCCAACTGTGTTATTTACCAAAACATATCAAAATGTTAATTGATCTGAATTTCTTTCCTTTGCAAAGTAGGCTGTTTTTGAGAACAATAATTAGTTTCATCCATCCTTTTAATTTTAACACCAAGCCCAATGCCTTTCACATACCAAGTACCCTAAAAAGCTTGTACTAACTATACCTGGAATAAATTTAGACAGAATCATCCATCTTACTGGTATTTCAGAGGGTCCTCTCAATTTTAATTTTTGGTTGTGATTTCTATACATTATTTCCAAAATCAGTGACAACTCTGTGCTTTAGTGAGAAAAATTCTACTGTAAAACCCCCAAGTTTTACAGTAAACAGCTGTGCAAAAGGCAGATCTCTGAGCGCAGTGAATGAGCGGCTCCTGGGGCTTTGCTTGCAAAGCTGCCTACCTTTGGTACACCCACCTCCTGTGTTTTCACTCCACTTCTGATTGAGATGTGCCAGCATGAGCTATCTCCTCTTATTGATTCCCAGCATTTAACAATCACACCACATAGCTTGATCTTGTTTTTCAGTTTTCTGTCCAGCTTGTAGGCTTCAGGACAGCACATGCTGAAACTGACTATCAGTGACATAAACATAGCTTCATTCACAAGCGACGCCCGTATATATGCTATGCTCTGCCTTCTGAAATTGTGTTTCTTTCTCACCTCGTTTTTAATATCATTGTTAAACTCACTCATTTGGGGAAAAATATGAGCGATTGTAGTGAGTTTATAATGTTTCCTAAAATACATTGCTTATCTCATACGGTAATGTTTTTTGAGGGAGAAGGGGGAGTTTTCAATGAAGATAATCGTTATATTTTTAAGTGTTTTGAATAAAATGACATTGGAAAAGATGTCTCCCTCATAAAGAGTCTGATATCTATTGACAATATAACCTGAGGCTGAGAAAAAAATAATTAATGGGCTTTAAAAACAAGCAAGCAAACAAACAAAACAGCCAGAGTTACTCTTTAAGGTAGCAAATACTAGCTCTTTCCAATTAGTTGTGCTACTTTGTTAAGTTTGTAGCAGAGATACAGTGCAATCATACTTCCATTTCATTTTGCAATTTAGAGATAGTGTAAAAGATTCTCATAGGGTGCAGAGAAGCCTCCTGGACCCCTGCTAGACTCACTCCCCTATACCCTGCTATTTCCCAGTCCCTGCTAGAGTCCCCTTCCTGAATTATGCGTGGTCATACTTCCTAGGACTCTCATAACTTTCCATTTTCTCCAGTGTCACTCACCTTTCAGACTGAAATTCCTACTATCCTAAAGGACTGAAGTAAATCCAACCTCTATGCCATCTGAAGCATCAACGTTAGTCACCATGAGCATACTTAAAAGTGTGAAACTGTTGTTGAAATCAGCAATCTTTCTCAGGTGTAAATTCAGAAAATGCTCGTCTTGAATGCTAATATTTCATATAATGAGCAGATTGAAGATACAGCACTCATCAAGGCAAACTAGTGCAACTGATGGGGAATAAGACCAAACAAGTATGGCTTGTGTAATGCAATAAAAATGCAAATTTATTTGTCTCTCATTGTACTTACTTAGGGGAGGAAACATTTATCCTGCCTCAGATGAAATATCGGCAAGCTCTGTGAATTTACAGCCCAAAACAAGATAAACAGGTAAGATATATTTCCCCCTTTAGTATCTCTGGGTTTTGGTTGGTCAGTTAAAGACAGCATGATTGGAGTCAACTCTTTGTTAATCTCTTCTGCCATTTGTAAACTGCTGTTTCAGACCATACCTGGGTAAAGGCAGGGCGAAGCATGGTGAAAATCCAAATGTTCTTTTCTTCATGTCTATGGACTGTCAGCTCTAGGAAAAATATTTTAAAATTTAAATCATTAGTTTGTAATTCTCTTTTGAAGTGTGTCTAATATTTGCTAAAAAATATATGAAATAGATTATTTCAAAGCATTAATTGTGCCAAACATTTTATTTAAGGAAAAAAACCATTATTTTTTCCTTTTACATTTAACAAATCTTTCCCTTATTTTACTGTCCTCCACTCAACCATTTTTTTCCATTTTCTTTCTCTTCATTGAATTCTGTTCCTGGCCTCTGCTGCCTTTGGTGCTCTGGCCTTTGTTCCCTCAACTAAAGAGTCACTCATTTTCTCTGAGACTCTTTACCCGTGCGTAAAACTCACTGGCAGTGGCCTGTGAGGAGGCTGAGAGATGACTTGTCTGACTGAAGCAACAGACAAGACAAGCAAGTCATAATCGAGTGGAACTAAATCAGAGAGTGTCTCAGAAAAAATGAAAAGAGCTCAGATTTAACAGACAGGCAATGAGAAGCCATTTTATACATTCTAAAGCAGGAAAAAGTTTAAACTTCTTAGATATGAGACAGAACTCATTTCTGAACACATTTCTTTCATACTTATGAAAATTTACTCTCAGTAATGATGTTCAAGTTCTGGTAAAACAAAGATGTTGCAGCATTTAAGAAATACTGAAAAGAAATCAGAGAACTTTTATTAGTAATTTGGTATGATGCCTAATGAAAATTTTAAAAGATGCTGTGATATGAAGTAATTTATAGAAGGTAAATGCAATTCCCTTATGTTGATTGTAAAACATGAATTATAAAATCTGATATTTTCTTTTCTGTTTTACTGACATTTCAAAGATATAGAAGATATATTTATGAGTTATGAATAATTATGAATCTATTCCTGCAATTAAATAAGCTTCTCCTGTCTCTTCTTTTTCTGTGACTGTAAAGCACACAAATTTACATAGTCATTTATTTCACCCCGAAAAACTGACACACACATAGACACATACATCTTTACCTAATTCGGTTTGAAGCATCTCATGTTGCACTTGTTTTCTTGCCAAAATCTTATCAATGATATGATTAATACTTTTTCCTATAATCTTTAGGAAAATTTGAAACAATTTAGTCTTCACAGTTGAGATTATCGCTCATTCTTTCTGTGTTCTGTTAAAAAGAAGTACAGTTCTATATTTCAGTAAGAATTCTGAGATCCTGAATAAAATCACATTATTTCAATTTGAGTTTGATTTTTTTTTTTTGTTTATAATACTGGCTACTTGTTTATTTAATTGGTTTTCATTATTAAAATGTGATATAAGTGTTCTAGTAAATGATAAAGAAAAAAACTGTAGCTCATTTCTGGAATATTTTTCTCATATAGGTGAGAATTATTTGAGATCTATTGCAAAAGTGGAGTGGTTAACCTTACATAGGCAGGACAGGCATTTATTTTTACGAGAGGGCATATGGGTACAGTTATGGGTCCAGGCAGAATGAAAGATCTAATGATGGCAAGATGAACCATTTCCTTTGGTTGCTTCTCCTTCCTTAGTGACATAAGTCAAGGGCATCATCTGTGAGTATGAAAGGAAGAGACTGTGATGGAGATGTAAAGAGACAAATCCTTTTTGAAAAAGGAAGAGTGTTTTTACTAGAGAAAATTAGAAGATTCATTCACCCATAATGAGAAGTTGTGGTGATAAATTTAACTCAGATAAGTCAGAATGGTCAACACTTCATCTTGAAATGCTGAAAAACAGACATGAGTAAGTAGAGGTAGCTTTCAAGAGAAATGTAACAGAGAGAGAGAGACAGACAGACAGACAAGGGAGTTGAAGGTGTGTGCAAAGCAATGATTGATTTTAGAAGTCTTGGAATCCTATATGGAAAAGGAGGAATGAGAATATATGAGGGAGTAGATGGGCAGGACCTCAATGGATTGAATGTCCTTGTAGGGGCAAGGAATTTTTAGAAATTTATTTGAATTAACTTTAGCATTCCATTTTAATTTTTATTGACTTTTAGCTATGACTGCATTCACTTTCTTATTTCATTTCTTCAGTGATTGCTCTAGGAATTGTACATTATTAACTTATCATAGTCCACTTAAAGTTTCTATTATACTATTTCATATAAAATAAAAGAAACTTGAAACAGAGTATTCACTCCTCTCCCAGTATTTGTGTGTGTGTGTGTGTGTGTGTGTGTGTGTGTGTGTATTAACCGCTGTCATACAGAGTTATAATATTTGCTTTAAACAATTATATGTGTTAAATAAATTAAGACAAAAATGTGTATTAAAAATATTTTCCCACATTTCCCTTTCTGGTGCTCTTTATTCCTTGCTACAAATCTGAGTTTTCATCTGGTGTCAACACTGCTCATACTGAAGGAATTCTTTTAATGTTTCCTGAAGTACAGGTCTATTGGTAAAAATGTTTCTCAATTTTTATCTCTAAAATGGCATTTTGCCTTATTTTTGAAGAATATGTCTTCTGGATAGTATTTACTATCCAGAAGATTTTCAGTCATTAATTCTTGAAAAACTGTTTTGCCGCATTTTCTCTTTTCTGGACCTCCGTTAATACTGTCTGAACGTTCACTGAGACTCTCCTCACTTTTCTTTTCAAGCTTTTATTTTTCTACCTTTTCTGTGAATTAAATGATGTCCATTATTCTATCTTCATGTTCACTGATCCTACCTTTTGCCATACTTAGCCTGATCTTAAGTCCCTTCAGTGATTTTTTTAGTTCAGATGTTGTAAATTTTAGCTCTAAAATGTTCATTTGTTCTTTTTTTTTTCTATTACTCTGCTGAGATACCTCATCTGTTCCACAATCATAATGTTGTTTTTTTTTTTTTACTGTTTAGACATTTTTTAAAAAGTTACTGTAAGGTTTTATCTGCTAATTCCAGTATCTGGATCATCCTCTGGTTGGCTTCCATTGAAAGTCACTTATCTCACTTCCAGAAACTATAGTGTGTGAAAAATGCTAGAAATATACAACAACCACTCTAAAAATCCTCTGAAAGCAGTGTCCTAGGACTTTTGCTGGTAAAGATCATAATCCACACTAGTGTTGAAGAGGTGATGAGTTGAAGGGTTTGGGTCATCAGAGAAGAGTAGGATTCTTGAAGATATGTAAGGATTAGTCCTGATGATACCGGAGAGAGAGTTGGATAATCAGGACTAATTATACTCTCTTTCTTTCAACTGCATTTTTACCCAATATTCCAATATTCCAGAAAATGTACTGTTATAATTCCCAATGACTAACTGACTGCATGACATGGAAATTACGATCACACTGTCTGACTAAGTAGCTAAAGCATTTTAATCCTTAAGCAACAAAGACCTTACTCTGATGTAATTGCCTTTAGTAGGAAAGAAAAGAGGACTTTGTGGGAGAAGCATTATTTTCAAATAAAACCAAAGTAATTTGCTTTGAGAAAGTTACACACTGATGTACAAATTGAAAAGCTTCAAAAGTACAATTCAGAACATATTTTGATGGAAAAGATTAAATGATTTTTTTGACGTTTTAAATTAGGTTACCTAATTTGTCTGTTGTCATTTTCCTTGGATACTTTGCAATCTTGTCTTTAAAATAGAGAAGGAAATAGGTTTCTATACTTTTTTTCTTTCAAGGTCAGCTATTGTAAAAATTGTATATAAATTTCTATGTGAGAGAGAGATAACACATTTGATTTAAACTCATGAATAACATTTTATTGTATTTCAAATACTAAATATATTAAATAAAACATACAGTCATAGTTTTATAATCTAGAAGTTAATTTTATGAGGTGGTATATATGCTTAAGTTTGGAGAATATTATTCAAGTTTGATGCATATACATCCAACTTTATATAATATACAAATACGTATATAGTTGTCAGCTTTTAACAAGCCCACATACTGGTTGATGTAATATGCAAAAAAAAGAAAAAAATCTTTCTTACAAATGTATGAAAAGGAAGAAAGTCCCTTACATTAGAGAGTAGAAAACATAAATGAAATTTTAAGCCATAATTGCTTACTTGATGAAAGAAAAATTATTTTTAAAAAATTAACATTGGGCTTCCCTGGTGGCGCAGTGGTTGAGAGTCTGCCTGCCAATGTAGGGGACATGGGTTCGTGCCCCGGTCCGGGAAGATCCCACATGCCACGGAGCAGCTGGGCCCGTGGGCCATGGCTGCTGGGCCTGCGCGTCCGGAGCCTGTGCTCCGCAACGGGAGAGGCCACAATGGTGAGAGGCCTGCGTACCGCCAAAAACAAAAACAAAAACAAAAAACACACAAAAAAAAGAGAAAAAAATTAACATTATTTCAATTTACCAATGGGCTTTATATCTGTTTCTAATTAGAAATGTGTATGCCTGCATATAGTAGTATCAATGTATGTATTTTTATGACTAAACATTTATGATTTCCCTTATCTGAAAAATGTTGGTCCTATATTTCTCATTACTTCCCTTGTAAACTGTAGCAAAGAAACAAAATTAAACACTTCAAAACTTTAGATTTTATTTAAAGAAAATACATTAAGTCACTCTGTTTAAATGACTGGAGAAATGTAAGTAGATGCTGTAAAAGTGGGCAAAGTTAATTGTTAACCTTTTAAATGAAACAAAATGAATGGTATTATTAATATTTTTAATGCCCATCAGAACCAAGAGAGGTATTGAAAGTATTTAACAACTAGCCTGCAATGGCACCAACCAATAAGAATCAATCTACCATCCAATTAACATGGACACATGAACCAATCAGAGAAGACTGGTAAACAGGCTATACTGGTGTATGAGGTGGAATATCAGTCCAATAATTACCATAAGATAGCTACTCTTTAGAAAATAAGTGCAAAAAGACCAGAGAGCATGCCCAAGAAAGTAACCCCCTTTGAGTAATTATTTTTAAGTGTAGAAAGATAGAAGAAAATATTTAATGGGAATAATCATTCCTAATAGTTCATATTAAAGTTTAAGGTTTTGCTTATTGGATTCTCAGGATTTCCAGGTGCCTTCATTTATACATATATATTATGAATTTTGACTTTTTAAAAATTGCCTTCAGACTTCCCTGGTGGCACAGTGGTTAGGAATCCGCCAGCCAATGCAGGAGTCAAGGGTTCAAGCCCTGGTCGGGGAAGATTCCACATGCAGTGGAACAACTAAGCCCATGTGCCACAGCTGCTGAACCTGTGCTCTAGAGCCCATGAACCACAACTACTGAGCCCACGTGCCACAGCTACTGAAGACTGCACACCTAGAGACCCTGCTCCGCAGCAAGAGAAGCCACCGCAATGAGAAGCCCATGCACCGCAATGAAGAGTAGCCCCTGCTCGCCACAACTGGAGAAAACCCACACACAGCAACGAAGACCCAACACAGCCGAAATAAATAAATAAATTTATTAAAAAAGAATAATATTGCCTTCAACTCTCATGCACCTCAACCCTCTGCCACCCCCAAAGCTAGACCTTCTTATATGACATCGTGCAGGATACACTTGCTCCCTGATTCTGGAGTGCCACCTTACTCATTTGTTCCCAGTTGTTTTTTTTGTTTTTTGTTTTTTTTGCTGTACACGGGCCTCTCACTGCTGTGGCCTCTCCTGCCGCGGAGCACAGGCTCCGGACGAGCAGGCCCAGCGGCCATGGCTCACGGGCCCAGCCGCTCCGCAGCATGTGGGATCCTCCCGTACCGGGGCACGAACCCGTGTCCCCTGCATCGGCAGGCGGACTCCCAGCCACTGCGCCACCAGGGAAGCCCCCCAGTTGGTTTTTCATGTCTTAACCATGTTAAACTTTTGCCTCCATATCACAGTTCAATATATCCTGAAGCATATATCTGTGAAAGAGCAGAGTACATGAGTTGATAGTTTTCATATTCAATGCAAGAATGATTATGCCTTTCACTCTGAGGAGTTATTTGTAGAAACTGCATATTTCCCCAGTCCTGCATGGGTCATAGAGTAAAGGAACTAGCTTCTGCAGCAAAATAAAGTATTTACCCACACTGTTTCTGACATTCTGGTTTAGTATATGTCTTCTTATAAAACTGATAATTTTGGATTTGATTGAGAATATGTATTTTTTCAGTCTCCTTTTAAAGTGACTACCTTTCTGGAAAAATTCCACTCATTATTCACAATTACTCAAATGTACCAATCTGAAGATGTTATTTATCTCCTTAGTGATGCTGAGGTGCTTCTTATTTTGTGTTTGCATGGTACTTTGTAGCTATCTCTTACTTCAGTTGTCCAATTGTCATAATTGTTCACATGTCTATCTCTTCCACTATTCTGTGCTGTTCTGGATGGAAGATTACATTGCCTATTTATCCTTGCACACCCCTGTCTGCTGCTGTATGAATTAGGAAAATCAAGACCACTATTCTTCTCTTTAAGACTCACATAGAAGTACATTCTGAGAGGAAAAAGTAAAGACAGAATGTTATTTATATATTTGTGGAAGAAATTTTTAGGGATACATGGAAACCTAAATACTGAATCATTGTGACATGTATAATTGAAATTTCATGACTATTTCTTATTTCATTGGTATGAAAATTTACAAAGATATTTTTGGGTATTCAAAGGGTGAGCTATTCAGCATTGGAAAAAGACATTCTAGCTAAAACACAACAAAAATACGTAGTACAGAAGCCTGAAAAATGTAGAATAATTGGTTGTCTGGATGTCAGTGTAGTTTTATGTGCATAAAACAGCCTGGTCTTTGTTATAATGATACAAGAAACATCAAACTGCAGTAAGACAATCTCGTGACTTGGTTTAGTTACCTGAGATCATTTATTATTTGGTCCCCAATATTGTTATTGTTTGCTCAGGGGAACTAAAAATTAATTACTCCAAATTCAAATTTAAGGAATAAAAAATAGAAAGCTGAATAGAAATAAAAAGGTTTCCAACTACTAATAATGTAGTAGGTATTCATCACATGGGTCATGTTTAACTGGTAGTGCTTTTAAACTATATCATAGAGAGATATTGCCATGTAAGCATTTTATAGCAATCAGATATTTTCTGAATGCTCTTACTAAGAAAAAAGAAGGCAGAGGAGTGACAATTTTTTTTTTTTAAAGTTTGCATTTTCTGATTGTGGGAATTTGTAAGAGTAGCTGACCATTGAAATTGGAACTCTTTTTTTATTTTTATTTATTTATGGCTGTGTTGGATCTTCTTTTTTGTGTGAGGGCTTTCTCTAGTTGTGGCAAGCAGGGGCCACTCTTCACTGCGGTGCGTGGGCCTCTCACTATCGCGGCCTCTCTTGTTGCGGAGCACAGGCTCCAAATGCGCAGGCTCAGTAGTTGTGGCTCACGGGCCTAGCCGCTCCGCGGCATGTGGGATCTTCCCAGACCAGGACTCGAACCCATGTCCCCTGCATTAGCAGGCAGATTCTCAATCACTGCGCCACCAGGGAAGCCCAAGAAGTGACAATTTTAACTCATCATTTTACCACGATGCTTGAGTCTTATTAGTGGTCTGTCAAGATAGTTATGATGTACAATTACTATTTAACATTAAAGAGTGTATTATCAGAAAAAAATAGATGCAAAAATGTATTTTTAATAGCTAATAGTACTTAATATCATGAAAGATATGACAGATAATAAGTAACTAGCGTATTTTTTGCTTTATTTTAACAGTTGATGTAATGCTGTTTCTTCTTTAAGGTAGTGAAATTCACTGTGTTAGTAATCAAGACCATTATTAAAATTACAGCAATGGGCTTCCCTGGTGGCGCAGTGGTTGAGAGTCCGCCTGCCGATGCAAGGGACACAGGTTCGTGCCCCGGTCCAGGAAGATTCCACATGCCACGAAGCGGCAATGTTATGTAATGAACTTCATTAGTGGATAATATATGTCAGATTATACATATACACACATATATACCTATATAGGTATTACTTTAAAAACATTTACATTTTACTGTCTCTCAGTAGTACTGAATGGCTTCAAAGATTGAAAAGTGTTTCTGTTTTTTAAGTACTTAACCAGAAAGTAACTTCAGCACTGATGAGAAATAAATGTGCTGTAATTTTCCACAAGAACCTGACTGCATGATGTGAATTCAGTGGATCCATCAAAAGTCTGAGATTTCTAATGGTTGGAAGCACAAGCATAATTAACTGCTAGAAAATCTTGCTAAATTAGGGTAACATGAAATATTTTTCAAAACAGAGAAAACCATATTATATGAAAAATATATTTTGACTTATAAGATATAAATACATCTTTGGAATAATCCTCATTTTCTTGTTATGCAAAAGAAAATATCTAAAATTATACAGAATAAGAACTAAGCTATCAAGCCATGAGGAGACTTGGAGGAACCCTAAACGTATATCACCAAGTGAAAACATAATCTGAAAAGGCTACACATGTATGGTTCCAACTATATGACATTCTGGAAAAGACAAAACTATAGACACAATAAAAGATCAGTAGCTGCTAAGTGTTAAGGGGTAGGGAGGAATGAATAGGTAGAACACAGAGGATTTTTAGGGCAGTGAAACTACTCTCTATGGTATTATAATAGAGGATACATGTCGTTATACATTTGTCTGAATTTATAGCAGGTACAGCACCAACAGTGAACCCTAATGTAAACTGTGGACTTTGGGTATTAATGATGTGTCAGTATAGGTTCATGGGTTGTAATAAATATACCACTCTGGTGTGGGATGTTGATGATGGAGGAGTCTGGGTGCATGTGGGCAGGCAGTAGATGGAAACTCTGTACTTCCACTCAATTTTGCTGTGAACATTTTCTTATCAACTAATGACTTAGTGATCAAACTGTGCAGTACTTCGTGCATTCTGGATTTTAAAAGTTTTTTATTACACATTGTGTAAAATCTACCACTGTATGAGTGGAAATTAAGACTTCATGTGCTTTTTATACATGGTCGTATTTCTTCAGATAAATCTCTCCTATAAATTAAAAAAAAAGAAGGGGGCAGGGAAAGGTTTCCAGAATGGCAGAATAAGAAGCTTTATCATCCTTCTCCGAGCTCTGCCTCGGTGCTTTATTTTGGGCATGCATGACCAAGAAGTTGAGGTCTCATTTTCCTCCAGCTTTCAGTCTGAGACTGGTTTACTTTATGAAGGACAGGCTACCTACTTTTCTCATCCACCCAGCCCCATGACACAGAACTCTATGGCAGTCAAACATGGTCAGAAAGATTGTATTTCCATTTTTTTTTCAACCTCACAAAGTAGATTTTAAAACAAAACTTTTGTTAGAGGCAACAGAGGACATTTCATAATGATAAATGTGTCCATTCATCAAGAAGTAGCAGCAATTATAAACATACATGCACCTAAAAACGGAACCCCAATATGCAGGAATTAAAAAATTCCTGCATATTGAATTCACTTCCTTGAAAGAAGTGAAGGAAGATGTACACATTCAACAATCATCATTACAGACATCAAAACACCCACTTTTAATAATAAATAAGGCAATGTGGTAGAAGATTAACAAGGAAATAAAAGTCTTGACAACATTATAAACAAATAAGACCAAAAAGACATCTATAGAATTCACCTTCCAACAACAGCAAAATACTCATTCTTCAGAAGAGCTAACTGAACATCCTCCAATACATACCATATACTAGAACTTTAAAAAAAAAGTATAAATGTATATAAAGAGATTGAATTTCACAAAATTTGTTCTCTGGCCAAAATGGAAATAAGTTAGAAATCAATAACAGATGAATATTTGGGAAATTCACATATATGTGGAAATTAAACTCACTTCTAAATAACCAGTGGGCCAAAGAAGAAATCATAAGGAAAATTAAACAATATTTTGAAGCAAATGGAAATAAAAACACAACATACCAAAAATTATAGCATAAAGGGTATTGGCCTTAAGAGGGATTTATAGCTCTGAACATTACATTAAAAAAGAAGAAAAACTACAAATCAGTGAATTAACCTTCCAATCTAAGAAAATAAAAAAAACAAAAATCAAACTAAACTCAAAGGAAGCAGAAGGAAGAAAATAAATGAAATAAAGCATAGAAAAGCAATAGAGGAAATGAATTAAACCAAAAGCTCAATTTTATAAAAATCAACAGATTGAAAATTCTTAGGGAGATTGACCAAGAAAGAAAGAGAGGAGACTCAAATTACTAAAATCAGGAATAAAAGAGGGGAATCACTATGGAACTTACAAAGATACAAAAGGATTATAAGGTAATGGTATGAACAATTTATGCCAGCAAAGCAAAACCAAAGCAGAGAACAGAAAATCAGCACATAGAAACAGAGCAAATATTTGGACATTAGCGTTAGGCATACAGATTCTCTTCTTTGTTGCCTATTTCTTATGACTGCTTAGGGAAACTACATGTAAAAATATAATTTTTACTCTTTGATAAATTACACCTCTAATTTTCTACAATGACCAATATCACCACTCTGCTCCCTCTGCAGTTTCATTATTGCCAAACTCACATATACTAGCTGTTGCTAGATGGACTTAAAGTAGGGTAAATATATAATTCATCCCTGAAGCCAGGGCATTTTGGAGTGTGTTACAATTAAAGGGTAACAATGACAATCCCAACCACACCTATCAGCAATGAGTTTTACAGTAACTTAACTGTATAATCATTGGTTGGCAAGGATGATGGAAATATTTAGGCAGATTTTCTGATGATAAGAATTAATATTCTTGAGTACACTCTGCAGTAGACCTTGAACCAACTTAACCTCTATCTTTCCAACTAGAAGTCAATTACTGGAGCAAGCCCGTGCACCAAGTTGAGTCAGGAAGCATTATGTTAATCCTATATGAAGCTAACAGGAATTTATATAAACACTTGATCATACAAAACCTTAAAATAGCACTTGGTCATCCCTTCTACTTGAAACAGTCATGAATTTAGAATCTATCAAACTCATAGTATATGTCATAGACCTTTATGCTGCAAAATTGGTGAAAGCAACAAAGTATTTCTTAGCTTTAGCTTCAAGTAAAACTACCTTCTATCTGCTAAATGCCAGGAATCTTTGAAATTCCTAGAAAGGCCAGAAGCTCTTTTAAGACTGCATAGAGTAATATTGTTTCTTAAGAGATCATTTTTCACAGTCCTGAATCCCCCAGCTAGATGATGTTTTTTCCAGCTAAAAGCAAGTTTTTTCTTTTCTAATAACATTTTCCAGACCTTAGAATTAGCTCCCTTTAACTAAATTTCCTTTAACTGATTGTACTAAACAAGCACAATGAGGACAAAACTGGACCATACACAGTCATATATGGCTTGTACATAATGTAAGACATGTGTAAGATAAATACAGCAAACCTTTTCTTTTCTCATACATAGCCGATGCATTTTTTTTTTTTTTTTTTTTTTTTCTGCTACGCGGGCCTCTCACTGTTGTGGCCTCTCCCGTTGCGGAGCACAGGCTCCGGACACGCAGGCTCAGCGGCCACAGCTCACGGGCCCAGCTGCTCCGCGGCATGTGGGCTCTTCCCGGACCGGGGCACGAACCCGTGTCCTCTGCACCGGCAGGCGGACTCTCAACCACTGCGCCACCAGGGAAGCCCAAACCGATGCATTTTTCATCCCAGAAGTTCTACAATGTGTTTTAATACCTGGTTGCATCTTTCCAAACACACTTTTTAACTAAGCTACAGCTGCAGAGCTTAAAAAAACAAAAATAAAACAAACAAAACTCTCCTTGAAAATGGCAGGTGCCAGGGAAATGGGGGGGGGAATTAGAGGAAGGTGGTCGAAAAGTACCAATTTTCAGTTGTAAGATAAATAAGTACTTAGGGATGTAATGTACAACATTATGATTACAGTTAACACTGCTGTATGGTATATATGAATGTTAAGAGAGTAAACCCTAAGAGTTATCATCACAAAAAATTGTTTTTCCTTTTTTTTATTGTATCTATCTTTGTATTTCTCGTATTTTTCTTTTTATTGTATGTGAGATGATGTATGCTAGCTAAACTTATTGTGGTAATCATTTCCCAATATATATAAGTCGACCCATTATGCTGTACACCTTAAACTTATACAGTGATATATGTCAATAATAAAACTAGAAAAAAAGAAAAAAGACAGGTACCTATTTATAACCAATTTTTATTTCCCCTCCCCTTTTTGTGTTAGATAGGATATCAATTGTGAAGACTTTTTTTGTGAAAATGTGCAAAATTACTGGTGTTTGCAAAGAGATAGACATCTCTTTCCTGTTTGATGTTGTAGTTAGCTGGTGATAACAACATTTATTGTTGGACTTCATGTAGCCTAAGTGTAAACCATCAAAATAAGTCTGCACTAAATATCTTTTATGAGAGGAATACATTTAATATCCTAGTTTCAGAGAAGAGCAGGGTCATGTTTACTACTTTGTGACTGACAAACATACATTGCTGAAATAAATGAAGTGCGATCAAATATTGCTCCGTGCTTAATATTTCATTCATTTATTGTATGCTTACTAGATGCTAGGGACAAAATTTTAGGCACCGGCTGTATGAAGCCAGCCACAATAAATAACATTTTAAGTAGGGAAACAATAAATGTGTATATAAAACTACAGATGTAGATATAGATAAAGGCATAGTGATAGATATGTTTAGGACTAGACATAGAATATAGATACAGATGTAGATAGATATAAAACAGAGACAGGACTGTAGATAATATTGAGTATAAAGAGCATTAAGTCAGTCTAAGAAGTTGGAGAAACATGGAAGCTAGTTCTATTATGTTGATAATTTTCCTTTTCATAGAAATTTCATAGAAATTTTTTGTTCACTATAAAGCTAGGGTTGCCAAGTTGAATTACCAAAGAGAATTTCTAAGAAAAATTACAAAATCTCAAAGAATAAATGAATCATCTATATAAACAATTGTCTGTTTTTTCAAATGGTTCAAAGAAGGTGTCCCTGCTTACTAAAAAGTGGTTGTGTCTTCTTTTGCCTTTCAATTACTTAGGCTTTATTATACTTTATATTTGTTTCTGTGTTACTCCTCTCCCTGCTTCCAAGCCATAGGAACTTTTTGTTTGTTTGTTTGTTTGGTTTTGTTTTTGCGGTACGCGGGCTCTCACTGTTGTGGCCTCTCCCATTGCGGAGCACAGGCTCCGGACGCGCAGGCTCAGCGGCCATGGCTCACGGGCCCAGCCGCTCCGCGGCATGTGGGATCTTCCCAGACTGGGGCACGAACGTGTGTCCCCTGCATCGGCAGGCGGACCTTCAACCACTGCGCCACCAGGGAAGCCCCATTGGAACTTTTTAAATTTTACATTTCCTTTGTTTTCAATCCTACCTTATAGCTACTTCAGTACTGGGCAAAAGTTTTATACTCAAGAAATATCTGATGAATATGTAATCAAAATAATTTTAATTCAATCTAAAAATTTCATTACTTGAAATGTAGGGAAAAAGAATTCTAATAAACTTGGAAAATAGCACATATAAAATTGAAGTTTTCAGCAGTTATGGAAAATATTATTCTATGGAAATATTAAGGGTGGTGTAAATTTAGAATTAATTTTGAGCCGTCATTTTACGTAAGCCAAGAAGAAATATTTAATTACATAACTATCAGCAAAAGTCTATTAAAGGTGTCACTTTCTTTGATCTTGTATTTATTATCACTGCACTGATAATTGGGAACTATATGAGATTTTAAAGGTGTAACATGGGAATTCTCACAAATTAGCTTTTGCTGTTATTAGTGGCTCAAGACCTTTCCAATTGTATTTCTCATACACTCAAAGTGAAATCACTGCTTATTTCAACAACATGATTTAGTAATATCTCATGATTGTTTTATCAATTTTTTAAAAATTGTTCCTGTAAAATTGAATATTGGTCAGACCTTTATGGTTAATTATAAGCTTTAATATCTTGGCAACTTAATGAATTAAAATAATATCATGCTTTCCTTAAATTCTTTGAAATTGAATTTATGATCTATAGACATTTGTAGAATGTGTGAATCTCTGACATAAGGATATGTGTAAAAAATGTTATGCATACAGTTATATGGTAAAATAGCAATAAAAATTAAACGTTATATTTCACACTTAAAGATTGGTTTCAACACATGAATTTTAACATTGATCTACTACAAATTAATAAATTCCACGGTAGATTTAGATAAAATCTAAATTGTTTTAACTGGACAAAATAATCTAAACTTCATGCAATGAGAAAGCATTATTATATAGAATATTTGAAAATTGAATAGAAACATCTGACCATTTTTCCACATTAGAATATGAATTTCCTGTTTAAATAACTGAATATATGTATATATATATATGTATATATATATATATATATATATATTTTTTTTTTTTTTTTTTTGCGGTACACAGGCCTCTCACTGTTGTGGCCTCTCCCGTCGCAGAGCACAGGCTCCAGACGCGCAGGCTCAGCGGCCGTGGCTCACGGGCCTAGCTTCTCCACGGCATGTGGGATCCTCCCGGACCAGGGCACGAACCCGTGTCTCCTGCATCAGCAGGCAGACTCTCAACCACTGCGCCACCAGGGAAGCCCTGAATGTATTTCTTATTTTGAGAGATTAAGTTTTCATTTTCTTTGTGGATTATGTAGAGAAATTATAAAAGGATACAAGAGGATTTTTCCATCTTACTGCTATCATAGACCCAACTAGTCAAGCATTTAATAGACAGATATAAATAACAACAAAAAGAGACAAAATGTTTTTTTTTAAATTACCAGAAACAAATAGACTCTAGGAAGACAATGCAGAACAGTCAAAACCTCAACCACTCAATCACTATGCACCCATGTCCTAGCTGTCCAGGACAACTGCCCATAGGATTCACAGCAAATGGAGCAGCTGGACAATGTATCATTCCTCTATTGTGTAGGTATCCCTCTCTGTTCAGCCAACAAATTGACGATGCTGCATTAAAAAAATTAATAAATAAAAAGTAAGAGAACAATTTTTGGTGAGTCACCAAATTTTTTTCTGCCTCTTGACATCAGGCTTTTGCTTAAGTACAGGTAAAGTGTCAGCATTTAGCTTCCTACATGTAAATTAAATAACTGTATGTTTGAGTAGAAAAGAGATAATTTGTTATTTAGTGTTTAATAAATTCCCATCCTACTATATAGAACACAAATATATATAGGAAAAAAACCTCTGATGTCAGAAGTTTATATAAATGATAACGTAAATAAATCTATTATGAGGCAGAGAGAGAAGAAACCTGTATAGAAAAGAAGTAGAAATTGTGATAATAAATGAGGAATATGTATACATGTGTTTATGTATTTATACATATATGAATATGTATAAATATATCTTAAATATATATAATCAATAATGAAAAATTAAAGCTCTGAGAATACATTTCATTCTGTCCACTGATTAGAGTAACACCTATTCTTGTGATTTAAAATATAATTCAAATACACCCTCATGACTATAAATTTATTTTAAACATTTTAAAAATAAATCACAAAATTGTTTTATGAGACAGTATGCCATCCTAAGCCACCATTTAGTGACTTAGCCCTGTGATTTGTATATTTAATATCACAAAATATTAGATGAAAACCTAGCATGGTCATTGAGTTAGTTACCCAGAAATTTCATTTCTATATTCTGTTTGAATAGTGTTGCTTGCTACTTTTGTCTGTAGCAATTCCCTAGAAGAGTTTTTTTTCTTTTGAATAAATAAGAATTTTTTAAAGGATGCTGAAAATTATTTCCAAAGAGGAAAAACAAATATTAAAGGAGTTTAGCTACTCCCATTGAATATTTAGGCATGAAAAATCCAAGGGGTATTTTGGGAAGACAGCCAATATGTGTAATAAAGAAAATGGGAATAATTAAATAGAAGAAAGACCTATTAAACGATGAATTTTATGAATGACCTACGTAAACACACCGTAGCATTCTAAGAGCACAGTTAAATTCTTGGGTTTTATACTATTTCTGGTGATCATCTTCTCTCTAGATAAACAAAAGTTGATAATATAATGTTTAGATTTTGATAGTGGGATTCCACATAGCTGGATTTCATATATTATAATAACATGAAAATTTAGCAGAAACTCATCAATATAACTGCGACTCTGTAATAGAATACATCTTCTTCTTAATTACACTTACCACGAGCTGTGCTTTAAGTCAGCAAAGCAATTGCCACAAATCTATTTCTAAGGCTGCATTGTTTTGAGCCTCAGTTCCTGTGTTCACGTTGATAACTGTGCTGCCTGAGAACAGGAAGTCCTCCTCTGCTGCTGCTTGGAATTGCTCTAATTTGTTCTGGTAATGGGTGCCAGATGTCAGAGTATAAAAGAAAGCTGGACCAGGCAAATAGATTGCCGTTCTGACCTTCTATTGAATCCCAGACGTCTTACCCTCTTTTGTCTTCTGTGAAAATCAAATATTCACAAACATAGTGAACGAAGTGGGACAGGCAGTTCCCTCCTGTGGAAGCTGTCACAGCAGAAGAGAGATGGCTGCTTGGCACTACCCTGGAAGGGTAACATCTGCCAAAGTTTTCCAAGCTGTCTTGTGGGGTAGTGGGGGAGGCAGAAGGAAATAGAAAGGAGAGGATAAAAATGAACCCGTATCATCCACATCCACAGAAGCATCTCCTGTGTAATGACTGCTACTTCTTCAAAATTGCATTCTCCCCAACTGGGTCTTTGTCATCTCCTTTTAGTAAAGATGAAGAATAGGTCTGAGGCTTTGTTTGCCTTTGCCTTTTATTTTTCAGTAACTACAGGGCTAAAATGTGTCTGCTTGTATAATGCATATCTAATTTATTGCATTTGTCACTCCATTTGTCTTGGTTAAAGAGGTTTAAATCTGAAGAAGTCTCTGTAGAGTAAATCAAAGTGAATATAGTCAGATATCTGCTGCCAATGATAAGAGTATAAACTGGTGATAAAGTCGATCAACTAGTACAGGATTTACATATCTGAGCATTTAAATCACATGTTTTTTAAACTGATTTTCTACAGGTTCACAGGGTTCTATGCAACTCATTTTCTATTTTTAATGAAGTTTATTTTCCCCAAATTTTCAAATGGTTGTTTTTTTGCTGTAAATGGAGGACTTTTATTTCCAAGGAGTGTTCCTACAGAAGGTGTCTTTGTTTCCTTTTGTAAAAGTGTAGTTGGAGGATAGAAATACCATCCTTTATTGAGGGAAAAGCATTTTGTTTTCTCAGGAAAAGTAGGGAATGATAGAAAAAAGCAGTTAACTATTCTGTTTAACAACTTTGTCATCCAAGCAGCACATAATAAGATTTGAAAATTCAGATAAATATCTAAAATTATTTTAGAATTCTAGTTATTCGCTATTCACCTAACAGAGCTGGGGATGCTAAAATTTAAAATCAGTAGGAAACGTGACACTTATTCAGGGGTCACTGTCCCAATAAACCAACTCTGCTGGCACAGCATACGTCCTTATAATTAAGCTGGTCACAGTTTCTGTTTATCTCCTCCTTAATTTCTTTTCCCCAAAATGTCAGAAGATTCAAGTATATCTTAGTTTTTCTTGAGATTTTTAGTAATTTTATAATGTGATTTAATTTTTTTTCTACAGTAACTTGCTCCATTTAAGATCTCTTTGAGAATAACAGATATTTAAGAATTAAGCTCTAAATAAAGGCACCAAAAGCCTCTGGAAAACCCAGTTATACTTGTTGGCATCCCTCATTTCTGGTCATTGATAGTGTGTTTATAAATGTTAACTTCCTTATTCAGTGTACCCTACAGTATCCAGAAGCATCTTCTTTAGTTTGTCCAGAACTATCCCTGTAAAAAACTAAGCCATGTGCAGGACAGCATGATGGGGTAACAGGGCTCTCTCAGGACAGGGGCAGAAGCAAAAGCAGTTCTCAATGACCAGGGTTCTTCCTTATGCCAGTGTGTAACTTGTTTGACCTCTTTGATACTCATTTTCTCATCTTTAAAACAGGATTAATATTTCCTATCATGTAAAAATTCAATATGATATATTTGAGAAAGCACCTGGAGCACATCAGATGCTCTAAAAATTTTCATTGGAAAATATATTGTTGTATTTCAATGAATTAGATTAGCAATCTCAGACCATTAACTGGATTTGTACTATTAATTATGTAGATTTTATAAAGGTTTTACTGGCTGTAAATGTTTTATATATATATATATATATATACATATATATATATATATATATATATATAAAATTTCTTATGAAAAATTACACAGTGTTGCACCATTTCTTGATTTCTCTTAAGGCATGTTTGATGGACCACACCTAAATGTCCATACCCAGAACCCACATTGCCTCTTTGGAATGCAACTATGAGAGTCCTTCCAATTTAACAGCAGACAGAGCTTTCTAGACCCAAATATGTTAATCATTCTAGCAATAAGGGAAGATCAGCTGAAATAAAGTAACCCTATGCTGTTTCTTATAGGCTCTGGTTTGGACTATTCTATTCTTCCTGACTCATCTGCACAAACACCACAGCATGAAGGGACTGACTGTTCCCCATTCCCTGGCCTTCAGGCTTTGGCAGTATTAGGTATTGATTGAGCATCTGGTGCTCGTCACCCTGTATTTTAAATTTATCCATTAACTTGACTCTGAGGAGATATTTACTCTAATCATCCTCTCCCATCAGAGGCCTTGCTGTTCCAGGTTTCACTACCTGCAACAAAAATGACCCACTTCCAGTAGCCCTAACGTTTGATTTTATAAAGAGAATGTCCATATATTAGTTATGATTTTACTATTTCCCTCCTTTTTCTTTCCCATGAACACTCAATTCTGCTGGGAACAAGAGAACCAGAGGAAAAGAACTGACTCACTACAATAAATTTATTAGAACTTAATAACTATATTTGGAGAGATGACGTAGATCTTTAGGGCTGTTTACACATAATGTCATGCATAGGTTTATACAAATACTCAGGAGAGTAATTTCACTTGATAGTATCCTGGGTAATTTTTAAAATGACATAGGTCATTATGGTATGGAAGCATTTGGGAGATGGCAGAGGATCTTTCATTAAGAAAGAGTACATTTATTTATTGCCTGCCTTACTCTCCAGGTGCTATTTAACTCAAATAGAAATCCTAAAATGGAAATTGTGACTAGAAAATATTAACCATTATTCCTCTTCCCTCTCTCCTTATAGTTCTTTACCTCTCAGTTAATTGAAAAACAGAGAGTGAATATGGAAAATGAGCAGTAAAAATAGCTGATACGTGGAATTATACCTGCATAACACTGACAAACACACAGGAGTTTCTTCTGCTTCAACCTGCTCTGGTGAAGTACAGAAAAATCAACCATTAACATTGATTCCTGAGTTCTAAAAAAAAGATGAGGATACTTTTAAAAGTATAATCACTCAGAACTGAAAAATGTACCATATTATGTGTCTAAGGGCTGTCTAATTCAGGATTTTTTTCTTATTAATTATGCACATACAAGAAGGCATAGGTACAGATAAATAATGTGATGGAAATTAGCTGTTCATACATAAAATCCTGGGTAGTGGAATGAACAGTGAGCTTTGGATTCTGGGTTCAGCTATAAAAACCACTAAGCATATACTCTTGAACACATTGTTTAAAGTCTCTGGTCAAAATTTCTTCATGTGAAAACTGAGAATGTTAATAACCATGCTACGTTTCTCACAGAATTTGTTAGTATCAATGTACACAATTAATGCCAAAACTTTTTAAAATTTTAAAATAATGTGTTTAGTTTCTATTACAATAGTAGTTTTACACAGGGGGATACTTTATTTTTGGATAAGATTGAGATAATGCATCTAATTGTCAACTAATTTACAATTAAAAATGTGATAGCGAGGGCTTCCCTGGTGGCTCAGTGGTTGGGAGTTCGCCTGCTGATGCAGGGGACGCGGGTTCGTGCCCCGGTCCGGGAGGATCCCGCATGCCGCGGAGCGGTTGGGCCCGTGGGCCGTGGCCGCTGGGCCTGCGCGTCCGGAGCCTGTGCTCCGCAACGGGAGAGGCCACAACAGTGAGAGGCCCCGCGTACCGCAAAAAAAAAAAAAAAAAAGTGATAGGGAAAACTTCTGTCAGATAATCAGTAAATAATGAAAATGTTTTTCTCTATTTTTAGTAGGAAAAATATTCCCCAGCTAATCTACACTTAACAATTACCATGTTTTACTTTACCTAATTAAAAAAAAAAAAAAAAAACTTGTTTCTCATTGCCCTTGAATGTTTTACTGCCATCTTTTCTTTTCTTTCCTGAAGGCAGAACTATTTTTATGATTTGTGGACTTTCTCTAAACAAACACACATGCGGAAATCTCTCCCATTGCAGAACAATGATGAAGGAAATTACCACCAATGTATAAAGCCTTTTCACTCCCATCTCAGAAGGCTTTGTTGTAATGTACCTTTATTGTTATGAAAAGTTAGAATCATCTATTAATATTTACTAATATAGTTTTATAATCAACATGGATAAGGCATTAATCTACAATCAGAACATAATTCAATACTGCATTTTGGCAACCATTTTTACTCTAAACAAATGCGTGGTTTTGTTGGAAGATGTGAATCATAGACCTATTGTTATGATTACAAAGTAGGCACATGACACTGGACAGGCTAATAATAACACCTCTCCCTACCCATCACCACTGAGGTAAATCCATCACCACTCAGTCAAGAGTTGCATTCCTTTTCTAGAATTTTCTGGCTGGACTCTCCTGTTTAAAAAAGTCATTTTTAACTTTCTTGCAATGAGCTTGTAAGGTTAGCATGGGAGTTGTTTGTGATAATATTCGCTAACCCTCTCATACACTCATTTACACAAAAATACACATAAACCTACCCACACAAAAATACACATAAACCTACCCGCACAAAAGAAAATGGGCCAATGTCCACGGAAACAGACATTAGAGAGTTCTAACTTTGATTCCCCAAATAAGGCTAACTTCACCTCTGTCCTTCTCTTATGAAAAACCAAATTACTTAATCTAGTCCTAGTTGGCTCTCAATCACTAGCAAAGGAAATCCTGAATGGTACAGTTCTATTCAAGAAACGCTGCTGGGTGCTTAGATAAACAAACATATATAAGGCCTGACTTCTAGGTGTTAGGTGCTAATTAGAGCCATTGTTTTACAAAGATATTTGTGTACATGCCCTGGTGTGAGAGGTAAAGGGGATAATTTCACAGTGGTTCAGAGGAATTAGAGAAAATGTTGAGGAGCCTCCATGGAAGACGTGGGATTTGATTTAAGCTGAGATGAGGGCAATATTAAGATTGGGTTAAAAGGGGAGAGTTATCTTATTCTTGAAGTCATGACACTAGGAATATATTCTAATAAGGGTAGAGAAGGATTAGGTACATCGCACAGGGAAGCCATGACAGCCCTGGCATCGGCTGTAAAGCAAGTCTGTTGGGAAAAAAAAAAAAGTTCTTATACAAATTTGAGGTCACAGGACCCCTCCTTCGAAACCACTAGCCTCTGTGGACTCCTGAGGCTCCCAGCACAGCCAGGGAGCTGTGGGTATTCGCTTTATTCCTGAGAGAAAGGGAAAAGAGGATTATCTTCTCGGAGGGTATTGACCATCAAGGTTCCTTGGAGGTGGAACCAGGCACGTGGGGCTCCAGCTGTGGGAGTGGGACTCTTGAATGAGATTAGTTCTTCTGGTTACTTATGGTTACTCCACAGAATTGTTGAGTACCAACAAATCATTTAAACTCATATCCCTGATTTCAAATGGGAGATTCTGAATTTTGTGTTATCTCAAAGAGGTACACTGATAACATTTGAAAATATTAAAATTTCTCATATTACATTCCCATTTGGGAATACATTCATGTGTACTTATCAACATGATATACACACATATAATTGGTGTATAAATGCATAGACAAAATCTGGAGGTCTTTATATAAATATTTATAGTAGTTATTTATGAGTGGTGGGATTTGGGGTTATACTTTCCTGTATAAGGTAAATGTTTACAGTAAATATAAAAAAATATATTCTTTTCTCAAATCTAGAAATAAAATTATTACTTGATAAACGTAATTATAATTAATGCTATGTTCTTGGGCATCTTGAGTTTGCATTCATCCATAGCTTTTTTTTTTTTTGCGGTACGCGGGCCTCTCACTGTTGTGGCCTCTCCCATTGCGGAGCACAGGCTCCGGATGCGCAGGCTCAGCGGCCATGGCTTACGGCTCCAGCCGCTCCGCGGCATGTGAGATCCTCCCGGACCGGGGCACGAACCCGTGTCCCCTGCATCGGCAGGCAGACTCCCAACCACTGCGCCACCAGGGAAGCCCCATCCATAGCTATTTTTTTCCATGAACTTTTGAGTAGGGATTCTCCAGCATCTCATAATAACAATATATCTAAAACTCCAGAATGTTATCTAGCACTTAGCAGATTCTCAATAAATATCAATTGAATCTAGCTCCAAATCAAACTATATTTTCAGATAAAAGAAGTTGCTTTTTCTCCCAGTTTTAGGTTCATAACTTGAAATTGCATAATCAAAATTGATGTCCAAAATACATGGAGTCCATTTATCTCTCGCGTGTCACTTCACGCAAAATATCCCTCCCCGTCCTCTCTGTAGCAGTGACTAACATCTGGAACAGGCTTTCTCTATCTTTCTGCATCATCAGAGCTGCCATTTCAAATTCCATCTAAAACCGTAGCTTTTTCTTTCTACTTCTGTTATTGCATTCCATAATTGTATTATTTAACTCTGTCAAATGTATGGGGATACAGTTTTCTACGAAAACGGCTTGCACACAAATACAATGCAGTAGCATACTATTCTGAAATTAATTTCCTAGAAATGATTGCCCCGCAGGTTAGAAATAGTCTTGTGTTTATTGGTATTCAGCAAACCAGCTATATACAACAAAGCAGAATATTTTTAAAAACGGACAGATTTTTAAAATGCTGGAAGGGTGAGAACAAAAGATACTTTCCTTGATTCTTAAATGCTCTTATATAGTATTATGTCAATGTGTCTGTGCTCTGGCCACATACACCAAAAATTTATTTGGTACTTAAAGAGAGGTAATCTAATTCTGGACTGAGAGTGCTTAGTTTTGAGAGAAAAACACGGAGAATAATAGAATCTCCTTTTACTCCTTTTATTATTTCTACCACACTATATGAATTTCATCCAAGATAAAGACAAATTTTTGAAATCATTAAGTTAGTAATGTGGAAGTAAACAAAGCTGATCCAAATGGGAAAAAATAAAGGCTATTCATTCTGAGCTTGCTATAGCCAGAAAGTCAGCCACTGTCCCTTGCCTTTGGTAGAGAATCAAAGGCAGGCAGGGAAGTGAATAAACTTTATAGTAAAATCGAAGGAAGCCTCCAGGTATGCTCTGATTGGAAGATGTGGGGAACTGTAGGCGGGCTAATTAGAGGCATTCTCTGTAATTGGCTGAGGGAGCATATCTGGCTTTCTCTGGTTGGTCCTGAGTTGGAAGCAGAGGTAAACATCAGGCAAGCTATCTGTCACTGACCAAGTTCTAACCTTCTGGGTAGATCACTGCCAATGATGTTCGGCTTCCTGACTGATTGCTGCAGAGATTGTGGGTTGAAGTTTTATCACATATATGGTCTGGCCATTATCTATTAGTATGTTTGATCTTTCAGTAAAAAATAATATAATTTAGAACATATCAACTTTTGAAACAAAATATCAAACAATGACTATTAATGTTTAAAGAAAGCTTTTCTTGAGGAAGATGTATCTGAGTTCATATTGGAAGGAAAAGTAAGGACTAGCAAAATTGAGGGAACTGGGTCAGGGGATGGAAAAGAACTTCTGAAATGAAGTGAATAGTGCTTGCACAGACTGTGAAATAAGAAACAGCATAGAACGTGGATAAACAGAAAAGCCTCAGACTTGTATTCACAGCAATTCAAATTTGTCCACAATGAGTTGGCTGAGGTGTGCTGAGACTAGGTCTCACATGGCTTCTTGGTAAGAGGAAGGGTCATGTATGGTGAGGCTGTCAGTGTTTTCCTAAGAATACCCAGGTGCCATTGAAAGGATCGGACAAATTAGAGCTTTTCTTTTAACAAAAGAATCATTTCTACTCTTTGAAGAGTGGATAGAGGGAAACATCAGTAGAAAGCACTTAAACTCTTGCAGAACCCTTAAAAAAATATAAAGGACTAAACTATTAGCAGTGGAAAAGTAGAAGGAATAGATGGATTAAAGCAGTGCTTCTCAAATACCAGTGTGAATGTGAATGCACAGCAGATGTTAAATACAGATTTAACATCTGTACTGATTGGGTGGATCTGCCCCTGGATTATGCATTTCTAACAAGATTCCAAGTGAATGCCAATGTTGTTGGTCTAACTAATAAACATTGATATTTGAACAGCAAAGGATAAGAGAAATACTTCTCCTCTCTACGATGTTCAACTATTTAAACAAAATTTTTGCAACAATATTTTGTATTCTGCAACAGAATTCACTGATAAAATAATCTTTCAAAACATGTGCAAAAATTTAAAGGGGTCAATAAGATGTCCTAATAGTAATTACAAAAAGGAGAAATAAAAGTTAATTATAATAAAATAATATGGCTTTCAATATGAAAGTATTCAACTATGACCATACTAGAAAACATATAATCACTTTGCACCAGTACTTAAACTCAGTGTAAATATCAGTACAAATATAGATGAAAATAAGCATGCTGTTTTTGCAATAATAAAACCTGCAGCGTTGTCATTGTGACATATCTCGGCAAAATGTTTTAAATTTTCTGAAAATATTCTAAATAGAATAAATTATCATCTTGCAGTTTACACAGGATTTGTATTTCTGAAAAATATATATTCAATGTGGTTAAAATCATGCAAAAAAATTTGTCTTTGTATACAAAATGGAGTAAAGTTCAAAACTCAAAAAATTATCATCATATATGTCCTGTTAGACATTATACATTTTGTGCAGGGCGGTAGAAAATTCTTCATTCTGTGCATTGCAGACATGGAATATCCATAGGCCTACCCAAATATTCAGTTATTCCCTATTCCATCCATAGCCTTATTTGCAGGTACTTTGTTCCAGGTTTTTTTTGCTAACACAAACAATGCTGCAAGGAAAATCGTGAACACATATTTGCTTGTTGCAAAAATTGCTCTCTGAATGTGACAGATATTGTCAAATCATTCCCATAAAATGGTACCAATTTACACTTCCAGAATCAAACACTTTATATTTAGAGGACAGCTTTTATAGTGTGTTTTTTTTTTTTTTTTTTTAATGTTTCCTGCTTTTGTAGCAACCATGACAATCAGGAAGTTAACTCTGAGAAAAGACTGGGGACAATGGAGAGACTAAGCCACGTGAATACACAGAAAAAGAACATTCCAAATGCAAAGGCTCTGAGGTAGAAACATGCTTGGTGTTTGAGTAGCAGCAAGGAGGCAAGGAATGGGGCTAGACTGACCAGTGAGGTGAGAGGGAGTACGGTGGGAGCAGAGGCTGTGAATGAGGCAAGCACCGAATCTCTACCGTCTTTGCAGGGTTTGAAAAGGAATTTGGAGTTTATTCTCCACTGGTAGTAGGAACCCAGTGGAGACTTGAGGTTCCACTTGAATAATCATCATACGTCTAAGAATCTAGTACCACTCAATATTTTTTTCTAAAGCCATCAAGAGTCTCTTCAGAATTTTCTTCTAATTATGAAGTTATATATCTTTCTTTTCAAATTCATATTGTTTCTTTGTATTTGCAAAATTTCTTATTAAAAACAAATACATCTTGACAAAAATTTTTATCAACTCGAGGTAACCTACCATTCACCCAGAAAATGTAAGGACTCTCGATAACTTAGTTATATATTTTCAGATTTTTTTTTCTTTTTTTCCTTTTAAGAATGTGTGCAATAATGCACTAGGAGCTGACATAAAACTACGCAAACTATTACAAACATTTTTCTTTTATTTTTTAAAAGAGAATATTTGATACTTGCAGCAGAATTCGTATCTTTTTTAAAATTTTCTGAAACCAATAATAAAATAAAAATTCATTAGTTTACCACACAAATTAAGAAAGTATATTACTGATATTCACTGGGAGTTCCTTCTAATTCTTTTGCTTACCACAATTATTTTCATTCCATGTTTTCCTAATAGCTTTATGATAAATAGTTTATCCATGATAAATATACTTTTTATTATAACATATTGAACTTACTGCATCTTGCTTTTTCAACTTACTATTAAATATCTAAGATTCAGCAACATTAATATGTGAAAGGTAGCTTTTGTTCCCTGCTAAAAAATATTCCGTTGTTTCTCTCCCCACTTCTTATTTACCATTTCTTTTCCATTTTTCATTGCTTTTATAACTAACATACCACATCAGTAATATATTAATTATGTTTATTTTTAAAAGTTTCTGTGCCTTCTTACCAGAATATGTTCCACTAACGCAAGCATTTTTGTTTTATTTAATGATGTATTTGAGATATCTAGAATTTTGCTTGATACAGAGTTTGAGCTCAGTAAGTATATTTTGAATGAATTAACAAATGTTAATTAATCTTCAAATGTATTAATCTTCTATTAATACATTATTAACAAATGTATTAATCTTCTATTCAGAAGAGTTGCATTTATTTTGATGTATGTATATTAATATCCATATATATTGCAGGAATATTACTTACAGAGTTTCTATTAAGATCTGATGATTTTGGGCATGTCTGTGTCTTGTTACATATGTAGGGGTTTTCTGGAGTATATACATTGGCTTATAGTATAAAGAAAAATGATCAGATTCAAGCTGTATATTGAAGGTAACAGAAACAGACTCACTGACACAATGAATTAGGTGTTTAAGAAACTGAGAGGAAACATGGATGACTTGAACCTTTTGGCCTAAACAATTGGAGAAAGAAGTTGCCATTAATTGAGATACGGAAGACTGTGGGAAGAACAGTTGGGTGTGATCAAAGGCTCAGTTTGACATGTCTTTTTGACGTCCACCTAGAAAGGTCAATTAGCTGGTTGTATATAATATTCGGATATCAAGGGAGAAGTTCCGTCTAGACATAAAAATGCTGGAATCTTCATCATATGCAGTACTTAGAGCAATAAAACTGAGATCAACAACATCCAAGGAGAAGAGGTTTTGAATATTTGAAGAGAAAAGAGAGTGAGAGAGTATATACCTAGAAATAGGGTGATTAGTGGGTATCAAGAAGAGCCTCCTTGGGATTATAATCATGAAAATGTAATGAGATCAATCAGCATCTTTGAAGATGTTTTCTCCCAATTTGTTCGGACACTTATAGAAACTTGGCATAGAATTAGACTTAAACCAAGTGGGAGTTTGGCAGGTGAGTTTGGATAGAAGGCATTTTGCTGATGCTGAACAGCTTTATTAACAGGGTATAGAAGGGATAGAGGAAATAGGGGTTGACAAGCAAAGGGATAAGGTCGTGAATGAGATAGAATGGCACTAAGAGTACAAGAGAAGAAATATAAAACCTGAGTCCTCTTAGGGTTACATGAACAGAAATTAAAGAGTAAGTTGGGGTTCAAATTATCTCAAATCAGAAGGTGGTTTTTAAGGCTCTGAGTAAAGAGTTAGGGAGTAGAGACTGTATTCTCGTTGTGGTCTTCTTTGGTTCTAATGTTAAATTTAGTTCTTGGCATTGGAAAACATCCTGTATGACCACAGTTAACCTGTCCTACACAGAAGAAGACAATTTTCATTTAAGGAGGAAATAGAAGAATTCTAGAGTGTGCTAGGCAGAGGGCAGAACAGGACATTCAGAACCCAGCAATCTTTAATTATATCCAGAAAGAAATGTTTGTAAAACTTAATTTTCTTATAAGCTATCACCAACGCTTTCTTTATACTGTGTGTTTGATTGTGGATAGCATACCTTTAGGCATGAAAAATTATAATTTAAAAGACACAGTAATTCGTAGATACTCAATAGTGATATGATGGAAACCTCAGGAATAAGTAGAAAAAGATTAAGCTCCAAGACATTTCAAATCTCTTTTATTTTGGCATTTAGTACTCTTTAATTTTTGCCTTTGAAATACAGTTTAGAGACCTGCTGTTGTCTGCATTTAAATGATTCCTCTTCAAGTTGTGAGTTGGATCCCTACAAGATCCAGTGTAATGATGGCTTCTGAATATTAATATGCTTCTTGACCTACAGGTAACCTGACCTTTTCTAAATCTTAGTTTTAAAATTTCTCTTTATAAACAAGTAAATTTATTTTAGCTCTCTGTGGAGTGCTAAAAATTTTATTTTAGCTCTCTGTGGAGTGGAATACAGTCTCCACTCCCCAACTCTTTACAACTGAATAGAGTTGTCTTTCAGAATGTGTAAAAACATTATCACTGCCAAAAAATGGAAGAATATCATTTCAGAAGTTTCACAGGGAAACTCACCTCAATGATTTTCAAGGTCTTTTTCAAAATGAAACCACTTTTTTTGGTGCATAAGAATAATGACAGTATCACAAAGAGAAAAATCTCACATTTTTCAAAAATCACACATTTTTTTCTGATTCTTAAAGACAATTTAAATCTCAACCCAATTTATAATTTCATGTTGTACATACTAGTGATTCTGAATAGTTTCATAAAAAGTCAACTAAAAGATACAGTTTTACTTGATGATATCCTTTCGTTTGATCACCATTTTATAAAAGTAGATTTCTCTCTTTAATGTCAAATTTCTCTTAATTGTGAGAAACTGCTCACATGAGCACTTTGCCTTGGAGAGAATAATAAAATTATTTTCTTAAGGATAGAAATTTTAAGTTAATCATTATACTCACTGGGGGAATGGTTCTATGGCTTTTTCATTTTTATCCTATTTCTGTCACATCATAAAACAGAAATATTTACTTATAGTTGTTGTACAATACATGCCATCATAATAAACCAATGGGCAAATGAATGATTGCTAAAGAATGGTTTACTTAGAAAAAGCCTAAAAAAGTTGTAAGAGATTAATTTTCAATCATTCACAAAGGACTAGAAATCTATGTTCCACTCCTAAACAAAATATAAATACATCTACCTATGAACACATATATATAAATGTGATTTTTATAGTTCATGTGGCATACTTTTAAAGGAAAAATTGGACTTTACAGCCTCATAGGTGCTTAAACTTTAGCTAGTCTACCAGCTTTATTTTTCAAAACATAAAACTGAGGCTTAAGTAAGGATGCTTTAATTATTAGCCTTGGTATTTTCCAGGGTTCAGTATTCCTTAGTATTATGTCATGTTCCCATGCTCACATGCTCTCTTTACTCCTCATGCCTGGTAAAGAAAGCGCTAGTGAAATAAAAGAAATTGGGGTAATAAAGTAGGAAGAAGAAAAGCAAAATTTATAAAAAATTATTTCAGTTTACACGACATTGTAACACATCTCTGTCCCAATCAATAACAGATCAAAGGTATTACCTACTGAGCGTTTTACACTGTCAAAACCAGAATTTCAGGGGAAATGATCTACTCAAAGTGACTTTTATGTACTGTACATGTTTTCTCAGTCCCAAACTCGATGATAGGCATTTGAATTAGTGGTGAAAATAAAAGACTTCATATCTAATGTTAGGTCATTCACAATCTAATGAGAAAACAAAAGTTTTTCATAAACATATCTGTTTAACATTATCTCAAGTGCAGTAAAGGAATTGAACCTGGCTCTGTAAATCAGGGCAAGAGAAAATATTTAGCTTTACACAGGAGAGGTCGACAGAAGCTTCTGTATGACAGTAACATTTTAGCTGAAATCTCAGGGTAGGTAATGTTGAATAGTCAGTATTGAGCCTGCAAAGGACAAAGAGCTTTATTTGGGGTCTTAGGAACGGCAATTCGGGAGACACAGATTTGGGTAACACTGAAAGAGTGTTCCAGGGAAAAGGAAGAGTCAGGGACCCATAAAGGCAAAAGCCACGAGGTTGTTAAATTCCCTGGCCCAAATTATTATTTTGACTCTGATACAAGAAAGACAATGTTTATCCTTAAGAGACAGACTGCCAGGAGTTATTTTAGGTAAGGATCCGATATGTATCTTGAGTTTCTGGAACATTGGGCAGGTGTTCTGGATGCCTGAATTAAGACAATCAGGGATCAAAGTTCGGACTCCATCTGGGCTGAGACCTGCGTAAGGTCATACTTCCTCAATGGCCTCCAGACTCCAGTTAGAGAATTTCTTATCAATACTGACTCCATTTTGATTTTCCTTTCACAGTAAGAATCAGTCTGAAGAATGTGCATGTTTGAAGACTAGGAAAGGATAAGAAAGGTGCAGGTGTAAGAAACAAACATTCTAGGTTAACGTAATTGAACATGAAACTACTCTGAAATGAAAAGAGCTAACTTATTAGAGAAACTCACAAAGGGCAGGATGAAAACATGAGGGACACCTTGCAGACTGGCCTCCAATGAACTGGATGTGGTCAGAAAGCATAGGGCTGTGGAGGAGATGCTAGTTTTGCTTTTAGTTCTAGGTAAAACCGGAAGATGTTAAATCTCGTAAAGCAGCGGTCCCCAACATTTTTGGCACCAGGGACCAGTTTCGTGGAAGACAATTTTTCCACGGAAGGTGGGAAGGGAGGGTTCAGGCGGTAATGTGAGTGATGGGGCGCGATGGGGAGCTGCAGATGAAGCTTTGCTCGCTCACTTGCCACTGACCTCCTGCTGCGTGGCCCGGATCCTAACACTGGTCTGCAGCCCGGGGGTTGGGGACCCCTGTCATAAAGTACATCATGGCTGTGTGGGAAAGAAATAAAGGAGGAATCAGAGGATAGGTTTGGCAACTATTAATAGTTTTTATATGAAATGAGAGTGAGTTGCATAAGAGTCAAGGTGAGTGATGGAGGTATGGTGGGCAAACTATTAAATCCATGCCTGTCAAAAACAATACCATGAAACGTTTGTTCAACATGAATTATTGTGGGTTAAAATGAAACAACATTTTCTGCTAATCAAATTATATTATTCTTTATATTCAAAATAGGAGATTCTTTCTGGTACTGAACCCAACATAAAGTTTTCAAATACTTAGAATTTTTCTTTTATTTTATACTTTCCCGTCACTCATAAATAATGTTAGTCATTCAACTCACCAAAACCACACTGACTTAGATAAATATTATTATAAATATTGCTTAAATATGTATAAAATTCTTTCATCTGGCCATCAGGTCCAAAAAATAGGGCCCGTAATTTTGTAGGTCTTTTCCAGTTTGATTTGAAATGTTCTAAACCAGACAAACCCTTCAGAAGAAGTTTAAAGTATTTAAAATTTAGGTAATAAAATAAATTACCACTTACTGGTTTATGTCACTTCACCTGGCATTATTCTGTTTTGGAAGTGCAAATAATTTTACTGACATGGGCATAGGTTATCATCCTATAGAGAATATTAAAAACAAAAACATAACACTTAAAAAAAAAAAACCCAGATAACTGGTGTCAGGGTTTGGGTCACATTATGTAGTTTTACTTTAAAATCTAACTTGAAAAAAGTACTCTGGAGAACTAGGTCAGGTCTGATGATAAATTTATCTTTAGTTTTTCTTGATATTGCTGTTAACTTTAGCAGAATTGAAATCAATTAATATTTTGCCAGTTAAGAATCATCTGCCTGTAGAAATCTGAGGAGACTGGAATGTATTTTTGTCTGTTATGGTTATGTTTTAATATCCCTTGAAGAATGGATCATCATGTTCTCCATGTCTCCTTCCCATATTAATTTGCCTCTGAGCAAAGAAACTAGTAGTGCTGGAGAAAAGTTGAAGTATATGAACTATATCATTTTTTCCTCTTTTTCTTTGATGAAGTATAGTTGATTTATCAATACATTTCATTGTACAACAAAATGATTCAGATATATATATATATATTCTTTTTCAGATTCTTTTCCATTATAGGTTATTACAAGATATTGAATGTAGTATGAACTATAACTTGAAGAAAGTGTTACTTGGGTTTGTTAAATGTATCTCTGTGAGTGTGGATAAACTCCATGACAAGCATATTTTTAATTTAGATATGAGCCTGATGATTTAGAAAAGAATAAAGTTTTGGAAAATTACATGCAAATTTAAATTTCCATCTACTTACTGTTTCTTACGTAGTTGCATAAGTTTGATCCATATTTTTATGCAACCAACAGCAATAATTTACTTAAATAGCAGTGAGAAGCATCCCATTGCATTTATTAAAAAAAAAAAACAGAACCACTACAATTTACAAAAATAGTTTACAAATCATCTAGTCATGTCAAAAATATTAACATGCCATAATAACTTGTGTTGGGAAAGGAAAAACATTTTTTCTCTACCCTTCTGGGTTCTTCTGTCTGATCTAAGAATTAAATTGATGTGAGACGGATTAACAGGAGAAAAAAAACAGTTTAAATACATATGTACAGGGCTCCATAGGAATATGAGCTCCAGGACAGGTTAGCCAATTGAGGCTTATGTGCCAATGGAAAGAAAGAGAAGGGGTAGGAATTTGGGACTTCAAAGGGAAGGGAGGCAATTCACATGGAGATGGGAAAACAAATGTTTGGTAAACAAATGTTTGCTGAACCATGCAGAGACAATGGGACACCTAGTGTACACTGGTCTCCAAGCCCTTCTGAGTTCCTTCCACTCCATCCAGCCCACATTCTTTGCAGATATCTCTAGTGATAATACCCTTCCTGAACTGGCCCTTTATCTAAATTCTTTTAGGTAGTTAAAGGGAAGGTGAAAAGAAAGACTTCCTGTGTCTGCTCTTTCTTAAAAATAATTCATATGAAGTACTTCTCATGCCAAAGAGACACATTTTGGGGTGACAAATTTTGCTCCCCTACACTTGACTAGTCTCCTTTTAAAGTTTTATTTTTCTAAAATTTTTATCATGCAATTTTTTTTCACTAAATTGGTAAGAACATAAACCTCTAGTATGAGATTTTTTAATTTTATTTATTTAAACAGCCTTCAGTTTGAGTAAACTTTTAGTATTTTTTTAATTTGTGAGGTATTGGAAATATAATTACATCAAGGTAAACATTTCTTGCTAAATTTAGATATCAGGAAAGTGGTATAAAAAAACAAGATTGGAAACAGAGAGCAGCTTTCTCCCTTCTTTGACAAAATATACACAATGTTGCCATAGTTACTGAAACATAACAAATATTTTCCTTACTTATATGCAATAAGTATTTTGCTACATATTCTCTTGTAATGAATTTCTGATACAAATGAAATTTCAATGCATCTCACACGTGAAGGGGAGCAGAATTTTTCACCCCAAAATAAGCATGCTTGGCATGATGATTATCTTAAGCTGGCTGTTTTTAAAAGACAGCAGACACAGGAGAAGCTCTGAAAACTGAGTAGAAGTTACCCTTTTGTAAGAGATATTTATGCGTGCAAGGGAAATCTCCATTTGTACAGGTGTTTCCCTTACCATAACCAGAGAGGGATGACCAAATCTCTAGAAACTGTTATCAATGGAGATGATAGTGTCTTAAATCTTCATAACAACCATATCCTATTTACTGTGCTTTCCTGTTAACCTCCCATAAGCGGCTCCCAGACCTCCAATATCTTTCTTTTGTCTTCAGAGGAAGATGATGTTTAAGGTGATGGTGTAGACCCTCTCAGAGAGTTACTCAATTTTCCTGTCTATCTCTCACGTATATAGAAGGTACACATGTTATAAAACTTTTGTTTGTTTTTCTGTTAATCTGTCTTTTTTTTACAGGGGTGTCTCAGCCAAAAACCTACAAGTTTAGAGGGTGTAGAGGAAGAAAAAACTTCTCCTCTACCCTTCTGGGCTCTTTGGCTGGTCTAATAATTAAATTGACCTAAGACAGATCAATAGGAGAAAAACAAATTTAATTATGAATGCATGGGAGTCCCAAAGGGCAAGTTGTGCAGGTGAATCTTGTATTCTGAGCTAAGGATTGGGATAGGGGCCTGGGGCTTCAAAGGGGTGGAGGATAATTTACAAGGCAATAAGAAGAGCAAATGTTTGATTATTAGATGTTTGCCCTGTCAGACAGATGGGTCATTCAGATGAAAAGTTATCTCTAGTAATAGCTCTCTCTCTGAGCCAGGCACCCCTTCTAAATTATTTTAGGAAGTTAAGGGGGAAATAAAAATCTCTTTCTGAGTCTTTTGGGCCTTGATTGTCTTCAGCTTAAAATAATCCACATGCCAAAGCGGCACATTCTGGGGAGGCTTGTTCTGAACTCCTTCAAAGGAATTTTTTCTTTCCTCCTTCATACCCTCAGCATGCAAATTTATTATTTAATATCATACATAGATTATTTTTTAAGTCATAGATTAATTAGATAGCATACTAAAAAATAAGCAATGGCATGAAAACATTTAAGTTGAGTATAGGAAGTTAAGTAACCCCACAATTAAGAAATTAAGAAGTTTTTTTAATTTATGTTTTATTGGAGTATAGTTGATTTACAATGTTATGTTAATTTCTGCTGTACAGCAAAGAGATTCAGTTATACATATAGTTATATTCTTTTTTAATATTCTTTCCCACTATGGTTTGTCATAGGATCTTGAATATAGTTCTCTGTGCTATACAGTAAGACCTTGTTGTTTAAGAAGTTGTTTTAAATTCTAACAACAACAACAAAAAGTTGTTGATAGGTTAATTCTATGTGTCAACTTGACTGTGCCATGGAGTGCCTAGATTAAATATTATTTCTAGGTATGTTTAGTGGGGGTGTTTCTGGATGAGCTTAGCATTTGAATCTGTGGATTCAGTAAAGTAGATGGCCCTCCCCAATAAGGGTGGGCACCATCCAATTCATTGAGAGTCCCTTAAAGGGTCCCTTTGGTCTCCAGGTGTCTAGAGTCAGGAAATGGGCTGAGAAAGTTGCTTAGCCCTGGTAAGGATATATTCTCCAATCTAATTTAGACATGGTCAGGGAGAATAAAGGATAAAAAGAAACTGCCAGAATGTGATGTCAAAATTTACAGAGAAAAATTAATTGGCTATTTCTTCCTAGGGAGCAGAGTTAAGACCTAACCCTGAAGTGTTTCCCATGCTGGGGTAAGGGCTCTTGCCGTGCTTTCCTGGGAGAGTTCAAAACTGCTACCTATATGGTCACTGCTCTGTGTGTTTTGTATTCTTTCCAAATTCAAGAGCATATTGTGGGCTCTGTACCTATTCTATCATTGCACATTGTTTGAGTTTTGAGAAAACTTGGCTTTCTAATACGTAGGTCTCTAGACCAAGAGGAATCACATTTGGACATGATTAAAAAAAAAAACAACAGATATCACTCAGAATTTTTGGAAGATGGGCTGGAACATAATAACTGGTTGGGACTTTTGCATTGTTGCCCAGAGGACTGAGTGAGTGTGTCTGCATGTGGTAAGGAGAGAACCCAATATTTGGACAAATAGATGCCCTGTGGTAGTCCCTCTAATACTGCTGGCTCTCCTTCTAGGAGCCTATTATGATTTCACTGCACCACTCCATCGAAGGCCCATAAAACATGAGCAGAAGTGACATTTGTCAGGTCCAGCTGGAAATTTAAAGAACCATCAGTCTTTCATTATCAGACCCTGACAACATGCATCAATTCAATATAGTGTCTGCCCTGATAACTTGAGTTCTGGAGCGAATATACACAAAGTGGAGTCCCAGCTACCTTCTAGAAAATGTAGGTTTCAGAGAACGAATCATTTATTTTTTTAAGCTGCTAAAATTTTACAGTTTTTTTCGGTACGCGGGCCTCTCACTGCTCTCGCCTCTCCCGTTGCGGAGCACAGGCTCCGGACGCGCAGGCTCCGGACGTGCAGGCCCAGCAGCCACGGCTCACGGGCCCAGCTGCTCCGCGGCATGTGGGATCTTCCCGGACCAGGGCACGAACACGCGTCCCCTGCATCGGCAGGCGGACTCTCAACCACTGCGCCACCAGGGAAGCCCAGATTTTACAGTTTCTTTTAAACCACAGCCTGAGTTAGTCTATCCTGACAGATACAACCATTCACAGAAAATTATCCACTTAACACAGGAAAACAGTGCATATTTTTATCCAACATAACCATGTTAATTAATTTAGGCATTAGTCATAGTCTAATAATGATTTTTTATCCAAAACATACCTCTTTAATTATAATTACATGTAGAATAAACTGTTAACCTAGGACCCATTTTTGTAGTCCATGTTAAGGAAAATATAGTCATAGTGAGGGGAAATTTTTGTTATAAAAAGAGGCAAACCATAGTGCACTGTGGACTCAAATACAAACAAGCGTTCCTGATCCTCTGCATGCCAGTGCAACTTTGAAAAAAAGGTTGAAGTAATGCATTTTACATACTTCTTTCACCCAGTGACAAAGTTGTTTTTCCTCACAGAAACTACCTAGATAGTGCATTTCCCATTTAAGTGTGTTTCCCAGTGAGAAGCAATCAGTGAAGCCATTGTTATCTTGTTGCAAAAATACCTACCAAGAGAGTACAGAAGAAAAAAATACAGCTTGCATCAGCTATCAATTTTATCGGTGAAGAAAACAACTACTATTCATTGGTTTAGGTTAGAAATACTTTTGCTACAGATTTCCTTAACATCTAAACGTTCTTCTTGGGATTTCTAAAAGATGTATTGAAATGGAAAAAAGAAGGTGTTCGAACATAAATCAGTCTCTACAAGTAAGTTGCTTCCTCGGAACTGAATTTATTCTTTATAATATATAGTGAAAGCAAAAACTTACTAAGACAGATCAAAACAGTTATGAGCAATGAAGTTAAATTTAGTTTATCAGAGACTACCAGCCTTTTAATTCAAATGATTTTGTATGTTTCTCCAGTAAGATCCTATGCCAAATGATATTTGAATTGACCAGATATTTAACATTAAAAACTCTTCAGATGCCCTTGGATTTAGTATATTTTTGTAATGGTTATGTGTGAATGAAGTTGAGATCCAGTAACATTACATAAATTCACTCATATATACGTAATTATATCTCAAATTTCAGTGTTTGTATAAACTAACCATCAGTTTTATTTGAACATTAATGAAAAATGTGCTACAGTTATTTATTTTCTTCTCCATACCTTTGAAGTAATGTTCTGGAGAATGATTTTATATTTGATTTTGGATATTCACATTCCCCGTAATGTTAATATGGAAGTACAGGAAAACAAGCCCATAATGTTAGCCTGAGAGTGCATTATGTTGGATTATCCTATAATGTTTCCCACTGGGAATGCACACAAGGTCTGATGCCAGCCTTATAAAGAGCAGTGTCATAACTTGTTACACAGAACTGCCTTTATCATGTCTTATGAGCTTTCATACTTTTCATTGTTTATTGGATATCCTTAATGCCACTGGAGCAATTTCATTCCAACTAAGTCAAGTGCTTCTTATTTACTTGCACAGTTCAGGTGCAAACATCTAAACTAATGATTTAAGACGTTCATTCTCATATGCAGAAACTTTGGTTTGTATACCTTTCTGAAGTTCACTGTAATCATTTTAATATGAAGTGTAAGTTAAGTTGATAAAAGTACCATTGACTACAGAGAAATGCTTTTGACAATTCTCACTATCAAACAAAAGGACAATAAATAAATTGCAGCACAGGCAAAAACTTGGAAATAACGGAGCTGCATCAGAAGTGAAAGAAGCATGTGACGGCCTATTTAGGAAAGTCTAAGTGTTTGTCTTTCTAAGATTCAAGGAAAATTTCAAGATTTTTAGATTCTTTATCATTGCAAAATTTTAATTCCATAGTACAATTTTCCTTTAAGTAAAGACATATTCATAACATATGCATCTTTTATCTTAGTCTTAAAGCAGGCTTATGAGGAAATAGCCTTTACTGCCTATTTCTCTCATGCTTCAGCAGAAAAGGGGTGTCAATCCAGTTGACACAGTAAAGTTTTGGTTGGAAAGTGATGCTCAGTAGCAGCAGAATAAAGACAATAATGGTGGGGGCGTCCACTCTCCTGGAGGAGCTTTCAGATGAAGATACATGTAAAATAGAAAATGATGGGAACACTTTCTGGTTACCCTATTTTAGTCCATGCTATCCATATAGTTAGTCAGATGGTAGGTGACTTGATTTTACAAATATCTACCAAAAATAATATTTGGCATTTGATATTGAGTTTGTGAGTCTCTATACATTTGTAATAGGGGGAGAAAAAGAGTCTTTCTGCAAACCACTTCAGTATGGTAATTGTGATAGCCATGAACATTTCTATATGATCTTCTGCTGTGAGGAGCATGGTTGAGTGACAGCCCCCGCTAATATCCCTCTGGACTCTGGATCCACCACCATGTTGGTGCCACATTCATGACTCCCTGAGGCTGCTCCCAGCCAATGATTGACTGTGACAGAGCTACTAGTACAGGCCTATTTCTATGAAACTCTATTTCAAAGGATGGTTTGAGTCAAAGACTGCCCATGAGCTCAACCAACAATTTATCAGAATAATGCTGTAATCTTAAATCTCTCCTATTCCATCCTCCTTCCTTTCCACTTCCTTCTCACAGGCATCAGGCTTGCATTGTGGTCTGACTGTTTTCCTTAGTTACTTCTGATTCTTCATGTTCATCATTCCCAGGCACTTCCCCCAGTATTGCACATCTAATCCCATCTTGCCATCTGCCCCTTGGAAGATGAAAACCAATACATTATGCATATCATCAGCAAACATATGATAGGTGACTCTTTTCTTGACTTCTCATTAGCTATTGTTGATTCCAAACAATGCTAGCATAGATCAAAATGATTGCTTTATTCACCATAAAATGCTTCGGTATACACAGTGTGACCTAAATGTATGTTAGACCTAAATGTAATGTATGTTAGATAATCCTCTGGTATCTTGGATAAAAGCGTCCATTATTATCCCAATAAGGATGAATCTGTGGGGCTAATCATCCTAACAGACAGAATCCACCATCACTAAGAAAACAAAGTATTGAGAGGTTAACATACATATCTGTAAGAATTTCTTTGGGGCTTCACAAGAAGACATTTAATTCATTTGTTTTTTCTATATTAGTCTTGCCAAATTGTATTGTGTGAATAATGCAAGAACTTAAAAAATATAACTTAAGGTAAAATAAACATACATTTCCTCCATATGTCCTCATTCAATCATAAAAACAAATATAAGATAGATCATATAAATTGTTAAATGAATAAAATCAGTTTACAGGAAGCATGCTTTGGGCAGAGAAAAACATTATAAATATTAATATTTGCTATTGCCATATTGAAAAGTCTTACGTTAGCATATGGTCCCTTCTTTGTACATTTTAATTCAAAATATACTTAAAATATTTTTTGTTTGTTTGTTTGTCATGACATCTTTCATTTCTGTCTCAATCTTACACTCTCATTCTTTGATAGTGTCATGATAGAATGCAGATAAAAAAATATAGAACATGTACAGCTGATTCACTTTGTTATAAAGCAGAAACTAACAACTAACATTGTAAAGCAATTATACTCTAATAAAGATGTTTAAAAAAGTGCCTATTTATTATCATTTTGTTATTATTCCACAATTCACATATATTACTAGTATCTGTATACAGATTTATCTGATAATTTAGTAAGAGGATCATTTGAAAGCAAACCACCTGTGTCTTCCACTCACTCTTGTTAACTCAAGCACATTTCTCACTCCTTAATCACCCTCTACAAAATCCCCAAACGTAGTAGTCAAGATTACAGGGACTGGTATTGTACTTCATAAGCTTGAATTCTGATTCTATCATTTACTGTCTGTACAATTTGAAGAAGTTACTTGACCTCTCTGGTCTATAATCTGTTCAACCTTGACATGGGAAAACCATCTACCTACTGAGGCTGTTATGAGGATTAATTAAAATAATTGTATGGAAGGAACGTATAAGAGAAGTTGAGGTAAAATAAATATTAGTCTATTTCTTCCATATCTATAGGCTTATATTATGTAGTATATAAATATAGGGAGGTTTCAAGTGTTAGGCTTCCAGTAACTTAACCCAAGAATTAATGGTTGGGCAAAGTCTCCTGCAAATAACAATTATAAATTCTAAAATTGGAATATATATAGAATATAAAACTATAATATATGTGTGTGTCCAATTTTGTTATTGTTTGTACATAAGCTACTTAAAGCATGTGAGTGTGTATGTGTTAAAGGTTTAAAATTCATTAGGACATTTGGTACAATGCAGAGCTCTTTAATAGATGCCATGATTCCTGTAGGGAAAGGCAGTAGTGGGAATTTTGATTTGTTTGTTTTTGTCTATTTCTAGCCCAGTACATTGCACATAGTAACACTCAGTAAACATTCTGTGAAAGAATGAATGCTGTATATTCGCTTGCATTCCTAAATATAGACAATGTGATAGACTGGAAACTGTGTCATTTCTGGCATCAGATGACAGAAGCTTGAGATATGGCTGCAAAACATTCTAACTGCATGGCATTCTCTGAACTTTAGTTTCCTCACTCCTTATATGAGGATGAAAATAATAGCAACCAGCATATATTATGATGCCTGACAACTCCATATCACCCAAAAGAGTCACAGCATCCTTTATCCTACTGCTGCTGGAAGGGATGCCCTGGAGAATTACCATTTGTTGTGTACAACACCATCTACTTCCTTTGCCATTGAAAATGACAGAGGTTGTGAATCCAAAAAGTAAGGGAGTATAGGATCATTGCTGATGTACATAAACTACTTTGTCTCCTTAGAAGTTTTTTTTAAATTTAACTTTATTTATTTTTATACAGCAAGTTCTTATTAGTTATTTATTTTATACATATTAGTGTATATATGTCAATTCCAATCTCCCAATTTATCCCACCACCACCCCCGCCACGTTCCCCCCTTGGTGTCCATATGTTTGTTCTCTACAGCTGTGTCTCTTTTTCTGCCTTGCAAACCAGTTCATCTGTACCATTTTTCTAGATTCCACATATATGCGTTAATATGTGATATTCGTTTTTCTCTTTCTGACTTATTTCATTCTGTATGACAGTCTCTAGGTCCATCCACGTCTCTACAAATGACCCAGTTTCATTCCTCTTTACGGCTGAGTAATATTCCATTATATATATGTACCACATCTTCTTTATCCTTTTGTCTGTCAATGAACATTTAGGTTGCTTCCATGACCTGGCTATTGTCCCCTTAGAAGTTTCAACAGGAAGAGAATAGGCATTTACTAGTAGAAGTTGAAAATCTGTCACTAAGAATTTGTGTTGACAATCAGCCATAAATAAGATAAATTATAAATAAACAGAAACTCTGAGTGAAAGAAAGCCATACACAGAGAGAGGAGATTAATCACGTAATTTGATATTAATTGGAAAAGGAACACAGAGAGAGAAAGTAGCCAAGTCATTTCTGGAGATAAATCTCTTTTCCTTACAACCAGATTTGCCTGATCAATTATTACCTGCTTCATAAGTTTGCTATAATCCAGAAAACAGATCTGATTTTTACAACAGCTCTTAACATGTCTTACCCTTTTTTCCATCATGACCCCTGACATTGTAATCTCAACCCATAAACTAGATTTGTTCTTTAAAATGTAAATAAAATGACATTGTCTTTCATTTAAAACTGTCCAATGCTTCCCAACTCACTCCTTGTAAAAGCCAAATAACCTAAAGTTGTCAGAAAGACCTTATAAAATCTGCCCCCATGTGCACAAGTCTCACACACACACACACACACACACACACACACATCATCATCACCTTCTGCTTTCTGCCTCTCTGCACTCCAGCCATGAACGATGCCTTGATGTTTCTTGAGCATTTTTGGATAATTGTTTTGTGTGACCTAAGCTGTTCTTCAGCTTGATAACTTCAGGGCTCACTCCCTCATCTTAGTCATGTATTTACCCGCTATCTCCTCAGTTGGACCTTTTCTGAATCTTCTGTATAAAATTTTGTGCTTCCTACCCCGTGACAATACTAACTACCCCCCTTATCTCCTCTATTTTTCTACTTAACACTTTTGTTTATCTAATATACTACATATTTTACTAATTTACCATGTGTATTCACTATGCTCTAAACTAGGACATGAACTTCATCTAGATAGAGACTTTTTTTTCTGGAACATTCCTGAGTGTACCTCCAACACTAAGACAGGGGCCTGAGAAATAGTAGATGGTCAAAAATTTCTTGGGAAGGACAAAAAAGGAATCAATTAAGGAAGAAAGGACATTAGTTTAAGTGCTTATATGCTTAGTTTTATTGCTTTACAAGTGGTGTCTACTATAATACTACAAAATTAGATTGCCCATCATGTTTTTAAGAGAAGTGTTTCTTTTAAAAGTTGTTTGTTTTCTTCAGTAAAGAGGGATTGTGTTATAGTGAGTGTAATATAGGCTTTGGCATAAAATATCCTTTGACTCTTCAAGACCTTGCTTTGCTATTTGTCTCACATTTACTCAAATGTAAAGGGGGCCAACAACTACATCGCAGAAATGCAGTGAGTATTAAATAGTTTATATCATAGCACAGCCGTTCCATATGTACCATAAAATGAAGTAACTGAAGCTTTCCATTTCTTCTGCAAAACAGAACACTCTGAACCTGCCGTAATACTCTCTGATATATGAGCACACTTTTTCTCCCAACCATGCAAATATATTCTTCCAAAAAGCCAGCTATGTTAGTTTGCAAAATATTTATATGAGGTTTTCCAATTATTGAAAACATAGATTTATAAAATATAACAAATGAAATATGTCTGAAAAGTAGAAGCCATTATTTTTCTATTAAATCTGAGATATATGTTCTAGAAATGCTTATTAAAAGCAAGGTGTTAAAAAGCTATTGAAGGGTATGAATAAAAGCATTTTAAAAAATAGATATGAAAAAAATCATTGAAACCAAAGAGGAAACATTTATATCCACACAAAAGCCTGTACACGGATGTTTATGACAGCTTTATTCATAATTGCTAACACTTGGAAGCAATCAAGATGTCCTTCAGTAGGTGAAAGGATAAACTGTAGAATATTATTCAGGTATTAAACAAGTGAGTTATCAAGCCATGAAGAAAACATAGAGGAAACTTAAACCCCTATTGTAAGGAAAAGAAGCCAATCTGAACAGGCTACATACTGTATGATACCAAATATTTGACATTTTGTAAAACTTTAGGTAAAACTGTAGAGAAAATAAAAAGATCAGTAGTTGCCAGGAGTTAACTGGGAGGGTAGAATGAATAGGCAGAATACAGAGGATTTTTAGGGCCATGAAATTACTCTGTATCTGTAACGGTGGATACATGTCCAAACATTTCTCCAGATTCATAGAATGTACAGCACCATAGTAAATCTTAATGTAAACTACGGACTTTGGGTGATAATTATGTATCCCTGTAGGTTCATCAAGTGTAAAAAATGCTCCACTTTGATGGGGGATGTTGACAGTAGAAGAGGCTCTGCATATGTGGGGCAGGGGGAATATGGGAACTATGTGTACCTTCTACCATGATTCATTAATAACCTAACACATCCCTTAAAAATAGTTTATTAAACTGTATGCCTTCACATCTTTCTTTAAATTCCTTCTTTATTCTTTTGTGTGTGTGTGTGTGTGTGTGTGTGTGTGTGTGTGTTAGTTTCTGCTTTATAACAAAGAGAATCAGTTATACATATATATATGTTCCCATATCTCTTCCCTGTTGTGTATCCGTCCCTGCCACCCTCCCTTCCCACCCCTCCAGGCGGTCACAAAGCACCGAGCTGATCTCCCTGTGCTATGCGGCTGCTTCCCACTAGCTATCTACCTTACGTTTGGTAGTGTATATATGTCCATGCCTCTCTCTCGCTTTGTCACAGCTTACCCTTCCCCCTCCCCATATCCTCAAGTCCATTCTCTAGTAGGTCTGTGTCTTTATTCCTGTCTTACCCCTAGGTTCTTCATGATATTTTTTTTTCTTAAATTCCATATATGTGTTAGCATACGGTATTTGTCTTTCTCTTTCTGACTTACTTCACTCTGTATGACAGACTCAAGGTCCATCCACATCATTACAAATAGCTCAATTTCGTTTCTTTTTATGGCTGAGTAATATTCCATTGTATATATGTGCCACATCTTCTTTATCCATTCATCCGATCATGGACACTTAGGTTGTTTCCATCTTCGGACTATTGTAAATAGAGCTGCAATGAACATTTTGGTACATGACTCTTTGAATTATGGTTTGCTCAGGGTATATGCCCAGTAGTGGGATTGCTGGGTCATATGGTAGTTCCATTTGTAGTTTTTAAAGGAACCTCCATACTGTTCTCCACAGTGGCTGTATCAATTTACATTCCCACCAACAGTGCAAGAGGGTTCCCTTTGCTCCACACCCTCTCCAGCATTTGTTGTTTCTAGATTTTTTGATGATAGCCACTCTGACTGGTGTGAGATGATATCTCATTGTAGTTTTGATTTGCATTTCTCTAATGATTAATGATGTTGAGCATTCTTTCATGTGTTTGTTGGCAGTCTGCATATCTTCTTTGGAGAAATGTCTATTTAGGTCTTCTGCCCATTTTTGGATTGGGTTTTTTTTTTTTTTTGTTATTGAGCTGCATGAGCTGGTTAAAACTTTTGGAGATTAATCCTTTGTCAGTTGCTTCATTTGCAAATATTTTCTCCCATTCTGAGGGTTGTCTTTTGGTCTTGTTTATGGTTTCCTTTGCTGTGCAAAAGCTTTGAAGCTTCATTAGGTCCCATTTGTTTATTTTTGTTTTTATTTCCATTTCTCTAGGAGGTGGGTCAAAAAGGATCTTGCTGTGATTTATGTCATAGTGTTCTGCCTATGTTTTCCTCTAAGAGTTTGATAGCTTCTGGCCTTACATTTAGGTCTTTAACCCATTTTGAGCATATTTTTGTGTATGGTGTTAGGGAGTGATATAATCTCATACTTTTAAATGTACCTGTCCAGTTTTCCCAGCACCACTTATTGAAGAGGCTGTCCTTTCTCCACTGTACATTCCTGCCTCCTTTATCAAAGATAAGGTGACCATATTGCATGGGTTTATCTCTGGGCTTTCTATCCTGTTCCATTGATCTATCTTTCTGTTTTTGTGCCAGTACCATACTGTCTTGATTACTGTAGCTTTGTAGTATAGTCTGAAGTCAGGGAGTCTGATTCCTCCAGCTCCGTTTTTCGTTCTCAAGATTGCTTTGGCTATTCGGGGTCTTTTGTGTTTCCACACAAATTGTGAAATTTTTTGTTCTAGTTCTGTGAAAAATGCCAGTGGCAGTTTGATAGAGATTGCATTGAATCTGTAGATTGCTTTCGGTAGTAGAGTCATTTTCACAATGTTGATTCTTCCAATCCAAGAACATGGTATATCTTTCCATCTATTTGTAACATCTTTAGTTTCTTTCATCAGTGTCTTATAATTTTCTGCATACAGGTCTTTTGTCTCCTTAGGTAGGTTATTCCTAGATATTTTATTCTTTTTGTTGCAATGGTAAATGGGAGTGTTTTCTTGATTTCACTTTCAGATTTTTCATCATTAGTGTGTAGGAATGCCAGAGATTTCTGTGCATTAATTTTGTATCCTGCTACTTTACCAAATTCATTGATTAGCTCTAGTAGTTTTCTGGTAGCATCTTTAGGATTCTCTATATATAGTATCATGTCATCTGCAAACAGTGACAGCTTTACTTCTTCTTTTCTGATTTGGATTCCTTTTATTTCCTTTTCTTCTCTGATTGCTGTGGCTGAAATTTCCAAAACTATGTTGAATAAGAGTGGTGAGAGTGGGCAACCTTGTCTTGTTCCTGACCTTAGTGGAAATGGTTTCAGTTTTTCACCATTGAGGATGATGTTGGCTGTGGGTTTGTCATATATGGCCTTTATTATGTTGAGGAAAATTCCCTCTATGCCTACTTTCTGTAGGGTTTTTATCATAAATGGGTGATGAATTTTGTCAAAAGCTTTCTCTGCATCTATTGAGATGATCATATGGTTTTCTCCTTCAATTTGTTAATATGGTATATCACATTGATTGATTTGCATATATTGAAGAATCCTTGCATCCCTGAATAAATCCCAGTTGGTCATGGTGTATGATCCATTTAATGTGCTGTTGGATTCTGTTTGCTAGTATTTTGTTGAGGATTTTTGCATCTATGTTCATCTGTGATATTGGCCTGTAGTTTTCTTTCTTTGTGACATCCTTGTCTGGTTTTGGTATCAGGGTAACGGTGGCCTTGTAGAATGAGTTTGGGAGTGTTCCTCCCTCTGCCATATTTTGGAAGAGTTTGAGAAGGATAGGTGTTAGCTCTTCTCCAAATGTTTCATAGAATTCGCCTGTGAAGCCATCTGGTCCTGGGCTTTTGTTTGTTGGAAGATTTTTAATCACAGTTTCAATTTCAGTGCTGATGATTGCTCTGTTCATATTTTCTATTTCTTCCTGATTCAGTCTTGGCACGTTGTGCATTTCCAAGAATTTGTCAATTTCATCCAGGTTTTCCATTTTATTGGCATAGAGTTGCTTGTAGTAATCTCTCATGATCTTTTGTATTTCTGCAGTGTCAGTTGTTACTTCTTTTTCATTTCTAATTCTATTGATTTGAGTCTTCTCCCTTTTTTTCTTGATGTGTCTGACTAATGGTTTATCCATTGTGTTTATCTTCTCAAAGAACCAGTTTTAGTTTTATTGATCTCTGCTATCCTTTCCTTCATTTCTTTTTCATTTATTTCTGATCTGATTTTTATGATTTCTTTCCTTCCGCTAACTTTGGGATTTTTTTGTTCTTCTTTCTCGAATTGCTTTAGGTGCAAGGTTAGGTTGTTTATTCAAGATGTTTCCTGTTTCTTAAGGTAGGATTATATTGGTATAAACTTCCCTCTTAGAACTGCTTTTGCTGCATCCCATAGATTTTGGGTTGTTGTGTCTCCATTGTCATTTGTTTCTAGGTATATTTTTATTTCCTCTTTGATTTCCTCAGCGATCACTTTGTTATTAAGTAGTGTATTGTTGAGCCTCCATGTGTTTGTATTTTTTTCAGATCTTTTCCTGTAATTGATATTTAGTCTCATGGCGTTGTGGTCAGAAAAGATACTTGATACAATTTCAATTTTCTTAAATTTACCAAGGGTTGATTTGTGACCCAAGATATGATCTATCCTGGAGAATGTTCCATGAGCACTTGAGAAAAATGTGTATTCTGTTGTTTTTTGATGGAATGTCCTATAAATATCAATGAAGTCCATCTTGTTTAATGTATCATTTAAAGTTTGTGTTTCCTTATTTATTTTCATTTTGGATGATCTGTCCATTGGTGAAAGTGGGGTGTTAAAGTCCCCTACTATGAATGTGTTACTGTCAATTTCCCCTTTTATGGCTGTTAGTATTTGCCTTATGTATTGAGGTGCTCCTATGTTGGGTGCATAAATATTTACAATTGTTATATCTTCTTGGATCAATCCCTTGATCATTATATAGTGTCCTTCTTTGTCTTTTCTAATAGTCTTTATTTTAAAGTCCATTTTGTCTGATATGAGAATTGCTACTCCAGCTTTCTTTTGGTTTCCATTTGCATGAAATATCTTTTTCCATCCCCTCACTTTCAGTCTGTATGTGTCTCTAGGTCTGAAGTGGGTCTCTTGTGGACAGCAAATATATGGGTCTTGTTTTTGTATCCATTCAGCCAATCTGTGTCTTTTGGTGGGAGCATTTAGTCCATTAACATTTAAGGTAATTATCGATGTGTATGTTCCTATCCCCATTTTCTTAATTGTTTTGGGTTCGTTATTGTAGGTCTTTTCCTTCTCTTGTGTTTCTTGCCTCGAGAAGTTCCTTTAGCAGTTGTTTTAAAGCTGGTTTGGTGGTGCTGAACTCTCTCAGCTTTTGCTTGTCTGTAAAGGTTTTAATTTCTCCATCAAATCTGAATGAGATCCTTGCTGGGTAATCTTGGTTGCAAGTTTTTCTCCTTCACCACTTTAAATATGTCCTGCCAGTCCCTTCTAGCTTGCAGAGTTTCTGCTGAAAGATCAGCTGTTAACCTTATGGGGATTCCCTTGTGTGTTATTTGTTGTTTTTCCCTTGCTGCTTTTAATATGTTTTCTTTGTATTTAATTTTTGACAGTTTGATTAATATGTGTCTTGGCGTATTTCTCCTTGGATTTATCCTGTATCGGACTCTCTGTGCTTCCTGGACTTGATTAACTATTTCCTTTCCCATATTAGGAAAGTTTTCAACTATAATCTCTTCAAATATTTTCTCAGTCCCTTTCTATTTCTCTTCTTCTGGAACCCCTATAATTCGAATGTTGGTGCATTTAATGTTGTCCCAGAGGTCTCTGGGACTGTCCTCAGTTCTTTTCATTCTTTTTTCTTTATTCTGCTGTGCAGTAGTTATTTCCACTATTTTATCTTCCAGGTCACTTATCCGCTCTTCTGCCTCAGTTATTCTGCTATTGATCCCATCTATAGTATTTTTAATTGCATTTATTGTGTTCATCATTGTTTGTTTCATCTTTAGTTCTTCTAGGTCCTTGTTAAATGTTTCTTGCATTTTGTCTATTCTATTTCCAAGATTTTGGATCATCTTTACTATCATTATTCTGAATTCTTTTTCAGGTAGACTGCCTATTTCCTCTTCATTTTTTAGGTCTGGTGGGTTTTTATCTTGCACCTTCATCTGCTGTGCATTTTTCTGTCTTCTCATTTTGCTTATCTTACTGTGTTTGGGGTCTCCTTTTTGCAGGCTGCAGGTTCGTAGTTCCCTTTGTTTTTGGTGTCTGTCCCCAGTGGCTAAAGTTGGTTCATTGGTTTGTGTAGGCTTCCTGGTGGAGGGGACTAGTGCCTGTGTTCTGGTGGATAAGGCTGGATCTTGTCTTTCTGGTGGGCAGGTCCACATATGGTGGTGTGTTTTGGGGTGTCTGTGGACTTATTATGATTTTAAGCAGCCTCTCTGCTAATGGGTGGGGTTGTGTTCCTGTCTTGTTAGGTGTTTGGCATAGGATGTCCAGCACTGTAGCTTGCTGGTCATTGAGTGAAGCTGGGTGCTGGTGTTGAGACGAGATATCTGGGAGTTTTTCGCCATTTGATATTATATGGAGCTGGAGTTGGGAGGTCTCTTGTGGACCAGTGTCCTGACGTTGGCTCTCCCACCTCAGAGGCACAGCACTGACTCCTGGCTGCAGCACCAAGAGGCTTTCATCCACACGGCTCAGCATAAAAGGGAAAAAAAGTAGAAAGAAAGAATTAGTAGAAGTAGAAAGAAAGAAAGAAGGTAGGGAGGGAGGAAGGAAGGAGGAAAGGAAGGAAAAAAAGAAAGAAGATAAAGTAAAATAAAGTAAGATAAAATATAATAAAGTTATTAAAATTAAAAAATTATTATTAAGAAAAAAAATTTTTAAAAACACAAAAAAAACGGATGGATAGAAACCTAGGACAAATGGTGGAAGCAAAGCTATACAGACAAAATCTCACACAGAAGCACACACATACACACAAAAAGAGGAAAAAATCATAAATCTTGGTCTCATAGTCCACCTCCTTAATTTGGGATGATTCGTTGTCCATTCATGTATTCCACAGATGCAGGTACATCAAGTTGATTGTGGAGCTTTAATCTGCTGCTTCTGAGCCTGCTGGGAGAGATTTCCCTTTCTCTTCTTTGTTCTCACAGCTCACAGGTGCTCAGCTTTGGATTTGGACCCGCCTGTGCATGTAGGTTGCCGTAGGGCATCTGTTCTTCGCTCAGACAGGACAGGGTTAAAGGAGCTGCTGTTTCGGGGTCTCTGGTTCACTCAGGCCGGGGGGAGGGAGGGTCACGGAGTGCGGGGCGAGCCTGCGGCGGCAGAGGCCGGCGTGACGTTGCACCAGCCTGAGGTGCGTCGTGCGTTCTCCCAGGGGAGTTGTCCCTGGATCCCGGGACCCTGGCAGTGGCGGGCTGCACAGGCTCCCGGGACGGGTGGTGTGGATAGTGACGTGTGTTCGCACACAGGCTTCTTGGTGGCGGCAGCAGCAGCCTTAGCATCTCATGCCCGTCTCTGTGGTCTGCGCTTTTAGCTGCGGCTCGCGCCCGTCTCTGGAGCTCCTTTAAGCAGCGCTCTTAATCCCCTCTCCTCGCGCACCAGGAAACAAAGACGGAAGAAAAAGTCTCTTGCCTCTTCGGCAGGTCCAGACTTTTTCCTGGACTCCCTCCCGGCTAGCCGTGGCACACTAACCCCTTCAGGCTGTGTTCATGCCGCCAACCCCAGTCCTCTCCCTGCGCTCCGACTGAAGCCCGAGCCTCAGCTCCCAGCCCTGCCCGCCCCGGCGGGTGAGCAGACAAACCTCTCGGGCTGGTGAGTGTCGGTCGGCATCGACCCTCTGCGGGAATCTCTCCGCTTTTTCCTCCGCATCCCTGTTGCTGTGCTCTCCTCCGCGGCTCCGAAGCTTCCACCTCTGCCACCCGCAGTCTCCGCCCGCGAAGGGGCTTCCTAGTGTGTGGAAACCTTTCCTCCTTCACGGCTCCCTCCCACTGGTGCAGGTCCCATCCCTATCCTTTTGTCTCTGTTTATTCTTTTTTCTTTTGCCCTACCCAGGTACGTGGGGGGTTTCTTGCCTTTTGGGAGGTCTGAGGTCTTCTGCCAGCATTCAGTAGGTGTTCTGTAGGAGTTGTTCCACGTTTAGATGTATTACTGGTGTATCTGTGGGGAGGAAGGTGATCTCCGCGTCTTACTCTTCCGCCATCTTCCCAGAAGGCTTCTCCTTCTTTATTCTTAAACAAACTGGAAAACATAGACATATGATGAATGTGTTTTATAGAAAAATATGCAGAGACCCATTCCGAGGATAATATCTCAAAGAAAATGCCTTGACACCCTAGGGCAAAATATATGTATAAAATTAACCTGAATGTATATATTTTAGGTAAATATAAAATATTTAAGCTATATTTATAAAAGCTAACATTTTATTCAACCATATTAATTCATTGACCCACCGACAGGCAAGATGATTGCTGCTGTGTAGATTTTTGTTTATTTATGTGTGCTTATTTATCTATTGATCAAATGCATGTAATTTAATTTTTAAGTAAACTATGCTATAAATATGAACTTAAAATCACTACATCACATGAATATAAATCAGAAGGTGGTAAACTTTTCCTGTAAATGGCCAGGGTAAATATTTTATTTTATTTAATTTTATATTTTTGAAATTTATTTATTTTTGGCTGCATTGGGTCTTCATTGCTACGCACAGGCTTTCTCTAGTTGCACCGAGTGGGCGCTACTCTTCATTGCAGTGCGCAGGTTTCTCATTGTGGTCGCCTCTCATTGCAGAGCACGGGCTGTAGGTACACGGGCTTCAGTAGTTGTGGCATGTAGGCTCAGTAGCTGTGGACTACGAACTTAGTTGCTCCAGCATGTGGGATCTTCCTGGACCAGGGATCGAACCCGTGTTCCCTGCATTGGCAGGCGGATTCGCAACCACTGCACCACCAGGGAAGTCCCAGGGTAAATAGTTTAGATTTTGTAGGTCAAGAATCTCTGCTGCAACTACTCAACTCTGCCCTTAGAGTATGAAAACAGCCACAGACAATTTAGACAATACGTAAACAAAGGAGAATGATTGTGTTTCAATAAAACTTTTTTTGTTTATAAAAACAGAAAGCTGGGTGTATTTGGCAATTGGCGTCTTAGTTTGCAGATCCTGATGTGGAGAAAGATTGTCCTTTAATTAACATTAAAACACTACTAGTTTCCAGTGACTAATTTTCATTAATTTAAATATATGCCACTTAAACAGGATTTTTCTTTATATAGATATATGCAAAATCTTTCATAAAATGCAGAAATGTCTTAGAGGTACCATTATATTTCAGGGAACTTAAACAATAGTCAGGACATCTCGTACAGTACAGCTCAGTCTGCAAACAGCTGTTATGTTCTAAAATTCTCTCATGATTAAATTCTCTCTTGATTAAATAACACGTATATCACATCTCATCACATAGTCAGTGGAGGTTAACATTCCTCTCTTTCAAAGTGATTTTATTGGATTTTCTTTTTTTTTTAAATTTCATTTTGTTAAGCATCTTGTTTTATGCTTAAAAATGATGTGTGCTTTACATTTTCAAGAGATGGTTGGTCAGAGTCTTATTTGTCTTTATGTAACTATAACCTTGAACACAATGTCTTGCAAAAGGAAAAATGATAGATGACTGATAGGTAGATAGATGGATAGATAGATAGCTGAAGAGCCAGTGGTCAAGAGGGATAATTTTACCTTTCTGGGGTTGTACTTCTGAATTCCATTATTATAAAGTTTTTATGTATTACCAGTTACTAAAATACTTTTTTTATAGAATGGGACTTTTGTTATTTATGTATTATTCAATGTCAATTTCCTCTATCATGGGGTTTGTGTAGTTTAACCAAACAAAATTATTTCTTAGATGCAGAGCTACAGAGTAAGTTCTGCCCACAGGAAATAAAAAAAAATAACAAAACAAAACAAAAAATAAAAGAAGAAAATATAGATATATGAACAGAAACATTTTAATTAGAGCAAATCAATGGCTACTGCAACTAGACTTCAAAAGGTAAATCTTCTAAGACCATACAAAATGTTGCCGTATTCAATAGAATGTTTCTTTACTAGGAGCCAAGTTTTCTGAGTTTAACAAAAAAGGATTTTGCCATTGTTTGAAATATATGGATTAACTAGTGTTTTACTGTCATTTTTATTGTTATTCATTTTATTTTATCTTCTATTTATCATTGTGATATATGCTCACAATTTCAAAAAAAAAGAAAAGAAAATACATTAAATTGGACAATTAGAAAAGAATACCATCTAAAAGTCATTCACAGAAAAAAAATTTTTATTTTCAGCTTTTTAAAAAGCTATTTTACATACATGTCTATAGTGAATACTGTTGATTGCCAACTAGATTCAACAATCTAACCTTGATTAGCTGACATTAATCTATTTACCAGGTAGTTCTTACTCCCAGGTGCAGGAATGGCTTAATGGTTCTAAGCTTTTCTCTTTGGCATAATTTGTTCAGATATGGACAAATGATTATATTAGTCAATAAGGTAAAAGGGGAGTGTTTGGGACACTCTTGGGGAAACACTTACTTACTCTTAAGCACCAGAGGAGAGCAAACAGACCTGGAAAACTGATTGCAGTGTGAAACCACTGGATCCAACTAAATCTAAGCCTATTTCATTTTTCTATGTATGTTCCACATTTCTCCAAGGTTTAATCCATTATTTAAACTTTAATTTGTATTGTTGTTTCTATGGCAGCCAAAAGAATCCTAATTGATACTGTGACATACAGTTAATACATTTCTCAATTATTTCTATCTTAATACATTATGAGTCTTTCCAAAACCGTTCATGAATATAATTTTATTATAATACTAATATATTATTATAATAAATAATAAATAATAGTATGCTCCAAGACTGTGATGATCAGGATGTAGACCTTAAATTCTATCATCCAGACCACAGCTGATTAGAGCCTTTATATCTAATTAAAGTCACCTTGATCATCTATGCTGTGATGTAGGTAGACCTAAACTTTATGAATGAAGTTTTATCTCAAGGGATGGGTCAGAACTTGAATAACATTTGGCTTTTGTCCTCTGCCTGCTGTTAGATCTGAACTTCATTAGCTGGTCCAGTCTGCGGCTAGTCAATGGATTTACATTCCTTAATTATCTTCTTTTAAAAAAGAAACTGATGGCTCATCAGAGCATTGATGAATTGTACTATTTTAATTTAAATCTTTATTTAGATTGACTCAATTCAATCCTGGCTTGAATGCTTCTAAAACTTCATGCTCTTTTCATCAGCCTGCTGGCAGATGACATTTGTAGAATTCCCCCAGATTGCATGTGAAAGCTGACAGTTGTTTACTAGAATGTTTCTGTGTAGTTATGAAACAGCGTCTGTGTCACAGGAATTGTCCACCCTGCCTTACGTTTGTTCTATGGTGTGGAGACCTCCAATAACCCGTAGTGTAATGGCTTTGGCTCTCCTATGGATAGTGTTGTACTTAATTCTGAGACTCTCCATTCTTATACAGTCATGTTCCGTGCACTACTTCTTTTCCCTCACACTCCTGAAAAAGACTTTTCTCCTGATATGAGGAAAACGCACTAGAAGTAATCCCTAAGCTTATTTGATGACTAAGCTTATTTGAGCTTATTTGAGTCCCCTCAGTCCAGCCAAGTCTACATTCTTGGTTTTGGCATACCTGTAGAGACTTGCTGGATTCCAGCCTATCTGTCCCACAGGGAGGACAAGCATTTTTTAGTAATTTATAGTACTTTGTGCTATATTAAAATCAAATCTAGTTGGTCACTTTACATGTGTTTTATGACAGCTCTTCCCTTAATGAAATCAAAACTTGCTGTTAATGGTATTCTACGTAAAATATATAGTTTCAAACTGTACCTTCTTTAGAAAGTTTAATACTGTCTCAGTGGATTTCCTACAGTCCTGATTGTCCTTTTAGTGGTATTATAACAATCGGTGTAGAAAATGCTGATCCACACTTGTTCTCTTTTGCCTTAAGATAAGCCCTCAGGACATCTTGTGGCACCAGGCTGTCAGGTTGAAAAAGTGTAATTGCAGTTCAGAGTGGATCTGGATACTGTATCAAGGCAGGAAACAATACTCCATAAGATGTTAGATCCTTACCCAAACACTAGAACATGGATGAATCTAGAGAACATTATGCAAGTGAAATGAGGCATTCACAGAAGGCTATATTGCATGAGTCCACTTATATGAGGTGTCTTAATTTGTCAAACTCAGAAGCAGAGGGTAGAATGGAAGTTGATGGGGCCTGGGGGCAGGTGGAAATGGGGAGCCGTTGTTCAATGGGTATAAAGTTTCCGTTATACAAGATGAGAAAGTTCTAGAGATCTGCTGTACAATGTTGTGCTGCTAGTTTACAAGACTGTACTGTGCACTTTACAATTTGTCAAGAGGGTAACTCTCATGTTAAGTGTTCTTACCACAATTAAAATTTAAAAAATAGCTCTTGGGAAAAAACTTATTTAACTTATTCTTGTTTGGTTTTGCCACATGGTACAGAGGTATCTAACGTCTATTTATTTAGCAAATGGTAACAAATGAAATTTGGTTTTTATGAATTGAAAAACGGAGTAAGCATGAATCAGACGTCATGTAATCTATTTAGTTCTCACTAACGTTGGTTGTAATCTTTTTCCTACTTTCCTTCCACTGTTATGATAAAAAATACAATGAACATGTATATACTCCCGATATTGTAGGACTCAAGTATATTTCTGAAATTTGAAGCTGTCTCCTAACAATAATTGCATATGTAAACCATAAAAATATTAAATTTTATATACATCAATCATAGTGTTAGACACTGTTCACATTTTTTTAACCTCTCTCTGATTTGGTTAAAAGATGATTTTTAACTAAAAACAACTTGAGTAAACAGTGGAGTATAATATTATATATTTCATAATAAATAACTATAACAAATTCTAATTATAAATTTAATACAATAACTATATTTAGGTAATGCATAAACCAAGGAAAAGAAGAGGATTATAATTTAGACATTGCCCTCTCTTTCTGTATTTTACTTTATTCCTGAATAGAAAGACTGAATTAAGGAGCAGCCAGAAGGCATAGACTCACAGTTAAAAAGCTTTTCTCTTTGTAGTAACTTCTGTGCCCGGTTTAAATTGATCATTTGTTTCATCAGCTAATCCCCAAGTAGAGGGCATGTCCTTTCCACTTGCAGAATTCTCTTACATAAGTTGAATTCCCTCCTTATCACCTCAAGCCAATAAGTACTTTATTTTCTTTTTGGTTGTTGTTAGCAAAAAAGGGTGAAAAAAATCAGCTCATGCTACTTGCTGGAGCTGTCTGCATATTAATCCCAGACTATGAACGGACATCAGAATGCCCTTATGATATTTTGCACAAAGGCTCAGTGTTCATGGCTCTGCTCAGAGAACCCAAAATAGCATTCAGTAAGCAGTGACATACTGAAGGTCTTGGTACTAAAAGCACAAGCGTCTGTAACTCAGAGCAATGCGGCACATATAAGGTTTGATGAGAAGCCTGTGAAACAAAATCGGGACAAACTCTCCTACTATTCCTCATGTGTTTCATGTGAATTTTGAATTTGTTTCTGCAGAGCTTATTGAACTTGAAGATACACAGGTAAGAATGTGATAATCAGGCATGTATTGAATATATAAATTAACTCAATGAAAATAGGGCCAAAAAGTACTTGAAAAACTCTGCTAATTTGCACTTCATAAGGAAAATTTCCTAAAAATTTTAAAACTTGACATGTGCATTGAACATTCTCTAAAACAAAAATCAGTTTGCCATCTCTACAGTTCAGATTGAGGAAAATAAAAGTTGCTTATATCTAGAAAATTTAAAACAAGTTTCTTGGGAGGAATGTAGCATTACTGCTTTTTTTTCTTTCTCCAGGATTTTGTTTCTTAAGTTTTTTTCTGTATTTACCTCTCTACTGTCAGATGCTATGAGCAGTAAAGTTATCAACCTTAAAGATATGAGAAAAATATTTATAGAGTAAATATTTTTAAAATAATAAATTATTTATTTCTTAGTAAATGATATTCTGTATGGAGCTTTTCACATATGTCAATAAAACTATATGTTTCTTTGAAGGACAATCTATTATTAAAGTTGACATAATTATTTTATTTTCTTCCTCTTTGCCAGGTTTTTTTGGCTATCAAACTTTCTATTGACTTTCAAAATTTCTTAGAGTGAAAAAGTTTAAGTAATTAAGAATGTTACAAAAATACTACTAAAAAAAGTAAACTATTGAGCATATTATGAATACAAACACATATTAATTTGTGATCTACTATATCTATTACATGTACACATATTAATTTGTAATCTATTATATCTATTACATGAAGTAAGAAGGCTAATTCATCAAATATGAAATTACACAAAACTATAAATTAAGCAATGCAAACTGTGAAAGGCATTTATTATTGTTTCAATTCTAGTTCATTACAAATAATTTTAATCGGGTTACTAATTTTAATAAAATATTTCAATGTAAATTTGCCAAAGGGATTTAGTAAATCAGTAACTAGCATATGAAATAACACCTGAAGAGATTAACAACAAAGATACATAAATAGAATGGCAAACTCTTCTTTAGATTATATAAATTTATAGTTTAGCTCTATAAGTTTATTTTTTAATTAATATACCCAGAGAGAAAACATTATTTATTTAAAATATTTGCAACTTTATATAATTATAATATATAATATATAAAAATTTATATATTAATATATATTTATATTTTGGATGTATTTGCAATATGAAGTAATGTAATAAAATAATATAAATTTATATAATATTGTTTATTTCAAATTCTAAATACTTTAAATGTCTAAATATCACTAGCATGCAAATATATATACTTAAAATTTTTAATTTGAAAATATTTAAATTTCAATATAATCTGAACATTTCTGTTTACCAAATTTTGTAACCAGTAAAAATATTTCCCAAAAGGAATAAACATTACAAAATTAGAAGTCTAGAATTATTTAATCTTTTAAAATAGCCAGTTTGTGAAATCTAGAAATCATTTGACCTCTTATTTTTTATATGTGTTTTCTACTTTACCAAAGTGTTTAACAATGACTGAAATGAATCAGATTATTCTGTAAATTATATCTTCCTTCTACGTTTTCAATTTTTTTTTTTTTTTTTTTTTTGGCTGCACTGCATGGCCTGTGGGATCTTAGTTCCCCCACCAGGGACTGAACCCATATCCCCTGCAGTGGAAGCACAGAGTCTCAACTACTGGACCTCCAGGGAAGTACTATGGTTTCAATTTTAGTATTTTCTTTACTTGTGCCCTTTTATGCTTAAACCCACACACACGCTTTCACACAATTTGTAGAAGTCTTAAAGCATATATTACATAAGTATATATTTTTTTATTTTGTTTCCCCCTTTGAAATATTTCTAAGGTACTTATCTCCAGGAAATTTAAAAAAATAATTCAATTAAATTATCATAAGTTGAAGATGTTTTAAAATGATGTGCACAATTCCTCCCATGCATTCTTAAGAAACCTGACCCATCTTTCAGAAATTTGTCATAATGTAGTACATATAATTTGATAAATAATAATCAGTAGCTAAATATAAATTGGTAGTAAATTTTTTGCCAGTCATGCTCTTAACATGTACCCTTTAAATAGTATGTTATATTTAAAGTCTTATAGTATAGTATTGAACATGTTATTGAATATTAATGCAATAGGAATAAATGTATTACACAGTTTAAAAGAACATATTGAGCTTTTCATATATCTTTATTTAGATTGGGATTTATTGCTACTGACCTAATATTTGAGAACCATGCTGATGAACATGGGAAAATGGAACTTTTATATTTTGTTGTCATGATGACTTTCTTTAATAACCATGATCTTCGAATACCTGTATCTTTGCTTTGGCATAACAGATGAAGGATGAAACATAAACAAATATGGAACTTAATAAAGCATATGAATCCTTTCTTTCTTGCCGTGCTGGTGACAGCTCGCAAATTTGACAAATGAATGAGTTACTTTTTCCATAGTGACAAGAAACATGTTTGACCCTTTTTTTAAAGACCTATACCACTAGAGAGTTTTGTTGCCACCACTCAATTAAAAGAATTCAGCTAAAATGCTCTAAAACCCACCTTTTCACAACTTACAGCAAATCAATTTCTTTTTGAAATGTTGCATGTCCTCTTGAATATTCTGATGTGATTCAGTAAGACAACTCTTGTCTCACATTAAAAACGCCTCTAGAATTAGTAAAGTAGAAATGTTTTTGTCAGAAATTTGTCGCATTAATTAGTACTCAATAAAAGACATTCAGAATCATCAAAAAATGTCTTAAAGCGAAACATAATTTTTCAGGGACTCTGCTTTGGCATATGAAGTCAAGTTTGAGATGTTATTATAGAACAGTGACTTATCAACATACAAGATCAGTACATTTACATTTTATCTGTTCCTTCCTTCTAAGAACTTACTTGATAAATGAATTTTGTAAATTAGCAGTGTAATATATTAAAGTGGGAGTAATTTTGACACATTAGTTATGGCTAAAAATAACCTAGGTAATTTTCTCTAAGTGCAAAATTTAGAAATGTTCCTGTGGAAATGAGAAAATTATGCATAAATCATGGGAACGGAAAATGCCACCATTTTTCTGCCTTTAAGTTGGATTAAAGCTAAATTGTTTTCGAGAGTTTGCCATCTATTTTATTTTTAAAAATCTCAAGTGGAGTATCTATGACCTCCTTTTATAAAAAAAATTTTTTTATTGAAGTACTGTACAGCAAAGTGATTCACTCTTTTTCATATTATTTTCCTTTATGGTTTATCACAGGATATTGAATATAGTTCTCTGTGCTGTACAGTAGGACCTTGTTGTTTAGCTATTCTCTATATAATAGTTTGCATCTGCTAATCCCAAATTCCCAATCCATCCCTCCCGGACCAATCCTCCCCCTTGGCAACAAGTCTGCTCCCTGTATCTTTGAGTCTGTTTCTGTTTTGTAGATAAGTTCATTTGTGTCATATTTTAGATGCCACATGTAAGTGATACCATATGGTATTTGTATGACCTCCTTTGATAAAGAGATAATACCACCAAATTCAGACACAGATATAAACTATAACTAGAACACTATAAAAGATAGAAAAGAAAAAGATAGGGATGAATCTTCTGTTTGAAATTTTAATGGTATTTTTTGTCATTAAGCAAATACTTCTTGACAGTTCTTGGAGTTGCTCTTGAATTAGTGAAGCAAAATATAACTCTTTCCCCAATGTGTTAGATGAAAAATAAAAGGGCCACGCTGTAATTTTTTAATTGGATGTAAATCCCCTTCTTCTAATTTGGACTTTTGTCTTGGGGCTTTTTAAAACATCGGTTGCTCTTTGGTCATTTTCTGTCCTTAACCAATGTCTACTAACTATGCCAATTCTACAGGCATATCAGAATTTGACTCCAAATTTATTGGTTAATAATAAATAAGCATATGTGTTTCTATACATGCATACCCATATATACACACATATGTGTGTATATATATTTATCTATGGTCAAATTTCAAATTTACATATATACTCATTTAATAATTTTAAGCCCACACAAATTATTTGTTAAAATACTGTGCCATGTTAGAGTGCAGATTTAATAAAGTCACTTATATGAAATTTAAACTGGCTTTTTAAATTATAGTTTCTGTGCAATATTACATAAGTTACAGGTGTACAATATAGCGATTCACAACTTTTAAAGGTTATACTCCATTTATAGTTATTATAAAATATTGGCTATATTCCCCATTTTGTACAATATATCCTTAGAGCTTATTTTATGCCTAATAGTTTGTACCATTTAATCTCCTGACCCTATATTTTCCCTCCCCCCTTCCCTCTCCCCAGTGGTAACTACTAGTTTGTTCTCTATATCTGTGAGTCTGCTTCTTTTTTGTTAATTTCACTAGTTGTGTATAATTTTTAGATTTCACATATAAATGATATCATAGAGTAATTGTCTTTCTCTGCCTGACTTATTTCACTTAGCATAATGTCCTCCAAGTCCACCCATGTTGCTGCAAATTTAAATTATTTTAAAGGTGTGAAACAGTGCTGTCATTGTGTGTGTATACACGTGTGCATATATGTATATTCCATATATACATAGGATTTTTTTAAACCAACGTTTAAAACACACAGTTCTTAACTCATAAGAATAATTTTCATGAGGTATGTGACATTGTATTATAATGATACCACTAAGCTTTTGTTTTGTAGGGAAAAAAGGACAAGCAATACATGTTTAAGGCTATATGTATATGAGTTAAACATTACAAATCTTAGTAAGATATTAATTAGTTCCTTTCTACATATTACAAAACAATTATAAGGGTTGCCAGGGTTTTTAAAAAATTATGTAAGGAATTATTTCATGTAAGAACATCATCCCTTTCCACAGAATACATGAACTCTCCCTACCCGTTGACAGGTTGGAGTGTCTCATAGTGCACATAACTTAAATTTTTAGGAAAAACAGAGACACTTATTCCCTCAATAATTCAGTCATTCAGCTTCTACATTAATATTATACTGAATGAGGGAATTCCCTGGCAGTCCAGTGGTTAAGACTTTGCCTTCCAATGCAGGGGTTGTGGGTTCAATCCCTGGCTGGGGAGCTAAGATCCCACATGTCTTGCAGCCAAAAAACCAAAACAGAAGCAATATTGTAACAAATTCAATAAAGACTTTAAAAATCGTCCACATAAAAAAATCGTAAAAAAAAAGTTATACTGAATGCTTCTACATTAAGCACTAAAAAAAAGCATCTTTATCTTCCCTGGTATCAATTACAAAGGAATAAAAAATTTAAGTAAGATATCCTATTTTACTTTTTAAATCAATTTTGCGTCTCAAATGAACTATATTCATGATGATTTTCCTTCCTTAAGTCTATGTATTTTTAACCCATCCCGTCTCTTGGAGGTACATTTACTGTTTTATATATTTTAAAACATCTATTACTTATCTTGAAGGAGTGTTTGTTTAAAAATATTTTGTACTGGGCTTCCCTGGTGGCGCAGTGGTTGAGAGTCCGCCTGCTGATGCAGGGGACATGGGTTCGTGCCCCGGTCCGGAAAGATCCCACATGCCGCGGAGCGGCTGGGCCCGCGAGCCATGGCCGCTGAGCCTGCGTGTCCAGAGCCTGTGCTTCGCAATGGGAGAGGCCACAACAGTGAGAGGCCCGTGTACCGCAAAAAAAAAAAAAAAAAAAAAAAAAAATTTTGTACTAAAATATAGATATATTCTCACTTCCTTTAAAAACATGTCCTTTGAAATGTACATTCCATATTAGGACCCAGAATTTCTTATAATTTTTATCCAACTTTTTGTGAGTAAATATTGTAATAGTAAACTCTTTATAAACTTTTTTATTTCAGTTTTGAAGTTGATTTGAGTAAGTGTTATCTTAACACATGGAATATTCTGAGAGATTATTTGAAGTTCCTGAATTTATTGTTTAACTCTAAAGTCATAGCAAAGCATAAACAGTGGTAATTCATTATTATTATTTACTTATATATTATCATTCTTAATAATAAACAGAATTTATTGAGTGGTTACTTTGGTGCTTGGTTTATTTTTTTCTTTGCAGCATCTTTGCTTATTATTGCTCATTTAATTGTCCTACAAATGGGCTCTCAAACACTGTAATTTCTATCTTAAAAAATTCTTCATTAACTCTAAGCCCCCTAGGGCAGAGACATATCTCTGCTTTCCATCTATTTGCAACTACTCTGAGAGACACATCTACTCTTGGGACTCAATTCTTGACCTTTAGTCACTCTTCAATCCACTCTTTTCTAACTGTTGAGAATCACTTGTAAAACTTCTCTTGGGCTATTCATCAAGATGCACCAGTTTTTGTTTTTAATTAATGAATGGTATAAGAAACAAAATCTGGACACTTAGGGTGCATATTAATGCTGGTAATAGGTAAATTTTTGCTGATATTGTAATGGTCTCTTTTAGTGGCACTTTAGGAAAGATATCTATTTTTCATGCTCGTTTGTTAATACTGATTTTTCTAATTAAATACAACTCACTATCAAACTCTACTTTCCTGATAGCATATAGTTTTTCTACTACAAAACTATGCACTGTCATTGTAATAATTCTGTCCAACCTCTTTAAACATTTGACTGAGTGTAGATGTCAAAAATTACTCAACTAGCTTCAACAATTAGGTTTCCAAATTCTTCACACAATAAACAAATGCATTGCACCAGAATTTTCTAAATGTCAGTTTCTTTCTGTAGGATAGTTTCAGACCTGAGTTTAGTAGATTAAATGGTCTGAAATCTTTAACACTCCTGAAAGATATTTTCTAATTTCAAAATATCATTCCAATTTATTTTGCTGGTATGAGAAGCAACTAATAACAAGAAATTGTGGTTTAGGAATTTAGAGATTGTAGGAGATTAGTGCATATCTTTGAAAGATTTAACAGGTAGAATTGACCATAGATGAAGCCTGAATATATATGAGAGGTAAAGTGAAGAAAATATTAAAGGGGAATTTTTATTCAACTGAGAGTTTCTGAGTGGAACCTGGTTTCATTCAGTGAAAGAAACAACATAGTGATGATGTGGAATGGGGGATAAAAGATAATTATTTCTGTGTGAGACATGGACATTGAAATGCCTCTTGGAAAATAGGTTTGTAGATCAGGAAAGTGATATATATGGACTATTGAGATTGCTTTGTGATGCTTCAGGATATAAATATTAATTGAAGCTATAAAACCAGGAGATAAACATGAATCAAATGAACAAAAAATTCCTTAAGAATGCAACTCCATAATTTAAGAAATAGGACAGTAAAATGAAATAGAGATTCCTCAGACAAAAGAGAACCACAAACGTGTATGGAGTTTTGCAAACCAAAAAAGGGAGATTTTTGAAAAGGATGTGTGGTTATGGTGCAGGCAACAATGTGCCATGCCACTGTGAAGTTAATTTAAAAAAAAAAATAAAAGTATTTATTAAATTTATAGAAAGAAATAAAGGGGATCCCTTTTGACCTCAATGGATTGGTTGCATTGTACAGTAGTATTGGCGGAAAAAAACAGACTGCATTTTTCTGTAGACTGAATGAGAGACCATGAAGACAGTAAATGGACATTTATCCTGTAATAGTATTTCCCCTCCATTTTCTTTGAGATTTACTTGTGGATGCTGTGCCTTTTGAATTAACCCTCTAATTTCCTGATCTTTTCTATCCAAGTTTCTAGATCTATGCCTTGTTATTCTACTTCCTAAGAGATTTTCTCAAATTTATCTTTTAACCACCCTCCACCTTTTAAAAAACTAGTCATGAAATTGGATTTCACTAGATTTTTTTGGCAATGACTCAGGTGATTGATTTAGATATCCCCAACTATCATTACAGCTTTGTACTTGAGGATATATGTTTCTTTATTAAAGAAAGTTGATAGGTAAGTAGATAGATTTCAGTTTACAAGTTCATGGAATCAACTTTTCTAAATCTATATTTAGATGTGACAATGGTACTATAAGGTGATGGTTTTAGCCTTCTGATTCTATCTCTAAAGTGTGTTAGGTCTTGTCACTATTTATAGTACGTTTCTACTTCAAAACCTGACTTTTCACATAATAGAAACTGCATACGTTAGCTTTGGGTGTATAAACCTGAAATCATTTGTATACAGTCTGCAGCAAATATTTCCTATTTTTTGTTGCCCTGTCTTGAAAGGAGTTCTTTCCTCTATGATTTAAACAACATTAATGTTGACAGTTACTCCTTTGATTTTTATTCCTGTGGTAATGGGGACTTACTAGTGATTCTCTTATGCACCCTAAGGATGGATTAATTAGAGGGTTATGAAGAAATCTGTGATTATAAACATTTAAATAAATGCCATGTTTATGGCATAATAATAACTAATTTTATTGCACATTTAATATGTTCCAGGTGCAGTTCCAGTTCTTTTTAAATGACATCACAACATACATAGAAGTCAGGTATGTTATCTCATTTTACAATTGGAGAAACTCAATCTGAGAGTGTTTAAGCACCCTGATTAGTACCATGCAACTCTTGTATCTATATATGTACAAATCTTTACATTTTATACAGATTTTCCTTAATAGTTAGCATTAATTTAATATTAAATGAAGACTTAAATAAGTAATATAATTAAGAAAAAGAACCAGATGGATATTATATGGTTTATTTGATTTAATTCTTTACTTCATGTCATACATTTATGTACTATTATGTATCCTCAACCTTTATTATTTATAATAACCATCCATTCTAGATATAATTTGGCAACCAGAAAGTTACTACTACATGATCAGGGCTTTACGGTAAAAGTCAGTCTGAGAACCAGAGCAGACTATTCTCTTGAAGAGAAGGGAAGCAGGATAAAGTGGGGGATGTGGATTTGGAACATCCAACATGGCCATTTGGTGCTCCTCTACCTTGCAGAACAGTCTCCAAATAGGTGTTTATGTAACATAGGGCATACACAAGACCGTCAACTGAGCTGTGGGAAAATATAAGAAATTCTATTTGTATTGATGTTTTATCTCATTCTTTTGCATTTCAATTTTCAGTGTGATTTATAAAATATCTATATAGTGGTAAAAGTTGTAGAAGTAAATGATTAGTATATAAATATACAACAAATATTGGAGTCCACCTTCAGCAATTTTTTTCTGATAGGAGTATAAAATATTAAAGTTCAGAAACCACTGCTCTAAAAATAAACCTTGGCCAATATCTGCACACATATTTCATTTCCAAAATAGCATCCATATTCCAGAATCCTGCAACCACATTGATTAAATGTACCCACTCAGAAAGAAACAAGCTCTCTGGATTTAACTCCAATCCCACCAATTATTACATGGCTAAGCAAAGCTAGTTAACCTACATATGTTCATTGTCTGCATTTATAAAATAGCAACATTAAAAGAAAATATACCATAGAATTGTTGTAAGACAAATTAATTAAAGAATGGCATACTCTTTGTATAGTTATAATCATGGAGTAAGTCCTCAATACTTGTTAGACAAGATGATGATGATGATGATAATGATAATGATGATGGTAGTGTCCTCAGACTATTTGCCTTAGAATCACCTATAGTGCTTGTTAAAAATACCTAACTGGTGAATCAGAAGCTATGGAGTGGAAAATCTACATTTTATCCAGAGTAGAATAAGATGTGTAAATCATTTCCCACAAATAGAGGGACGGAACTAACCAAGTTACTGTTTACTTTATACATTTAAGGATCAAGGGATTCTCTTCATGCATAGTAAAAATTTTAAAGTAGAAAAAATGTAATCAGCTCCAACATAAAATAATAACAGTATTGTCACGTGTTCAGAGTTTAAACTAATCATTATTACAACTATTGTCAAAAAAGTGTTTTTGCTGAAATGCTTTTAATATTTCACCCAGTTCCTGAGAATCTGACACTATATGATTCTATGATACTATTTTATGAATTTTAAAATTTTGCATTGATCCTATACACACAGAGACACACACAGACACACTCACACAAGCAAAATACAGGGTATATGACTTTAAACTCTTTTTTTCATTCACTATGATTTGGGCCTTTAAAAAAATCATGTTTATATTATGCCTTTTTCAATAACAGAATCATATTTTCCACACCATTTAGAAGTGGTGCTTACGAAGTATTGCTTTTGATGGTAGAATAAATTTATAGATATTGTAGTTGTAAAGATGTACTGAAAACAATTGATAATTGGAGAAAGAAACATTTTTTGGATATATTTGACTAGGCTTTATTGAGCTACTAATACAACATCAGCAAAAATTGTCAAATAGAGTACAACTGTGTCTTTATTTACAATACACAATAATAAGAAGTGGCTAAAAAGATTTTCAACAAGTGAAAACCAAAATAATATCTTTATAATGGAAATTGAGGACAAAATAAATAACTGTAACAAATTCTTCGGAGAGTAGAATATATTGTTCATAAGAAGAAAAATATTTTTTTCCTTTGTCTTTTCTTTATAGTGACATATATGTTCAATTTAACAGATATCATTTATGTGATGAAAATAATTAACTGATAATGTTTTATAATCATGCAAAACAATGTTTTAGGTGAAAAATGCCTAAAACAATAACTTTGTGTCATTCTAAGATTGTGGAATTTTTGACTCAAAATATATGTTAACTGATGGTTTTGTAAAACTGCTATGATTTATTTCATGGTTCATGAAATCTTCAAAAGTGTACCTTATTCATCAATGGTTGTTTAAAATTTTTACTTTTCTAAATTTGTCTTTTAGTTTTTCTTAGCATTGAAAATCACTCTTTGTTAGTTATATACTATCTGAAAGCTGTGAATTCATTAGGATTAGATAATAAAGGAAACCTGGAATATATGTTATATTTTCTAATCAATATTTCAGTGGTTTATCTGCATGCATTACACTTTAGTTTTCACCCTGTATAAATTCCATACACACATGCAGACACACACACACACACACACACACACACACACACAGCTGGAGCCTGGCAATAAACACAACGTTCTATTTGTTTAGATACAATTTGTGTGTGTGTGTGCGTAATGCAACTTTGATTAGTTCTAGTCATAAAAATGAAAAATCAGTTAAATCCAAAGAATTGTAAAGAGAGTGTCTACTTGGGACCAATTAACAAGTCCACTCTCAAACAACCTAAGATAGTCATCCAAATCATAAGAGTTCCTCAATTTATATAGATAAGATATTCCAATACCAAACCAGGACTGTCTAGAGAAGAAATAGAATAATTTTGCATATGATATTACCTGGAAAATATCATATGCTATATATCCTATATATCTTTTAATGTATATTCTATATAAAATATTTATACTACCTACAGTACATCATATTGTCATGTATAATATTTTATATAATACAAATTTACATTACATATTGCTTTCTATATATATTATAAATATACATATATATATACAAAGTTGGTTGTATATATTAGCGATACAAGAGTGCCTCAATATTACTGAATCTATTTATTCTGTGAATTATCAGATCAGACTAAAAGAAAGAAACCATGTGTTAATCTCAATTCATAATCTCAATTTTAAAAAGATGCATATTCATAACAAAATTTCTTTGAAAAGTAGAAATGGAAAGTAACTTATTTAGCCTTCTAAGATATATACAACAAATTCGACAATATATAACCACTTAATGTTTAAACACTAACAGCTTTCCCATGTGAAGACAGGGAAAAAAGTGAGAATTTTGTGTCTGTGTGTATGTGTGCATGTTACATACTTTTAAATTATTTCTTATTTGGCATTGTTGAAATAGGTGAGCCTTTGCTGCCCATTGCATCCTGTGTGGCCCTAATTTTTTAAATTTTCCTCTCCTGCACTCAACTTAAGCATGTGGTTACAGGCTCTGGGATTGAAATTGAAAGTGGAAATCTATAGGACTGAACATACAAGTGTCCATTCATAATAATTCTACTCATTCTTTTTGAACCAAATAAGCTGAATTGAATCCATCAGTAAGGTAATCATTAGGAGGTTATGATTTAGGAGTTGGGTTAGTGCTCAGAGGAAGTGTGGTTAGAAAGGAAGAAATAGCATTACTATTACTCATACAGAATAAAAGAACAATTAAAACTAATAGGAGAGTTCAAAAAATATGCTAGATTCAAAAGAAGAAAAATATTATCATCAGGCCAAAAAGGTTAATTGTTAAATTGGTGTAACCTAAATGGCAAAAGAAACTCTAAAGTATTAAGGAATGACTATCATATAAATGGTCAAAGTCTTAATGGAAAAATATAAAAGAAAAACCGTATTGAAATATTTTTTAAAAACCTGAATAAATGATGAGTTGCTTAAAAATGGAGAAAATATTCAACATGTAAAAGATAGAGACAAACTTTTCCTTAATGAATCTATAAAATCAAGAAAATTTCAACCACATATTCAGATTTTTTCATATAACTTTAGAAGCTAATTTTAAAGTGTATACAAAATGCTAAAGAACCATTTGAAGAAAAAAAATATTAGTACCAGTAGATCTAGATAGATATAATATAGTAATACATATAAATATAATATTTAAAAGTGTCATTAGTCTACAAAGAAAAGAGAGCCTTTAACTTAGTCCATAACAAATGTGACATTATAAATTTATTAGGCAATTATCGGTTAACAAAAATAATGTTCTGAGAATTACCATTTATATGATCAAAGGTAAAGTTGATTCCTTAACTCAAATAAAACAAAAATAAAAATTTCCATGTGAATTAATGAAAAGTACTAAGTGTGAGACACAAAACAGGAATTTTTTCAGAAACATAGAGTAGAAAATGTTTAAAATGTTTGAGTAGGAAAGGATTTCTTTAAAATAGCATAGAAATGGCAACTGATAAGGAAAAACCTGACAATTTAGACTCTTGTAAAAATTCAAAAATTTTCTGCATGAGAAAAAGCACCATAAAGAAAGTGAAAAACATCCCTAAATTGGAAGAAATTTTAAATGTATGTGCCTAACCAGCAATTTTTAAATTTTTTTTAGCTTCTGTAAATAATGCTTAAAAATCAGTTAGAAAAAGACAAGCAATTAAAATTTAGCAAAAATAAATGAGGTCGGGACTTCCCTGCTTGTGCAGCGGTTAAGAATCCACCTGCCAAAGCAGGGGACACAGGCTCAAGGCCTGGTCTGGGAAGATCCCACATGCTGCAGAGCAAGTAAGCCCTTGCGCCACTACTGAGCCTGCGCTCTACAGCCTGCGAGCCGCAAAGAATTCAGAATAATGATAGTAAAGATGATCCAAAATCTTGGAAATAGAATAGACAAAATGCAAGAAACATTTAACAAGGACCTAGAAGAACTAAAGAGGAAACAAGCAACTATGAGCAACACAATAAATGAAATTAAAAACACTCTAGAAGGGATCAATAGCAGAATAACTAAGGCAGAAGAACAGATAAGTTACCTAGAAGATAAAATAGTGGAAATAACTACTGTAGGGCAGAATAAAGAAAAAAGAAAGAAAAGAACTGAGGACAGTCTCAGAGACCTCTGAGACAACATTAAACACACCAACATTAGAATTATAGGGGTCCCAGAAGAAGAAGAAGAAGAGAAAAAGAAAGGGACTGAGAAAATATTTGAAGAGATTATAGTTGAAAACTTTCCTAATATGGGAAAGGAAATAGTTAATCAAGTCCAGGAAGTACAGAGAGTCCCATACAGGATAAATCCAAGGAGAAATACGCCAAGACACATATTAATCCAACTATCAAAAGATAAATACAAAGAAAACATATTAAAAGCAGCAAGGGAAAAACAACAAATAACACACAAGGGAATCCCCATAAGGTTAACAGCTGATCTTTCAGCAGAAACTCTGCAAGCCAGAAGGGACTGACAGGACATATTTAAAGTGATGAAGGAGAAAACCTACAACCAAGATTATTCTACCCAGCAGGATCTCATTCAGATTTGATGGATAAATTAAAACCTTTACAGACAAGCAAAAGTTGAGAGAGTTCAGCACCACCAAACCAGCTTTACAACAACTGCTAAAGGAACTTCTCAAGGCAAGAAACACAAGAGAAGGAAAAGACCTACAATAACGAACCCAAAACAATTAAGAAAATGGGAATAGGAACATACATATCGAAAACTACCTTAAATGTAAATGGATTAAATGCTCCCATAAAAGGCACAGACTGTCTGAATGGATACAAAAACAAGACCCATATATATGCTGTGCACAAGACACCCACTTCAGACCTAGGGACACATACAGACTGAAGTGACGGGGTGGAAAAAGATATTCCATGCAAATGGAAATCAAAAGGAAGCTGGAATAGTAATTCTTATATCAGATGAAATAGACTTTAAAATAGACTATTACAAGAGACAAAGAAGGACACTACATAATGATCAAGGGATCGATCCAAGAAGAAGATATAACAATTGTAAACATTTATGCACCCAACATAGGAGCACCTCAATATATAAGGCAGGGGCTTCCCTGGTGGTGCATTGGTTGAGAGTATGCCTGCCGATGCTGGGGACACGGGTTTGTGCTCCGGTCCGGGAGGATCCCACATGCCACGGAGCAATTGGGTCTGTGAGCCATGGCCACTGAGCCTGCACGTCCAGAGCCTGTGCTCTGCAATGGGAGAGGCCACAACAGTGAGAGGCCCGCGCACCGCAAAAAAAAAAAAAAAAAAAAAAGAAAAAAATATATATGGCAAATACTAACAGCCATAAAAAGGGAAATAACAGCCATAAAAGGGGAAATAGACCAAAAAAGTGTAACACAGGGCTTTCCTGGTGGCGCAGTGGTTGAGAGTCGGCCTGCTGATGCAGGGGACATGGGTTCGTGCCCCAGTCTGGGAAGATCCCACATGCCGTGGAGTGGCTGGGCCCGTGAGCCATGGCCCCTGATCCTGCGCGTCCAGAGCCTGTGCTCCACAACGGGAGAGGCCACAAGTGTGAGTGGCCCATGTAAAGCAAAAAAACAAAAAAAAAGTGTAACGCATTCATAGTAGGGGACTTTAACACCCCACTTTCACCAATGGACAGATCATCCGAAATGAAAATAAATAAGGAAACACAAGCTTTAAATGATACACTAAACAAGATGGACTTAATTGATATTTATAAGACATTCCGTCCAAAAACAACAGAAAACACATTTTTCTCAAGTGCTCATGGAACATTCTCCAGGATAGATCATATCTTGGGTCACAAATCAACCCTTGGTAAATTTAAGAAAATTGAAATTTTATCAAGTATCTTTTCTGACCACAACGCCATGAGACTAGATATCAATTACAGGAAAAGATCTGTAAAAATACAAACACATGGAGGCTAAACAATACACTACTTAATAATGAAGTGATCACTGAAGAAATCAAAGAGGAAATCAAAAAATACCTAGAAACAAATGACAATGGAGACACGATGACCCAAAACCTATGGGATACAGCAAAAGCAGTTCTAAGGGGGAAGTTTATAGCAACAAGACAAGGTTGCCCACTCTCACCACTCTTATTCAACATAGTTTTGGAAATTTTAGCCACAGCAATCAGAGAAGAAAAGGAAATAAAAGGAATCCAAATCAGAAAAGGAGAAGTAAAGCTGTCACTGTTTGCAGATGACATGATACTATACATAGAGAATCCTAAGGATGCTACCAGAAAACTACTAGAGCTAATCAATGAAGTTGGTAAAGTAGCAGGATACAAAATCAATGCACAGAAATCTCTGGCATTCCTATACACTAATGACAAAAAATCTGAAAGTGAAATCAAGAAAACACTCCCATTTACCATTGCAACAAAAAGAATAAAATATCTAGGAATAAATCTTCCTAAGGAGACAAAAGACCTGTATGCAGAAAATTATAAGACACTGATGAAAGAAATTCAAGATGATACAAATAGATGGAGAGATATACCATGTTCTTGGATTGGAAGAATCAGCATTGTGAAAATGACTCTACTACCCAAAGCAATCTACATATTCAATGCAATCCCTATCAAACTACCACTGGCATTTTTCACAGGACTAGAACAAAAAATTTCACAATTTGTATGGAAACACAAAAGACCCCGAAAAGCCAAAGCAATCTTGAGAACGAAAAATGGAGCTGGAGGAATCAGGCTCCCTGACTTCAGACTATACTACAAAGCTACAGTAATCAAGACAGTATGGTACTGGCACAAAAACAGAAATATAGATCAATGGAACAGGATAGAAAACCCAGAGGTAAACTCACGCACATATGGTCACCTTATCTTTGATAAAGGAGGCAAGAATACACAGTGGAGAAAAGACAGCCTCTTCAATAAGTGGTACTGGGAAAACTGGACAAGTACATGTAAAATTATGAGATTAGAACATTCCCTAACACCATACACAAAAATAAGCTCAAAATGTATTAAAACCTAAATGTAAGGCCAGAAACTATCAAACTCTTAGAGGAAAACATAGGCAGAACACTATGACATAAATCACAGCAAGATCCTTTTTGACCTACTCCTAGAGAAATGGAAATAAAAACAAAAATAAACAAATGGGACTTAATGAAGCTTCAAAGCTTTTGCACAGCAAAGGAAACCATAAACAAGACCAAAAGACAACCCTCAGAATGGGAGAAAATATTTGTAAATGAAGCAACTGACAAAGATTAATCTCCAAAATTTACGTGCTGCTCATGCAGCTCAATAACAAAAAATCAAACAACCCAATCCAAAAATGGGCAGAAGACCTAAATAGACATTTCTCCAAAGAAGATATACAGATTGCCAACAAACACATGAAAGAATGCTCAACATCATTAATCGTTAGAGAAATGCAAATCAAAACTACAATGAGATATCATCTCACACCAGTCAGAATTGCCATCATCAAAAAATCTAGAAATAATAAATGCTGGAGAGGGTGTGCAGAAAAGGAAACCCTCTTGCACTGTTGGTGGGAATGTAAATTGATACAGCCACTGTGGAGAACAGTATGGAGGTTCCTTAAAAAACTACAAATAGAACTACCATATGACCCAGCAATCCCACTACTGGGCATATACCCTGAGAAAACCATAATTCAAAAAGAGTCATGTACCAAAATGTTCATTGCAGCTCTATTTATAATAGCCCGAAGATGGAAACAACCTAAGTGTCCATCATCGGAAGAATGGATAAAGAAGATGTGGCACATATATACAATGGAATATTACTCAGCCATATAAAGAAACGAAATTGAGTTATTTGTTGTGAGGTGGATGGATCTAGAGTCTGTCATACAGAGTGAAGTAAGTCAGAATGAGAAAGACAAATACCGTATGCTAACACATATATATGGAATCTAAGCAAAATAAAATGAAGAACCTAGGGGTAAGACGGGAATAAAGACACAGACCTACTAGAGAATGGACTTGAGGATATGGGGAGGGGAAAGGGTAAGCTGTGACAAAGTGAGAGAGTGGCTTGGACATATATACACTACCAAACGTAAAATAGGTAGCTAGTGGGAAGCAGCCGCATAGCACACAGAGATCAGCTCTGTGGTTTGTGACCACCTAGAGGGGTGGTATAGGGAGGGTGGGAGGGAGGGAGACGCAAGAGGGAAGAGATATGGTAACATATGTATAACTGATTCACTTTGTTATAAAGCAGAAACCAACACACCATTGTAAAGCTATTATACTCCAATAAAGATGTTAAAAAAATAAATTAAATAATTTGGATAAAAAAATAGTAAAGCATTTCTTTATTTACAGTAAAAATTTAACATCTACTTTTCTTTTTTCGAACTATTAAGTGCTATTGTTTTAAATTTTAAATAACACCACAGACTAAAAACAGCTAACATAAAAATATTTTATGCTTGCCACCTCAAGTCATGGGAATGCTACCAGATTGAAGGTCTATCTGTCTATGTTCAAGCATAACTCCAAACAAAAAAATTAATACCTTAACTAATTACCTGAGAAAGAAAAGAAATAGGTTATGCACCTTGGTGGAGGGGAAGGATTAAAATCGGTTATTTTCCAGGAAATTCATTATCCCAGCTAACCTTAATTTTAAAAGTTGTTCATGCCGGCCGCCAGAATTGCACCTGCACGTTCTCTCGTTCTCTCTCTCTCTCTCTCTCTCTCTCTCTCTCTCTCTCTCCCTCCAACCCCCGCCCCTCCTCGCGACGTTGACTTAACACGCCTGCGCATTGTGCCTTGCGTGACCTCTAGGACTTACCCAGCAGGCAACGCTTCTGTCTCGGGTTAAAATGGCGGGTAGGCCTGCCGTTGCAGCATCAAGCAAATGGCTGCAGGGTATTCGAAAATGGTATTACAATGCTGCCAGGTTCAATAAACTGGGCTTAATGCGAGATGATACAATATATGAGAATGACGATGTAAAAGAAGCCATAAGAAGACTTCCTGAGAACCTTTATAATGACAGGGTGTTTCGCATTAAGAGAGCCCTGGACCTGACCGTGAGGCAGCAGATCTTGCCTAAAGAGCAGTGGACAAAATATGAGGAGGATAAATTCTACCTTGAACCACATCTGAAAGAGGTTATTCGGGAAAGAAAAGAGAGAGAAGAATGGGCAAAAAAAAAATCATGTATTCTAAATCTGGATGCAGCTATCGTAAAGTATTTTTATGAAGTTGGTTAAACCTGAAATGTACAATGTAGAACTATCTGGGCTGTAAATGTATTACTTTAAATAAATCTCTATTATAATTTTAAAAATAAATAAATAAAAGTTGTTCATTATAACTCTGATGAAATGAAGATTTCTTTCAAGTTTTTATTTTTAGTGTCGTATCCAAAACTGATTTTAGTATTTCATAGATTGTTGACATGCATGTAAAATATCCTGGTATTAAATGCTTGAGAAATGTACCCAAAATTGAATGTACCCAACAAATGAGGAAATCACAAAGAAAAATAAAACTCAAGATAAAAGATTTTAACCATTTGCTTTAAAAATACTGCAGAAATGGCAGAAGAAATAATTCAGTACCTAATATTGTGGAGAAAATATCCCAGAAAAATCAGGACTGAATTGAACTAGAGAAACCAAGACTTGACATATACACAAGAAAAAGTTAACTGAATTATACAAGCTACAGAGATTTGTAGCCTATTAAACCATGCTTCATATCTTAACTTGAAAATACTTAACTTGGGCAGCTGTTTGAAATAATGTTTTTGAAATTAATATGCAAATGTACTTGTCCTTGGGCACATCATATTTCTCCCCAACTCTGACCCTATTCGACTTCTTGTATTCTTTCAGGTTAGGCATTTTTATCTCTTCTATTACTCTGACAAGTCTTTATTTCAGCTGTTATCTATAGCTGGGCTTTGTGATCCCCTTTCTCTCATTAGTTTATATAAGCTCACTTCGATCTTTCTTCTTTTTTTAAATGGAAGTTAATAATTAGTATCTCCTTGAATTACAAGGAAGATTAACAGGAAAATATATGGACGACCTACTATAGTGTCAAGAATAAATTTGGTGATTTTGTCAGGGTGCTAATCTATGAACCAAGTTCTCAGCAATCTCATACCACAAATACTTAAGAGTCAGTGGGGATGCAGTCCCTCAGTGACTCAAGCTTGATTGAGACTCCACCATCTCATAACTACAGCATCTGGTTGCCTAAAAAAAGAAAGATAAAAGAATTATTCACAGGTCTTTTACTGCTTCTGGTCTGAAAAAATAGGCATATAACTTTTACTTATATTTCATTAAAAAAATTAATCTCATAACCCTTCCCAGTTGTAGTAGGGTTATTGGTAAACCATGATATGTCTACCACAGTGGTCAAAAGATTTTAGTTCCTTTTTTACTCTCTTATGTCATATCCCAGTCACAGTCATTTCAGCTTACTAATTATCCAGAAGTTAGAGATAGTTAATGAAATCCTACAGAATTAAAGCTAGGCTTTTCTTAGAGCAGTTGGGTGGAAGGGAAGATACCATGATAACAATTACAGGTTTTGCTGCATCTGGAATCACCAAGTGCCCACTTGGAAGCTTCGCCTGTAATTTTTGCAGGTATCTCAACCTCAGTATTTCCAAACCTACCTTTGACATCCCCTACACAGGAAATCTCTCTTGAAATCCAATTAGCCATCAAGTTTTCAATTCTGTTTCCATATTATACATTGCTGCTGTTACTCATATTATCCCTTTCTGGGCACCGTGATTAATCTGAGTGCTGGGATGAACTGGAACCTTCAAGTGGGCAATAAACTGTTACAATAGATGGGAGAAACAGAACAACCATTTCAAAGTCCTAGAATTGCAGATGCTTTTTTAGCACTGATTAGAAAATTCAAATTATTTCATTGAAAACTAACATCATATTAACTAATGTTTAAAATAAAAATAAATATAAATGAAATATGAAGGTAGACATTGAGATGGGAAATGTAAGCAATAGAGTCCCCAAGATATTTCAGCTAGAACTGTTCAAGAACTTAACATTTTTCTATTATTAATATCCTTGCTTCTGCATTTAAGTAAGTAGATAAGGTTTTAAATAGATTCACACAAATATAGAGTATCTTTTTTGAAATGAATGTTGAGGCAGTGTATACAACATAAAAAAAGTAAACTTCAAGGTGCAGTCCATAACCTTCCCCCAACCACCTATGTTACTACTCTATAAAGAATTATAAAGATGCTTATGGAATAAGGGGGACTGTTAAGAGGCATTCATTTTCTTTTCTTTCACAAATAATCAGTCAAATTAAAATAGAAAAAGGAAAATAATCTCTAACTACTTCTTCTCTGGTAATATTACCACTCACAGCCCCAAGAGCCTCATTTTACTATTAGTTTCACACTGAGGTTTTATAAAATTTACTTTCTTCAAACATTTAGATCCCAGTATAAGAAGTTAGACATGCTTCTTTAAACTGATAAAGAGAAACATTTTATCTTATTTTTGAAGTAGTATTTTAGAAACCATGATTTTCAGATTTTTTTGAGCTTTGGAACTTCCTGATCATTGCAAAATGTGTCTTTTGATATATTATTTTGCCAAGCCTACTCAATGGTTTTCTGAAGACAGAGACATTATATTAATTGCCATCTGCTTTTCTCTATGAGAAGCTGGCTTAGTTGAGCTTAGTTTCAGCCTTCCACAGAATACATTGTATTTTTATAAGTTTTCACAGATGGAATAATTATCTTTATGTAACCAAGAAGAGGGCATAGAAAAGACAATTTCTAATTAGATTCAGTTACAAACTGTGTAAGTGCATATATTATAATATTTTTCATCCCTTAAGTCATAATTAGTCTTCTTTGAAAACATAATTGTTTTGAGTCACACTGGGATCATTTTCAGCCTATATATGTCCATGCTATATCACATATTTCTTCAAGCATGACAATGTTTATTTGTCATAGTCACTTAGCATGCTTGGAAAAAATATAATGACATTCAAATCCTTTGAAAATACATGCAGAGCATATACATTAGGGACAATATATCCTACACTATGTTTGCAATAGTCATATATAAAATTTTTATATGTGCATGAAGTTTGCAGAAATCACAATAGCTGACTACTTCAAAGTTTAGAAATAAAGAAATCATTAGATCTTTATTACCTATGTATAGGTAGCTATTCTTATAGAGCTAGTTTAAAATACTTACATAACACATATAGCACAGGGAACTCTGCTCAATATTATGTAACAACCTAAATGGGAAAATAATTTGAAATATATATATATATATGTATAACTGAATCACTTTGCTGTACACCTGAAATTATCACAACATTGTTAATCAACTATACTCCAATATAAAATAAAAAGTTAAAAAAATAAAATTTTAATGTCATGGAAAAATTTTTTAAAAATAAATAAAATACATAGCACATACAATGTGTCAGATAATATTCTGGGTACATCAACTCATATAATCAAGATAACAACCTAAAGGGATAGGCCCTATTATCATCCTCATTTATCATGTGACAAAACTGAGGCACCCAGAGGTTAAGCCAGTTGCCCAAAGTCACACAGTTATTGGTTGGTGGGGCTGGTCTAGTAATAGTCATACTTGCCCCACAGGTGGCGCTCTTCACTCCATCAAGCAGCCTTTAGAACAGAATAACTTCAGTCAGTAAACTCTTGATCTTCATTATGGTGCTACATAACCTTAATCTATGTAAAATAGTTATATAATTCATTATAAAGCTCTGTGTATATATGTATTAATGAAATAAATATTAAAACTAAAAAATAGAAATACATATTAATTTTACTCCATTTATAATTCCTCAATTCACAGTTAATTTCTATCTGCATTTGAGGGCATAGTCTTCCAGGCTTTCTTCTCTGAATTTGTCTACATTTATTGTCAAATTAATGGAATCATTTTCTGTGTATTTAATTTATTTCTTTCACCTAAAAAAGTGTAGCAGCATATTTCTGTTTCATTAAATGACTTTACAGCACAACCTTTACAGCAACATAATAACTGAATAACATTATGTTAACATGAATTTTGAAATTTGTTTTTATTCCGTTGTTTCTTTGTCAACTCTGAGAGCAATTTTGTATATCTTCTCCAAATGATATATAGGGTATTCAGTGATTTTCCAGTGTTTTAAAATTATACAATGATAGAAAAATATAGACAAATACATATGGGTTTACCTCCAGAAATAATATATTAGAATACCTTTTTAGGTGTTAGAAATAAAGCACTGTTTTATTTGTCCATGTTATATACTTTCACAAGAACATTAAAAGATTTCAAAAACAGAAAGTATTTTCACAGCAGTCACACAAGAAAATAAGTGTGAGAAATAGCCTATGGACATGCAATGGCTAAATTAAAATTAGATTTCAAAAATAGTAAAGACATAATTAAGTTCTTTACATATTAATTGCATTGGCAACATGTAGTGAGGAATATAGTCCAAAAGTAGTTTAGGCCAATCTTCAGCTCAGAAGCATACCAAGATTTAGCCTTGAAATTATAAGAATAAATCATATTTTGGTAGCTTGTGGAAGGGGAATAAAAGGTAGAATATGAGACTTTTAAAAATGAGATTTTGCCAGTGTGTATTTCATCAACTGGAATCTGTCTCTTCTCATTCTAGAATATTTTGCATGGTCAGGTTCAATCTTGTCAACACATAACACTCCAAATATGGGGCTCATTAATCCACAGCCCTCCCCACTACTCCAGAACAGAGTTCACAACAGCCAGACCAGGAATGGAACGACTCCATATTTTAGGACACTACACACATAGTGAATGGGGAAGGCTGTAAGTTCAAAGAGGGCTTAGGAGATTCTCATACAGGTGTTCTGACACTATATTGCTTCATGTGTGGCATACTCTTTTAATTCCACAGTAAATACTCAAAATGTAAGTCTAACGAGAGTTTATAAATGGGACAAAGAAAAGGTCTTTAACATTCTAGATTTATTAATAAAGAACTAGCACATGGTTAATTATAATTTTTGGTTCAAAAATTGTCTTTCTTCCTTCTCACTTATATCTGCAAGCTATATCCACTCATTTCTTGTTATATTCTTATTAGCAGTTCTAAGAAAGCCATGTAAAAGCCTTTATTTATAATGTCACTCTAAGAGACTGCCAAGTTTCCCTTGATTTTTGAGATCACAAATAGGATTAAGTTTCTATATTTATCCCACCCACATTTCCCCAGCTCCAACTTTTATCTCCCCACACACAGCCACCAAATCCATCATTCTGACTTATTCTTTCCCTTTGTTTTTTTTGTGACCCCAAGAATCTTTAGAGTAAGAGAGAAAATGACAGTCCAAAAGGAGATAATAGAAAACATTTTATTATATCTAGTTCAAGACTGGTCCAAATGTTAAAATGCAATTTATAGATCTTTATTCAACTTCAATAACATGAACTATCAGCAAAAGATGTCATACACAGTGTTAGATATATATGCATTTTCTTTCTTCCATTCAGTAAAGCACAATATATATTGTACACTCCATGCCCTTAAAATTAGATTTCCAGTCCTACCTCTATTTGGTACTATGCAGGTCACTTAAAATTTCTGAATAGATTCTCTAGGGCCCATTTCAGACATACTAACTGATAACAGTTTTCCTTATTAGCCTGAACTCAGCCCTGAATATTTCTCAGTCTGGCACTGCTGACAGCTGTCAACACTCTTCAGTCAGAAGTGGACTATTATTTGAAACGTTTTTCCCTTCCCCTGAAATGTATGACCATTATAGAATATTTGGAATATGCAAGAGTGTAAACGAAGTCACAATAGATCATCATTTGGGCATGCTTACTGCCACCGTTTCATTCCTCTATTTTTATATTGAGGTTCAAATGAAAGGGTATTCATATCTGTTTTGTTATGATATAGGAATATGAAATAGTGATAGTTTAATTTTTAAATATTTCAATCATACACTTAAACTGAAAAAAAAATAACATATGGTAGAAAAATTACCCAGGTTTAATGAATATTATGATTTGACACCTTTAGATTATTTTAGAGGGAGGAAAATGTGACAGATACTTCTAAACTTCAAACCAGTTTCTCTTTCTCCTATCATGTTAATTACCATAATAAATTTTGTGTGTTGTTTTTCTTTTCCTAAGCTTATTTTACAAAATCAACTTATGAGAATAGTCTCATACGGCATCATCTTACAACTCTGAAACATTTTTATCTGGTATCACGTGGTGCCCTAATTTGAACTTTTTTTATATACATTTTTTCTAGTTAATCCAATTGACATTTGCCTCTAAGTGGATAAATTTTTCTAGGTGTAAAGCAGTAAAAAAGAAGCTCTTAGTTTATAGATTAAGCTCACTTTTAAATATACTAAATTTGGACAATTTATCTCCACAATGATTGTCCAAATTTTCAGCTTCATTAACATTGTATAGGAGTTCTATTTTCTGTATATTTTCATCAATGGCTGGTACTAAAATATTTAATAATTTTGGTCCATCATAGTGATTTTAAAAATGAAAAATAAATCATTTTTATTTTTGTTGTTGTTGAATATATATGTTTTAAACACAAGTGAAGAATAAAAAAATAGCTGTGCAAATACTTATTAACCAATTTCAAGGATATTAATTACCAGTATGACCACAAAGAAACTTTTATAACTAACAAAATTAACAATATTTTCTCTTTATCATCTAATAACCAACTTATATTAAATATTACAGATTCATAAAAATGTAAAGATAAAAATAGGCTTATACATATCAAGATCTAGATAATATCTCCATTTTACACTTGTTTTGTGTCTTAAACATCTTTTAATCTAGTATATTATCTTCTTTAAAACCCCTCACTTTTTTTCTCAAACTACTGACATGAAGAAACTATATCAGTTTTTTGATAGACAAATGCTATTTAAAATTCATTGTGTATACGATCTCACACATAGTGTGATAAATGTAAATTCAGTGTCAGTATATCTGGAGTAGCTCAAGATTCAGCATTTTTAATAAGATGCTGCTGTTCCACAGATCACAAGGTGGGTAGAAAATCCATAGAAAGATTAACAATTTGGACTTCTTTGGTTATTTTGGTTTCATTTTTTGGACATACTTATACTTCTGTAAGACCATCATCACAATCAAGATAATGAACATAGCCATCACCCCCAAATTTTCTCTTGTGACCCTTGGTAATACCTTCTTCCTACTCCTCTCCATCTCTATTCTCTCTCAAGAACTTATCTGTTTTCTGTCACTGTAATAGCTTTGAATTTTCTAGAATTACATATAAATGGAAACATGCAATCTGAACTACTTTTTGTCAAGCTTCTTTCACTCAGTATAACTATTGGAGATGTCACTTTGTGCATCAATAGTTCATTTCTTTTTACTACTGAGCATTATTACACCACATGGACATACCACACTTTGTTAATACATTAACTTGTTGGTGGGTATTTGATTTGTATCCAGTTTGGGCTATTATAAATAAAGTTGCTTTAAACATTCTTGTAAACGTCTTTGTATGGGCAAATAATTTTATTTCTCTGGGGCAAATATCTGAGAACAGAATGGCTGGATCATACGGTCAGCATATGTTTAAGTTTTTAACAAACTCCGCATCTGTTTTCTACAATGGTTGTGCCGGGTTCCATTCCCACCAGCAGTGCATGAAAAGAAACTATATTCCATTTGGTGCAGCAATCTATAGTCTTAATTATTTTATGTTGATTGATGGTACTTTTAACATTTGTTATACGTCAGTGATTTTTTTTGTCCTATTGGCATTTCAATAGAGGAGACCAGTGTTACCTACTCCACTCCAGTAGAAGTAACTGTCTACTTCTTCTTAGCGCTGTTGATATTTATTTCATGTATTCTAAAGCTCTGATATTAACTTCAGTCACATAGGACTGTTAGGCCTTTTTGATCAATTTACTTTTTTATCTTTATAAATGTACTTGTTATGGCAGGTAATACTTCTTGTCTTGAGGTCTTGTTTCTGAGATATTAATACAGCATTTCAGCTAACTTATGATTATTATTTTATGGTATATCTTTTCTCATCCTTGTCCTTACAACCTATGTGTGTATTTATAATTAAATGATTTCTTTAGTACATAGTTGGGTTAAGTTTTTAAATCCAAAACTGACAAACAGTGCATATTAGTTGTTGTGTTTTATTAATCTCTTTTTAATCCAATGATTCATTTGGTTAAATTTGCTATACACTCTTGAGTTTACTTCTTCCCCCTTATTCTCCTGTTTATTATTGTACTAATAGCAGGTAATTTTTAGAATCTTTTTTCCCTTTCTTAGTCACTTAATATGGCCTTTTGTTTGTTTTCAGTGAGTGCTCTAGTGATTTCGATGTGCATCCTTCACTTCTCACAGCAGTCTACTTGAGTAATTGCTATATCACTTTATCTATAATATAAGAAGCTGACCACCAGATAGTTTAGTTTCCCACATCCCATTATTTGTGCCATTATATTCTGCATGTTATATATCCCATAATATTGTTATTAATTTATAAATAGTAAAGTATTTTTAAAATATTAATAAAAAAGCCTTTTATCTATATATTTAATATATCTATATTTATCTATATATTTAATATTGCCTTCTAATTTCATTACTTTATGTTGGGTCATATGTCCTTCATTCTGAAGAGTTTCTACTTAATATTTTTATAGTGCAATTGTGCTATTGATTAATTCTTCTAATTTGCTTTATATTACTCTTGTTTTGAAGGATATGTAATTACATGTTAAAAGTTTTTGTCTCAGAACTTTATGCATGTCATTCTATTGCCATCAGTCTTACATTATTTCTGATGAACATTTAATGGATATTCTTATTATTTCCCTTTTTCCTCTGGTTAGTGTTTAATATTTTTTCTTTATATTTTATTTTTAGTAATTTTACAATAACATGATTTTTGTTTGTTTTGTTTTATTCTTGCTTAGTGTTTGTTGAGTGTCTTTTTGGGTGAGATATTGTTCTGCACGTTTGAAAAACCATTGGCCACTATTATTTTCTCTTCTTTCTTTTTGGGGTTCCAGTTATATATATATGTTATACTATTTGAGATTGTCCCATAATTATTGAAATTCTCTTTATTTTAAAAAATTATTTTTTCTACTGTCGATGTTATCTTTCTACTTTAATTTGAATCATTTCCATAAAGCAATCTTTAAGCCAATGACATTTTCTTCTGTAATGTTCAACCTTTTGATAAAACAATTTTGGATTTCAGATATTATATCATTCAGTTCTAGGAGTTTCATTTTTTGAGTTTTTCTTTTTTTGCTGTGTTTCATCACATGGTCACTGAAATATTTGATTTAGACAATTGTCATCAATAACTGGTAAAACTTTAAAAGAAAGGGTGACTAGGAAATTCATAATAAATGATTCAAATGACAGTGATGAATGAATGAATTCCTAATGAATCTTAGGAACAAGAGCAACAACTTCAGGACAGGAAACAAAATGTGACAAAACTAAGTATTTTGTGCCTCCAGATATCATGGAATATGAAATATACAGCATCAGCTATGAGTATTGTTGACAAATATTTAAAATTGTATCTAATCAAGACTCTACTAATTTAAAGGGAATAAAGAACTATATTAAACCACACTATGGGCATGCAGTCAGAAAAGTCCATAACGTGGGAAACTCTATAGGATCAATGACCTTGTTTGTTCAAGACATAAATGGAAAGAAAAATTAAATTTAGAGTCATGAATCTTGTGGATTAACTGAGACTTAACGAATGTCTCAACAAACTGCATTGTGTGGACATAGCTGAATCCTGACTCAAAGATGTCTAAAGAATTTTAATTTGAGTATTGGTTGGATATTTGATTATATTGAAGACTTACTCTTAATTTTTAGTATTCAATTTTGATCTTTAAAAAGGTCATGTAGCATTTGTGCCCAAGTGTGTTTGTGTGTGTGTGTGTGTGTGTGTGTGTGTGTGTAATGAATGGTTAAAATGATAACAACATTTAAAATTTGTTTTAATTTCAGGAAGTGGATATGTATATAGATTAAACAAGACTGACCGTGTTTTGATAATTTTGAACCTAAGTAATGGTATATAGGTGTTCATTATACTCTGTTTAGATGTATGAAGATACCATAATATAAAGTTAACATAGATGTTATTTACCCAACATTTTAAGCATAATTCATATCACTGTTAGTGATAGTTTTACAAATGTATATAAAATATCTTCTCATAAAGAAAACTGTACTTGTTCCAAATGTCTTCATTATTCACTAGCTATCAAAATATATATTTTAGCTATTTCTAAGCAACAGACATAAGAATTTCAAATATTTAACATAGGGTGAAATTCATCTTTAATTTTCACCTCAGCTGAATTTCTTCATGACTTTCATTAAGTAAACTTATAACAAAGAATACATCTGCTTGAAAGAATTACAGCGGGACCACAGGATCCCCGTTTATGACAATGTGTTCTTTCTTAATTAGGTGTTTTTAACAACTCTTCCTAACGAACCGAAGACCTAAAAAACCTGTCAGGGACAATCAAAAATATGTGGAGAAAATTCAAAACAAGGTCATATGAAAAACTCCTAGCAGAAAGAGATTCTATGACTTTTCTGCTGATTATGGCATTGTAGATTGGACAAAATTATTTTTCTTTATTAATCCCAAACAAACAAATCCAATTTGGTTATATGGAGGCTCTATATAGATGTGGAAATTGCAAAGTTATTCAGTTTCATATAAGGGTGAGAATTACCAATCATATCATGGAGAGCTGGTATGATCAGTATCAGGTTAATGGAAAATTTTAAATGGAAAAGTCAGTAGCTTGAGTTTTTTGTCTTAATATTTACATACTAAAAGATACCTTTCATCTCCATTTTACGTATTATAAACATTCAGCCATTTTACCCAAGCACTGTAATTTTTCATTTATTTTTTTTAAAATCGCTTTATTTCTTTGTTAAGATGAAAAACATTTCTTTCATATCTTTTGCAATATAAAAATATCTTAACAGGATTTCTATTCACATGATGTTGTATAACATCAGTATAAATCGGTGTAAATGTTTAAATCCCCCAGGTTTTAAGTTGAATTGCCATTTTGTCTATTTAATTAGCTATGTAAAATACCATAACATGGGAAACTGGATGCCAAAGCGTATCTATTGAAAAAGAGGAAAAATGTCACATTTTTCCCTGGCTGGATGGTTGATTTAATTGGATAGTTTGAATTTTACTGAGATAGAAAGGAAGAAGTAAGCAGGTTAAATTTTTAAAAATATCTCAGTGTCAGTTATCAGTCAAGGAGATTGCTAGAGCAACTTTTCAACCGTCAGGCAAATATATGACTACAATGAGCAGAAATTTGTAACTGTGCCATTCAAATTATTGCTGAGTTACAAAACATAATTAAGTAGCTTAACTGGAAGATGAGTGTGTATTTCTGTTCCATTTTTACAGATGCAAAAGTTGTTTCATGTCTTTAACAATTATGCGAGAAAATGTTATTTTTTAAATGTCGAGAATTTTGTTTTGTTTTTTGTTCTCTAGGAATATGAAAGATACCTAAGAGTTAAAAATCTTACAAGGGAACATAAGATTTTTGTTTGCAACATACTGTTTCTCTGAAGAGTACCAGTTGGAATCAAGATCAGAATGAATTGCTGCTTATTGCTGCCTTTTATGTTGGGAATTCCTCTCCTATTGCCTTGCCTTATAGCAACAGAAAACTCTAAAACAGAGGAAGTTAAGCACCCAGCGGGATCTCATTTGAGAGTGAGGCGGGGCTGGATGTGGAACCAGTTTTTTGTACCAGAAGAAATGAATAAGACTAGACATCACATTGGCCAGGTACTGATTTTCTGAAAGTGCTACAGGAAATAACCTTGTAAATCTGATCGAAAGAGTGGAGGAGGCTTTGGTATTTGATGAATTCTCCGTTTTTCTTAGTGGAACCATTAGAAAGCTTCAAACACCAGCATAATTGATTGTTATATTTGCAAGCACCTAAAATAGTCGCAAAAACTTGAAGAAGAGGGAAAGCTCTGGTTTTTAAATTTCACTTTAACCTCATACAAAATTGCAGCATTTATCAACATCTGGAAATGTGATGATGTTATTTTTGGTAATGGATCAAAGCCACCACACGGAGAACAGTAATGTTTACAAACGGTATTTAGCTTGATTTTCCATTATGCTAAGTAGGTGTTGATTTACCCCTCATTAATTTTTAATGAAGCAGATTAATACCAAGTCCTTTTACAGTTATGTAGCTTCAAGAGCCTACACACTTCATTTGATTAGTGAAGTTGACGTAAAACAAATAATTATTTCATTTTCTTATAAGAATACATTTTAAGAAAATTTCCTTAATGAGACAAAACATTTCCTATTTATGTTTTTAGGTTTTGCTATTATTTGATTTTCTTCAGACAGAGGTAGTTATAATATCATGTCCTTCTCTGTAAGGCTCTTTCTCTGGATGAATGTACTGAAATAAGTTTAACCACTAATTAACTGACACTAAAATTTAATTGGGCCCAAAGTGTGAAACACTCAAAATTTATTAACTCTCTTTTTCCAGCCCTTTTAGGAGAGCTGCAGTGTTAGTGTGTTGTCTGGATTCCATATGGGTTCATCTGTCCCATCAGCCAAATATATGAGTACATTCATCCAAAGGCCTAGATTAGGGTTTTAGGCAAACAGATTTCAATTGCGCGCGCGCGTATGCACCCGCACGCGCGTGTGCCTGCCTGCTATAAGTAATATTTCTCATCCCTTTTTATTTTCTAAGATAACTCCAGGTAAAGCACAGGCAGAACAGTGTGAGGTCCGTTGTTAAGTGTCTGCTAGTTACCTGAGTCTCTAGCCATATTTACAGTGGGCTCCACAGACCCCCATAGGCTCTCCCACCACTGAATAAGGAGACATGCTACTATTGGCAGGCGAATGTTAGTGGTAAGGGTCTACAGGGAAGTGCATCAATGCAGTCAGAACAGGGACTAGTCACTGAATAACTCACATTTTCTGGGTTTTGTTTTTCTGCTCCCTACACATATCTCCCATTACCTCCTTTCATATAGCGGTTTATTTTGCTTCTTTTTCATTCTGTAAAAATATTTATGAAAATATTCTAACAGATTCGTTTCCTCTAAACAGCCTCATTAAGCTTAAACCACATGCAGGTAACTGGTTTAAAATAGAGTAATAATGAATATGTACATGCTTATAATAATAGAGCTGGTAAAAATAAAATGTAGTTGATGTGTCCAAAATAACTTTCTTTTTGATCTTTTTGTTAAAAGAGATTACATTTGGAAAGCACAATTAGGTAAAAATTTAGTCATATTGATTTGCCAAATTGATAATAACTATGTAATTGAAAAAATATTTTTGAATGGAAATACAGAAAATTTTATAACACTAGAATCCACAAAATTGAAATGTGTTTAACTTATGCATTTTGTGACAACAGGAGGAAGATGTTCAATATTTTTTTAATTAAATATGGGTCCTTAAAAAGATCAAGCTCACTGATCTATGAAAATTAACATGAATGTACTTGAAATACATTTATTCATGACTGAATTTGACTTGTCTTCATTCTAACATTCAAATTTTCAAACTACATTGAAATAATATTTGGAAACCAGGGGCTATGCATTGCTTTCATTTGGTATACTTATTGGAGAATACATTTGTTTTCCACAATTTCTTATCACTGGGGCATGGGGATTTCACTTTTATGAGTAATGAAGGACTTTCAAATTTTGAAAGCTGTAACTCTTTTTTATTATCTTTTTATTAGCTCCAATTTGGTTCTTTCATTGTAGAGCAGTGATGTTCAACACATTATTAAAATTAGTTATTTTAGATATCTTTAGATATTCTCCACAATCACATAGAAAAAATTATTAATTAGTCCAGAATAATATATTGTACTTCAAGCTATCAGAAAAATTATGAAACTAAGGTTGTATTTTTTGGCTAACTTTGTAAATTTTCAGAGAAGCTCTTACTTTGCAGAAGGGTATATTCATAAATGGTGAATCAAGAAAACCATGGATTCACAATAATTAAGAGGTTATTCTCTAATGCTTCCTTTCTTTATGTAAAAATAAGTTGGATATGAAAAATCATACAATGTTACCTATATCATGACATCTTTTTCATATATAAAATTCAAAATTCCATTCACACTATGAATAATGAACAAATTTACTTTGCTCTTAAATAAATAAAATAGTGAGGACAAAAGAAGTACATTTGAGAACTGAGTGACCTATGTTGGAAAGGAAGAGTTAGAGTTAATTTGGCTAAAACTCAAGGACTAAAAGACCATGTTAGGTACTGGTTTGCAGGGGAGGATCTGAGATCAAACAGGCCTTTTGGTGTAAATCATAATTCTACCCCAAAACCATGTGACGCTGTGAAAGTTTTTAAAATTTTCAGTCTCATTTTCCTTCTCTATTGAAAGAATTTATTATATCAATTATGTGTATTTTACAATGAATGCATGAGGATTAATTGAGAAAACTAATATAAAGTAATTTGTAGATTTTATGGATGATTGAGATTATTATCATCTTCTCAACATGCTCCCTAATTTTCTTACTAATATTTCCATGTTTTCTATGTGTTTTTAGCCTAGAGATAGAACATCACTGTTTAAATTTATTTTAGATCATTACCTCTCTGTCTCTAGGCCCCCATCTAATATAAATATTTGAGAGTATGGTTTTAGTGACTAAAAATGTAATCATATGGAGTAAACACGAACCAACTTTTTTGTGCATAGTGTATAAAAGGCGCTTTGTTTTTCAATCATTATAGTTTCTAATTAGAATCATCTGTTTAGAGTAATGAAATTTGTATAGCACTTTATGTTGAAAATTCAAAGACTTCTCTGCCTGGTGATAGATTTTAATCTTAAACTTAACATTTTACCTCACTTAATATAATATGGGAATTATATGGAATTTTTAACTTAGGGAATAATTAACAGACATGAAGATGCAATGATTAAAATTTGTCTTAACATGTTTGGAAAGTAAATTATCTCTCTTTGCACTTGCAGCTAAGATCTGATTTAGACAATGGAAACAACTCTTTCCAGTACAAGCTTTTGGGAGCTGGAGCTGGAAGTATTTTTGTCATTGATGAAAGAACAGGTGACATATATGCTGTACAGAAGCTTGATAGAGAGGAACGGTCCCTCTACACTCTAAGAGCCCAGGTAATAGACACCACTACTGGAAGGGCTATGGAACCTGAGTCTGAGTTTGTCATCAGAGTGTCGGATATCAATGACAATGAACCAAAATTCCTAGATGAACCTTATGAGGCCATTGTACCAGAGATGTCTCCAGAAGGTATTGCATATTAATTTACGTCAAAGATGTACCTATTAACAATGAAAGCAGATTTAAAATTTCGAGCATATGTTTTGGAAGTGAATTATTTACCATTCTACACGGGTACTTCCTTCTGCAAATGTGTTAAGTAAAATATTTGAAAAATTAGACTAATGATTAAAATCTTGTAAATAATCATACTATATATTAATAAGTAATTTGTCTTGTTAAAATATAATTTCAGTCTTCAATAGAAAGAAACGTTTATTTGAGTATACATAAAATTCTTTAGCTTGTTCACTTATTGGTTTCTTCAATAAAATAATTTACTTTCCAAAACAAACTATTCTTTTGTATCTCAAAAAATACATAAGATCATCCTGAAAGAGTCACACATAAAAACAGGAGAAACCAATTTATAAGACTAGACTCCTAGATGCATCCAAACAACGGAACATGAAAACTAAAAACAAAACAAATGGTTGAAGACCTCTGTTTAGCCATATCCATTTTTAAGTTCTTTTTCAAACCCAATGTCACTTTAATAAATATTTTAAATATAATACTTGTAGAAGAGAATGCTTTCCATGAGATGTAAATCAGACATGTCTTTCCAATAGGGGGAAAATCATGGTATGGTTATACAAAATTTGTCCACTCATTCTTTGTCAGAAAAGTTTAATAATACAACAGATAGTAAAATTTAATTCACAAAATTTACTTAAGTATGATAAACTTCAATGTGATTTAATAATTGTCATTTTTAAATTATGCTAATGTGCTTTAAAACTGCCTCACCTAAACATTTGACTCATTAGCCAGGAAGTCTAAAAATGTATATTCCATTATATATTTTCCTGATTCTTCATTTTTTTTAACATTCCAGGTAACAATTTAAAGACCTATTTCTACATGTATTCAGAACATAGGTTTTTAACAACAGCCTAAACAAATTTAGCTGTGTAGCATGTATCAAGACAAACTCTCCTTAGATATAATTGATACATTAATATTGTCCTATTTGATAGCTAGGCAGTGATATATTTCTTCTTTTTTAAAATAAATTTATTTATTTATTTTTGGCTGCACTGGGTCTTCTTTGCTGTGCGCAGGCTTTCTCTAGCTGTGGCAAGCGGGGACCGTTCTTCATTGGGGTGTGCAGGTTTCTCATTGTGGTGGCTTCTCTTATTGCGGAGCACAGGCTCTAGGTGCATGGGCTTCAGTAGTTGTGGCACGCAGCCTCAGTAGTTGTGGCTCGCGGGTTCTAGAGCACAGGCTCAGTAGTTGTGGCACACGTGCTTAGTTGCTCCGCGGCATGTGGGATCTTCCCGGACCAGGGCTTGAACCCATGTCCCATGCATTGGCAGGCGGGTTCTTAACCACTGAGCCACAGGGAAGTCCTGCAGTGATATTTCTTTTTCCCCTTTCCATTCTTCTCCTCCTCCTCCTTTCTCTCCTCCTCTTCCTCCTTCTTCTTCAACTAGCATATGTTATGGGCCTCACATGTTCTAGGAACTTTTTGTAAGACTGGGGATTCAGTTGTAAAGTAAATATACGAAGTAACGGCTAGTATGGAACTTATATTTTAGTTATAGCACACGAACAGTAAATAACTCTTTTAAATAAGCCAGGTAATATTTGACATTGTATGTTATTAAAGTGTTAAGTATGGGTAAAGTATGATGATGATTAATTGACTGGAGGAAATGGGGACATTTAGGAGGTGACATTTGAAGGAAATGATACAAAAGGGCCAGCCATGCCATGTTCTGGGGAAAAAAAAATTCCATTGCAGGGTGAGGAGAATTGCATATATCAGTATTGGAGTTATTGGCATATTGCTGGCATGGAGGGCATGACAAAGGATGAGATCCCCTTAGTAGAGAATTTAGGTAGAGAAAAGGCAAACATACAGGGTGACCGAACTGTTAGAACTTAGTTGACTGCTGAATTAGAATCAATGAGATTGGTCAGTCATGTAAGAAAAGAAACACATGAGGAGAGACGTTGCACAAGAAGACATCCTCCAACTCTGTGGAAGCTGCTTTGAGGTTGAATAAAATCAACGTTATTATTTCTCAAGCATTTGGTACAAGTTTACATGCTGCATCACCTATGTAAAATAAGTTTTTGCAATATGATATGTCTGATAAAGTGGGCATAGTCAAATATCGTCTTAAATTTATTTTTATAAAGTCCTTTGCAAAAACTAGATTTAAGATTCTAGAAAGCTGTCTAGAAAGACACAACTGATTTAAATTTTGCATGTTTGAAGAAAATCTCTCAAGGGTAATATAGGCAAACAATATCAACTATCAATGTAATGGATAGAATGCAGAATTGATATATTACAACATATTATGTTGAAGTTTATTATAGGAACAAGTAAACTGAGAAACTACTTTTATTAAAATCTGATTCTGAGACAATAATTTTTTAGAATTAAACTTTTGTTCACTTAACAGGGTAGATACCAACTGATTTAAGAGATCTTCAGGCTGCAAGAGTCCATCATTGGCTCTTTGCATTTCCAAATAGTTTGGCCATCTGTGATCAAGCTATGCTGACTCAACTCAGAGGCTCACAATGACCTTTGGATCCTTCAGTCACCAAGAGAAGGCTTTTCCCACTCTCTGGTCTACATTCCGTGCTAATTCAATTTCATGAATCTAGTCAATTTAAATTTTTAGGAGTTGCCATCAGTTATTCAATTCTAATTACAGGATGGTGTCTTAAGGTGGAATAATAGGAGTTAAGGGTGAGAGGATTCAGTATACACATATTTGTTCTGGGTTATTGGCCCTTCCCTTTACACATAATCATTGTGATCATTTTGCATTGTCACCGGTGTTCTAAAGTAGGGCGATCAGATTTCCAGTTCTACCTATGACAGCCCTACTAAACCCTATTTTTCTTTTTTCTGGCATCTTGTCCTAGAAGCATTTGTCCCTGATTTTTAATTTTTTAAAAATTTTATTAGTATCTGCATTACAACAAGCCAGAGTTAATTTGGTAGACATCTACTTTTTTAACTTGCAGTTTCTTTCATGGTGTGTGAGAAAAAGTGTGTGAGACATGTGGGCAGTGAATAAAGTTGTTTTAAGACATGGTTAAATCTGAAAGAGGGCTAGTTATAACCCAGTACCCTATATAATAAAACACAGTTAAGCTAAGAAACCTATTAAATAATGTAAATACGTATGAAGAATATCCTTCTGATGATATATTTCAGGTTAAAATAGTCTGCATAAGATACCTTTCATTAATGTACATATAGACCATTTATCCTTTAGAAATACATTTATTTCTAATATAATTTAGAGAGAATTTAATTTTTGATCCATTAATGTAATAAACCCAACTTTGTCACTTTTAGTGAGAGTACAGTAAAATGAATAAAGAGAGACTAAACAGGTTAGATTATATATGTGACATGTACCATGCTTCATACATTGATCGAGTCAGTAATGCACATTAAAGATGATACGCAACAACTAAGTGTCTGTTGCCTATATTTAACTGGTGACACAAGGAAGGGGGTACTGTGAAACAATTATTGATTATTTCCATGAAAGACACATTATTGGCCTCATAGTGATTTTTTCAACTTTGTATGCACTATAGTATAGCATACCTAACTGCGAGTGAATGCACAATTCCTCTTACACATGACAAGTCCTCATGGAAAACATAAATATACAAAATATTATCAAATATTTTTGTATTTCTCAATTGCTTTGATGTTTATTTATTATTACTATTTATTTACGTTTGACTATTTTTTGAAGATTTCTACAGTATTTAAATTACTGATTAGGAAAGTATACAGGCTTACTTCTCTCTATTGAGTTTTTTAGAAAAAACATTTAGAAAATATTTAGAGGGTTTAAAGTTGCTTAATCTGTATTTAATGAATTGTAATGTCAATAAAACTGAAACAGGAAAAAAGGAAAGACTGAAACAACTGAAGAAAATAAAATCAGATCATCAGAGTGATGTAAGAGTTGAACATTGCTAAAGTCCTTCTGAACTTAATAGGCGACATTTACAAATTATGCGTAAAAATAAAGCAAGACTTTATGCAATGAACTTTTGGAAATTCTGCTGCATATTTGTATCATCTTAATTTATTTTACATTTCTTTTTTCCATGGTAAGTTTATAGTAAGATTCACAGACACATGATTTCACACACACACGCACGCACACACACACTCACTCACTCACAAACATAAAAAGTGAATCACTGGTTAGTCATCAATGGTTCATTATCAAGCACTGTTTGAAACATTGAAACATTGTAGAATTATGCCAGTTCTGTAGGATTGCTACTTTTAATTTAAAAGTGCAGTGAGTCTTATATGGGAGAACAATAATTATTTTCCTAGAAATTGAACTCCCTAACAAATTCACATGAGAGAGTTATTCTGAATATTTATAATATCATATTTTTATCCACTAAATTTTCTGAGTTTGACTTTTTTGGACTTACCCCACACGCAAAGAAATTATTTTTTGTGACATTAATATATTACATTAAGTTTTCCATTTAGTAGAGAAAAAGGTCATGACATATTAGGACATTGAAGAGGTATGTTTTGGTTAGAAGTAAATGAAGCGTTGATTAAAATGGGCTTTAAAATAAACTGAACTGGGAAGAACAACCTAACTCCATAGCTCTTGTCTCTAGAAATGAAGTATGGGTGGTCTATGAGTCAGTGCATTTTCTTGGTCTTCCTGATTCTTATTTGTACGGTACTAAGAAATCTAAAGTCCTAATTAAGAATTTCTCTTGGTCAACAACTAACAGTACAATGATTTTGACTATTGTTACTGAAGCCAAATACAGGTGGTCTAGTTCTGCAAACTAGAGACAGGAAACCCTGATAGAAATAAATGAAATGGAGACATCATGAGGAAATGTAGGGGAAGGAAATGGATGAGTGCATAGAAGCATAGTTAAAAGAACAAGACTTCCCTATTACAAACTGATAGAAATGGTCTCTAAGAAGCCTTTTGTTGGAATAATTCTTTACGATTCCTACAGGGATATATCTATCTATTCATTTATTTAGTATTTGTATTATTGTGATATAATTGATAATATTGTGTAAGTTTAAGGCATACAATGTGCTGATTTCATACATTTATATATTGCAATGTGGTTACCACTATAGCCTTAGCTATCATTTCCATCATGTCACATGATTATCATTTCCGTGGTGAAAACATTTCAGATCTAGTCTCTTAGCAACTTTGAAGTATATAATACAGTATTGCTGACTATAATCACTATAAGGTACATAATCTCCCCAGAGCTTATTCATATTCTAACTGTAAGTTTGTACCCTTTGACAAACATCCCAATTCCCCTGCAACCAAGACCCTGGTAACCAGTAATCCACTGTCTCTGTAAGTTCTGCTTTTTTTTTTTTTTTTTTTTTTAAGATTCCTCATATAATTCATTGCATACTCTGCCTTTGACTTAGCATAATGCCCTCAAGGTCCAACCATGTTGTCTCAAATGGCAGGAATGTATTTAAAACACCTGAAACTAATGAGTGTCTACATGTTGAGTGGAGGACCATATAAAACAAGCGTTAAATAACTAACATAACAATTCTAAAACAAAACAGCAAATACTATCAATACATGCAATTGAGGACCACAGTAAAAGTTTCAACATTTTTATTACTGAAGCATAGAATGGCTTCATGTTAGAATGTGTCAGTTTATAAAATTAGATTGTAATGAAAAACTTCATAATGCTAATTTCATATAAAATCACAAGCCTATTTGATTTAGTGCCATTTGTGTTGCCATTCTTATTGACATAGAACATAGTGTTTCAAAAGATGTGGATTTCCAGCAAGACCCATAATGCTAGATTCCATGTTTACATAAAAATAATTTAAAAGCTCATTAAAGAAATATTTTTAATTTGACCATTAATTTTAAACATACAAATACTTATTTCCCATGAGTTTTATTGATTGTTACTGAATTTTAATGAGAATACTTACCTTATCAATCTGGTAGATTTTGTTTTGCACTTAAAAAAAAATCTTTAAAGGAAGTAGGCATTTTACAGAAGGGGATGAAGCAAGCCAAATAATTATGCTTATCTTCACACTATGTCGAGATCATTTCAATAATCTTTATTAATATTTTACTAATATTCTGTAATTTTTTGAGGTACAGGTCACAACATAGTTCTTTGAAGAAAACTGTTTCTAATTTCCCTTTGATTCCTCTGCTAATAACACATCTTTAAATGATCCTTAATTACGTATTGTAACGGGTTAATAGTTATATTTCATTAGATCATGGATTCACATATTTAAAACTCTATATGGTGTATGGAAATTAGGGTTATTTTGTATAAGGTTTTATTTTCTTGTCTATACAGAAAGATACTTGTTTTATAATTCAGAACAGGGAGGACTAGTCTTTTATTGCATATCATCATCCTCCTTGCTAAAGAAAGAATACCTTACAGAACTGGAATCCATTTTTCAAGAAGACCATAGACTTAATTTCTTGTAACTATGTATTTTCTCTTCAGGAACATTTGTCATCCAGGTGACAGCAAGTGATGCTGATGATCCTTCAAGTGGCAATAATGCTCGTCTCCTGTACAGCTTACGACAAGGCCAACCATATTTCTCCATTGAACCAACAACAGGTATTCCTGGAAGAAACGAAGTGCAATTCAACATGATTCTAAGGCAAAGTCAGAGCAAAAGTTCTCTGCCTACAAACATGTTGTAAAGTAGACGTGATGTTTCAATAAATAAATGGGTTGTAATGTTAAGCATTTAATTATTTTTAATCTTTTAGCTGGTTTTTCTAAGGTTGGGAGATTGGATTTTTCTCACCCATACCACAAATGATTTGTGTATGGGATATAAAACATACTTAAGGATTATTACAAATTAATTACAGAACTACAGACAACCCAATTTAAATATATGGGGAAAAGACATTTACAAACAATTGGCAAAAAATCGACAAACAAAAAGCCTGCAAGCATATTAAAATTGCTCAACCTCATTAGTCATCATGGAAATGCAAATTAAAATCACAGAGTTCCACCTGTACACCCAGCCAGAATGAGATTAAGCTGAGTTTATGGCTGGGTGTAGGAACTTAAAAAAAAAGTTCTGTATTGTATGTCTTTTTGATTCACATGAATACAACATTTGCTTTTTCTGTCCTCCAATTTCTGTTAATCAATTGAATACTTTATAAAATAAATTTTAAAATTGCTCTTATTTATTTACATCTATTAAACAGTTAAGAATTATGTGCCATTGATTGATGGACAAATATTGATTGCTTTGGTCACTACAAAGATTAAACCCATATAAATGAGCTTATTTATAGTCTCTAAAGATGAGAAAAAAAAAATACCTGAGTAACCAACGAAGAATGTGGCAAGTTCCAAAAGCAATAAAATTCTGTGATTGTTAATGAGACAAATATTATTTCCATCTTGATGACATGAAAAGCTTTAAAAAATTAAAGCATGTGTTGGGTCTTTAAGCATTTGTTATTGATTCATTCATTTAGCAAGTATTAAATAGGTCAGCCTTTATCAGTCAAGTTTCTTTTGAGAATCAGATTCTGAAAAATATGATTTGAGTGACTATATTCTTAATTCTCCCCAGGATAATACCTAGTTTCTATTATTCTGAAAGTACAGATTAAAGTTCTTTTAATACATGCAATGGATGCCTTAAGACATTCCCTTACACAATTTTGGTTGAGAAGGGTTGAATATGCAACAAGCATTGTACAGTATACTAGGTTTACAGCAGGACACCATTGCAACATTAAAAAAATAATAATAGGGCTTCCCTGGTGGCGCAGTCGTTGAGAGTCCGCCTGCCGATGCAGGGGACACGGGTTCGTGCTCCGGTCCGAGAAGATCCCACATGCCACGGAGCGGCTGGGCCCGTGGGCCATGGCCGCTGAGCCTGCGCGTCCAGAGCCTGTGCTCCGCAATGGGAGAGGCCACAACAGTGAGAGGCCCGCGTACCGCAAAAAACAAAAACAAATAATAATAATAATAAAAGGAAAGCAACAGGGACTCTTTTCTCTTGGAACTTACAAATAAATATTAAACATTTGTGTATTAATAAATACATGCACTAAGTTTGTGAATATTATGAAGTGAAATAAACAAGGTTCAATAGAAGAAAGTAAGAACTCCTTCATATTGTGTGGCCAAGGCAGAATACACTGAAACCAGAATGCTGAGCTGTGACGTGACCAAGGTGAGGAGAGCATGGAAGGCATTCTAGGTTATGGGAAGAATGTATAGGAAATTCCTGAGAAAGGAGAGTGTTTAAGCTCTTAGACTAACTAGACACCAATGTGAAAAAGCACCGAGGAGGAGACTAGAAAATGGGCTATCTGTGTAGTAGATGTGTGCTGGGTGACACTGGATCTTCACAACCATTTTGATCACTGTCTGTTCCTCCAGCCCTCACTGGAGGGCTGAGCAAATTAGCTGAACATATTGAGCAAATTAGCTAAAGCAATTAATTGTATTAATGGAGGAGCAGTAGAGCCGACAGCAAGAGAGCAAGACAATTGGAAGCCGAAGCACAGAAGTGGTAAGTTTTCGAGTGTGTAAGAGGATCTAGGAATATATGTCCTTTATCCATTCTGAAGGTAAGAAGACAGGTTGAAAATAAAGTCAGCAAAGTTAATTGAAGCCTCCATACATGGGAAGTGAAGGCCTCTGTGTTCGTCTCACTCGCTGACTAATCTCTACACCTAATACTCTAATACTATTCTCCTTTGCTAATAGGAAACACAATTCTCTGTTGAGTCACACACAGGGAGATATTAGGAGCATGTGTTTCATATATTCCATGGTTTCCATACTGATTCATATAATATAGTTGTGAAACACTTCAGTCCACAATTAAAATCTCATCATAATGTGGTCCAATTTGTCCTTCTTTTATTTTTTTACAGGTATCACAATTTTTTAATTAACACTTTTTCCCCAGACATATTTGAAGATTAGCCATTCTCTTTCTTATATTTCTATTATGTGTTCCCCAAATCTTTAGGATTACAACGCTTCTATTCACCACCTTAAATTTTTCCTAGGTTGTTTTCAGTGATGATTAACTTTTTACTAAATAATTTTATAGAAAGTGGACATTTATTACCACATTTCCATGGTCCAATATGTATATGAATATCTCTGTTGGTGGATTATGAATAACTGTGAGTCAAAAATCAGCTCTTCTTCATATATTATGACTCAAAATAAACTTAACATCACAGGTGCACAATATTTTTGCATAAATTTGGTATTATAGTTTTACATGTATCCATAATAAACTAACTTCTTCTAAGTTTAGGGGAAAAGTTAATTGTAGAGCCCTAATATTATGTTAGAGAAGAAAGCAGAAAATAAGTTGAGGTAAAAATAAGACATTCTTCTTCTCTCCCTGTGGTTTATCTTAACATAGTATTTTATTAAGATTCCACTACTATTAGTATTGTGATGGCCACTCTAAACTTTAGGCAGAGGTGGTGACTGACTGATTATTGTTGTATTTTTTTCTCCAGGGCAGCATCTAGCACATTGTAGTCGTTCAAAATGTGTCAAAAGAATGATCTTATGTTTGAATTCTTAAGAAATTAATTAGGAAGATGCCATGGTTAATAATGAAATAATAATTATAGTTTATTATGTCTTTAAAGGAGTCATAAGAATATCTTCTAAAATGGATAGAGAACTGCAAGATGAGTATTGGGTGATTATTCAAGCCAAAGACATGATTGGTCTGCCTGGAGCACTGTCTGGAACAACGAGTGTATTAATCAAACTTTCTGATGTTAATGACAATAAGCCTATATTTAAAGACAGTAAGTAAAAAGGATTCTAATAAATAATTTTTGAAAGTATGGGAAATAGCACAAACTAAGTCTTGATTTAGCAAAGTGCTTAAAGCATCTGCTTTCAGATTTAGGGTAGTGTCACTCTTTCCTCCAGATTAACTTGTTGGCAATTTTTAATTTGTACAATCAAATGAACGGTTCTTTTAATTTTCCCACAATGAAAGAGACACAGTAGCACAGTTACACTATTACTTCCTGAAAACAGCAAACTATTACCAACTTTAAAGTAACATTTCTCCCACTTAAAAAAGGAAAATCTCACAAAGCAGTCTGTGGAATGACCTGCTATATGCTACTAAGGAAGTCAAGAATCCCTTTAAAGAAAAATTATACTGAACATGCTCCTTTTTTTAATTCTAAAAAGATTTATTCTTTAGGATATTAACACCTGTGATTATTTTGTACATTTTAGCATAAATTACAAATGATATATGAATGACTAGTTCTTTGTAAGTTTTATGCAAGTTACTTCTGAAAAGTAAAGAGAAAAAACCTTATTTATATTTATATCTATGTATTTCAAATATAACTGCCAGTATTTTCTTGTGACCAAAACAATGGGGTCATCTGACTTCATCTTTCTCTCTTTTTAAAATTTATTTTATTGAGATATAGTCAATTTACAATGTTGTGTTAATTTCTACTGTACAGAAAAGTGATTGAGTTATACATATATATAATTCTTTTTGATATTCTTTTCCTTTATGGTTTATCAGAGGATACTGAATATAGTTCCCTGTACTATTCAGTAGGACATTGTTGTTTATCCATTCTATATACAATAGTTTGCATCAGCTAGCCTCAAACTCCCAATCCATCCCTCCCCCACCCCCATCCTCCTGACAACCACAAGTCTGTTCTCTATGTCTCTGAGTCTGTTTCTGTTTCATAGGTAAGTTCATTTGTGTCACATTTTAAATTCCACATATAAGTGATATCTTATGGTATTTGTCTTTCTCTTTCTGAGTTACTTCAGTTAGTATGATAATCTCTAGGTTCATCCATGTTGCTGCAAATGGCATTATTTCATTCTTTTTTATGGTTGCATAATATTCCATATCTTTCTTTTCCATTTCCACTAATGGAATGGAATTAATGCAATCCAGGCTCAGATTCTCAAAGTCAAACTGTTACCCTTAGAACTCAACTATTTGTTTTTGGACTCTACCATCTTTAATTCATACTTATATTGGGTTGGCCAAAAAGTTCGTTCAGGCTTTTTTGTAACATCTTATGGAAAAACCCAAACGAACCTTTTGGCCAACTCAATATTTATTGGTTATTTTAGGTATCAGAGAATTCTTGAGTGAAATTGAAAAACTCTTTTAATTAAATTTAATTTGGCATGGTGGAAGGATACAATAAAAATAAACCTAAGAATATTGAGAAGGTATACATATGAATAGAAATTTGGAAATTATATGTACTGGTGAAAGGACTTCCTAAGATATATTTAAGAGAAAATAATAGATACTCAAAAAGATATGAGGGAAATGTTCAGATTGCAAAATAATAAAGGGAGAGAGAGAGCAACAGAGAGAGGTATTTAGAACAAGTAATTGGTGAAAAGGGTGGGTATGGTTTTCCCGACAGCCCATAATAAAGGGAGGGTGTTATATTTAGGAGTTTTTTATGTTAATTATCTGTGCAAAATATCCTGAATTTTGTTTTTAAAGGTTTATATCGCTTGACTGTCTCTGAATCTGCATCTGTTGGGATGTCAATTGGAAAAATCATGGCATATGATAATGACATAGGAGAGAATGCAGAAATGGATTACAGCATAGAAGATGATTCAAAAACGTTCGATGTCATTACTAATAATGAGACCCAAGAAGGAATAATTATATTAAAAAAGGTAGATGCATTAAAATTATTTGTTTTGCATAATAATGCAAAATCAAATCAGAAATACATATATATTTTGTGTAACCAGTTAGTTTTTGCTTTGTTACGTAATTAAAATAAGACCCTGTGATTTAGTTTAGGGAGCAAAAGAAAAGATATATTATATGTGCTTTTACAAAAAATTCTAAGATATTTCATTTTTTAGAATATTAACATATATGATTATTACCTACATTTTAGTATTAATTACAAATAATAATATACAAATAGCTAATTATCTGTTTTATGCAAGATACTTCTGAAAACATAAAGAAAAAAGCTCAGTTATTTATATTTTATATCTATATATTTCAAATATAATTGATGAGAGAGTTAATTGTTACCGAGATCTTTTGAATTATATTGTAGAGTAGTTTTTTTTAAAAGATTTTAATACACAGGAGAAACTTTTTGAAATTATCTTAAATAACAGGAAATTAATTCTCAACTCCATATTTATACTCAGAAAAGTATACTTTTAATCCTAGATAAAAAATATAATTATTAACCCAAAACATTTTATAATAGACATAAATAACAAAATACACATAGGGATTTGCTACACAACTACTTAATGAAAATATCAGAGGGATCCAAGAACATAAATAGTAAAACCTAACTGGAAAGCAACTGAGACTTAATTTAACAACAAAAACTTTTTTTTCTTAAGTAATTCCTCGGGTCACTGATACCAGTTTTCTGTGTACACTGCATTTCTTTGCAGAGAGTAGACTTTGAGCACCAGAACCACTATCGTATTAGAGCAAAAGTTAAAAACCGCCGAGTTGATGAGCAGCTCAGGAAATACCATACTGAAGCTTCCACCACTTTCATCAAGATCCAGGTGGAAGATGTTGATGAACCTCCTGTTTTCCTCCTCCCGTATTACTTATTTGAAATCTTTGAAGGAAGCCCGTACGGATCATTTGTAGGCACCGTCTCTGCCACAGATCCAGATCAGAGGAAATCTCCTATCAGGTATGTCTGGAAGGCCAGCTTTGCATTAGTAAATGAGGGAACACAGATTAGCTTGAAAATAAAATTTCATATTAATGTAACAAGGATATATCTAGATCTGTATTTCTCTCTAAGGTACTTATAAAATTTGCAACAGTTTAAACAAGTTGAAACAGGAAGCCTCACTATTGGTTAAGATGCAGTGAAATAAGAACTTGAAAACGTGCAAGAAAGAGGCAATCACCAACTAAAATTAGATACAGTCAACTCTCTATTAATTGGGGTAAGAGGGTGAGGGAAAAGAAACCCTTGATTATGCCAAATCAGAGCAGAAACAAAGCTGATCACAATGTGGTTCATCTAAACACTGTTTAATTAAAATGATATTCAGAAATAAACTAAGCTTTTATAGGGTACTGCTAAAGGAGTAAAAATGAAGTAAGTCCAGTCAATTAGAAATAAATTTCTGTGTTGCAATTAAACAATATTTACCATCTATTAAATTAGTCTGTTATATTCAGGTAGTATATTTTCTTTCTGTTCTTTTTGTATTTGCATCATAGTTCTGGTTAAAAATAAAAGCAAAACCTTTTACATGTTTCCTTCCACCACCTTCCCTTGCTCATCCATTTTCCATACTTTACAGTCCAGGGACTTACACAAACTTCCATATATTTATTAAGGTGCTGGGTACTGCTTTGCTCTTTGGAAGGGCTACTGACACAAAGAAGAGCTTCTTTAAATTTCTGAGAGAGACGATGCTCCCACTTTTCCCCTGTAATTCCTAATTATAAAATGCTGCCTTCTAATATGTAGATACAGTTCCTATTTATTAGCAGGAACTTCAATAATGAATATAAGTATATATGTGTGTGTATATGCAAGTCAGTAAATTAATTGTTTAGATTTTAAAGAGTATATTAACCTGTTTGTTTTTCTGACAATACTAAAGAATACATAATTGTAAAAAAATGCTTTCATGATTGAATCTTTCATTATATTATTCTTTATAATAATAAAATTGTAGAAACAATTTAAATATCTAATATCAGTGGTGTAAATAAGGCAATGAATGATGAATGCTTTCTAATGATGCTTATGAACATAAATACATGGCATGATTCTTTAAAAATAATACAAAATCAAAAATAATAATAATAATACAAAATCATCAGAGTTGTATGTTTACTACAAGTAAAATATTATGTAAAATAAATGAGAAAAATAAGTGAGCACACGCAAATATTAACAGAGGTGGTGTTTTTTTGGTTTTGTTTTTTTTAAATTTAACTTATTTTTTATACAGCAGGTTCTTATTAATCATCAATTTTATACACATCAGTGTATACATGTCAATCCCAATCTCCCAATTCATCACACCACCACAGCCACCTGCCCGCCACTTTCCCTCCTTGGTGTCCATATGTTTGTTCTCTACATCTGTGTCTCAATTTCTGCCCTACAAACTGGTTCATCTGTACCATTTTTCTAGGTTCCACATACATGCGTTAATATACGATATTTGTTTTTCTCTTTCTGACTTACTTCACTCTGTATGACAGTCTCTAGGTCCATCCGCGTCTCTACAAATGACCCAGTTTCATTCCTTTTTATGGCTGAGTAATATTCCATTGTATATATGTACCACATATTCTTTATCCATTCGTCTGTTGATGGGCATTTAGGTTGTTTCCATGACCTGGCTATTGTAAATAGTGCTGCAATGAACATTGGGGTGCCTGTGTCTTTTTGAATTGTGGTTTTCTCTGGGTATATGCCCAGTAGTGGGATTGCTGGGTCATACGGTAATTCTATTTTCAGTTTTTTAAGGAACCTCCTTACTGTTCTCCATACTGGCTGTATCAATTTACATTCCCACCAACAGTGCAAGAGGGTTCCCTTTTCTCCACATCCTCTCCAGCATTTGTTGTTTGTAGATTTTCTGATGATGCCCATTCTAAGCAGTGTGAGGTGATACCTCATTGTAGTTTTGATTTGCATTTCTCTAATAACTAGTGATGTTGAGCAGCTTTTCATGTGCTTCTTGGCCATATGTATGTCTTCTTTGGAGAAATTTCTATTTAGGTCTTCTGCCCATTTATGGAATGGGTTGTTTGTTTTTTTAATATTGAGCTGCATGAGCTGTTTATATATTTTGGAGATTAATCCTTTGTCTGTTGATTCATTTGCAAATATTTTCTCCAGTTCTGAGGGTTGTCTTTTTGTTTTTTTACGGTTTCCTTTGCTGTGCAAAAGCTTTGAAGTTTCTTTAGGTCCCATTTGTTTATTTTTGTTTTTATTTCCATTACTCTAGGAGGTGGATCAAAAAAGATCTTGCTGTGATTTATGTCAAAGAGTGTTCTTCCTATGTTTTCCTCTAAGAGTTTTATAGTGCCTGATCTCACATTTAGGTCTCTAATCCATTTTGAGTTTATTTTTGTGTATGGTGTTAGGGACTGTTCTAATTTCATTCTTTTACATGTAGCTGTCCAGTTTTCCCAGCACCACTTACTGAACAGACTGTCTTTTCTCCACTGTATATCCTTGCCTCCTTTGTCATAGATTAGTTGACCATAGGTGCGTGGGTTTACCTCTTGGCTTTCTATCTTGTTCTATTGATCTATATTTCTGTTTTTGTGCCAGTACCATATTGTCTTGATTACTGTAGATTTGTAGTATAGTCTGAAGTCAGGGAGTCTGATTCCTCCAGCTCCGTTTTCTTGCCTCAATACAGCTTTGGCTTTTCAGGGTCTTTTGTGTCTACATACAGATTTTAAGATTTTTTGTTCTAGTTCTGTGAAAAATGCCATTGGTAATTTGATAGGGATAGCATTGAATCTGTAGATTGCTCTGGGTAGTATAGTCATTTTCACAATATTGATTCTTCCAATGCAAGAACATGGTATATCTCTCCATCTACTGGTATCATCTTTAGTTTCTTTCATCAGTGTCTTATAGTTTTGTGCATACAGGTCTTTGGTCTCCCTAGGTAGGTTTATTCCTAGGTATTTGATTCTTTTTGTTGCAATGGTAAATGAGAGTGTTTCCTTAATTTCTCTCTCAGATTTTTCATCATTAGTGTATAGGAATGCCAGAGATTTCTGTGCATTAATTTTGTATCCTGCAACTTTACCAAATTCATTGACTAGCTCTAGTAGTTTTCTGGTGACATCTTTAGGATTCTCTATGTATAGTATCATGGCATCTTTCACAAGTGGAAGAGGCTGTCTTTAAACATCTTTCACCAGTGCATTATAAAAGTACTTTAAAATTCTTGAAAGATCTGGTGGAGTTGCACCTACTTGGGAATCTCTAGGCTTTGTATATGGGCTTGGCTATTATGTGCCTCAGTTTTTCTTCTGGGAAGTGGGAATAGTAGAGGCGTACAAAGATTAAGAACCTGATATAAAGACATCCTTATATGTATGGAAGAATCTTTTGTTTCTATCATTCTGTCAAGAGCTCTTAGCAATGAGAAAACATTACATAGCCACATTCTATTCACTCAACATTTTTAGAGGAATGAAGAGTCTTTAAAAAAGGAACTGTGAAGCAAACCAAAGATTAAAACTTTATTTTTTAAGCTTTTTAGTTCAAGCTCTTTCTAATATGTATTACACACTTCTTTCCTTTCTTAAATGGTGTGTATTCACTATTATTTTAAATGTTACTGATGACTCAGGGTCATAATTTTTAAAAGCTTTTATAAGGAAATAATCTCAAACTTTTGGTTGGTTTTATTTGGAATGGTGTATTATAGAAACAGAATATTCTGTACCCTTACTACAAAATATTAAACTACTGTTTCGTTTTGTCAACAAATCTAAGTAGGAAATGTGACCACTTGTGGATATGTAAGCAAATTGCTTATAAAGGTTTAAAAATGAGTAGAGCTAAAACTGAATTCTTTTAAAGCTTAATTCTTTGTAGTTTCTGTTTTAATTTTCCCCTCAACACCAACCTACAAATTAGTGTGATATTTTTAGAGAACTGTCAATTCAAGATTAAAATATTCTCATCTTTTGCCACATAATTATGGTAAATCTCATTGATGTCTTATCAAAATCTTTAGGAATATATATGCAATGAGAAGGCATCACTGAACCCTAGTTATTACTCTTCTTTAATTTTAATTATTGATCATTTGCAAGCAGATAAGACATGCTGAGTACTTCAAAGTCTTCTTTCATTGTGGAATTTGAGATTATTTTCCGGGCTTTTGCATGAGAGAATTCTATTATCTGGCTTCTTTCCATGCATGATCTAATAATAGCACATTACACCTACTATCCTTACTTCCTCACTTTTAGGAGATATGTTTATATATGTATATATGTTTATATATGTATATATATAGATATGTTTATATGTGTATACACACACATATATACGTATATAAATATATGTAATAAATACATACTTTATATTTATTAGATATTATCTAATTATTTCCTTAAATAAAAACAAACATTTCTCATATGTCAGCAATCAATTAACTATAATATGATGCACAGATTTAGAAAGTAACTATGTGGTGTAACAAGGAGACTCAGCAGCCTAAACTGAGAATTTGTTTTACATTGCTTCACGGGAAAAAATAGGTTCACAAGCTCTCATTTTTACCCCCGTTTATTTGTACTTCTCTTCATTTTGCAAAAGACATTTGCCATTTCTTTTTAACCAAGTCATTCACTTATGAAAATTCTCTTCTGGGAATAAGAATGAGTGACATGTGTCTAGATCTCACACGTGTCAATTGAAATCTAGAACTGTTTTAGGTTTTTGGTGTTTTTTGTTTCTGTCTCCATTGAGTTGAATCTTAAATGTAGAATGTACCTTTCTGAAAATTGTTCAGCATTGCATTAGCTGTGTAGAGTGTGGACCTGATAATATTTTATTGCTTAAAAAGAGTGTTATACACTCTTTAAAGAGTATTATATGGGGAAAATAATTAAATTAAGGAATTATTTTTGTGTGTGCAGGTATTCTATTACCAGAAGCAAAGTGTTCAGTATTGATGACAATGGTACAGTCTTCACAACTAACCCTCTTGATCGAGAGATTAGTGCTTGGTATAACCTAAGTGTTACAGCCACAGAAAAATGTAAGTACTCATTTGGGAACCATATATTGGTTCCCCATATTTTTTAAACCAGTCAGTAATCTCTAAACATAGAGACAAAAGCTAAAGTGTTGCTGAAATTAGAATTAAATGGTATTTTATATGTCAATTCATACATGTGTATTTAATTTATTATTTTAAATTCAAAATGTCTGCAGATTCTTACTACATCTTATTTATATACTTACCACTAAATATCTTCACTTTTTATTATGGCAATAAATAATGTTTAATGCAAGAAATAAATCATGGAAAATTCAGAAAAACACAAGAAATAAACAAAAAATCCCTTGAAATTCTAAGAACTTTTAATTATATAATTATATGTTCTTACCATATTTTTCATGAATGCATTTTTAAGTCAATTTTTAAAAATTGAATATAAATTTTGTAAGTTTTTTCTAACTGGACATATAAAATATTGCCCAGTAAAATGTGTTCAAATTAAACTCATTGTGTCAGCAGTGCTGATAGTCACATCTTTAATAATCAGTAGTGACCAGTTTTTTTTCACAGAGAAGCAGATGATTCCATTTTCAGGTTGCAAAACATAGATAAAATCATCCCAGTTTAACACTTAGATTGTGTCTTCAGAATTCTCAATCAGAATTAGATCAACCATATTCATTCAGGCTCAAAAGAATAGATAGAACACAATGGAAAGGATTATCAAAATCTTCCCTATTACTTAGTCAATGGTTTTAATATAGTACAGTAAAGGACTCAATTTGTGAGTTTTCAATGTTTTAGATTGCATCCTTTCAAAACTGATTTTGCATGTTTACTTTCTTGGCTTGTTCTTTGAAAGTCTTTGAACATATATCTTACTACTCACCTTATTGAGCAGTAGGCTGATGAGACGGTGGAGTACAAAGCATCTCTTGCATACTTTTTGTCATACATTGAATAGCTCTTTGGAAACTGCAGAAGGACTGGGTCTGGGTTTTGAATTTTCTGTTTAACTAAACGATAAATGATGGGGAGCAAATGTTGCAGGGGAGTAAATGCCTGCTGCACAGAAGAAACGCCAAGGCTTTTGGTGTCAGAAAACACAAAGATGTTTGTCTAAAAGCAAGAAACTTTTATTCATTGCATATTTCTGAGAACAAATTATTTATATCATTACTTACAAGACTGCTGAGAAAGGAATTCAAATCAGTTCAAAGGAGGACTGGACATCTTTGAAAAATGTGTTTCTATGTAAAGTAGCCTTCAACTATTGAAAGAGCATGTTTTAATGAATTTATGTAAATAATTAGCCACTGTAATCTTATTTTATATATAAGGGGAATTTTTTGTAAGACTATATCATTAACTTCTGTTAAATTAGAAGTACTACAATTTAAGTTATTAAAAAGCAGAGTCTTTAAAATGTGTTATTTGTATTGTTAGACATAAATATTGTGTCCTCTTCTCTAAGAGGAAGGAAGGAAAGACTTTTCCCTAATTTTCAACAGGTAGAGTTAAGCCTCTTTTTTTTTTAAGTTTGTATTTGCCCTTATGAATTACAATTGCAAATATAATGCTTTGTGATTTTAAAGGAAAGAGCATGTAAGATTATAAATAAAAACACTGAGACCAACAAAAGAAACTCCCTCTCCCCACTCTTCAATGTATGTACCTTCCCATGGCTTTTTAAAATAAAAAAGAAAGACTTAAAATAATGATATACAAATATACAATACCTTATGCTGCAAATTGTTTTTTAGCACTTCACAAAACATCATGTATATCACTTCTAGTTAGTAGATAAATAAACTAATAGTATTTAGTGTTTATTGCTTATTTATATAAGTGATCTTCTAAATGTTTCATATGTATTAATTCATTTAATCTTTATAACAGCTCTATAAGCTTGTTACTAGTATCATTTCCATTTTACAGAAAACCAACTGAGACAAACAGTGGTAAGCATTTTTCTCAAATTGAGAACCAAGATTAAAATACATTTTTAAAGTTCATGATATTACTACATGTGTTACATTGATGCATTCATTTTTAATAAGCATACACAATTTCATAGTTTGGTGGTAATTTATTTCCCCAATCCCTTTTGGGTTACTTCCAGTTGTTTGGTTGGGATGCAAACAATTCTGGAATAAATAAATTGGATTACATAAGCTTATGTATTGGTGCCTTGGACTGTAGCATAGGTTTCCCAAACTAATGACTGGGTCAAAGATATGTGTAGTTTAACTTTTACTATCCATTGCCAGATTAGGTTCTAGAAAGAGCTAACATCCCACTATTTTTAATCCTTCCACCATCACTGGCTCTGTGTTTCATATTTAACACAAGGACTAAATCATCATTCTCCTCATTTCTGGTGAGCAAGCGCCTTTGTGAAAGTTATGATAGAGCAACACATCTCAACTGCAGGCACTTTTGCCTCCTAGTACATTTGACCATGTCTGAAGACAATTTAGATCATCACAACTAGAGTGGAGGGTGCTCATGTACCTGACTATCTCCTTTACTTTTACTACTTTTCCTCAACAGCTCCTACAGTCCATGGCAGATACAAGGCACTGGATTAACACTGGTTGAGCTGAATGTGTTGAGAACATTTTTTCTAGGCTGTATTGTTGATAAATAGATGAATTATATACCTATCCTGTCCTCAGCTTTTATTCAAGTAAAATAAAAATGTACCACGTAGCCTCTAATGCAATTTTCATGACCATTTTTCCCCTAAAGACAGCAATAGCATTCTTTATTTTCATTCCGTTTATTCAATTTGCAGACAGTATAGAACAGAGTTCTGCAGTCCCTGTGTATGTGCAAGTTCTCGATATCAATGATCATGCTCCTGAGTTCTCCGAATACTATGAGACTTACGTTTGTGAAAATGCAGTCTCTGGTCAGGTAAGAATCCATAATAAATTGCCGGCGTCAAAACATTGCCTTGTATTATATAGAATAACTTTTGCTATGTATTCCTCCCACTTTGAAATGATAAAAATAAGCGTTATTTAGCTATATTAATTTCATGCTTTAATGCTGTAAATTCTGTATAATTTAAATTTCTTTCTTTTAAAAAAATATGTAAACTTCACATTTTCTACTTCCAAATTCCTCAAATGTTTGAAAAATCTGCTAACAGTCAGGATTCAAGAGTAAATCCTTTGTACTTTGTCAGTTCAATAAAGCAAAATTATTTTTTGTGATTCCATAGAATAAATAATTTTACTTAACTTTTATTTTTCCATTCATCATGAAGATAAAGATAAAATGATATATAAAATATATCAGACATCAACACAAATGAAACTCAATTTCAAATGAATTACTAAGTATGTAAAGACTTACGAAAGCATACTCATTTTGAAATAAATTATCATTACTTCACAATTTTTTTCACACATTTTCTCATGTGGAGCTTCCCTTTTTTCATTTGTAAAATGTAGAGTTTAAATTAGATTCTTCTTTGAGTGTCTCAGTTCCAGTACACAATAACTTTACATTTTTTTAGGTATCCTATTAAATGTCATAAAACATTTTAAAAACTTATAAACTAGTTTTCAAAATACTGAATAAGTATATATACTATAAAATTAATTATTCTAAGTAGGCTTGAATTTATCAATAAAGCTAGCTGAAGACAATTTGGATTTTACATGGGTCTTAAAATGTCTTGTGAAATTTATTCAGCTAAGTCTATGCTAGAATACATTTTATTCTGGAAAGAATTTTCAAATCTTGCCTATAAGTATTTCCTAAATATTTTTAAAAATAATAAAAAATGATTATAAATATACAAATGAATTTAAACTTAAAATAACTATTTTAAATGGATTTGTACCCAGGGTTTTTGATAAAGTGAAAGGTTAACATAAAACTTTCAGAGACTCTCCACAATGCAGCACACTGTCCTCTAGATCCAAAAGCAAACTGATTTAGAAACCTGTGAACATACAACATAGGATAGAAAGATTCAAAAACAGAATGCAAGTGAACTGGGACCCATCGCTTCTATAGACACTGGGCTTAGACATCTCTTTAAACTTGGTGTTACAAATAGATCTATGCTTAAAAATTTGATATATCTAAGTTTCTCAAGCATTTCAAACATACCTGGTTACCTGGACACATCAACAAATAGGCAACTTTTAAAAAAAATCATGTAAATAATTCATGTAAATCTAATAAATGATACTTTAAATGTAGTAACTCAGTTTCCTTAAAAGTCACATAATTTGGGGAATAGTCAATTTATCTTACAATTTTCTAACCTATACATATTTACATATGTCAGGTAAATTATATTTTTACAATTATTATAAGTAGTACTATATTTTATAGTTATATATGTCAAATTTAAAGTATAAAACTAGTGTGGTTTGTTGTTTTACATACTTTACGTAAATATGAATATATTCAGAGTACCCCATTGATGGGAGAATGTAGACTCAAACTTAAAAAAAAATAGGCTTAATTTACTTCATACGCTATACATTTCTTTCTGTAAATGTCCTTGGTGGTAAGTCCACTTACCCAACAAAATTGCATGTTCAGTAGTCTTGACCAGGCTGAGTTGGGCAGAAGATTTGGGAATGCAACATGATTTACACAGTGAAAGACTTAGACCAGAGCTCTAGCTCATGGTGATAAATGCTTCTAGAATAATGCTACCTATGTCCAATGACTACACTGGAACTTTTATCCTAACTCCTCAATTGTCATTTATAATAACAATCATAATTTAAAATGTTTATAATAACCTTTTGCAACTTTTGCATCATGTGGCAAGATGGAGATATACATTCCTAGTAGGAGCTAGCTCCCTTCACTATTGCATTAGAATCCATTCATGTATTTACTGACTCAGTGGACCTTTCATTCTTTTCACAGACCCTGACTCTTAGGCAAGAACTCAGAAGTCAGTACATTTATAATATAGCAGAATAATCACCTTTTTTGAGAAATGAGTGTTTGTTTTTTCTACTCATTGCTCACTGACAGTGAAAGCATGATCATAAGAATCTTTGGACATTAGGTACAGAGGAAATAATGGCAGAAGGCAGAGAGATGAAATTTCCTACAGCACAGTTTTCTGACTTCAGTGTTAAAAAAAAACTTCAGTGGTTTTTCCAAAACTAGCACATAAAAGTGCAAAACTCCCTGGCCTCATATTTATCACTGTCTTTGATTTGGTCACAATTTTATCTACCTTGATTTAAAAAAAAAATCTTGTTCATACTCTGAACTGCTTGTTTTTTAAAACATAGATAACACTTTCTAATTTGTAGTTTTGTTCATATCAACTCTCCTTTCTGAAATATCTTCATCTAATTCTGTTTAAATTTTAACTATATTGCAGACTGAACTCAAATTTACCATAAGTAATCTAACCAATTTTAAACACATAAATAATGTTGACAATGTCCCACACATGATTCTAGCAAACACTATAGCGTTAACCCATTTAATTCTCAAGAAATATATGAGGAAAATATATTACATGGCTCATTTTCCAGGTGAAGAAACTGAGGCCCAGAGAAGTTACTTCCTAAGAAAAAACAGAGAGATATTTTATCCCAAGTGCTGGCATCAGAATCCATGCATTTCACTGTCATGTTTTTGCTCCCTATCTATACCTAGTTTGAATAGATCTTATACATTTGCCAAACAAGTTGTCTCTAGTTTTGCATGTTTTCTATATTATAAGATATTTGTGATAAATGAGCGAGTTTATTTTGATATTCTTGATAATAATAATTAGCTGAATATACGAACAGAGCATGAAGACTATGTTTCTTGAAACAATGATAGGGTATTTTTCTCTACAATTCTCTGTAGATATACATTTGAATTTATTAGCCTATATGTGATATTTAAAACTTTTAGTGTTTTTAATTAAAATTTACTCAAAGTAATACTTTGAGAAGTTTTAAAAAATCTTTTACAGCTCATATTTTTGCTGGAGAATGGCTATCTTCTTTGTTCCATGATTGCAGAGCATTTAATCTTTAGATTTATAAAAAGCAAATAGCATAATCAATCTACTTAAAAAGAAATATTCTATTGCATCCTTTTCCTTCCAGTTACATTTGGATACATTCTGTCTTCACCAATTTTCAGGATAAATCAAATAGATTTTGCTGCAAAAATTTTATAATAGATGAAAAAACACTGTCACATTTAATTTTAGCAAAACAGAACAGCCCAGATTCTCATTAAAAAATATTCTGTAAGGAAGTCCTTCCTATTGAATGACTAAAAGGATGATTACTATATTTTCTCTTTATCCTTAGAATCATATTGTTCACTCATTGATTCTTGATTTTGAAAATATTCATGTGTTCTATCTTCATCTGAGGACTCACAGTCTAAAGCTTTGCTTACATGATCAGTTTCACCATCTTCTTGAGTCTATAGTGCTGGCTTCTGCTTTTGGTATTCATCTTCTAATTCACCTAAGAACTGTGAAATATCTTCCTCTGGCAATTTTATTTTCTTTGTCATTATGAATGTAAAATTTTAAATTTGAATTTTCTACAGTTTTTAATGAAGAACAATATCAGACTAAAAAGTTAGTGTATCATTGCTTTTATATCTTTCTTGAAAGATGATGCAATACTTTGAGCAATACATTTACAAAGAAGAGAATGGTGCAATGGGAAAATTTATTTTATTGTTGCATCAACCTTCTAGACCATTCATCATACAAGTTTTATATAAGTTTTAAAAAGCACATTGGGAAAACTTTATGAGTAATGGTGAAATTTGTAGGATGATGAAATAGGCATAAAAAGAATCATATCACTAAGTTCTTATAATGTATCCTAGATCTATAAAAGTATCCAGTGTGACCATTCAGTAATTGAAGATAGGGTTAATTTATTTATTTAAAGATAAATTGATATTTCTTCATTATTTGGACACTTCTAAGAATTAAAAAAATGAAATACCAATGTTTAGAAATAAGTAAAACTGCTCAAAAAGTAACACAAATACTAATTTTTGGTTCAGTGAACTCTAAAACTATACTGAGAGTTAAACTCTGCTATGGAAGAAAAATGTCCATTGGTTGCAGTGGCATAGAGTTCTCTTGTGACTTGCTAAGAGTTTACATGTAAACCAACATTGAAAATCTATGAAATTCTATATTTTTATAATTTTAGAGATGTGTATGTTATGCTTCAAAAATTTATGTAACTTTTTCAGCATCATATAGCTTATAAGTGGTTAAGCAGGAATTATCCTTTGTATCAATCTCCAAGAATGATGCTCATTTTAACTATGCCCTTCTAATCATAAAGACTAGCTATCCTTAGATTACTTGCTCAATCCAAAGAGAAATAGGAAAAACGTTTTTCTCTTTCTGTACTCATAAGTAATTACATTTACAAGTTTAAGGACAAAAATTAAAATAAGGTCAATACAGCTGATCCTCACCTCCTTCCCGGAATGTGTACTGCTCAAATTCAGAATAAGTCACATTGATCAGCCCTATATTACAATCAGTTTCCTTTAAGGAGGAAGGCCAGAAATCATCAAATAGTTCTTAGAGGGCTCATAGATGTCACTGTCAAACCTAGGAGTTTTTCCCAGGTCTATATGTACCTGAAAGAATGGTACATAGCATGGGTACCTATAATGTTCTTCCACTCAAATTCAAATGGACTCCAAAAATTCCCACTGGCACTGCTACATACACTATGATTTATGAATTGAAATCAGTTCAATGGACGGACAATTTGAGTTCTGCCAATATGTGCAACATTACCATACGTACTTTCTTCCTAGCACATGGCAATGACCTTACTTTAATAACATGGAAAAAGAAAAAATACTATGGGCATTAGGGCTATCATGGCTCCTGGATTGTCACGGTTTCCCCCATGTTTTCTTAGATGTTACATGTGGAATCAGACTAACTTACACTCATATTTCTGGTCTGAAATTTACTGGGTAGGCTTCCTTCAAGTACAACTAAAACAAAGCACCAAATATTAATACATACCTCCCAGGGTACCAATACAAACTTTCAAAAGTGCTGTTAATTTCTTACTCATTCCTAAAAGTTTGATAGTAATGTGTGAACGTTAAAACTTAATGGATTAAGCTCTCAGAAAATATTTGCTTTAAAAGATAGTAAAGCATATCTTGTGTAACTGAATGGTTTTTATGTAGAAACCATAATTAGTTTAAGTTTTATATCTATATAAATAAGTTTCATAAAAACATTACAAAGGGTAGTAAAAGTTACTTGTTTATCATAATCTTGACAACAAAACCAAATGGTGCTGATAAGTGAAATATTGTTAAGAGCATTCTGTTTAAAATTTTTCAGAGGGAATTTTTTTTATTAAAAATAAAGAATAAATAATCAATAAAATAAGGAAGTGGCTGCACCATCAAAACATAAAATGAGAACTGTACATGTCACATAGTGTAAATTCTGGCTTAAGCCGAGAGAAGATGAAGAAACAGCATATACTTCCCCAGATGGCAAACATTGGGTTGTGAAAGCAGAGAGGAAAGAATCTCACCTTTTGATTGCAGTTGAGAAAGGGAATGTAATGAGAAAGAGGAACCTTTTGCAATACACCTCTCAGCCTGAGGTTCCCCAAAGTTAATTGCTAAGAATAAAATATAGAGAATATGTAATCTAGAAAATATTGGAGTAAGAAACATAAAACTTCTTAATAGTAAAATCTGAGGGGAGACTTTGTGCCAAGGACAATAGACTTGGTGTGAATTTGTTTATACTAAGAATCCCAAAGTGAAGTTCACTCTTTTTTCTCCCACACACTCTCCTTCCCCACACCACACACACAAAGAAAAGTCCTCTTTGATGTTCAAAAAACCCAGAGCCATGCTAGTTTAAAAAATAAATACATGTGTGTTTGCATGGGTACACATACATACACTCAAGTAAAAACAAAAGAAAAGAATGTAAGCAATCTATATCACAGATTTATAAATGGGCAATGTTAAGAAAAATTTATCTTGAGAATTTGTATCCGTTTCTGTGTACTTTAGACACGACCTATTAGTCTTTGATTGCTTTCATCGTTTTTGGTACAGCAATATGTTCTAGGCTCTGCCACTTACCAATTTATTGCTTCCTAGCTGCACATTCATCCTTCACTACCTGCTTAAAAAGAACTGGCACTGTGAAACTATGATAATGGATTGGCCCATTAGAGCATCTTTTATTGTGAGTGCAAGGTTGAGTCTTGTCAATAAAGGGCACTGAATGCACATTGCAGGAGGAAAAGGGCTCCTCTTCCTGGTTCTATGTGTGTAGCATTTTTGCTTTTCCCTTTCTCATGCTGAACGGTTGACCAGCTAACTGGATGTGTGGAAATACATGTATTGCTTTGCCTAGCCACAAGTATGGTTCCCAAAGTCCCAAATGTACATTCCCTTGGCAACCGTAGGACTCCAGCCCAGGCCAGAGGAGGTCTTACAGCCCTGCCAGTGTCGTCACTGTGTGCTCCAGGCCTTGCACCTGCAGTGGTCTCCCAATTCCCTCTACATTTCCAACCACCAGCCCACTTGTACCCTGGAGGATTATCCATGTTTGCCTGGAGAATGTGGACTGGTTCTAGCCCAGTAAATTCCTTTGCCCTGCGTGCAAGATGCCGCAACCACACCTCCTCCAAGGACATCTGAAGCTTGTCTCCCTTCCACATTTTTCTGTCCTTAGGTGATCTCACTGAACCCCAGAGTACCCTTTGGAGTTCTCATTACATCTTTATAGTTACTCCCCTATTATAGCTTAATAATTCTTTATAGTAAACTTCCTTCATTTAAATTACTGTCTCTCTCAATTGGAAATAGACTGATACATAGGATCATTTTATATTTCCTGTTCAAGATCTCAAATCAGTTATTTTTCCAAGATTCTGTGATATTTTTAGTGGAGAATTATAGAAAATGTAGATGCAATATCTAAATAAAATTGGGATATCTGTCCATGTAAACCAAGGAAAACCCTGCTCTCTCTTTCTCTTACCCTACTATCTTAGCTCTCTTCTTCTCTCTCTCTCATATTTCTAATAGTATTGAAGACCACTGTAAGGAAAACTCCATCTCATTTTGTTATTTCTTTGCAAGTTTCTTTATTTTCTTCAGTTATGTACAATTAATATATTTTAGAGAAAGATACGTATGATAATTTTCAGAGGTCCTCTTTAATTAGAACACTTATAAATATTTAGAGGTAAATAATTTTTTCTCAAATTGCAAAAGATAATCCCACTTATATTTCAGCACTAGTTAGGATAGTTCTGCCATAAATGTGTGTACAATATATATGTATACAGCTATGGCAAATAACGTGGGCTTTTTGACCAAAATACTTCATCTAAATGTCTAATAGAGACTTGAATCCTAGGACTAGTACAAGACTCTCTATTCTTAAATGTAATAGAATTAATATGAAAAATATTATAAGGTGATGATACCCAAAAGATAAAAAATCAATTTTACATAACACACACTCTCAGAAACTTAAAAGACAAAGGATGAAGAAGCAAATTCTATTTAAAAAATAAAATGATTGAAAACAGTGTCAAATTTAGTAAATGTTTTCCATTACAAGTAAATATATTCACAAATCCTATACATTTTTGGTATATCAATAAATTTTAATTAAAAATAAAGGCAAAAGATAGAGGGAAAATAATTATTTGCAAAAACTGAAAAAAAAAGTGCTTCTGTTATTAACATATAAGAGGGCATGCTGATTGATAAGAAATCTTCTTATTAAAAGCTGGTTCCTTGATACTGCTGTAGTAACTGTCTTTTGGAAATACTATGAATAAATTTGTCAATAAATAAATATCCAGGTACTTTGTATCCAAAACAGATGACATGTCAATGATTTGTCAATGTGAATGTTTTCTCTAGAATATAGTGGTCCTATTGAAGTTTATCCAAATCATTTTCTATAATATGTATTACTATAAATTAATCTATTTTTCATTTTTATCAAAACCACATTTTACTGTATAGTCTTTTATAATAGAATCTACTACTAATATTCATAGGAAGTGAACATTTTTAATAAATTGATTTATAGAAAACATATTTGTAAATTACTTATGACTATAGAAATACCAAGTGAGTATATAAAAATGAGTATAAAATATAATTTAAGCATATAGATAATTTTACTTAATTTAGGAAAAACAAACAAAATGAAAGATGTTTTGGAATACCAATTACCTAATAAATCACCTTAAAACCAATAAAAGAAAAGCATTCTTTCTAATTAGCTCTTAGATTATTAGAACAACCAGACTAATGAGTCTTGAAGTAGCACAATTTGAAACAATTAGATTCCAGAACAATCAGTGTCATCCTGTAAAAGCAACATTTTCCCTTATCTTTATTTTGACATCAAGATTATCAAATTTTTAAAACTTGGGTTCAAAAACAATTAGGGAAAAATGCTTTGAATTGTGAAACTTGTTTTTTAAAGCTTATAATGTGACTATGTGTATAAGAATTCATGAGATTTTCCATGAGCTTTGCTGGTTCGTTTTTTGTAGTGCAGATCTATGAATAGGTAGGAAGGGCAAAAGTATCGCATTTTAAAATTATTAAAAATTTTCCAAACAAATTTCAACCAATATATCTATTTCTTAAAACCATGTTCTATTATATATACAATATTTTCTTGATTATCTCAAATCGGGATTTGATTGTTTTACAAACATTGGTAATTTGTTAATGAATTTATTTTGAGATACTGAAGATTGCTTAACTGTGCTAGAACGTCAGAAAACGAAACAACAAGCCATTTTCTTTCCAGCTAATTATCATTCTTGGCATCAAAGTGACCACAGAGTCAAAAAAAGAAGTATTTATTAACTCAGGCTTCTCTAGGTTTTTTTTCTTTTTTTTGAGTGGCATTGTCTACTACATTTTTTTTTTTTTTTTTTCGGTACACGGGCCTCCCACCGCTGCGGCCTCTCCTGTTGCGGAGCACAGGCTCCGGACACGCAGGCCCAGAGGCCATGGCCCACGGGCCCAGCCGCTCCGCGGCATGTGGGATCCTCCCGGACTGGGGCACGAACCAACGTTCCCCGCACCGGCCGGCGGACTCCCAACCACTGCACCACCAGGGAAGCCCTCTACTACACTTTTAATTTAGTCTTAAGCAATACATGTACACAGCTTTCCAATGATAACTGTGTGTATTTGTGTAAGTTTGATGGATTTGCTTCTCTTAGCATTTGAGAAAAAATGAAAAGGATAGCAAAATAATTTTTCTTCCCTTTATTCTCTACCTGTTGTCCTTTGTTTTTTATTTGTTGTGTCTTGTTTTGTTTCATGTTTTTGAGAGACAAAGTGGTCCTTTAGAGAGGATTGCAATGAACGTTTGTTTTCTAGTGTTAATTTGGGGCATGGTATGGACTGATTGGTATTTTTTATTGTCTAAAAATCAGTTATGTAATTCAAATATGTTTCCCCTCCTGTGGGAATGAAACATCAATAACGACAGTTAAGCAGCAATAATAGAAAGATCGCCTGGCGTGATAGCAAGAGAACTTGACTAAACTCATCCACACTAACTGATTTCAGTGATAATCTAACCATGCTGAATACTGGTCTCCTCATATGAAAAAGAATGATACAACTTTTGCTCTACAAAAGGGTTAGTAAAGATAAAATACTTTAAAAATACTATTAAATGAGAAAATTGGTAGGATTGAACTTTATTCAAAGTAATTTTGTAAATACTAACAGCAGCAAACATTTAAGAGTAGTGTCATACATTACAAGTTCTTAACATGGGGCCCATACCTTCTAAAGAGATTCTGATGAGCTATGAGTCGTCTGTGCACACTGGATAGTGCATAGAAACAACACTGTCACTGTGTATGCAGATGAGGGTGGAAGCAGGTCAATGTCTCTCATTCAATGCTTAAAGGAAACCATTACTTATAAAATAAAAATTGAAAGTTACAAAAACCAATATAAACATATTATTGATGTTCGTTTTTTTTTTTTTTGGAGTTTTTTTGGTCAGATTCTTGATTTATTTTGATTGGTTTGAAACATTAAGCTTTTTTTAAATCTCTGGAGTAATAATTCAATAAATTGCATTTATCATTTTTCTTTAAGTTAATATTTGTTTACCAAATTATTTTATTTCAAAACTATTGTTTGAAAGACAATGAAATGATACCTTTGAGAATGCAAATCAAGAAAAAGAAAGAATAATTAGATAAATAGGAGTAAAAATTAAATCCCTGTTTTATAATATGATATTTGTGTGTTCAAATAATTTGAAAATCTGGATGATATGAGCAGTATTGGGGAGAAGATACACAAATACATTTAAATTCTCAAGTCTTTTCAACAAATTTTACTGTTGCAAATGGGTATTCATAGGGAGGAAATGGAAAACTCTACCTTAACCTCACACCTTATACAAAGATTATTTCAAAATGTATCATATATTTAAATGTCAACCTAAAGCAACAAAACTTTTAGAAGCAGAGGAGAAGAAATTCTCTTCTATGGCTACGCAAAGAGTTCTTAAATATGTCACCAAAAGCCCAATCCATAAGAGAAAACATATTCAGTATTTTTAGGAGAATAACAAAACAATATTTTAAAACCTATTAATATTTTCCTTAGATATAGTGATATAGTATACACGTAATGTAAAAATATGTGTAAACTTTTCATTTGATGCTAAGAAGTCCTTTGAGAAAAACTTAAATTTTGGATTACAAATAAAATGAGTCAAAATGCAGACATAATATAAATAGTAAGAATGAAATAGTGTACTCAAATCAATAGTCAAAATCTCACTTAATACTGAAACACACATGGTAGCATAATTTAAAACAGTAATGAGAAAGGAATTCCTGCTTTCCACACTATCAATGCATAGTGTTCTGAAGCTTAGGTCCACACAATAATATATAAAATACATACAAAACAGAGTTACTGGAAAGAAGAAAATTTATTTGAGAAGATAAGATTATCTAGTGAAATACTGACAAATAAATATGACAGAATTTTAAATTTTCTTAAAGGCACATTTAAAAATATTTTTAAAAGAGGAGAGGTTGCTATCCAACAGGCATAAGGTTTCCATTAAGCTGGGTGAATAAGCTCTAGAAATCTGCATGCGACATTGTCTCTGTAGTTAGCGATACTTAAAAATGTGTTAAGAGGGTCGATCTCATGTCAAGTGCTCTTATCACAAGTAAAGTTTTTAGTATGTCAAAGAGAAACTGATGAAATTAATTTTAATATTTATTTGACACAATATATACAGAATATTGTGATTTTCACATGTAATGAATTAAAAATCAAAAGGGATATATTTTATATGTTTTCTCATACTATGAAAATCACTCCCATCCCATTTCCCACGGGCTCAAACAGCTGGACAAGATGACAAGTTAAAAGGTCTCCTATATCTATCTGCTTTGGGTAGATAATAACATTCATTATAGAAAATCAAAATACCAGAATAGCTGCACTGTATTCTGGAGGAAATCAGACATTTCCTTAATGACCTATGTGGGTAAACAGAAGTTTTATTTCTCTTCTTAGTGTGTAAATGGCCAGAATGGGGAGGAGAGGAAGGAGAAAATTTTTCATTGGTTTGCAAAAGGTGAATATAATAAATGAGCTGACATTAGGGCAATTTGTCTTTTCTGTTTGGTGTAAATAGTTATTTTTCAAATTAATGATTCCCATTATCTTGACTTATACCAAATCTCTTTTCCAGAAGTAAAGTGTAATAGCAGTGATTTTTAGATTCTTTCATACCAATACACTGTCTAATGTAAAAACATTTACATTGTCTCCATGTAAAAGTATTCTTTTGACTAAATTTCTGTGATCCCACAGTGTGATCCCTGGTTTCTCTTCATCTTCCTTTCTCTCTTGTGTCCTATACTTTTCATTTTTTTCAGACTCACTCTTCCTGCTATCCTCCACAAATATGTCTTAAATACAGTTCATATTCAAGTGACTTCTAGATCTTTATGCCAGTTCTTTCTCTTGTATTTTAAGCTATAGGTCCAACTAATTAGATAAAATACTTACTCGGGTGTCCTATGGTCACACCAGATTTGTTCCCGCCTTTTTTTTACAGTGTCCCCAGCAAAATTACTACAGTTCACCAAGTCGTGCAAGAAAGACAAATGGATATTATCGTTAATTCTTTCTAGGCTTTTATTCTTTATATCCAATCAATCATTAAGTTCAGTTGATTCCATCTCCTAAATTTTTCTGTCATCTCTCATCGTACCCTATCCCCACTCTTACTAAGCTCACAAGGGCCAGCAACACTTGCGCAGTGAACCTTAGCTCTGCTGAGGGACGTTCCTGTAAAATCAAATGTTGAATTACCCGATCTCACAGCCGACATGCAGAGATATACTACGGTTGTTCATTAGTTATCGTTAGGTAAGCCTGTAGGCACGTAAACCGCTTCTATGACAGTCAGTTTTAAGTTTTGCGGCAATGGTCAGAAGAATATATTGTGTGCCTTCTTAGAAATGATAAAAAGACCTTACTTTGGTGACATCGACCTACCCTTAGAGAAAATTGGGCACCTGGGAAACTGTATCTCCATCTGGAAGCATGTTGTACCATCTTCAGTTTATGCAAACACTTCAGTAATTTATATGTACTTTCTCATTTAAAATAACTTACATCCTATCACTGATTGTTGCTGTCTTTTTGTATAGCACATCCAGGAGTTTTGTTTACCAACCGGTTGCTCCCAAGCTTGCTAACTAGGTCTTCTATTTTCATACCCACACTAAGGATGTCCATAGAATGAGCCTTTTAAAATGCAAAACTTCCCCCAATAATTTGGGATTCTAAATAAAAATACTTTTGTCTTTCCCAGTTTAAAACTTGTGAGTGGCCATTGGTGTGAAGTCCAAACTCTGTAAAATGCCCTCCTTAAATAAATGTTTGTGTGGCCACCAATCAACTCTGAAGTAAAATCTAATTTCAGTTTAGATGCCAGGTCCTCTGACCCCAAAAGTTTAAGTATTATGTACTTTAGGTGTTTTATTATATGCTTTTATTCTGTACTTTAGGTATTAGGTCCTTACTCAACACTCTAAGTTTGCAGTCCTGCTTCTACCTCTATTCCACTAGAATGTAAACAGTGGTGAGAGAGACACTCTTGACCCCAGCCACCATGGGACATCCAGACCTGAGATGACATGGCATGTTCCAAGTGTCAATGAAATATTTGTTAAATGGATACATTTGGGATATTAATTAGATATTTTTATAATTTAATTTTTAATTTATATATGATGTTATGTGAATTTATAAAGAATGATTAAAATTTAATTTGTCAAAGGAAAATAAAAAATAAATATATTGAGATAAAAATCTAATAATGTATAATTTATAACAGAATATGGGTAGATTTCTACAAGTTAATGGCAAAACATTGCAATATCTACGGCTTTTAAATACATCTAATAAAATTTTGTGAAAACTTATTTTTTTAAAACAGAGTAGCTCTGCCTCTGTCTAGGACCAAAATATTAGAATATCATGAGCATCTCAACATTTTTCCCCTAAAAACATTCTAAACAAAGAAAGAAAACAGACTACAGACTCAGTTATCTTGTGGCTCTATTATTTTATTAATTAGCACTTTGACCCTTTGAACAGGTGTTCAACAACCTTTTTGAATTCCATAGATTTATTTTGTCAAACAGATCTGATTTGGAAGTACTATAAGAAGTGACGGTCTTAACTAGATAAGCAATTTTGATAAGATTTTTAAACATCCTTCCACATATTCCTTCACTGCAACTCCCATTTTTTGGTTAATTAATATAGCTTGCATTGAGAGAAATTATTTATTAAGCACATTTCAGGGAATTAATAATTTACATCAATTGATACTCAGTACCTGTGTATTGATTTATAGTTTATAATTCAATTTATAGTTCATAATAATTCAAAAATGTGTTCCTCAACTAACCTTGGAAGTAGATTTCACTGATATCTGCCATTAGAGGTAAGGAAACAGAGTCAATTGAGTTGTTTGCTCCAAATCACAGTATATAACACTTGCTTATTGACTAGCTTTCAAAAAATTGCATGTTTAACAAAGGCCATACCTATAGTTTGTGGAGAAATGAGTATTGGACTGATTTAAAATCAGGCTATTTAATCTGGGAATGACATTTTAGTAAGCTGGTCCATGGGTGCCTCTTTAAAAAAAAAAGCCGTAATGAAAGGTAATTAATAGAAGGAAAATAGTTATATGTCTTCCTTGATTATCTTTAAATATCTTACAATTTTATTTGTCAATTATATCTAAATAAAGTTGAAAAAAGGGCTCTGGGGGGCACATATACTACTCATATTTCACACCAGCTGTTGCATCAGCTTACATTCAAATTCTGACCCTGCAATTTTACCTACCTAAGATATATAACTGACTTGAAGCTTAATATAAGAAAATATAAAGTTGGGACAATGATAAGGTTTATTCCACAAGATTGTTGCAAAGATCAGCTATGGTAATATATAGAACAAACCCCGGCCAATAGGTAAGTTCTCAGTGAAAGGTGGTTATTGTTAGGTTCTCTATGCTTACAAAATATATTTCCATTGTAGACTTCAAAGTAGTATAGACAGGAAATCACATGTACTGTGTCAGAGGGAAATTGGACAAAATTCTGCCCAGAGAGCAAAGAGAAATGAAAAAGCTACAGTTTCAGAATTTGTCAAACACAGCTGTTCTTTGTATGAGCTTTGCATTTTGATTTCTTTGCTTCTCTCATAAATGTATAAGGCCAGAGATAGGCTCCAGGTAAGTAGATATAAGTATATAGTTTAGAAATCTAACCAATGCAACAAATAGGGATTTTTCTTAGAATTTTATTTGAAAATTAAAATGAAAAACTTTCCATTGTTATATTAAAATAAAAAATCAATATCCTCACTCAAGGCTTGAAGGTAGGGCTTCCCTGATGGTGCAGTGGTTGAGAGTCCGCCTGCCGATGCAGGGGACATGGGTTCATGCCCCGGTCCGGGAAGATCCCACATGCCACGGAGTGGCTGGGCCCGTGAGCCATGGCTGCTAAGCCTGTGCGTCCGGAGCCTATGTTCCACAACGGGAGAGGCCACAGCAGTGAGAGGCCCGTGTACCGCAAAAAAAAAAAAAAAAGACTTGAAGGTATATTAATGTTGACCCCTTTTTAGAGATTTGCGTTTTCAAGAAAAATATACGTGTTCGAGGTTGGTTCAATAGAATTAATGATACCCACTATGTGACTGATTCTATTATGTCAGTAGGTTCCTATTTTTGTAAAGTGGTGGAACCCAATAAAACATATGGAAACCCAGTTTACAAAGCAATTTATAAGTGGAGGTATGTTCATTGAAAAAGGCAGGAGAAACCTGTACATATTCCATTTACCTATACATATGTATAGGGTAGTTTGGTGTTTTTTTAACATCTTTATTGGAGTATAATTGCTTTACAATGGTGTGTTAGTTTCTGCTTTATAAGAAAGTGAATCAGTTATACATATACATATGTTCCCATATCTCTTCCCTCTTGCGTCTCCCTCCCTCCCACCCTCCCTATCCTACCCCTCCAGGCGGTCACAAAGCACTGAGCTGATCTCCCTGTGTTATGCGGCTGCTTCCCACTAGCTATCTACCTTATGTTTGGTAGTGTATATATGTCCATGCCTCTCTCTCGCTTTGTCACAGCTCACCCTGGTAGTTTGGTTTTTAAAGTATTTTAAAATATATACAAAGTCAAAATCTCTCTAGTGTTCTTGAGCCTTCATACAGGAAAGGAAAACATTTTCAACATTTAGTCAGAGGCATGTGTCTAAAACAGAAAGTCAGGTAGTAAGATAAATTATTCCTTGTCTAAACATCAAGGCTGCATATGCCAACAAGATAAACGTGACTTTTTTTACAATTTGCTATCCATCTTAATTGAGCAAATATATATATAACAAGATTACTCACAGTATTCAGGACACTATCCTATGCAAATCCCAACAAGACAATGTTTTCCCGAAGAAAACACGTAAAAATGTGTACTGCTTATATGACAAGCACTTTGACAAGCTAAGACATTGAATCCTAAAAATGAATCCTAAAAGTTAAGTATTAGTATCTCCATTTAAAAAAAAATGTTATTGGAGCATAGTTGATTTACAATGTTGTGTTAGTTTCAGGTGTACAGCAAAGTGAATTGTCTGGCGGTCCAGTGGTTAAGAATTTGTGCTTCCAGTGGAGGGGGCACAGGTTCGATCCCTGGTTAGCGATCTAAGATCCCACATGCAAGCCGTGCAATGCGGACAAAAAAATTAAAAAGTTAAAAAAAAAAGTATCTCCAGTTTTTAAGCTTAGAAAATTAAGTGGTAAAGGCAGAATTCAGAGTATCAGACTTCCAAGTCCTTGCCCTTCGCCCTGGCTATACAAAATCTTATAATAACCCAGAATAAAATAATTATCCTCATACGATGAACATTTATTATTGTAGGCATGAATTGAATAAAAATGTTTTCTTTTATTAGATTATTTAATTAACATTACATGATTATGATTTAATTAAGAACGTGTTATGAGGGAAAAGATAAATCAATGTAGAGAAATAATGTACAAATTGCATTAGTTTCACAAGGTTCTTTATGCATGTGGGGAGATACCCTTTGAAGTGTAACGTTATAAATTATGAGTCTGTCATCTTGTAACTAAGGATATTTTTGTTTGACACATTGTTAAAAGCACTTTCATTCTAGAAAATTCAAAACAATAACTTCTATAGTCAATTTACTTTAATTTCCAGAATTAATCACAATCTCATTATTTGATCTTGACAGCACATCTCTTTTTTGACAATAATTAACTACTTGACTGACACTTTCATGTCTTGAAAGCAAAGAACTAATTGTCGTTTGTTCATAGTTGCATTATTTCACTTTTTTATGATCTGAGATACAGAGAGGGATTTATTTGACGTGGAACATTTTTCCTATAATCTTTGTGGGTCAAGGAAATCATGTACATTGCCCCTAAGCTTTAAATGCGTTACTTCCTCAAATCAATTTAAAAGCTCATTACTTTAGCAAATACTCTAGTAAGACAATAAGCTTACCACAGCTATGCTGTCAATATAAGCAGGAAATGTATAACTTCAGCAAATCATAATGGTTGGTATTCAGATAAGAAAGGGAGAAGGAAAAAAGGAAGGAAGGGAGAAATCCAGGCAGGAAGGATGGGAGGATGTTTTCTAACGAACTTAGCTTATGGAAATCTTCTCCTCTGTTAACAAGAGTTTATTTATTATGTAATATTAAAATGTTCTTTTGAAAGGAGCAAGTAAACATATATATATATATATATATATATATATTTTGTGTGTGTGTGTGTGTACGCGGACCTCTCACTGCTGTGGCCTCTCATGTTGACGCGCAGGCTCAGCGGCCATGGCTCACGGGCCCAGCCGCTCCGCGGCATGTGGGGTCTTCCCGGACCGGGGCACGAACGCATGTGCCCTGCATCGGCTGGCGGACTCTCAATCACTGCGCCACCAGGGAAGCCCCAAGTAAACATATTTTTAACCTGAAAAAATATTTTCATATTCTCCACCAGTTTGAGATATCCTCTGCAATATCCATAAAGATTTTGGTAAAGCAATTTTAATAAAAGCTAATAATAAGAAGAATATAATAATGATAATGATCATTTTTCTGAATAATAATATAAAAAACTTATCCCTATTTTTTTCTAGGTGATTCAGACCATCAGTGCAGTGGATAGAGATGAATCCATAGAAGATCACCACTTTTACTTTAATGTATCTGTGGTAGAAAATAACTCAAGTTTTACAATCATAGATAATCAAGGTAATGCCATTCACTCATAATAACTTTCTATCCATTCTTCTTCGAGAATCTTGTTTAATTTTAAGGAAATTTGTAACATTACTTTTTATACTATACCTGAAATATGATAATGTTGAGAAATACAGCAAGGTAAGGAGTGGCAATGGAAATTGGAAACAAAACTCAAAGTAGTGTCCTAGGAATATCATTTCCCCATTTCCCACTGGATTTCTTTAAATTAGAAGCACTTTTTCAAGTCATTATTGGCTATAGGCCCCTGTAAAGTCTGAATGACCTTGCAAATATAATTGCAGTTCTGACACCATGGTTCCTTTCACGCCTTCACATAACTCAAACTTCAACCCATGTCTGGGGAAGAAAATGATATATAATCATGTTAGCTTGATTGATTGAAAGATATTTGGAGTCATTAATTAGGAGCTATAAATATTTGGAATTGGCTTAAGACTATGCTTTTTCCTTCAAAACGAAGTGATTATATCAGCCTGAGAACAAAATGTTCTAAAGGATTTTGTACAGAGGGACAGAATTCCTTTTCCTTCCATATAGAAGGGAAATAACTTTTTACAAAGCCACTCTGTTCTTTTTTCCTTCACTTCAGTAAAATATTTTTTTGTCACTACATGGATTTCTATTCTAATTTTGCTTCATATCTCAAAGATATGAAACACCATAGGATTCATTACTCAAGCATCTATAACCAAACACCTGCAGCTGTCCTTCCTTACAACTGAGTTTAAGCTCCATATGAGGGGAGATCTGTTATGGGAGAATAAATGCAGACACGTTCTTTTCCTTTTGCCTTTGTCAAATTCCCCAGTGAAGGAAACTCAAATAGATTTAGGATTTAAAAAAATGCAAATATCAATATAAGAAGTAAGCTGTGGGTTAGATTTGTTTATGTAAATATAAAATAAGTTAGTGGGACAAAATAAATATATTGAAACATAAAGAGAATAATTGATTTGGTTTAATGTTTGCGATTACAAGGAATTTAATGAAATACATACCAAAAATATGTAAACTCTCTCACCTCTTCAATCTGCCTAGTGAATAAAATCACAAGAGTTTTATAGACTTCAAGTGCATGATGGAGAATTAGTTTTTAAAAGGTGATTTGGGAAAAGTCATAAGTAGGCACACATTTCAAAAGACTTCCATTTATTTGCATTTGCCTATTTCAAAGTCTTCCATTTATATATTTCCATTTATTTGTTTGTGTCTTCTAAAATTTGTTTGATTGCCACAGAAAATATTTCAGGGAATGCCAATACCAAAAATCAAAGTCAAGGGCTTCCCTGGTGACGCAGTGGTTGAGAGTCCGCCTGCCGATGCAGGGGACACGGGTTCGTGCCCCGGTCCGGGAAGATCCCGCATGCCGCGGAGCGGCTGGGCCCGTGAGCCATGGCCACTGAGCCTGCGCGTCCGGAGCCTGTGCTCCGCAACGGGAGAGGCCAGAACAGTGAGAGGCCCACGTACCGAAAAAAAAAAAAAAAAAAAAAATCAAAGTCAAGTCGGGGGGAAACACTAGTACTGAGACACAATAAACTGTCCTGGAAAAGACTATTTAGAATAATTTGGGATTGAGGGAAAAGCAATTTCAAATGTGTTGAAGTATATATTGTTTATTTTTGTTAATTTTTTGAATCTTCTGTCTAGGTGAATTAATCAGTACTACCAAGGTTTAACGATTCTCTGAAATTTAAGTAGAAAATGGGTTAATAATGTCAAAGTGAAATGAAACATTCTAATAGAATCTTTTACACCAAGTAAAATGAATTCTTTTGTCTTATTAGTAAATACATTATTTGAGATCACTTGCTGTGATAAGGAGATGACTTGAAAATCTCGTGTATTTATAGTATTTGTGAAAATAATGAGTTTCTACTAGAAAAAGCACTGTCATGAGTATTTAACTCAAATGAAACTGATACTGTCATTATAAATTTAATGCTAGTACCCCCTATTTACTATTGATATCTAATTAAAATGCTGTTTTCTTTTCTGTGTTCCACATGTACATTTCATATATTTATCAAAAAACATTTTGGAACTGATTCATATACTTTATCTAATTTTTAAATTGGGATTTAGGCAATGTCAAAATCAATAATGACTTTTTGAGTTGATCTCTTGTCTTTTTTATCAGAAATTTGCTCTTCCCTATTTGAACTTATTTGATCTCTACACTGCTGCCTCTAGTACATTTAACTGGTATGAATTTCTTTTGTATTATTGAAAAAATCATGCACATGGATTTTTGTTTTAGATAACACAGCTGTAATTTTGACTAATAGAACTGGTTTCAGCCTTCAAGAAGAGCCTGTCTTCTACGTATCCATCCTAATTGCTGACAATGGAATCCCATCACTTACAAGCACAAACACCCTTACCATACACGTCTGTGCCTGTGATGACACTGGTAGCACGCAGACCTGCAATAATAAGGATCTTATGCTTTCCATGGGATTCAAGACAGAAGTCATAATTGCTATTCTGATATGCATTATGATAATATGTGGTAAGTTGTGTGAACTGAGCATATCTTCATTTATTGACAGTAACATGATAAATATAGAAAAGAGTTAATTCCATTATAATGGTATGTGTGGGCTTGTGTGTGTGTCTGCATTTAATTGCCCTTCTTAATGTGGTACAATTCTAAAATCAAGTGGACTGAATGAAAAATAGAGTGAATATGCACTTCAGGTTGAAAATAGATGATCCTTGAATTCTATGAGTATATGAGTATACTTGTGCCCATCCTTTTAAGAGTGTTTTGGACACACACATTGTAACATATGTAGCAATATAAAAATTAGTAATAATAATGGTGAGATTCCATTGAGTGCTTATTATACTCCAGGAGACTGTCCTAAGTGCTTTACAGAAATTATGCAGTTTGATCCTCAAGATAACCTTAAGAAGTGGCGACTATTATCACCTTCATTGTGTAGATGAAGAAAGTGAAATTCCAAGAGTTATATGGTTTACAAAGGGTCATGCAGCTAGTAAATGAAGTGCTAATATTCCATAACACACCTCTATCCAACCTGATACTGCAGCTCACTGAAGCCTAGGATCATTGAGGAAGTAAATGTTAAGATGAAAAAATGTAAAAGAGAGGGTCTTACTTAAAGTGCTAAACACAAAAGAAATAGTAAAATAGCTCCACCTGTTTTTGTTTGTTTTTGTTGCTGCTGTTGTTTTCACAAGGAGATAAGTTATTCTCATTTTACGGATGAGGCAAATGAGGCCCCAAATGTTTTAGCCAGGCTTTCAAAACTACACGCATCTAGCAAAACATTTTCCCTTTCTTTAACATACCAGTATATATAATCTAAACCCTTCTCTTGCTTTCCCTCATAGCTTCATATCAAAGCCAACACAACTTTACAGAGTGTTGACAGCAATAGTATCAGCCATGGGTTCTGGAATCCCAAACTCACTGCTCAAAGGGACATACAAAATGTTTCAGGATTTGCTTTGCCTTCACTCTTCTCGTCTGTCTCAAAGCTTTCCTCTTTTACCATTCAAAGTTACCCTTCATTTCTACCTAGCTTCAGTTTTTCAAAATTATTTTTAATGATCTTTGATCACAAAACTGAATTTAGAGCTACATAGCTAGATATCAGAAGCAAGAAGTAGTAAAAACAGTACAATGTTTGCAGGATGCAAGTACTAAGTTACTCACTGGTACAGAGCTAAACCTAGTCCCGAAACCCTGCAAGTAAATACCAAGGGCAGCCTCACAGTCAAGGGCACGAGTAATACTGAGAAGGTGGGAAATCAGGGTAAACCAGTAGTCAGCAGTTTCCTGTGAAAGTTTCAAGAATACGCTCTTCAATTTTCATAGATTGAAAAATTATTTATTAGATTCCTTTCTATTTCAACCATATACCTCTGCTGTATTAAAGTACAGTGCCAGGATTCAAACACGATGGCCTTATTTCAAGAACACTATTTCAATTTCTTTAAATGTAAAATTTATATAAAATATATTCTAATGTATTTCTCTTTGTGATAATATTAATAACATTACTTCCTGTTTCAATTCTTATAGATGAAATGCTGAACAGCTACATAAGATCCAAGATTGTGTAAGGATTGGCTATCCATGAAACACACACAAACACACACATATACACACGCACTTTTCTTTAAAATTTAAAAAGACATTCTGAAATTGTTCTATTTCTACACAATGCTAAAATTATCTTATATAATTGATCGATGTGGACATACCAGTGTTATGATTCAGAAACCTGATAGGTTTGGAATTTCTGAAATTAATATGGTATAACAAAGCACGGATTCTGAACCAACTTTCTGGTTTTGAATGCCAGCTTTTTGTTTCCTAGCTGTGTGACTCTGGGTATGTGACTTAATCTCTCTGCACTTCAGTTTCCTTATCTTTAATAGAGAATTATAATAAAATACGGGTATCATAACTAATCAATGAATAAATGTAAAGCTTTCAGAAAAATGACTGGTACATACTTTGTAGTCAATAAATATTAACTTAGAAAATAATTATGCCACAGAATTTGTCTCAATGGCGAAAAACAAATCAGTTCTGTGTGCTTAACTTCCACTAACATGGATCATTGGTTACTGAGATTGGCAGATGCATATAGATTCTGCTTTGTTCCGTTTTCAATATATAAGAAAAATATAAAAATTTTAATCTTAAATTGATCATCATAAACAATTCACTATATATATATATATATTTATTATTATTATTATTATTTTTGTTTTTTTGCGGTACACGGGCCTCTCACCGCCGCGACCTCTCCCGTCGCGGAGCACAGGCTCCGGACGCGCAGGCCTAGTGGCCACGGCTCACGGGCCCAGCCGCTCCGCGGCACGCGGGATCCTCCCGGACCGGGGCACGAACCTGCGCCCCCTGCACCAGCAGGTGGACTCTCAACCACTGCGCCACCAGGGAAGCCCAATTCACTATATTTTTATGATGTTTTTCTACTTTAAACCATCAGCCAGAAAGATTGTTATACTTCCTTGTCATTCTGCAAGTCCCTTCAGTAAATTTTCAATAGCAAATATATCTTTTTGTCTTATAATCAGAAAATCGAAGCTTATGTCTTGAGCTTGTAACAGAAGCAAGAATTATATAGTTTATTATAAATAACAATATTTAACAATATCTTATATATTATGACATAATATTTATTAAATAGTACATTATATTTTTATGTATAATATATAATATAAAATATTGTAACATACAATATTTAATAATGTGTTTAGTATAAATATATAACATACTAATATATGATATTTATTATATATTATATATTTATAATATAATAGTAATATTATTGGTAATATGAAGCATATGTATTTATAATATATAATATTGTATTATATTTGTGTTAATTAATGTTCTTGTATGCTCTCTTTGACAGGGTTTATTTTTTTGAACCTAGGTCTGAAACAACGAAGGAAACAGACTCTATTTCCTGAGAAAGGTGAAGATTTCAGAGAGAATATATTCAGATATGATGATGAAGGTGGCGGAGAGGAGGATACAGAGGCATTTGACATAGTGGAGCTGCAGGGTGGCACAGTCATGCGGGAACGCAAGACTCGGAGAGCCACCAGGGTAGAGATTCGGAGCCTGTACAGGCAGTCTTTGCAGGTTGGCCCAGATAGTGCCGTATTCAGGAAATTCATTCTAGAAAAGCTCGAAGAGGCTAACACTGATCCCTGTGCCCCTCCTTTTGACTCCCTCCAGACCTATGCTTTTGAGGGGACAGGGTCCTTAGCTGGATCCCTGAGCTCTTTAGGGTCAGCAGTCTTTGATGAGGATGAAAACTATGATTACGTTAATGAATTGGGACCTCGCTTTAAAAGATTAGCATGCATGTTTGGTTCGGCTATGCAGTCAAATAATTAGGGCTTTTTTATTAATAAATTTTTTTAAATGCTAATGTGTATTTGGGCAAACTGGTAGTCTCTTGGTAAAGAGTTGTATACTCCGGTTCTTGGGAAAAAGGAAAAGACCCAATTTATAATGTTTTCTGATATTCTTGGGGTAAGTATCCCATGGTTATTTCAAGCTACCCATCCATTGTCACTGACTGCAGGTATGGGGCAGTGAAGCTAACAGTCAGCTCTCGGGTGCCAAGGCAGGCCAGCTCTAGTGTGCCCCTGAAATACTCCTCTGACATTTTTCCAATACCATCCAATACAAATTCTCAAAATTTTTGAAAGTTTAATGTGAAAAGGGCCCTGATCTAGATTGTCTTAATATTATTTCATTTATCCATTTTTAAAATCTTACAAAGTAAGAGTGAAGAGTTTATGTGTGTTAAGCTCCCGATACTCTACAGAGATAAACACCTAGGAGAATCTCAGTGGTTATATACATCTTTTAAAAACTGTTTCTTTTCTATGAATAAGCAAGCTTCTGACTGAGAGTCTATGATTCATTCTAGTTTGATATTTTAAAAATGTCATCAAGACCACATTTTAAAACTGATTTCAAATTTAGACAGATGCTTTGTATCTGTTAATTACTCAAAGATATAGTGTAAATTTGTATTCTCTTTGATATTACAGCTTTATATAAAAAAAGGGACATAGACTTTGTTTAGGAGATTTTCATATCTTATTTTCTTATGTATCCAAAATACATCTTTATCATGTCACAATACTATGATAAAACACATATCAACATTTACTGAACATTAAATTTGAACTTTAAGAAAATGGTAGAAAGTGTGAAATTTGTTAAATTTTAGTTTTTGATTTCTAATTTTATTGCTACTAAAAATAATATAAATGAAAGGAGTACTGGATTCAAACTGGAGTTATTATTCATCCTAAATGTTACGATCAGCTGCCCTGCTCTTACCATGCATAAAATAAAACATGATAAAATTCTCAGCATTTCCTTTTTTATTAAGAGATTAGACTATAACTGATTCTTCTGTGTCATTTTTTTTATTATGGAATATAAAATTAGGTACAATAGTTACTTTTATGGTAACATTATGAAGGAAGTATGCTAAGCTGCTGGACATAAAGCTTTAAGGTAACATTAGATAGTAAGATAATAAAACACTTTAATTTTAATCAACCTTGTAAGAATGATTCTCAATTATTCTATCCAAATCAAAGTGGAATTCAAAATTCACAGGTTGAACAGAAAGAAAGTAGTGAATACTGTGTCCTCAAAATAGCTTTATCTGTTCATTTTTTATTAATAGCATGTGAAACTGAGCTGAACCAAATTGACCATATATGTTCTAATCAAGTACTTCAAATAATTTTGAGCTAAAGTTGGAGTAGTTCAATAGCTACAATATATTTTTTCTCTGTACTTTAAGACAATACCATCCATACCATGTAATAGAAGAGAATTCTTTCATCAGTATCAATCAGGTACCATTATGTCAGCAACACAGATATCACCATTTTACAAAAGCCTGAGAAAATCAGACTTGAAATACAACAATTTAGGAAGATATTAAATGTAGTAGAGAGGACATAAGCTGTAGTAACTCCTGGTATATTCACATCGTTATTTACTTAGGGAAAAGTAGGAACAGTAAACAAAACAAAATTCAAAAACAAAGTAAAAACTTGCAGGTAAAAAAATGTATGGGTTGAGAGAACATTTATATTCCTATCATATGGACATAAAAATTGAAAGAGTATAGTTAGGGAAATTTTCATGAATTATTCCATGAATGGCTGTACCCTGTATTTAGAAAATAGTGCTGTATAATCTTGGTTGAACTGGAATGTATGATAAACAGCAGATGAAGCAATCCATGGAAAATAGATTAGAAAAAAAGAAATAGGGTCTTCGGAGGCTTGCAGTTAGTTCAGTCATGAATGAAAGCCTTATAAACAACTTATCAACTTGGATGAACACCTTATAAAAATGCAGTATCTGCATCACTAAGTTTAGTGTTTGAGTCCAGTGGCACTAAGAAGATGTGTTAAAATAAATTCTGGTTTAGTTAATGATAGGATTGTCAATCATAGGGTACATAGGAAAAGAGATTCAGGGCTGGATACCGATTTGCTAATCTAGAAAGTGTCCTTTTAAACTATATCAAGAAAATACTCTCTGATTCTAGTAGAGAAGTTGCAATTTTCTAGAAGTTATACTTGGTAATATTTCAATAACTATTTTAACCTTTTTTTCTAGTCACACAGCTGTTGCAAGAACACAGCTGTATCCTAAGCTAAAGACATGACATTAAGGTCTCATTTTTGTAAATTTTAATAAAGGTAAATCAATGCAATGATATTTATGAAATAGCACAGCTTTGCATTAATACCTGCACTACTTAAACAGCACCCTTCATTAACTTACAGGTTTATGTGTAAGTCTTAAGTTACTAGTGGTTGAAACAGGAAAATATTGAAATCCTTTATAGGGATCAGAAAATGTTAGCAATAATAGTTGTTCACTAAGCACATAGCTTGAGCCTATCAGATCTGAGTTTGAATTAGTTCACTTTTATTTAAATAATTGTGTGAACTTTATCGAACTGTCTAATCTTTCCGTATCTGAGGTTGTGATAGGTAAAACGAGGTCCAATGTATGTATTTCACACGATTGTTGTGAAGAATAAGTAAAACAGGAAGCACACGTAGTACCAGACAAAGCACAAGAGTTCAATAAATATCAGCCCAGCATCGTAACAGCTGACCTTATTCTGCTGGAATGCACAGATCCCTTTCTTTTCTAGCACTGAGTGATCCCAAGGGCTTCACAGCGCATTTGAAATATAAATCAGTTTTCTGACCTGACATACAAGGTCATATATTATCCTGTGTCTGCTTATCTCTGTGTGCTCTGACTCTTCTAATGCCATGCTCTAGGCCTGAAGCAATCTTCCTCCAAACATTTCTATTTTTCATTCCCTCACTTCATTCAAGTCCGTGATCAATTGCAACTTCCTCAGAAAGGCCTACCGGACCACTCTCTCCCACTGTGTCCCTTGCTCTGCCTTTCTTTGCATCAAATCACTCAGCTACTTTGCAGCAAGTACATTATATATATGTTACTTGTTATTGCCTTTATCCTTTATTAGAATGTAAACTCTAATTGGGCAAGGGGTTGTCGGACTTTTTCATTTGTTCTTGTCTAAAATTGTTTCTAGCACATGGTATGTGACCAATAAATATTTCTTAAATGAATGTAATAATGAATCCCAATCTATTTTACTTGGTCCTGTATAGAAGCCGTATTGACATTGTTGAATATTAATGTGAAATTAATGTATTTTTCTAACCAGGTTAGCACTGGGTAGTTCTGGGTTACAATAAGATTTTTCAAAATCTTTCTAGAGATTATATGAATTTGGTATTTTAACTTGTTTGTACTTATTGATATCATTTCCTGCTGTGGGGAAAGGTAATAATGTTATACTGTTTAGTCAAAACACATCCTTTGATGATTGCTGTAGAAGTTCTCATATGAATAAGTTCCCATGAAGTGTGATGAATAGGAAAACATTTGCGATGCATGAGAATTCTATGCTTCATGTTTTAGAATACAATTTGGTAACAAATGCATTGTTAAGCTCACAGGGCTACACAAAACCTACAAGGTAGCTTCATGTTCTTTTATATGATATAAATAGGCATTAGATATCAAGTACATTAAAAGCTGGAAATAAATGTAGAAAAGGATTATGTGGCTTTTACATATCCAATTACGTCTGTCTTATATATCTATGTACCCCTCCAACCATCCTCCCATCCACATATCCATCTATCAACTATCTCCTTTCTACTATCTACCCCTCTTCCAGGAAACTATAATTTCACAATTACATTAGAGACTAGCATCTCAATCACAGATTAGATCCTTGAGACACGTTAGTATTTCTTGCTGTCTTTTTTTCCTAGAGAGCTCTAAGGATGGGAAGCTGCCTGATATGAAATGGCAGGGAAACAGAGAGGGCTAAAACTGGGAAAAATGCAGTTCCTAGCCTTTGGCAAGGCAAAACTGCATGAATTTCCCATAGGTTAAGTGGTTCCAGGTGTAGAAATTTTGCACAGAATGTAGAAGCTGAAAGGGAGCTTAAATCAGTCATCCAAAGACTGTGTCACACAGGCTAAGGAAAAACAGGGACCTCTGGTCCTTAAAATGTCTCCAAATACCCAATGCATGAGCTCCAGAATAGAGTGCCAGCAGTCAGATGCCTGTCATCACACAGAACTTTGGCTGTGAAATTATGATAGAGCCAGCCTTGTTTATATGCCCTTTATCTCTCATCTCTCCATCCCCACCCAGAAACCAGAGGTCCAGATGCAGCAGAGTAAGTGGAACAGGGAGAGAGACAACCACCTTGGCCAAAGTGGGCATAAGAAAGATCAAGGCAAGTGTTTCTTAAAAACGGAATAAAATGAAACATTTTCATGATGTTTCTTTCAAGTTACAAACTAATCGATAAAGTGGATACATTAACATATCAAATCAATTTGGCATTTCATATAGTTTGAATAATTTAAATTTCACCTTACTAGTAGAAAACATTAGCAAAATACAAAAAAAGTAAATATAATTTATAGTGTTCTTAGGACATTTGAAAGCCTGTTACAATAGTTTATACAACTTTATTTCATGCTATTTCTTTGTGCTTATTCATTTTAATAGTTAAAATGTGATATGTTCTTTTGGCTTCTGCAGTGCTAAGTGGTTTATCTCAGCTAGAAATAAGGCTGGACATGGAAATGACCATATATTCATGATTACATAGAGGTACAAATCTATAGAATATTTTGTCCTAGGAAAGGGAATAGAGATTATATATGGGATTCATCTGTACAATAGGGATATTAAGGATATATAAGTCATCATATCATTGGAGGAATGAACTGAAATAATACATATAAATAATTAACTGGGCTTAATGTATAGCAAACATGACATTTTTACCTGTTGTGATTCTTAAAATAATAATTATTATAATTATATTAAGTTTAACTTTAGGAATGCTCATAGACTTATCTCCTTACTCTTGAAATATTATGGCCAAAAAGAAAATGAAGTGGAAATGGGCAAAGATGGCTAAAAGGTACAAACTTCCAGTTATAAAATAAATAAATCCTGGGGATGTAATGTACAGTGTGCTGACTGTGGTTAATAATACAAAAAAAAATGGAGAGAAGAAAATGAATTAATTCAGGACAATAATTAACTTGCTGTTACTTCCTGCCTGCACACCTTCACCCTTCCAGGGTAATGTGCCATTATTACCAAAGGAAAAAATTAATTGCTCAAGTTATACATTATGTATGAGATGTTCTGATTGAAAGTCGCTCCTCTGTGACATTTATTTGGAAAAAGACCTGCTAAGTTAAGTAGTAACAACATTTGCTGGCAACTTTTTCTAGGTATAAATATTTTAGAAACAAACAAAAACTATCAAAAAAGAAAGGGTTGGTTTTGCTCACTTTTGTAACTAATGGAGAAATGAAGTTATTTCTATGATTTATTAGAACTACATGGAAAACGTGAAGTTCACATGCTAATGGCTCCAAGAGAAAGCTTTCATACCAGTTGTAATATCTAAGGTCTGATACCCACAGTTCTAATTTTATGTTAAGAATTTAAAATTAAATTACAAAGCAGATTGTTCTCAGCAACTCTGAAGATACAAAATGAAAAGCTGCACTTTGGCTTCTATCTACATTCCCCTGTCCTTTCTCATTTTAAAAACAAAAAATTAAGGACCTGTTGCCATATGTTCTCTGATGAGTACATTTTTATCATCTCCTTTTCTTCTATCCAATCTTAGGACTCAGGCAACTTCTAGGCAATTATCCAGCTCATACTGCCACCTCAGTTTTCAGAAACTCCTTTCTTATCCCAGATGACCTCCGTATTATTTCTCTGCGGAGCTAATTAACTAATTTTAACTCTCTTTAAAACTTAAAACATACCTGCACATGACAAATTCAATTTACATAGAATTTCATCTGATCAATTGAAAATGTTTTAAGTTTTAGCGATTATATAAATAAAATTAGAAGTTGATAAATCACATGGTATATTTATTCATACTACCTTACCATTATCACACATTATTAAAATAATTTGTCCCAATAACATAGTTTTTAAGAGCAAAAATTTCTCCCACTTTATAAAATAGTCTACAGTCATGTTACTTTATTTTTTTACATAAATGCTTGAAAATGAAATCTGTACCAAAGGACATACTAGCAAAAAGTGTGAACTGTGAAAATCCTACGTATTTCTCACACTTGTGTTCACCCATCCGCCATAAGTAAATAACAAACATCAAAGATTTTATCCACTAGAATCATCTACTGAGCATCTCCAAGTTGAGTACTGCATAATGAACCCTGATTGGAATCCTAACAAATGCTATATCTGCATCCTCGCTGGAAAAATTATGGTGAGGAACAAGTGGAGGTGGAGTGAGAGACTGTGACCAGGGTGACAGCTGGCGCTAAGGTGAGATTTGGTGTTGAGTTCAGCTCCCCTCTGTGCTTTGCAAAGGAGTCACTGCCTCTTACTGCTCTTCGTTCAGTTACGCTACTGGCCCCAAACAGGAAAGTATTAATGATGAGATTTGTATTCTTTCAGATGTTTCTGAATATGTCAAAGCTGTTCCTTTACGCAGACATAGAGAATGGACTTGAGGACACGGGGAGGGGAAGGGTAAGCTGGGACGAAGTGAGAGAGTGGCATGGACATATATACACTACCAAACGTAAAATAGATAGCTAGTGGGAAGCAGCCTCATAGCACAGGGAGATCAGTTCGGTGCTTTGTGGCCACCTTGAGTGTGGGGTAGGGAGGGTGGGAGGGAGGGAGACGCAAGAGGCAGGAGATATGGGGATATATGTATATGTATAGCTGATTCACTTTTATATACAGCAGAAACTAACACACCATTGTAAAGCAATTATACTCCAATAAAGATGTGAAAAAAGAAAATAAATAAAGCTGTTCCTTTAAATCTCTCTCACTTTTTTTTTCTTTTTTTTTAATGCAGTTGCATTTCCAGGTGTTATTCTAAGTGTTGTTTTAAGTGTTATTTACATCTCTATTATAAGAGAAAAGTACTGATGTTACTCCTAGCATACTAATAAGGAAACTGGGACAAAGAAAGACTGAGCAATTTGCCTGAAGTCATACATGTAATAAGTGGTGATAATGTAAACCCAGGCAAGTTAGTTCTAGATTCCAGGCTTTCACCCATCATACCATACCGGCTTCTAATTTGCATCACCTCCTTATGTTATTAATGTAGGGGCTTTATTCATTTGCTTACCAGTGATTTTTTTTGTTACTTTAGATGTTATGGTAGCATATAAATTATATATACATATAGATAGGATAAAGAGTTGATTAGTATTCTTTTTTCAAAACATACTGAGCTATTTTTTATATTATTATTACTGAAACTGTTTCTATCAAAATGAAGTGCTGAACGTTTTACTTTTCCCATTATTATTACATACCATTCCTTATTGCTACTAATCAACCATAGAAATGACACCCTCAAAACATATTTGAGAACAGAAAGAAGATTGATTATTTAAGGATACTCAAATTATTGTTATATTAGATAATGGCGTAAAAATCCAGTATATTAATTTGCTTAATATGACTTATATTTTTCCCTCTCCTTGGTAATAATCCCCCCATAAAGGGAATAAAATAAATACTTGTGTATATGTTGTCATGAATAGCAAATAAATAATGAGCAAAAGAAAGAAAGAAGATTAGGCAAGAATATGAGAAAACCACTAAATTCACATTGGGAATTCAGAGCAACTACCATTCATTTACATTGCTTTTGTCACGTCCCCCTGCTTCTTTCTTTGCTGTGTTTTTTTTTTTTTTTCTATTTGAGCATTTTCTGTATCTTAGAATGCGCTTGATTTATTTTTCATAATTTAATCCTCAATCAGAGACAAGGATTAGCTATTTTTAAGCAATGACTTTTGAGATTCATAGAAACAGAGAACTGAACATCAAGACTCACAGGATTGTTGAATTATTCTGATGTGGTTGGGTAGCACAAAGTAAGCTTTCGTAAATAAACACAGATGATTCCCTGATGTATTTTTCAGCAATGATCTGTGCCTTAGGAGTAAAAACATGATAATAAGCCTGACATGTTCCTTTAGCTTTCCTCTACTGATATCAGAGTTCATGGTCTGAATCATATTAAAGAATGTAGTACTCTTTGAATAAGGGAGACAGCAACTGACCAAGAAACCTGAAATACCAAGATAATAGCCACCATCACTACTGAGCACCAGGTCATCTATTGGTTTCGCCAGCACACATCCTCTTCACTCAGGATGAAAACAAAATAGAAGTTTCAATTTCGTCCACAGCAATGTGTGATTGTATATTGGGATATATGGTCATCATATAAAATTAACACACTGGGAAGCATATCAATCAACTGACTTTTTGCACATCTGAATTGTAATTGTTTTTATTTTTGATCTTTCTACATACATACTCAAATATGGTCTTTATTTATTTATCTATTTATCTATCTATCTATTTTTGGCTGCACTGGGTCTTTGTTGCTGTGCGCAGGCTTTCTCTAGTCGTGGCGAGCGGGGTCTACTCTTCGTTGTGGTGCACGGGCTTCTCATTGCAGTGGCTTCTGTTGTTGTGGAGCACGGGCTCTAGGTGTGCGGGCTTCAGTAGTTGTGGCACATGGGCTCAGTAATTGTGGCACGTGGGCTCAGTAGTTGTGGCTCGCGGGCTTAGTTGCTCCGCGGCATGTGGGATCTTCCCAGACCAGGGCTCAAACCCGTGTCCCCTGGATTAGCAGGCAGATTCTTAACCACTGCGCCACCAGGGAAGCCCTCTGGTCTTAATTTTTAAGGTGGTCAACATAGAATGATACAAGTCAATTTAATTTGACTTTAAAAATTTCAAGTTTTTAACTTGAAATTCTTTGTTTAAAATTAAACTTTCGGGCCCAAAACCATGCAAATCTTTAATATAATAAACCTGGAAAGGATGAAAACAAGAAAGAGAATAACTCAGGAGCCACATACCTAGAGCCATTTGCAAAGGAAATGTATTCAAGTGACTATTCTCCATGCTCTCTTTCTACTCTCCATGTGGAAAGAATGTAACCTAAAATCCTTCCTCTTAATATTTGTAGAGTGAATATTAAAACATGGCGGGCAGTTATTAGCATTGAATCATTACTGTGTTCCTAACCAAGTAATTAAAATGCCTTGTTACTATTGATGAAATGAAGCTTGACTCTGATCTGGGAAGGGCAAGGTAGACAAGACACCCATATAATCTGCCCCTGCAGGGGGTGCATTCTACCCATTTTTACTTAGAGAGAAGACTATGGGCCCTTCTGTATTTTGTGTCAAAGCAAACATTACCATTATCAGCTCAGAGTAAGAGAATATAACTGAATATGTATGAGGAAGTAGCACCAACCCACACAGAATTTTATATTACATTAGTAAAAACTACTAGATTTATTAAAATGTATAGATAACTAGAACTGAAAGTCATAGCTGAAGCTTTTAGGAATGAGTCATCGTATTGTATTTAACATTCCAGATTGCAGAAGGGTTTCTGCCCTTGTAAATCATTTGCTACCTTATAACGTATTCTTTTTTCTAATTAAATTGGTTGCACAAAGCTTATGGAACCTTGGGATTTGAACTCAAATGCCTAGTGGGGGCAGAGCTATTCATTTCCAAGCTGACTCTTGCTTTGCCACACGGCTTACACTTCCAAAAGCCAAATGCTACTTTTTTGTGGCATGTATGCTAATCTCTGAGGAAGGTTTCAGCCCATATTTTCCCTTCCCTAATCACTTCCATTGATTTTCATACTGTATATAACATTAAGTTAATCAGAGTATTCCATTATGACCTCTAATTGCTTTTCTGAAAGGTAGGATAGTTAAATGTATTAAATATGTTAAACATGGCAACTCTCCCACTGAGAGACTGGGAATCTCAACAACATCACACCTTTATAAAGCAATTCAAGATGCCTCTCTTCTTCCAGACAGTTCCTTTATTCAAGCAGAAATTATCTGAGATGTGGCTTTTACAATTAGCTTTTGACTTAACACCTTGCCCCAGATGAGAGAGGATCAGAATAACAATGAATTTTTAAATATCATACCCATACTGCTTCGCGTTAGTAATAAAAGAGTCAAGCAATTTGGTTTGGAATACTCAAGTATTTAGTAGATATTCTTTGAGGAAATATAATGTGAGTAAACATTGTTAATCTTTTCAAAAGTTAAATTTCATACAGTTAAACTACTTGTAAGACACAATGTCCTTAAAGTGTCCTTCACCTACTAAAAGTAGCAAGAAAAGTTGAAAATGCAAATTTTAGACGATATTTTGTTACTTAAGCAATTATTTTCTTCAAAAGATCCATTTGAATAATACTATTAAATATCTTTAAAATGTGATAGCTACGTGATCCTATATTGTTGCATTTTTTAAGATGATTTGGTTCTAGTTATACTAAGTACCTAAAGAGTTGTGCAATAAAAAATACCATTATGTATATATAACAACTTATAGTAACATATATCATAAGAGGCAGAAGTCACATCATAAGATAGTGAGAATCTATTCTGCTATGTTCTCATCCCTGGTTCTTTCTAAGGACATGTAGCATATTTACTATTTATTCAATTTTCCCTTTAAAACCCCAATCAATAAATACTTACTGAGCACCGATTACATGGCAAGCACTTTAGTAGATGCTGAGAAAATCAAAGAGAATACTACAAGGTCTCTTAATACCCAAAATATACTCTAAATGAGAGACAGGTGTGCAACGATACATTTCTCATAATCCCAAAGCTAGCAGTGCCCAGTAGGGGATAGGGCAGAGAGGTGTGGTGAGAAAACACTCCATAAGCTGGTGATATTTGAGCTGGGTTTGAAGAAGTTTGATAAGGAGATGGTTGTTCACGTGATTTTTGTGGATACAATACTGTACCTCATACACATTTACCTACCACACAGTGGAATTTCTTTAGATGTTAGACAGAACCTTCTGGTGACACCGTTTAGCTTGCAGGTACATAAGAATTACCTCAAAGCTAGGCTTGCTCCAAATATACAAGTAGTGAATGCCAGTTTTTGTGCAAATGCAGACAGCTAGGTAGAGGGCATAACCATGCACAGAGAAACTCTTAGGGGCACCATTCATTTACAATCAGTGTTGCAATAGGATTTGACTCATGCGGCAACTCTGGCCACAAATGTCTCTCTCCCAAGAAAATTGTGAATATACTTTATTTTTCAAACAATTCTAGATTTACGTTTGTTATGTTGCATTTTACATTACATTTGTGTTGATAGTACAGACTACTCGTATACCACATACCCAGTCTCCCCAGTATCAACACTCTACATGAGTATAGTACACTTATTACAATTAATGAACCAAGAATGATATATTATTATTAAATAAAGTCCACAATTTATTAAAATTTCCTTAGCTATTAACTAATGTCTCCTTTGTTCCAGGGTCCTATTCAGGATACAACACACTTTGTTTTCACTGCTCCTTAGGCCCCTCTTGGCCGTGACAGTTTCTCAGGCTTTCACTGTTTCTGATGAACCTGACTGTTTTGAATATCTCTGGTCAGGAATTTTGTTGAACGTCCCTCTAATTTAATTTGACTAATGACTTCCTAGTGTTTCGACTGGGGTTGTGTGTTTTGGGGGGCAGATCACTGAGGTGCCATTTTAATCGTACCAGATCAAGGACACACTTTCCACATGATTTGTTGTTGCTGTTGTTGGCTTTGCCTGGTTGGGGTAGCATCTGTCACTTTTCTCCACAGTTAAGTTACTCTTTTTTTCTCCCTTTTCAAACTATATTTTTGGAAGCAAGTGCCTATGTACAGCCCACATCTAGGACATGGGGAATTATGCTTCCCCTCATTGAGGGCAGAGTAAGTGCATACTTTTAGAGATTCTTATGCATGGGAGACAGGTCTCCTGATTATGTATTCACTCAGTTATTTATATCAGTATATACTCATGGATATTTACTTTATATTTTGGGTTATTATCCAATATTACTTTATTTTGTTGCTCAGATTGTTCCAGCTTTGGCCATTAGGAATTCTTATATTTGGATTTTGTGTCATTTTGACACCCCCCCCCCATGACTCTGTGTATGTGTATATGTCTGTGCGTAGCACTTTCTTACTTTCTGGCACAATAAGATGTTCTAGGTTTATTTTGTATATTTCCTGCTTCACTCCCAGAAGCAGCCATTTCTCCAGTGAGCTCTGGGACCTTCTACTGGTGAATGATGTTAGAAACCAACATTTGGGCAATAAGAGTGTTTATTGCTACTCGGGTACTGGTTTTTCTTTTTTTTTTATTCTTCCTCCTTTTAGGCTCTCAGCCGTAAGAGCAGGGAAATATACATGTGTTTACTGTCATGTGTAGATACACATATCTTAATCATATCATAAATATTTCCATATGCAACCATCTGCATCTGTATTAAGCAAAACCTGAGCTTATACTTATGTTTCCAACACTAATCCATTAGCTAATGGGTCATTCTAGCCTTCTACACTTGCTATTATCTAGACTATGCTCCAACAGTGAGAAACGTGGTTTCTAATATCTGCCATCCATTTACTTAATTATTCAATTCTAATATACATCTTTAGCAGTATCAGAATTGTTAACAAGTACCCCTTTGGGATGAAACTTTGTATGTGTTTATTCAGCTGTGTTTAGATGGAGTATTCTATAAATGTCAATTCGATTGAATGACAATGTTGGTCAGGTAATTATATTATTACTGATTTTCTGCGTGCGTGAACTGTCAGTTACTAAAAGAGGGTGTTGAAGTGTCAAAGAATGGATTTGTTTATGTATCCTTTAGTTCTTTCAGTTTTTGCCTCCTGTTGGTGCTCTTTTGTTAGGTGCATACACATTAAGGACCGTTATCTGTTACATTTTCACGGACAATTGACTATATCTATTCCTATGTCTATGTCTATAATCTATATAATATCCCTCTTTATACCTGATACTTTTCTCTGTCCTGAAGTCTACTTTTTCTGAAATTTATATACAGATTCGAGGTTTTTTAAAAATTAATATTTACATGGTACATTTTTCTCATCCCTTTACTTTTATTTGACTTTTTACATTTAAAGTGCATTTCATATACCCAGCTCATAGTGGGTTATTTTTATATCCACTCTTACAATCTCTTTTTTTTAATGATTATACCATTCATATTTAAAGTGATTACATGTATATATCTTCAAATTCGTCCTTCTGTTTGTCTCCTTACATGGAGTCCTTGGGTTGCGGTTATTTCATTTATAATCCATTCTTATTTACTGGAGCTCTGATGAGGCGGTAATAATGTGGGGGGGGGAGGGGAAGCATTCTATAACATTATGATTAAATCTCAGCTTATGATTAGTTCTCTTAGTGGCCCTCTGTCCCAATGCTGTGACCTTCACAAGTATTTCTTTCTTCCCCCCACCGCTTACGTAAGGCAGAACGGTAGTGGGAGCTAGACTTAGATAAATGCCCTTGTCTCTAGGTGGGTTTGTCTCTGGAAAGGTCTGTTTCCCTGGAGGGTAGGCCACGGCGATAACCCTGTTCTACAGGTCTACCAAGAATATTCGGGGCGTATTTTCACAAAGATTATTTTTCTTTCCCCACTGCCAGAAACACAAGGAAACTTCCTTTGTTACCTTCTCTTTCCTTCCTTCTTTCTTTTCTTCTTCTCTCCTTTCTCCCTTCTCCATTTTCTTTCCTGTTTGTTTTGGGGGACCTGGGGCTCTTTTTCATAAAAGCTGCTGGAATTCCAGAGGGGAAATCCACCAAAGACTGCAGCTTTTAGGAGTTTCTCACACTCACGCTAGACCACACTCAGTCCCCAGCAATTTGTTCAAACTACCAGTTAATGGGTCCAGGAGCTGAGACTGACTGGATTCACCTGTCTTTCCAAAGTTCAGCCTGGGAGTCTTCCAATAATAAGCTGCAATATCAGTTATCTGACGGGTTTAAGAAAAGTCAGTGAATTTCAGTTTGTTCAGCTTTTGCTGTTATTATTGTAAGAATGGGGGTGACGTCTTCCAAGCTCTTTATCTGTCGTTGCTTGTGCCAGAAATCTCTCGTCAAAATTTAAGCAAGGCAGAAGGAAAACATGAAGATGGAGCCCACCAGCTGGGGCAACGCAGAGGGGAGCACAAAGGTGACACTATCTGGAAAGAAGAAAAAAAAAAGACTACGCCGGGCTTCCCTGGTGGCGCAGTGGTTGACAGTCCGCCTGCCGATGCAGGGTACGCGGGTTCGTACCTCAGTCCGGGAAGATCCCACGTGCCGCGCAGCGGCTGGGCCCGTGAGCATGCGCGTCCGGAGCATGCGCTTCCGGAGCCTGTGCTCCGCAATGGGAGCATGCGCGTCCGGAGCCTGTGCTCCGCAATGGGAGAGGCCGCAACAGTGAGAGGACCGGACCTCGTACCGCAAAACAAACAAAACAAACATAAAAAAAGACTACGCCCACCAGTCTCTGTCCCTGGAGTTTATCTAAGCAGCCGCTGACGCTCAGACCAACGCCTTAAGGTTAGCAAACTGGCTTCCTTCATATAAAGTTTCGGTGCTTTTCAAAGTGCTGCTTCTGTGCTGGGCCTTGGGGTAAGCCTTTTAGGAGCGGTTTCTCAGTTCGCTGCCGGGTATTGTGGTCGCGAGCCTCGAGCCATGTTGCTTTTCAAAGTTGTATGTTTTGGGGGTTCATCTTTCAGGTGTCTCAGTGGGTGCCAAGCCAGATGAGCAGGTCGGGTGCTCAGTGTGGAGTTAGAACCATTCGCTTCTCTGGGAGAAGCTACGGTTTTGAATTCTCTCTCTGTTGTGGGTTGCGTTCTTCCTACTGTTTTGTTGTAATTTGAAATTGTTTGTGGCCCTTGTGAATCCCAGGTAGTGGTCAGCAAGTCTTTCTTTAAAAGCTCAGGTAGTAAATAATTTAGCCTTGACGTGCATATAGTCTTTATTGCAACTTTTCAGTGTTTGATTTTATAGTATAAAGCAGCCACAGACGATACATAAATTAATGGCACGGCTAAGTTCCAATAAAACATTATTTGTAATATCAGGCAGCAGGCTCACAGGCCATAGTTTTCTAACCCTTGTTTTAAGGTATTCTTTGGAAATCCAATACATTTATAGCTATATGTTAGTACTTCAGTGCTTTAAATAATGATAGTTTTTTCAGTGTCCTAAAAGTTAAACAACCTGGTGTGGAATTTGCCTGGATTATGAAGAACAGCCTTTATGTAGATTCTGTCAGATGTCAGCAAGCAATTAAAATTTCCTACTTCAGTTTATTCATGTGAAAAGTCAAATATAGTAATATCTCTATGAGAGAGGAGGCTAGAATTGAGGAAAACAAATTAAATGGTCATAACTTCCCTATGCCTATTACAGTTCTTTGTAGGAATTCACTAAACACACCTGCTTTATTTACCTGGCCTGTTTTTGAAGGTCAAATTAGAAAATGTATTTGAAAATATATAGTAAATGATATGATACTTGATACTTAAAGGTTATTGTAATTACGAATAGTAAACATATTCTGTTCTTTATAGCCAGGTAAATATTATCTAAGCTTCTAATTGGACATATTCCAGTGATTGATACACTATCCAATCAATTAACCAATTGAACAGCAATTACTTTTTTATCTGGTTCTTTGACCCCTTAAAGGATATGCTTCTGTAGCACAGGTTTTTTCGTTTGGCTCTGCTTTAACCTGCATGGTTCAAAGAAGATTGTATGACTTTGAAATAACCTAGATTTTCAGCATATGACTCTACAATTCATCCATAACTTCTCCCAGTGCAGCCATTTCTTTGAATGGACACTTTTCCCAAGGTGATTATCATATACAGTACTTCTTATAAGATACAGATCTTGTTTAAGTAGTGGCCATCCCTGTCATTTCTTTAAAGCAAAAGCCTGTAGATTATTTTTTTCTTATATAATTTAACAGAGAAGTGGGTTTAATGTTTTACTTAAGGATTATGGAAACTCCTCTAAAACATGAATGTATCAGAATGGAACTACAGTATCTTTATGGGCATTTTATTCTGAAATATAGTCCAATGTGGATCAGCCTTCTTGATTTCAAAATTAATATAAGTGGAGCATATTCTGAAATAGTTTTAAAGCACTCTCTCCATCCACATTCACTTTTTGAGAAACTTGTAAATGCATAGAGAAGTACATTTAGAAAAGGAATTAAATGCAAGTCACTTTATTTGCAAAGTCCCAGAGTGACACTTTATAGGACATAGGAAGATGGAGTGGTCACTTATCTTTTTATCTCTAGTTAGCTTAGATTTAAAAATTCTTGTCTGATACTTCTTTCTGAATTGATCCTAATTTATCATGCCAAAAAGTGATCTCTTTAATAATCGCAGGGCATAGTACAGAACTGACGGCTTAATAGGTCATCAATGAAATAATAAATTAGGCTCTTAAGAAAGGTATAAATTATCCTTCCTTACAAAATTGACTTATCCAGAAAGGCAAATAGTTAAAGCTGGGCTGGGAGAGATGATTGCTTTTTGGGGTCACAGGTGCTTCCTATTTCAAGTTAATAAGAATTAAATGAAATGCCACAGCCTGCATGCTGCTGTGCATCTATATTGCATGAATTTACACCAACTTTATTTCTATATATTGTTATGTCAAACATGGGAAAAAGTACCAAGCAGGTGAAAGATCTCCTGTGACTTCTTAAAAGTTAAATATTTGGATTTGATAAATGTCAAAATAAACTTAGGTAGTAGACTGGCTAAAATCACAAAGGAAGGAGAATTTTCAACAGTATACAATTTATTCTTTTAATCTCTCAGCTCTACTGAATCTGAGAATATGATAAAATGTCTTCTATTTTTTAATTGAAGTCTTGGGCAAACATTTTGAAAGCTTAAATTTCAGCGTCGATCTACAAAAGATTATTAGTATTGTACCTTAAGGTATCAATTCTGGTGAGATACTCTCATTAACATGTGTTTGTCTTCTAAAAACACTATTATAGATTTTGCATTATTCAGAGGTATCAGTAAAATATCATAAGAAACACTTTCAAGTTTGTTGTTAAAATACAGATGCATTATTTTCTGACTCTATATCCTAATCTTGTAATTGCAAAGCATAATTTATAGGACTGAGTATGTACCTATTGAAGCTTGATTATTATCACTCTAGGTAAGTCAAAAAGTAATTGAAGGAATTAAATGCATAAGAATTATTGGAAGATTTGATTTACAAAAGTCTAGGAGAACCTTTCCTAGGAAAGGTTTTAGGAAATCAAAGAGTAATCAAACTAGCAGGAAAATGCCAATGATCACAGATGCCTATAGCACAGGACAGGAAATTTGTAGGAAAAAAAAATTAAAGCCTGAGGAGTTGCAATATATTACTCCCTCAGAAGCCCATGTGTCCTGCCCTCCTGCCCACCACGACTGGAATAATTGCCTTTAGTTTTCTCTTTCACTTTCCAGATCTCACAAACTACATCTTATCAGTAGAGTTAAAACCAAAATAAAGCAGACTGGGAGGGAGGTTCAGCCCATTTCTCACATCAGGCACAGTTTGGCCAGAATCAGACAGAAAAATAGAAACCTCTCTTTCCCGCAGATAGGTATTTAATACAATAAATGATATCCTTAAAATTCTGTTAGAATACTGGAGAAGTCAAGGCCTGGAGAGTTATTACTAACTCTTAATTTCAGTCTTAGATTTTAGAAAATCAGTTTTGCAGAAATACAAGGAAACTTTAGACAATAATAGGAACTGCCTATAACAGCAGACAGGGAAATTTTCAGGGGAGCACCGGCAGAGCCACATAAGTTCATGTCTGCCAAAACACAGGCTTATGCCTGAAACCACCGCAGGAGAAACAGTGGTTTCTGCTTCTTTTCTGCCTTCCAAACTGGCTTTGATTTTTTTCTTTTCAAAGTTTCTCATTGGTAACCTCAACCAGAAATTTGCTCGCAATGTTTCCTGTCCATAATTCAGCAAGGACCAGAAGATGATGGGGATGATTGTTAGTTGAAATATGTTGATTTCCCCATTTCTTACTCACCCATATCCAAACCCTCATCAAGTTCTGTTGATTCTATTGAATACTTGTTATACAGATCTCAAATGTATTCACTTATCTCCATGTTTATTCTTATCCTCCTGTTACATGCCATCATTCTTTCTCACCTGGACTATTGCAACAGTTCTTAACTGGTCTGTAAATACTTCTAATAAGAATTCATCTACCTCAAATGTGCTCAGCTGGCAGAGTCATTTTTCTAAAATGTTTATTGCATTATGTCACACCACTACTTAAACTAGTTCATGTCTTACTTTGCATATAAAATAAAATAAAACTCCTTAAAATAGTGCCAGTAATAATAACTAACATTTGTTATATATTTACCACATGCCATATTTGCTATGTGATAGTGACAAGACAGATGTATTGGTTTTTTTAACAATTTTTAAAAATAAATTTATTTATTTAATTTTTGGCTGCATTAGGTCTTCCTTGCTGCACGCAGGCTTTCTCTAGTTGGGGAGAGCTGGGGTTATTCTTCGTTGGGGTGCGCGGGCTTCTCATTGCGGTGGCTTCTCTTGCTGAGGAGCCGGGGCTCTAGGCGCGCGGGCTTCTGTAGTTGTGGTGTGCAGGCTCTAGAGCGCAGCCTCAGTAGTTGTGGTGCACGGGCTTAGTTGCTCCATGGTGTGTGGGATCTTCCCGGACCAGGGCTCGAACCCGTGTCCCCTGAATTGGCAGGTGGATTCTTAACCACTGCACCACCAGGGAAGCCCCAGATGTATTTTTGAGCATGAGAAATGAGGCTAGTTTGGACTGAGATGTCATATAAGTGTAAAATACACATAGCTTTTCAAAGGCAATGTGAACACAAAGAATATATAATATCATTAATAATATTATATTGATTTCATGTTGAAATACTATAGTGAATGTGTTGGTTTAAGTGAAATATGGTATTAAAATCAACATAACAACCTTATTTTTACTTTTTAAAATGTAGCTACTAGAAAATTAAGTTTACATGTTTACCCTTCATTTCTTACTTGCAATGTACTTCTACTGGCAAGTGCTGGACCAGCGTGTCCCCAGAAATGTTAGTTCAGTTAGGTTCTTGCTTTGCATTCAATTCTCCTAAGTTCAGACATTTGCTGGAGGCGGTTTTCCCAGTGGTCCACAGCCCAGTCTAACCTGTGATTCTAAGGAGTCTGTAGAGGGACTCAAAAACTAGTTTTTCTTTTCTTTTTTTTTAATTTAATTTTTCTAGAGAGTGTGTTGGTATGTTTTCACATCAAAGGTTAACTACCTCCAATCAACTAAAGTCTCACGGTCAAAAATAACTTGATGTCAAAGTGTATTATATTCATTCCATGTCAATAAGGGATATAAATATATGTTCTGCACTCAGAACATATATTTTAATTATTATTATTCTTTTAAACCAGATTTTGTAACTACTACCTTTCTATTTCTTGGTAATTTTTAGATAAATATTTTTTTCTAAATTTTAAAAATAAAAATGTATTTACTCGTTCGCACTAGAAGCACATTTCTGGGGCTTTATCTGAAAGAGGTAAATGTACAGTATAAAAAGATATGAATGTATATAAAGGATATATGTTGAGATTATTTCCAGATTTTATGCATTGCTATATTCTCCATTCTACCTATGTGGTATGACACTGTACCACTGTGTAACTTGTCATTATTTTTTCCACTACACACATTCATCACAGTCAATACATACTCATTAAAATATGCACAGTATGGATGTGCAATTTTTTATTCAACATTACATCTTATATCTTTTGTTTTTCCTTGCCGTCCCTGATGATTAATTTTGTGTATGACCTTGACTATGCTATGTTGATCAATAGTTTTGTCAAAAACTAGACTAAGATGTTGCTGTGAAGATATTTTCCAGATGTGATTAACATTTAAATCAGTAGAGTCTGAGTAAAGCAGATTACCTTCAGTGACATGGGTCAAACTCATCCAATCAGCTGAAGGTCTTAAGGACAAAAATTGAGGTTACCCAGAGAAGGGATCTGGACTCAAGTTTGTAACATCAACTGTGACCTGAATTTCTAGCCTGCCAGACTGTCCTACAGATTTTGGACTTGTCAAAACCCAAGTTCCTTAAAGTATATATTTGTCTGTCTGTCTGTCTATCTATCTATCTATCTATCTATCATCTATCTATCTATCATTCTAACTATCATCTTCTATTGGTTCTATTTCTCTGGCGAACCTTGACTAATACAATGTTCTTTGTAATTTCAAATGTACTTCTTAGTTCCTTGAGGTGGGGCATGATGAAAAATTATGGAATAAAAGCAGAGCTAGCTCATGAAAGATTTATGTTATATTGAAAACTTTGGGGCAGTTTCTCTACAGTTGCAGTAAGGTACGATGAAAGAATTTTCATCATTATATTTAGCTTTTAGAACTATCATTTCAACTGTAATATAGAAAAGGTGCTGCCTTTTTATAGGTAGATATCTGGAAATGAGTTAGTTTGAGAATCTCTTAGGAAAAAGTTGATGGTGTTCATCACAGGAAGGCTGTATGGTGGTTTCAGAAAACAAGATGTCTAAATACCCTTTTTTTTACTTAGGAAACAAGTATTTATGGTGATAGGATTCAGGGTATGATCCTGAGAGTGGGTAGGTAAAGGGGAGAGGATGAATCATCTGTATTAAGATTTTTAGATATCAATAATGAAGATACGATTTGGGTAGAGAGAAAGATGGATAAATAGGGGATAATGAACAGAAAATTGGTATACAACACTGACAGAAAGAGTGAGAGGTACATAAAGCAAATTTCTACTCTACCAATGAACCTGGTGTAAGGGCAACGTGAGAGATAATAAGTAGCCTACTTTATAGGAGACACTTAGGCAGAAGTCAGATAGGAAAGCATTTCTTAACACTTTGATAACAGAGTTGATTCTTCTATGAAACAGAGATTAAAAGGAGACTGTGGAGTCTATTGATGTTTCAAATATTCCACATCTTGGGTCATTATCATGGATAACATGGATGTGAATTTTGAAATTGGCTCTGAATAAATGTTGGGTAAATGAATAAACGCATGAACTTACTTCCACACATTTATCTCTTTTACTCTAATAATTTAGATTTATTCCTTTTAATCTAAAATTTCATGAAGTGGTCTCAATGATACTTGAAAATTCCTTCTATATTTTATTAAGCATAACTGTTGTACACATAACTGAAAGCATTTGGAAACAGTCTGACTCTGGGAACCCTCTAAAAGTGGTACCCAGTTCGTACAGCAGCAATATTGGATATTCATATTTAAATTGGGATTTCAATTTGAAGTTCGAATTTTATCACAAGCATGAAAGGAAGATTAATGAAAATTTCCTGAATTATTTAGAAGGGTTCAAGGATCCTTCATACCCTGATATAGTGTGGATACTCAAATGATTTACAATAGCAAATAGTTGCTCACGCTTGCAGCGAAATGGAAAAATGCCGCAGTTAAACCATGGAGTTGATCTTTAAAATGTCTCACATTCAAACCCTTTATGCATGCGAATCGCAATTTTAATCATATAAAATGAATTCCGTAAAATACAAAGTGAACAAACATATTTCTTAATTCCAATAAGAAGCATTATAACACGATGGAAATTAAAATTACTTTCTAGGGAACACTCTCGCGCCTCATAGGCTGAGTATGAAACCAGCTGAGCTGTTTCCAGCTTCAGCAGGTCTGAGCCTCTCTGTGGCTTGTTTTCTCATAGGTAGAATGGAGCTAATAATAAACCTACAACCATTTAGTGACTTAATGTATGTTAAGCAATTCAGACAGTTCCTGGGAAAAATAGTGTTTTATGAGCATTAGTTATTTGATGTAGTTTTGAAAATGAATTATGCTGAAATGCACCTATATTATTACCTTATCTGTATATGTTATTTGATTGCTGTGCGTAAGAAACTATACACCACAGATTTATTCAATGGTGGTGTTTATTTCATAAACCTGATCAGATTAATTTATCTAAATAAAAATGGAGAGTAAGAACTTGAAAGCACACTGTTTTTCCCTTTTTATTTTTAATTTTTTTATTTGAAATATAGTTGATTTACTATATCATATTAGTTTCAGTTGTATAGCATAGTAATTCAGTATTTTTACAGATTATACTCCATTCAAAGTTATTGCAAGATAATGGCTATAATTCCCTGTGCTAACAATTTATCCTTGTTGCTTACCTATTTTATACATAGTAGTTTGTATCTCTTAATCCCATACCCCTAACTTGCCCCTTCCTGCTTCCCTCTCCCCACCCTTAGCCACTAGTTTGTTTTATCCCTCTGTGAGTGTGTTTCCATTTTGCTATATACATTCGTTTGTTTTATTTTTTAGATTCCACAAAGAAGTAATATCATACAGGGTCTGTCTTTCTTCGATATATCTTACTAAGCATAATATTCTCTAAGTACATCCACATTGCTGCGAATGGCAGAATTTCATTGAAAGAATACTCAGCTTTAATCATCTATAATACTTACCAAAATACGTAAACCCCCCACTAAAACTAATGGTCACTTTTCTACTGAAAATAATATTGAGTGAGAGATGTGCAAATAAACAGGAGATAAAATATTAGTATTTCATTTTTTAGATCCTAAAGGTATTTCTTTCAGTTATATAGAATATGCAATGTAAAACTTTCTTAAGAACTTAGGCTTACAGAAAAGTCATCAAATAAAGACAACAAAGATCAACTTTTTTAAAAAACTTGAAATGAAAATAATGTCTAGATAAGCACAAATCCCATTCCTCTGATTGTGATAAATTTTGGTAGTGTTATTCAAGTATTTCTAATAAAAACTAGTAAATAATTCATGGTACAAACACTGCCAACTTGTAATAATTGTTCTTTTTCTCAAATTTATTTACCAAGATGCTGAAATTTTGAAAAATTTTAACTGTACCAAAAATAAATTCAAGAAACAACAATATTAATAATCATCTCTCTTCTAACTGTGAAAAACAGAGCCAAAACATTGTCACCAGAACCAATGTGTGAAGTTTGAATTTAGAATTTTTCAGTAGTGGGGTAGTAATGGGCCAAATACCATCATGTTAAAACTTTGAAGGCAAGTGAATTTATAAAACCCAATACCACATGATTTGCTGAAAGGAACATAAAGCCAAGTAGGTGGGATGGAAATACAATTTTTTCATGTGTAGGCCCTTCAGATATTAGGAGCCATTATCAGCTAGCATGTGTAAGTTTTCTCATATCAAGCTTTCTCTTCTGCAAAATAAGCAATTCTCACTCTCCTATAATTTTTCACAAACTGGTGTTAGGTAGCTCTCTCTGACTCTCCATAAATGAACTACAGTCCTCTTTTTCTAAGGTGTATTGTACAAAGCTAAACATATAACACATGTGTAATCTCACATGTGTGGAAAGAAAATTAGCAACACCTTCATTCCAATACAAAGATGTGAGTGAAGACAAAGATTATTTTAGTTTTTGTGAGTGAGATCTTATTATCAATTTCCTTTGAGCATTACATCAAGTAAAAGCACTATATTCTATTGTTATTGGCAGCACATCTAAGAAACATGCCACACAGGGTGATAATTAGAGGGTGTTTGAGCCATTCCTATTAATGTTCTTAATTTATTAAACATAAACTTTTCTTATCATTTTGATCAATATATTTTTTAATCCCTCCAGATATCTTGTCCTCTGGAAATGTACAAAGTTTCCTTTTTTCAAGTAGATTTTACATTAAAGTTAAAATGGACGACAGTGTAAAACTGTCTTTATTTGCAAATAGCATAATAGTTTATGTAGAAAATTCCATGAAATCTACAAAAAAGCTACTGGAACTAATAAGTTTGATAAAGACTGAATATGAGATCAATATACAAAAATCAACTATATTCTGTATATATATAGGAATAAAAAGCAGAAATTGATATTAAAGTAAAGTGATGTATAATATTATAAAAAACATAAAACAGGAAGAATTCTGACAAGAGTGAACACTTGCACACTGAAAAGTACAAATAGTGCTGAGAAAAATTAAAGATGACCTGTATAATTTAAAGAGATATACCTTGTTAATGGGTCAAAAGATCAATAATATTGTCATGTATAGAACAATTAAAATTAGATATACAATGGTATCTTGATCTGTTCAGGCTTCTGTAACAAAATGCTATGCATTGTGTGGCGTACAAAGGACAGAGATGTATTTTTCACAGTATTTTTCACATTTCCTGGAGGCTAGGAAGCCCAAGATAAAGGGGCCAGCAGATTCGATGTCTGGTGAAAGCCACCTTTCTTAGATAGCCATCTTCTTACTGAGACTAGCTTCCTGGGGCCACTTTTATATAAGCAATAACTCCAGTCATGAGGGCTCCACCCTCATGACCTCATCACCCCCCAAAGGCCCCACTTCCATGTACTTCTGCACTGGGGATTAGAATTTCAATGCATGAATTCTGGGGGGACACAAACATTTAGTCGATATCAACTGGCAATGTATACCATGTTTTCGATCTTGTATCCAGGAGCCAAATTATCTTTCCATTATTTACTAATAAAATACAATATAAATATATTAATAAAATAAAATACATTTTAATTTTGATACAAGCTAGGGATATAAAAATGTGTGGCTACCAAAATTTTTAAAAAACATCAATAGAATTTGGAATTCTGTACTTTGAAGACAAGTTTATTGCTTCAACTGTTGTTTTGTGCCTTCATGGTCCATTATTTCTTGACTTGATGACGATGATGAATTTTTAGGTATAGTATGTTTGGTAAATCTTGAAAGGCTTGATCTCATATTATTACATAATCTAAGAAGAGAATATATTTTCAATTTGACATGGTGGTTCCTTCCTTTCTTCCCTCCTCCCTCCCTTCTCCCTCCTCCCTCCTCTCTCCCTCCCTCCTTCCTCCCTCCCTCCCTCCCTTCCTTCCTTTATCCTTCCTTCCTAATATTGTATACAACTTTCTCTCTCTTTGAAAAAAATGTTACTCTTCCTCCTGGAAGAGTAACACCATGATTTGTGTTTGTCTGTGGTTCGTTAATATTGTTAAAGCCTTTAAACAAAAATCTTCTTAAACAGTATTAAGGAAGTGCGCTGTATACTAATAGCCAGGGAGTAGGTGGTGACATACTCCAAATAGAACATCTTTTTCCTCTGAAATGTTACAAATAGAGATCATCACGTGAGAAATGGGATTAGCCATCTGCATAATTTGGCATTTGGAGGGACAGTTATCAATATTCCAATTATGTTTACGGCTAAAATTGATTATAAATGAGCATTTAAATTAACATAATAATTCCTTTAAATCATAACCTTTCAGAAATAATGGTGTTTTTAAAAAGGTTGGTGTCATTTTGGGTAGCGTCCAGAAATTATTAGGAAATAATAAAAGGAAATAGTTTCTTCATGTTTGTTGTTGTTGTTGCTTGTATTCTAAATGCATAATTAAGCCTTAGTTTAGAAAGACAATCCATAATATCGCTGTCACATGAAAATATCCTTTGGGGGTCTCCTTTTTTTGGTTCTAAGTTTTTTTCTCGTTAAGCATAATTCTTGTCTATACTTTCATCTCCATGATGGATTTGCTTCCAGGAAATAGTGCAAGGAGTTTAAACCAGAAAAGTCTCTCATTCTAAATTAATAAATTAATCTTCTTTGAAATAAATTGATATCTTGGGATTTTGGTTCAATAAGTCGGTCCCTTGGGTTCCTTAACACCATCTAACTTGGTAAAATAGTATAAATGAAACTGTGTACGTGTGGATCACACTTGATTTGGGCTTGCCACAGTAAATGTACTTCCAATTTTTAAAATCTGCATAAGGACCACATTTCTCTCCATGTTTTGATATCCCTTTAGTTTCATTGATATGCAGTGTACACTGAGGAAATTTGAGTTTTCCTTTTCTCTCTCTGTTTCATATTTCTTCATTCTTCATCTTCCTGACTTCGTACTTCAACTTTTTATCTTCCTCAGAATTAAGCTCATGCTGTGTTTTGTTTTTTTGTGTGTGTGTGTTGCTATTTTCTGATAATCTATATAAGGGAAAACATTTATGAAGTTTTACTTTTCTTCTCAAGCCTAAACAAAGTCTATGTTTGCCTTTGGTAGTGACAAAAAGGCTTCCTGATTTCTACAGGTCATGAAACAGACATTTCAGTTTATTAGCTTATGGTATACAAAGGTGAAATAACAGTACTTTATGTACGCTTGGTTAATTTCTTTCACCCCAAATTCTAATGCCAGTTTCTCTGACTCTTAGTTCAATATTTATATCCCTCTGTTTTCTCTCATATTATCTTCTCTCCTCCAAATTAGCAAAAATCTTTGGCTAATTGCAAGAAAATTACCAGACAATTACTAATACAAGTTCCTCAGTACACCTACTTGCTTGCATCCCCCATGCTAAACAAATGGAAAGCTGAAGAAATGTTTATATATTAATAAAAAATTGTATAATTTTTAGTCACGGGGTTTATTGTTTGGAAGCAAAGTTTAACATTATTCAGCAGAATAACTACTTCAAATGATATGATCTACATTGACTTACACAGTTTTATATTCCCTCAAATTATGATATTAATTACGGAAAAAGCATATTTTGCCTCTTGAAGATTCAGCTTTTACACCTCTTCTCATAAAATGACTGGAAAAAAAACCTTTAAATATTATCTTAAAACAAGGCAAGTCATTTTCAATGTATTTGAGAACTGCCAGGCAATTACATTAGGTTTATTTATTTAGTATATGTCCAGAACACCATACCAATGTTTCTTTGAACAGTCTACATATGGTGCAGAGAAAATTGACAATATTGGGAGTAGCAGGTGATTAGTGTAGCATAAATATTTTAGGCTTTGTTTTGCTCTGCTGTTTTTTTTTGCTTTGATAATATGTTTGGATTGAGCTAAAATTTACATTATGACATTTGTATGTGTGAGTAATAGAATATGACTGGAGAAACAAATAGTTTTGAAAGAAACCTCTTCTTCAGGCAGGTAGTATCATCCAGGTTGTGTTTGAAATGTCACCCTATATTTTCTAGCAGTTTTCTGCTTTTCTATCCACTTTCATGATTTCCCTTTTATGTTTTTCTCTTTTAGTGTTGAACACCTCAAGGATGTAGGCAGAAAGATAGATAATACTATAAACATGTTCTTTTCATATAGAATCACTGATCTAAGTATATGGATTTACCTCCCTTGCCTCAGAGAATCCCCCTAAAATGACAGTACTGGGACTTTTAAGAGATGATTCCACACAAAAAAAGGAGAATATAAATGAAGAAAACAACAACAAAGTACAAAAGCTAGAGAGCAAATGTAAAGGTGATAACTGACTTAACAGACGCAAGAAAGAAGAATCGTAAACTGATGGTGGAGAACTCAAGATGCTCCCCGATTTCCCTGACAAAATTCTGAAAATGCTTAGGAATTAGTGGCTTCAGGTTCCCCTAAATGTGAGCTGAAAGCGTGGCATAAATCAGGGATAAGGTGAATATCTATAAGAGGAGTGTCCATTCTGCACCCTGAAGCCACTTCTCTGTGCCCTATCTGAAGATTAGCAGGGTTTTTCTTGCAGAATGAAAAAACAATATCTCTGGGTTGGAGGCTACCAGGACTGAATGAGAGCAATGTTACCATACTGCACAGAAGGCAGTGAATGGGTATCTGTCAGGGCACAGCCTACATGTGTGAAGTCTGTGTACCCTGCAGAAGAGAAAAGGAATGGCTGAGATAGGGGATTTGCTATGGTCCGAACGTTTGAGTTCTCCCAAAAGTCTTGTGTTGAAATCCTAAGCCCTGAGGTGATGTTATTTGAAGGTGGGCCTTTGGGGAGATGATTAGGTCATGAAGGTAGTGCCCTCATGAATGGGATTAATGCCCTTTATAAAGGAGACCAGAGAGCTTGCTTGCCCTTCCACCACACGGCACTGTCTACAAACCAAGAATCTGTCCTCACCCGACACCACACTGAATCTACTGGCATCATGATCTTGGACTTCCCAGTATCTAGAACTGTAAGAAATAAATGTTGTGTATAAACCACCTAGTTTGTGGTAGCTTTTTATAGCAGTTTTTTATAGCATTTTTCCAAAGCAGATTAAGACAAGATTCTATGCCCTACCCCTTCACCCGCAGGGCTCTGTCTGCGTAGACATGGTGTCCTATTTTTAATTATTACAATATGCAGTATAATGTTGTTATATTACTGAAAACTACATACTAAATGTTGGGACCTGATACTCTTATTCCCCACTTTCCCTCCAAAACAAATGCTGAGACCTAGATTTATAAATCCAGGTAAAAGAGTGAAAGGTTTTTCTCAATGCATGCTTTCTATTAAAAAAAAAAAACAGACAAAAAGCATTGTTTCCTTAAAAATACACACATCTATCATCTGGATAAAAATAAGACATAAGTAATTAACAATTGTTTAAACACAGTCTCACAATGTTAATACTGTTCGTACTTAAAGTTTACATGGACCCAAATTAACAGTGTGTCACAGCGTTTGGTTTATTAACTGCTCTAGTTTCATTCTATGGATTCTGTAGAATTTTCCTGCTCTCACAACACTTATGCATGCATGGTATTGTGGAGACTAACAAAATAAAATCTGATGGAAATCAGAGATGTAGCATTAATAATTTTTATTATAGTGCTGTCTTAGCTCGTTCGAGCTGCTATAGCAAAATACCACAGACTGAGTAGCTTATAAGCAACAGAAATTTATTTCTCACAGTTCTGGAGCCTGAAAGTCCCAGGTACGATGCCAGCATGGTTGGCTGAGGGGCCTCTCCCAGGTGACAAACTTCTCATTGTGTCCTCACATGGTAGAAAGGGCTCCAGAGCTTGGTGGAATCTCTCTCTTTTTAATAATTTTATTTCTATTTATGTACAATTTTTCAAGCTTTACTGAGATATAATTGACATGTAACAGTGTGTAAGTTTAATGTGTACAATGTGTCGATTTGATACACTTATATATTGCAATATGATTACCTCTGTAGTGTTACCTAACACCACCATCATGTCACATAATGCCATTTCTTTTTTGTGGTGAGAACCTTTAAGATCTACTCTCTTAGCAGCTTTTAAAAATATAAAACTGTATGGTTAACTATATTCACAGTGTTGTGAATTAAATCCTCAGAACTTTATCATCTTATAGCTGCAAGTTTGTACCCATTGACCAATAAGATTCTGACTCTTGAGTTTATAATATAAAGAGGTAATAACTATATGTCACATCATACTATTTTATTGCTTCTTTTTATAGTTAATAGAAGTTCGATTTTTTTTTAACCCTTCTGGGCTTGTTTCCATTTTTGTTGAACAGGGAGAATTATATTACCTATCTCATGTGACTGTTGGGAGGATTAAATAGGATGATGGAAATAAAGCATGTGCCTGGCACAGAGCAGTTGCCCAGCATGTGAATGAAAGCCTTGCCCACTGGTGAGAGCTGGGTTACAGTGACATTTAGAATCAGGAGGGTGAAGGCTGGATACCCATACCCCCTACTTGCTAGCTTGTCATCTGCAACAAAATCCTTTAAACCATCTGAACCTCAATTTTTTCATTTGTAAAACTGATATTATCTCAGGTATTTGTTGAAGAAGTTCAGTTTTTTAAAATATACTTTTGTATGCATGGAAATGATTATTACTTTTAAGTTCTATAAATAGAATGTATCATATTAAAGGATTTCTTAATCTATACAATCATTGAATTTCAAAAATGTAATTAGTCATAATGTATTATCTTTAATAGTCTATGGGATTGCTTGATAATAATTTTTATTGATATTCTTAAGTGATATTGACCTAGAGTATTGTTTTATCATTTACATTAATTACACTTCAGTATGCCCCCATACAAATTGGAAAATGTCCTTTTTTTTCTGTTCTCTGAAACAGCTTAGGTATGATTTTATTCTCTGGTTTTTAAAGATTTGGTAAAATTCCCCTCAGAAAAAAAGTACAATTCTTGGGCATTTTACTGGGAAGTTCTTTTAAATTGTTTACACTCTCTGTATCTTCCGGTTGCAGTTTTTCTATACCATATTTTCTCCAAAGCATACATTTCATCTGGGTTTCCAGATATATATAGAGAGATATATTTTTTTTCTCCTTTATTAAATGTCTTTGTTCTGTGAGTTTCTCTTGACCTTTCTTAATTTGATATTTGTACACTTTTGATATTAGCTAATCTAATACCCTTGTTGAGTATTAGATCAGCTGGGATGTGTCCAGTTTGTTCATCTTTATTTTAATTTTTAAAATAATTATTTTCAGCATAAAGGTAATTATTCCATATTGTAATTGTTATTTCATTTTTTTCCAAATCATTTCATTCACTTTTTATGGTGCTTTATATTTTTGTGAATTAATGACATATGCAAATATTTTACATTTTTAAATTTCTAAATAGTTATCCTTAATATTTGCCAACTTCTCCAGTTCAAATTATTCAGAAATTATAAAAATTGTCTGTCCAAGATAAATTATTATAGATAATTCAATATATTTCTAAGCAATTATTAGAAGTTATGAAAAATAGTGATAAAAATAATTTTGTCAATAAGCATATCAAAGAACATGTTTATTATAAAATTTGTGATCTCTCCTTATTCATTCATATAGTCAGCCATTCAAAAATGTTTATTGAGGCCTTACCCATTACCTTATATTGTTTTTATAATTTTAAAAAGCCTGGCAAAATGACAATATTCATTAAAAAATCAGTTTTACAGCACTCTCTGAGACATCACTCAGTATGTAGCCAAACTCATCTTCTCTAATATGGTTTTACACAAAAATTAATTTATGGTTAAATTTCCAATATCATTTTGAAGTAAATTTTGCTAGGCACAAAAAAATCTGAGACCTGGACCTCAGGTTTATTTGAAAGAGTATTCATACTCTTAATCTTGAATTAAAAAAAAATTATTACATTATTCCACAAAAGAATGTAAGAATGTTGTTCAACGTTTTAAAAAAGATTTTTTAAATTTATTTTTGGCTGTGTTGGGTCTTCATTATTGTCGGTGGGCTTTCTCTAGTTGCGGTGAGCAGGAGCTATTCTTTGTTGCAGTGCTCGGATTTCTCATTGCGGTGGCTTCTTTTGTTGCGGAGCATGGGCCCTAGGTGCGTAGGCTCAGTAGTTGTGGCATGCGAGCTCAGTAGTTGTGGCTCACAGGCTCTAGAGCACAGGCTCAGTAGTTGTGGTGCAGGGGCTTAGTTGTTCTGCGTCATGTGGGATCTTCCCGGACCAGGGACCGAACCCATGTCCCCTGCATTGGCAGGCGGATTCTCAACCACTGTGCCACCAGGGAAGTCCCTTGACTTTTTATTGAGTATTTCTTTGAAACAGTCTCAACATATTTCAACAGAGTGAGTTATTTTCTTGAGAATGAACATTTTTTTCTTTCTTCTTTTCCTTTTTTATTTCCTTTGGTGAGATAGAAACAAATAATAAAATGGCAGACTTAATCTTTACATATCATGGAACTCACTACACAGTAAATAAAGTGCATCAGTGGAACCATGCACATGCAATTCACTGGTCCACCTGGCTTGACAAGAGGGATAGAATAGCCTTTTGAAGATTCTCAGTGTCAGCTAAGTGGTAATACCTTGTGGGGCTAAAGATATACTCATCAAGATTCTGTATATGATCTTAACCAGTGTCCAAATATGTTGCTGTTTTTCCCACAGCCAAGATTTATAAGTTCAGGAATCAAGAGTGGAAATGGGAGTGGCTGACTCCCACTGATACCTAGTGATCCATTAGCAAAACGTTTGCTTCCTATCCCCATGACCTTAGGCTGTCCTGGGTTAGAGACTTCCAAAGGCAGCATTGCTTCCTTCAAGAGACAAAATGTTTCCACTGGTGAGAAGCTACTCTGCCACTGTCCACTTTGACCTCCTCATGCCTCTAAATTAGGCAAAGAAGGGGGTTAACGTACTGGGTGGGATACTGATCTTGATTATCAAGGGGAAATTGGACTGCCTATAAAACTTTAATCACTATTACACCTAGCAAAGCCAAGTTTCACAAAAACAGAACAAAATGAATAATGATGGTTTAGTTTATTCAAGTTACATTAACATTAATAGCAGTAGAAAAGTAAACCTACAATAAATAAAAAATAAAATGAAATATCCTAGCCATGACTTTCTGCAGTACTGAGTGTGAGAAAACACCAACATTTCATACATAATTTTATAAATAAATCCATACCTCTAGACTGTTTTGAATTTGTCAGTAATTATTTATTTTTTCCTAAACCAAAGTGTTATATGTATTATGGTACAAAACTTTATAACAAAGAAATGCATATTATGCATATTAATGTCTATTAATACTCATGTATATTAATCCTGTTCCTGGATATTCCATTAAATATAATCATGAATTAATTATAACTTATCATGGGGCTAGGATCTCATAATCAAAATTAATTTCTTACCATATTGTCCTGACCCCTGTGAGGTGCATAAATTTGTTCAAATATTGTGCAAATGCACATCCCACTCTGCTTAGACACATCCACAGAGGTGAGAATAAGCCCATTTCAGAGAAATTTTAGTCCGTTTTTTTTCTGTAGTTGTTTACAGAACATTATCATCTTGATACAGAGTCTTCCTCACCATAATTTCTATCCATTACTTTTACTTCTCTCCTCTGAGGTTTTATTCTGTACATCTAATTCTTCTTAGGAGAGTGCCCTTTTGATAATTTAAAGAAAATCTTCATGCCTCCTTCTCCCCCACACCATTTTTCCCTTCGACAGGCAAAGTTCATTTCACATACATAAACATTTGTTTTCCTCACAATCCTGTTCATACCCTTTGGGACACATTCTATGTTAGATTGGCATTTATTTCAAGTCTAATGTTCAGATTGAAACCTAAAATTCCAAGAATGAACTAATTCTTCTCTCTCTCTCATGTATATTATATATATAATGTATATTTTATATTTTATGTATATATATGTATACATATATGTATTATATACACATTTCACACTGAGAATCTGGGACCTGGAGAGGTTCATAACATGATCAAAATTCCCATGCCTGCTAAGTGGTAGAACTGGGACTCAGGGAGAATTGGTGGATTGACATTTTACAGTATTGATTCCTATCCAAGTTTTCCTCACTGGACATACCACGTCTACCCTGAAATTGTGAGACAGATGAGTTGTAAGACAATACTTACCTCTCCTGGCCATAAGTCCAGTCGTGAGGTCGAATCTGCTGGTATGACTAGCAAGCTGTGTACACAATGGCATGTACACCAAAGCAACCTTGGTAAATCAAAGTAACATGCAGTAATTAATCATGAGAGACTTTGAGAGCATGTTTGTGAGTGGCCCATGAGTTTATGGAATATTAGGAAATAAGAAATTAAGTCTGGATAAACTAAAATGTGTTATGGAGAGAGAGATGCTTCTTTGGGTTAGAATTTAAGTGCTTTTCTATAACACCAGAAACCAACGATCCTGGATACTTGCAAATGTGATGGCTCACCTGAAATAAAAATGTAAAAAAAAAAACAAATCCCTTTGCAGGGTGTGGAGAAAATGATCAAATAACTCAAAATGTGTAAGAGAACCCACAGGATGACTTTGTTTCTTGAGAAAGCCAAAGAGCTATCTGTTCACTGGGCTCATAAGAATTTTTCTGGTGAAATGCACACTGCCTTTGTTGTTTAGGTCAGCATGACTCATTTCTGTAAGCCACAGCTGATAGTAGAGATAATGTTGTGAAACTAGGCTCCCTATTTTCAACAGGCATGATAAAATTCTAAAATAGATGTCAAGTTGTATCACTTGACCTTTAGAGACAAGGTGGATATAATTACTATAAAGATGGAATGGTAATCAGAAGTTAATAAATTTGGTGTTCTAAGGCGTAGAATAGATGAAAATGTTTCAAGGAATTAAAGATTTTTCCTTGAGAACCACTATATAAGTATTTTACTTGCTTGAAAAGCTTATATCTGTTTTGATTGCCTACTGCAGTATAACAGAGTTACTGCCATTCCAATATTAAAATTAAATCTACAATGAAGACAGAAGAGCAAATCTGATAGAGAAAATAAACACATTTGATGGAATTGCTCAGTATTATTATAACAGTGTAGATCACTACTTGCAGAGATAAGGTGTGAATATTATTATACAGTTTATGAAAAATTGTCTGAAGGAATTTAGTGATGCATGCCTGGGGTGTGTTAGCTTAACTGCTGAGGAAAAATGTATCAAGGAGATAAGGAAAATAAGGCCTACAGATAAAGAACTGCATCAACATAACAATTTTGCCAGAGTGAAAGGGAAACCCATAAAATGGGAGAAAATATCTGCAAATCATAAATCTGTAAAGGAATTAATACCAGAAACATATAAAGACCCCCTACATCTTAATAACACATGCAAAAGGACAAACTCAATTTAAAAAAGAGAAAAAGGACTTGAATAGACATTTCTCCAAAGAAAATATATATATGGCTAATAAACATAAGAAAAGATGCTAAAGATCACTAATAATTAGGGAAATGCAAATCAAAACCACAATGAGATACCACCTCACATTCATAAGTATGACTACTATCAAAAAATAGGAAGTAAGAAGTGTTGGCAAAGATGTGGAGAAATGGGAAATTTTGTACACTGTTGATGGGAATGTAAATGGTGCAGCTGCTATGAAAAACAGTATGGCAGTTCCTCAAAACATTAAATATAGAATAACCATATGATATAGCAATTTCACTTCTGGGTATATACCCAAAACAATTGAAGACAGCATCTGAAGGAGATATTTGGTACACCCATGTTATTGCAGCATTATTTGCAGTAGCCAAAAGGTGGAAGTAACCCAGGTATCTATTGATGGATGAATGGATAAACAAAATGTGCGATATGCATACAATTGAATATTGTTCAACCTTAAAAAAGGAGTAAATTCTGACATGTGCTATAGGATGGATTAACCCTAAGGACATTATGATACGTGAAATATGCCAGTCACAAAAGAACAAATACTGTATGATTCCACTTACATGAAGTACCTAGAGTAATCAAATTCATAGAAACGGAAAGTAGAATAACGGTTGGCAAGGGCTTGGAGTAGGAGGGAATTAGGAGTATTTTAGAATAGGCACAGAGTTTCAGTTTTGCAAGATAACAAGACTTCTATAGATAGATGATGGTAATGGTAGCACAGCAATGTGAATGTACTTAGTGCTGTTAAACTGTACACTTAAAAAAAAAGGTTAATGGTAAATTTTATGTATTTTACTACAATTTTTTAAAAAGATGATAAGTACAAAGTGATTTATTATTAGACCTAACATGTTTGGCTCCTATTTTAAAGATTAGATTTAAATATCTATATTATATTAAGAATAAATATGGGTTTTTAGGTTGTGTCACGAACTAATAGAGACATTCTTATGCATAGTGAGTCACCCAGTCAATATACAATTATATACGTACATACATGCATAGACACAAGCATATATGCATATATAAATACGCATGTGTATTTATGTATGTAAATACGTTCATAGACATGTTGTGTATACCATAAATAGTCATGTAGTTCAGGCGTAGCTTCACTTGTTATTTCAGATATTAATTGGCTAGATACAATTACCTAACTATTTAGATATAAATGAATATATATATTTAATTTTTTAGCTCAACATATATATATGTTGAGCTGTGGTTTGCACCTTTCCATATCAAAACTTAGCAAGAATTTGGAACCACCACTCAAGAGACACTATAACTGGTTCTGACAGGAACAGGTAATCCCTAAGAATATTTTCAACCAATAGTGATGTCATACGTACGATAGCTGTGGATGCCATGGTGCGTTATCAAGATTTCTTCTTTAAGACTAGAGCGTTGTTTCTTCTAGGAGCTGAAAGCAGTGGCATCTCAAGCTCTTAGCCAAATCACTCTGGAAGTTTCTCTCAGCCTTGTCTAAGTTCATGCCCCCTTCTTGGAGCAGCCTGCGGCCCATGACTAGTCAATGTAGGGAATATAAGTGGTCACCCACTTTGCCTTTAGGTGGGACGGTTCTGAAGGGCTGTCCCAGTTCTAGAAGATGTTGTGGGATCAACTGAAGTCTTTGCTTCAACTTCTGGGTTTTTCAATAATTTCTCTTCTCCTACTTCCTTCACTTCCCCACAGGCCTTCATCACAAAGGAACTTTCCAGTAAACTTCCTGCACATGCCATCTCCAAGTCTTTTTCCTAGGGAGCCCACCCAAGAGGAAGGTCAATATCATGATCCTCTAGATGTTTCTGCTGCCGTCTCCCCCAGCTTCCCAGTAGATTTTCATGAAGATATAGAAAATTAAAATACTAGAATGAACATTGGAAATTGATGAAATGTGAAAACATTGACCAGAGTCTGTGGGAAATTTTTATGAACTTCATTTTGAAGTGATTAATTGCAAGATACAATCTCACAAAACATCAAGCAGAAGAGGCAATAAGAGTAGAAAGATGGACAGATAAGTCTTTAATTACAAACCACTGTCTTCTTAACTCCAACCCTAAGAAGAGGCAGATGGCCAGAAACTTAGCCAACTGACTGCGTTAGAATTTTACAAGGAGGTTGTGTCATATTTTTTCAATTCAGTCACTTTCATAGGAACTAATATTTCCAGTTATTTGAAAATTAAAGATGCCAATTGTTGCTGCATAAATACAGAGAAGTAGTAAGAAGGGAAGTGTGGTAATATAATGCATTATGGGCTATGAAGTCAATTTAAGATAGATATTGATGATACATGATGGATACAGGCTCATAAATTTCTATTCCATCAATCCATCCACACACAAATGATAACTAAAATTAAATATGTTACATCTGGTAAAATAATGATAAAAATATTTTAAGTATGTTTATGTTTATTATATTTCCAGATATTTTGCAGATGTGGAATGAATTGCATTTATTTCCACAAAGAGTTATTATAGACACTCTGTAGCTGAGCCATGGACAATTTATTGAAAATTAAAGAGAAATGCTTTTTATAGCTGCTCCCATGTAACTACATATTTTATGCTTTTACTTGCATTTTATTTATGTTGTTAACAGATGCTTGTCTGCAAATGTGGAGATCATTTGATACACTTGAAAAGGGTATTACTCCTCCATTGCTTTGGAGAATGGAAACTCTTGCAATAATGGATGTGATACAGTAATACATCTTCACTCATTTTGACTTTCTTAATATTGTCTTGTTGTAACTTAAGAGAGTTAAAATTCAAGGCAAGAGTAAATAAAATCAAAATAGCTTGTCAGTTTTGTTATATTAAATTTATTGATGGAGGCAGGTTACAAAAACATTTGCAATATGACTTTTGCTTATTTATTTGAATGATTTTACTTTCTCTCTCATTTAGCAAACCAAAAACTGTTTGTTGAGTGTCACCTAATTGAAGAGAGAATGCCTTCAGATGTTTACTGAAATATATTTATGTTTTTAAGGAAATTCAGTTATTATCTGATTCTCTGAGCTACTTAGGAACATGTAAAAATTAGGTAGTTGCAAGCTGGACAAAGCCAGAAATTTGATGACATCTCTGTCTTGAGGAACAGTGTGACTTTATGAAGAAAAGTTATACAGGGGTTATTTACACGACTAAGACTAGAAAAATAACATAGAATGCTCCAAAAGCACCTCAGTGCCTGGTAACAATGTACACACAACCACTGTCTTTGTTGGGCATTTCCGAGACAGTCATTTTGGAGTTCTTTTCATAAAAATTTAATAAAAATAACATTTTCCATATTATAAAGTTGACAACATAAACATGTACATTAAAATATGATTTTATGTGTCAGATTCCCTAAATAAGTTTGTGGAAAATTTTGTTTTTGTTCCCCAAATGTTATATTTTATAATTGCATTTTTGATCAAGAATCTGGAATGAATCTATAAAAATGACTATGTGTATATAATAGAACCAGAGTTGTAGCAACTTTTCTATAATTTTATGATTATAAGTCCCTTGATCTCTGGAATTATGATTTATCTTTACAGTCTCCACAATATGATGTGTTTTTTAGGGAATCAATAAAATATACATGAATAAATTAATTATATATATATTTAATAAAACATGCTATTGGTTCATTTGAAGTTAATATACTAAGGTAAACTTATTTGTTCTTTTAAATAACAATGTATTCCTTTTATTATAATTAGTAAAGATATTTTTGAAATGATTTAAATATCATTTATCTTTCAAAACTTGTTGAGAAAGCTAACATTTAGGTTGATGCAGTCTTTACCATGAAGTTCCCTTTTGGAGTAAAAGTATTTAAATCTTTACATTGGCTTTGATCTAGAATTTTAAGATTTTCACATAAGTTATAGATGTTGTTATCCTACCACAAATAGAATGCATAGATGCTATCTGTATGAAACACTCAGAATCTGACTTACTCTATGACGCCTTCAAGTGACTGGGGATTTTTTATTTTTCTTTATTTTGCAGTAACATTTAAGTTCTACTCCCTTAGTAAATTTCAGTTATATAATATGGTGTTATCAACTACAATCACCATATAATACATTAGATCCTCAGATCTTATTCATCTTATAACTTAAATTTTGTACCCTTTTACCAACCTCTCCTCATTTCCTCTATGACCCAACCTCTGGCAACCATTTTCCTCCTTTTTGTTTCTATAAGTTCAACTTTTTTTTTTTGAAGATGTCACATAAATGTGATACTATGAGATATTTGTCTTTCTTTGTCTGGCTTATTTCACTTATCATAATGTCCTTAAGCTCTACCCATGTTGTTCCAAATGGCAGGATTTCCGTCTTTTTTACTGGCTGAATAATATTCCATTGCATGTACATACCACCCTGTCCTTATCCATTTATCCACCGGTGGATACTTAGGTAGTTTGCATACCTTGGTTGTTGTGAATAACGCTGCAATAAATATGATAATGCCAATATTTCTTAAAGATACTGATTTCGTTTTCTTTGGATACATACCCAGAAGTAGAATTGTTGGATCATATGTTAGATATATTTTTAATCTTGAGGAAACTCTGTACTGTTTTCCATAGTGGTTGTTTCAATTTACATTCCCATGAACAGGGAGAAAGAGTCCCCTTTTCCCCACAACCTTATCAGCACTTGTTATCTCTTGGGCTTTTGGTAATAACCATTCTAATTGGTGCAAGGTGATCTGACTGTGGTTTTGACTTTCGTTGCCCTGATTACTGGTGTTGAACTAGATGTTTTGGAAGCCAGTCTCTCCAGTGGGAGTCTTAAAAGTTGGGGGTCTAGATGTGGGGTCCAAACCCTTTACTTCTCAGGGAGAAGCTAGGAGTTGGGGGTCCCTCCCATTTGTATGGTGCCGTGTCAGCCCTGGGGTCTGTGTCTCAGCCTTTCCTACTCCTTTCTATGAGGGTTTTTTTTTTTTTTTTTGCATCTGTAGGAGTGACCCAGCTAGTTTCTGGATCTCTTTCAGAGGCAATTTTTCCTCCTGTAGTTGTACATTCAGTGTGTTCGTGGGAGGAAGGAAGCTCACGAGCCTTCTGTCACCATCTTGGTCAACTCCTCCTGGTATATCTTAAAGTTACTTATTTAAATGGAACTTAAGAACTTCTAACCAAAAAATATAGATTTTCTTCAGAGCTCCGGAAACAGTAATATATGTTTCTTTGAAACAGCTGTCATATTCTCATGTGTTTTGTTTTTTTCCTATAGGCTAATTAGTCTTAGTTTGGCTATCATTCTTCATATGACATGGCAGTGAACTACTACTTCATCTGAGTCAGTCTTTAGTAAGTTGCTTTTAGTTGACAGATACCCTCTTTACACATATTCTTGTTTAAATTTAGTGTCAGAAATATGTGACAAAACACTGGTGTCATGATCAAAGCACAGTTAATTGATAGTAGCATTTCCATCTTTTTAAGTAGTAAGAACATCTTAATTTTGCCTGGCCACATTTCTTCACGCCATAACCAAGGTGTTGAACATATTCAGAATCTATTCCAGACCCGTGCTGCATCCTGAGTTTACAAGGCACACCCTGCCCTCTGGGTGAGGAGAACAGACTGAACACACAAGGGAATAACACCTGCATCCCTTCATTTTGACGTGTTATCAAGCAATAATGTAATGAAATATTGTTAGGGTGTTCTATTTCCCCTCCTAAGGACTCCTAATAATACCTGAAATACCAAATGAGAACATTTGTCATAGTAAAAGTTAAGGAAATTAATGGGGTGACAGAGACTGTTGGCTGTCTCTCAAAAATTCCTCACCACCCCTTCATCATGAGCACACAGTTGGACGTCATTTCTCAGTTACTCTTTCACTCGTGTCTGACCACTTGGCAAGGGCATAGGATGTAGACAGAAGTGTTTTGTTTCTGACCAAGGGCTTTTTTTTTTTTTTGCGGTACGCGGGCCTCTCACTGTTGTGGCCTCTCCTGTTGCAGAGCACAGGCTCTGACGCACAGGCCCAGCGGCCATGGCTCACGGACCCAGCCGCTCCACCGCATGTAGGATCTTCCCGGACTGGGACACGAACCCGTGTCCCCTGTATCGGCAGGCAGACTCTCAGCCACTGCACCACCAGGGAAGCCCTGACCAAGGGCTTTTCAGTCAGCAGCATACTAGCTTCACACGTCCCTTTCCGTTTTGCCATCTGCAGCCTAGGCCTGGCTAGCAGGTCTCCACCATGTAGATGGTGAGTAAGCCCTTGGAGAGCGTGGAGTGAGCAGATGGAAGGGTCCTAAGTCTGAATCAACAAATGAAGGAGAATTACACACAGACCTGGAACATGTGCCCTGAACCATCACGTGGGAGAGAAATACACTCTTAAGCCACTAACTTGTCCTGAGTATCTCATGTCATAGTTGGTTAATCAACAGAAAAATCACATGATATGATAAACAAACAGTAACTTATAGGATATAATTATATGTCAAACAATAGTTGCATAAGCTGGATCAGGAGACCTAGGAGTGAAGTTAGTGTAAGATGAGAGGATTGATTAATCAGAAACATGCATCAAGCAGAGTTTCTCTAGCACACGGCCACAGTCCTTTATGCAAACTCGATCATGCACTGATATTTTAATTTTGTAAATGGTCCAAAAATGTTCTATAGGAATACCATGGATACTAAATCATGGGAGAGTCCCATTTATTCCCTAGTGAGCAATGAAAACAAGAATTTTGTATGGAAACTGAAGTAAAAATATATAGTATACACTTGTACATAAACTATAATGAGGGCTTCCCTGGTGGTGCAGTGGTTGAGAGTCCGCCTGCTGATGCAGGGGACACGGGTTCGTGCCCGGGTCTGGGAAGATCCCACATGCCGCGGAGCGGCTGGGCCCGTGAGCCATGGCTGCTGAGCCTGTGCGTCCGGAGCCTGTGCTCCGCAACGGGAGAGGCCACAGCAGTGAGAGGCCCGCGTACCGCAAAACAAAAACAAAAAAAACACAAACCTATAATGAGCAGCCCTGACAGCCCTCAGTGGGAAGAGAAACATAACACATGGATACCATTTAAATTCATATGAGGAAATACAAATACAAAATACTTTCTTAAGATAAAGTTTTTGATTATAACACGAGTTCATCCGTTACTTGTCAATATATCTTTTCATACTTCTCCCAAGAATATTCCTGTTAATGCTGTTTGAGGGACTGGCTCCTAAAACTGCCTTAAAGTGATTTTACTGTAATTGTTGCCTTTGTCTCTCATGAGATTCAATTTCATGTTTCGTCTGCTTCCCCAATTTCCTGTTGTTAAATAGAAAAATGTGTTCTGATCTTATAAAAAATGCATGGAAATTGACTTCACCAAATGGATAGTTTTTCAGGATATAATCCATCTATTAAGGAAAAAACTTAAAAAGCTAAAGATTTTAGTAACAATTTTGTAACTGCAGTGCCTTCAAATCACTTAAAAAAAACTTAGTTGAATACATGTTTATTTTATATTCTAGATTCTGTTGTTTCCTATGTTATATGCTGAAATAAGATATTTTGTATGTGCTTTAACTGGTAAGTGGTCTACCAGTCTTCTAAAATTTTAGGACTAATTATTAACACAATAATTCATAATAACAAATAATATAGATAGGGATGTACTTTTATTCCAGGTACACTCATAAGCATTTAGCACTTAATACTCAAGTATCCCTGTCATAAATATGACAAAGAGTTTAAATAACTTATCGAATTCACAGTTATTAAAAGACAGAGTCAGAATTCAAAACCAAGCTATTTGCCTGCTGAGCCCATGGTTTAAACACTACTGCAGGTAGTGTCCCCAGATCACACTCATTTAATACAAGACCATCATCTTACTGAAAAGGAAATTAAGGCTCAAATAAGAAATATAACTTATCTAAGAATGAACAGCAATGAAATAATTGTTTCTTTCCTTCTTAGAGCATTTCAGTAGGTCTCAGTGCTGCATAATATGAATTTAAAATTAAGTATACCTTTATTTAACAAAATATTTTAACAATAATAATTTTAATAAGTAATTAACATCTGCTTAGTGAGATGCAGCGTAGGAATTGTGATTGAAGTATAAATACATCTAATATCAATATCTGCACTAAGGAGTGTATAGTTTACCATGAAATTTGCAATGAGGTATGTAATAAAAAAGGATTTAAAAAATAAAATCTAGGAATTCCCATTTACACAATGAGATCACAGGAAAGGATTTATTAATAAGATTGTTTCAACACCATAAGTGACTTGTGTCACTACACCATGTCTAGACTGTCACATACTTGTCTGTTACTGAATGTTTTTATTTAGAAGTGACCAACTCCAGATTTGAATAGAATCAAGCAGAAAAAGTATCATTACCATGAAAAATTTTATGAAATTATTTGGTGTCTGTATAACATTTCTCTCTTCAGTGTCTCTACTCTTACCCAGAAGTGCAGGAGACATCAGATCCAATGCCTAAACTGACATCTTACGGGACATAAGTATACAATAAATAACTCCCTTGAAAGGGCCTCAATATCTACACATGATTCTTTTATAACCTGGCTTTTTGGAACATTTCACTTTCATTTAACAGGTGAACAGGTTAAAAATTGAAATATTCTCAACTTTCCCATAATGCATGCCTCTAAGTCTGACTGTTTACTTATCCAGTCCCTCCTCTCTGTAAAGTAACTGCTATTATGGGTCCAGGGAAAGACTCCATAGTGGATATTGCACTGGGGTTGTGGTCAGTGCAGCAAAGTTAGTTGGCCTACCAGTTAATAACCCTTGGAGGACTTTTTACCCCCAGTGCTTGCAGCTTTATTTAGAATGTAGGATTGATTTTTATTTTATTTTTTTTTTTAGCTTAGCCATGTGTTCCCTTGCCAATTGCCAAAGCCACACAAACATTCACTCTCAGTATCCTGTTATATTTACTTTGATACGTTATGACAAAGTATCTTGTTTTGAAATGTTATCTGAGATCAATATTAAAGCCATTAGAGTTTTGAAAGTCGAAAATATGGTTCCTTTTAATGTTGAAAATACAGATGTTCTTTTCCATCCATCATCAGGACATTTTTTTTGTCTGCCTGTGCTTGTCGACCTCACCCTGCAAAAGCAGAAGCATCCCTACACACAATTTGGTTTGGCTGTTCAGACTGATGATGACACACACACTGAGAATGTGTAAAAGGTTATTGTGTACATAAATGAGGTCTCTGGGGGAAGCAGGGCAGGCCTCCAAAGCATGTCTGAGATGGCTTGAGAGCAAGAACACTGCCTGGGGGTTTATTATGGTAAAGGGGAAGGGTTGGGATGCGGTCCCACATACAGGCAGGGACTTTCTATTTGAATTTCTTACCTACACCAAAGAGGGGAGAACCCAGGCTTTATCAGTTTGTCCAGCGGTGGGGTAGACGGGCAGCAGGAGGGTGAGGCTTAACAAGTGTCAGCAGTCAAACATCTAAAAACGGAGTCAGACCCCGTGTTCCATTTTTTTTTTTTTTTTTTTTGGTACGCGGGCCTCTCACTGTTGTGGCCTCTCACGTTGCGAAGCACAGGCTCCGGACGCGCAGGCTCAGCGGCCATGGCTCACGGGCCCAGCCGCTCCGCGGCATGTGGGATCCTCCCGGACCGGGGCACGAACCCGCGTCCCCTGCATCGGCAGGCGGACTCTCTACTACTGTGCCACCAGTGAAGCCCCGTATTCCATTTTTAAAATCACTTAAATGAATATAGAGAAATACTAGTACTCTTGATGACATCACCACCGAGAGATGTAAGAGAGTAAACAGCAAAGTGTTAAGATGGTACGCAGAGCTGTGTGTCTGGTAAGAAGGATCACCCTTGGAAATAATGTATACAAGACACCTGCAGGTCTCAGATGCTTGGATACATGGGCTTGTCTCTGGCCAGGACTCCCCCTACAGGACGACTTCAGGGAAGTCCATCTGAGCACCCCATGTCCCTGTCACACCACCTCTATTTTGACTAAAGATGAAACCCTGTGGAGAGGAGAGAAAGAAGAACCCATAAAGTTAACATTGATCCCACCCATACATTCTCCCTGAGACATCTTCACAATTGATCTCATCATGCCCTACAAATCATCTGACCTCAGTCATGGCAGAAGCCTAAGCCTATTGGGTCCATCATCATCAAATGACTTGTTCTGCGCATGTTGCTAGGCAACCCATCAGTGGGACCCCATCTCAGAGGCCTCTCTGTCCTCCAAAATCTTACACCATTCTCTGTCAAACTCACAGTCTCTTATTTGCAAACTCTCCTTTATCTTTTCTTCTTTTACCTTTCTCAGGGTGAGCGTCTATTCTTCTTCTCTTATTGAACCTAGATATTTCCTGTGACTATTACTTCTCTCTTACAAACCAATCAAAAATAACTTTTAATTTTCCTCTATATCACGTTCTGTGCACCACATACCATAGGAAGTAGGTAAAGGTCCTATGTGTTCATTGGTGGTGTTCCACGTGACTGTGTGGACTCCCTGCTGCCACACACGTGAGCACACGTGACGTCTATGCAATCTGCTATCCCTCCTAGAATGAATGATGTTTGCTGTACTAAAGTTGGCAATTTTTGTGTGTGGAAATTAGCTTGATATTATTTTTTTAACATCTTTATTGGAGTATAATTGCTTTACAATGGTGTGTTAGTTTCTGCTTTCTAACAATGTGAATCAGCTATACATATACACATATCTCCTACCTCTTGTGTCTCCCTCCCTCCCACTCTCCCTATCGCACCTCTCTAGGTGGTCACAAAGCACCGAGCTGATCTCCCTGTGCTATTAGGCTGCTTCCCAGTAGCTCTCTATTTTATGTTTGGTAGTGTATATATGTCCATGCCACTCTCTCACTTCGTCCCAGCTTATCCTTCCCCCTCCCCGTATCCTCAAGTCCATTCTCTAGTAGGTCTGCATCATTATTCCTGTCTTGCCCCTAGGTTCCTCATGACCATTTGTTTTTAGATTCCATATATATGTGTTAGCATATGGTATTTGTTTTTCTCTTTCTGACTTACTTCACTCTGTATGACAGACTCTAGGTCAATCCACCTCACTACGAATAACACAATTTCATTTCTTTTTATAGCTGAGTAATATTCCATTGTATATATGTACTACATCTTCTTCATCCATTCATCTGTCAGTGGACACTTAGGTTGCTTCCATGTCCTGGCTATTGTAAATAGAGCTGCAATGAACATTGTGGTACATGACTATTTTTGAATTATGGTTTTCTCAGGGTATATGTCCAGTAGTGGGATTGATGGATCGTATGGTAGTTCTATTTTTAGTTTTTTACGGAACCTCCATACTGTTCTCCATAGTGGCTGTATCAATTTACATTCCCACCAACAGTGCGAGGGGGTTCCTTTTTCTCACACCTTCTCCAGCATTTATTGTTTGTAGATTTTTTGATGATGGCCATTCTGACTGGTGTGAGGTGATACCTCATTGTAGTTTTGATTTGCATTTCTCTAATGATTAGTGATATTGAGCATTCTTTCATGTGTTTGATGGCAATCTGTATATCTTTTTTTTTTTTTTTTTGTGGTTTGCAGGCCTCTCACTGTTGTGGCCTCTCCCGTTGCGGAGCACAAGCTCCAGACGCGCAGGCTCAGCGGCCATGGCTCACAGGCCCAGCCACTCCGCGGCATGTGGGATCTTCCGGGACCAGGGCACGAAACCGTGTCCCCTGCATCGGCAGGCGGACTCTCAAACACTGCACCACCAGGGAAGCCCCAGTCTGTATATCTTCTTTGGAGAAATGTCTTAGGTCTTCTACCCATTTTTGGATTGGGTTGTTTCATTTTTTGATATTGAGCTGCATGAGCTGCTTGTAAATTTTGGAGATTAATTCTTTGTAAGTTGCTTCATTTGCAAATATTTTCTCCCATTCTGAGGGTTGTCTTTTCATCTTGTTTATGGTTTCCTTTGCTGTGCAAAAGCTTTTAAGTTTCATTAGGTCCCATTTGTTTATTTTTGTTTTTATTTCCATTTCTCTAGGAGTTGGGTTAAAAAGGATCTTGCTGTGATTTATGTCATGGAGTGTTCTGCCTATGTTTTCCTCTAAGAGTTTGATAGTGTCTGGCCTTACATTTACGTCTTTAATCCATTTTGAGTTTATTTTTGTGTATGGTGTTAGGGAGTGTTCTAATTTCATTCTTTTACCTGTAGCTGTCCAGCTTTCCCAGCACCACTTATTAAAGAGGCTGTCTTTTTTCCATTGTATATTCTTGCCTTCTTTATCAAAGATAAGGTGACCATATGTGCGTGAGTTTATCTCTGGGTTTTCTATCCTGTTCCATTGATCTATATTTCTGTGCCAGTACAGTACTGTCTTGATTACTATAGCTTTGTAGTATAGTCTGAAGTCAGGGAGCCTGATTCCTCCAGGTCCGGTTTTCTTTCTCAAGATTACTTTGGCCATTTAGGGTCTTTTGTGTTTCCATACCAATTGTGAAATTTTTTGTTCTAGTTCTGTGAAAAATGCCATTGGTAGTTTGCTAGGGATTGCATTCAATCTGTAGATTGCTTTGGGTAGTGTAGTCATTTTCGCAATGTTTTTTCTTCCAATGCAAGAACATGGTATAACTCTCCATCTGTTTGTATCATCTTTAATTTCTTTCATCAGTTTCTTATAGTTTTCTGCATACAAGTCTTTTCTCTCCTTAAGTACGTTTATTCATAGGTATTTTATTCTATTTGTTGCAATGGTAAATGGGAGTGTTTCTTTAATTCCTCTTTCAGATTTTTCATCATTAGTGTATAGGAATGCAAGAAATTTCGGTGCATTAATTTTGTATCCTGCTACTTTACAAAATTCATTGATTAGTTCTAGTAGTTTCCTGGTAGCATCTTTAGGATTCTCTATGTCTATAGTATCATGTCATCTGCAAACAGTGACAATTTTACTTCTTCTTTTCCGATTTGGATTCCTTTTACATGTTTTTGTTCTCTGATTGCTGTGGCTAAAACTTCCAAAACTATGTTGAATAATAGTGGTGAGAGTGGACCACCTTGTCCTGTTCCTGATCTTAGAAGAAATGGTTTTAGTTTTTCACCATTGACATTATTGTTGGCTGTGGCTTTGTCATATATGGCCTTTATTATGTTGAGGTAAGTTCCTTCTATGCCTATTTTCTGGAGGGTTTTTATCATAAATGAGTGTTGAATTTGGTCAAAAGGTTTTTCTGCATCTATTGAGATCATCATATGGTTTTTAGTCTTCAATTTGTTAGTATGGTATATCACATTGATTGATTTGCATATATTGAAGAATCCTTTCATTCCTGGGATAAACCCCACTTGCTAATGGTGTATGATCCTTTTAATGTTCTGTTGGATTCTGTTTGCTAGTATTTTGTTGAGGAATTTTGCATCTATTTTCATCAGTGATATTGGCCTGTAGTTTTCTTCTTTGTGACATCTTTGTCTGGTTTTGGTATCAGGGTGATGGTGGCCTCGTAGAATGAGTTTGGGAGTGTTCCTCTCTCTGCTATATTTTGGTAGAGTTTGGGAAGAATAGGTGTTAACTCTTCTCTAAATGTTTGGTAGAATTCACCTGTGATGCCATATGGTACTGGGCTTTTGTTTCTTGGAAGACTTTTAATCATAGCCTCAAATTCAGTGCTTATGATTGGTCTGTTTATATTTTCCGTTTCTTCCTGGTTCAGTCTCTGAAGGTTGTGCTTTTCTGAGAATTTGTCCATTTCTTCCAGGTTGTCCATTTTATTGGCATAGAGTTGCTTGTAATAATCTCTCATGATTCTTTGTATTTCTGCAGTGTCAGTTGTTACTTCTTTTTCATTTCTAATTCTATTGATTTGAGTCTTCTCCGTTTTTTTCTTGATGAGTCTGGCTAATGGTTTATCAATTTTGTTTATCTTCTCAGAGAACCAGCTTGTAGTTTTATTGATCTTAGCTATTGTTTCCTTCATTTCTTTTTCATTTATTTCTGATCTGATATTTATTATTTCTTTCCTTCTGCTAACTCTGGGTTGTTTTTTTTTCTTCTTTCTCTAATTGCTTTATGTGTAAGGTTAGGTTGTTTCTCTGAGTTGTTTCTTGTTTCTTGAGGTAGGATTGTATTGCTATAAACTTCCCTCTTAAAACTGCTTTTGCTGCATCCCATAGATTTTGGGTCTTCGTGTTTTCATTGTAATTTGTTACTAGGTATTTTTTGATTTCCTCTTTGATTTCTTCCGTGAGCTCTTAGTTATTTAGTAGTGTATTGTTTAGCCTCCATGTGTTTGTATTTTTTACAGATTTTTTCCTATAGTTGATATCTAGTCTCATAGCATTGTGGTCAGAAAAGATACTTGATACGATTTTAATTTTCTTAACTTTACCAAGGCTTGATTTGTGACCCAAGATATGATCTATTCTGGAGAATGTTCCATGAGTACTTGAGAAGAAAACGTATTCTGTTGCTTTTGGATAGAATGTCCTATAAATATCAATTAAGTTCATCTTGTTTGATATATCATTTAAAGCTTGTGTTTCCTTACTTATTTTCATTTTGGATGATCTGTCCATTGGTGAAATTGGGGTGTTAATGTCCCCTACTATGATTGTGTTACTGTCAATTCCCCTTTTATGGCTATTAGTATTTGCCTTATGTATTGAGGTGCTCCTATGTTGGGTGCATAATTATTTACAATTGTTATATCTTCTTTTTGGATTGATCCCTTGATCATTATGTAGTGTCCTTCTTTGTCTCTTGTAATAGTCTTTATTTTAAAGTCTATTTTGTCTGATATGAGAATTGCTGCACCAGCTTTTCTTGATTTCCATTTGCATGGAATATCTTTTTTCATCCCTGCACTTTCAGTCTGTATGTGTCCCTAGATCTGAAGTGGGTCTGTTGTAGACAGCATATATAGTGGTATTGTTTTTGTATCCATTCAGCCAGTCTATGTCTTTTGGTTGGAGCCTTTAATCCATTTACATTTAAGGTAGTTTTCGATATGTATGTTCCTATTACCATTTCCTTAATTGTTTTGGGTTTGTTATTGTAGGTGTTTTCCTTCTCTTGTGTTTCTTGCCTAGAGAAGTTCCTTTAGTATTTGTTGTAAAGTTGGTTTGGTGGTGCTGAATTCTCTTAGTTTTGCTTGTCTCTAAATGTTTTAATTTCTCTGTCAAATCTGAATGAGATCCTTACTGGTAGAGTAATCTTCACTGTAAGTTTTTCCCTTTCATCACCTTAACTGTGTCCTGCCACTCCCTTCTGGCTTGCACAGTTTCTGCTGAAAGATCAGCTGTTAACCTTTTGGGGATTTCCTTGTGTGTTATTTGTTGCTTTTCCCTTGCTGCTTTTAATATTTTTTCTTTGTATTTAATTTTTGATAGTTTGATTAATATGTGTCTTGTTGTGTATCTCTTTGCATTTTTCCTGTATGGGACTCTCTGTACTTCCTGGACTTGTTTGACAATTTCCTTTCCCATATTAGGGCAATTTTCAACGATAATCTCTTCAAATATTTTCCCCATCCCTTTCTTTTTCTCTTCTTCTCTGGGACCCCTATAATTCGAATGTTCGTGTGTTTCATGTTGTCCTATAGGTGTCAAAGCCTGTCTCAATTCTTTTCATTCTTTTTTCTTTATTCTGCTGTGCAGTAGTTATTTCCACTGTTTTATCTTCCAGGTCACTTATCTGTTTTTCTGCCTCAGTTATTCTGCTATTGATTCCTTCTAGAGAATTTTTAATTTCATTTATTGTGTTGTTCATCATTGTTTGTTTGCTCTTTAGTTCTTCTAGGTCCTTGTTAAACTTGTCTTGTATTTTCTCCATTCTGTTTCCAAGATTTTGCATCATCTTTACTATCATTACTCTGAATTCTTTTTCAGGTAGACAGCCTACTTCCTCTTCATTTGTTTTGGTCTGGTGGGTTTTTGCCTTGCTCCTTCGTCTGCTGTGTGTTTCTCTGTCTTCTCATTTTCCTTAACGTACTGTGTTTGGGCTCTCCTTTTCACAGGCTGCAGGTTTGTAGTTCCCGTAGTTTCTGGTGTCTGTCCCCAGTGGGTAAGGTTGGTTCAGTGGGTTGTGTAGGCTTCCTGATGGAGGGGACTGGTGCCTGTGTCCTGGTGGATGATGCTGGATCTTGTCTGTCTGGTGGGCAAGACCACGTCCGGTGGTGTGTTTTGGGGTGTCTGTGACCTTATTATGATTTTAGGCAGCCTCTCTGCTAATAGGTGAGGTTGTGTTCCTGTCTTGCTAGTCGTTTGGCATAGGGTGTCTAGCCCTGTAGCTTGCTGGTTGTTGAATGGAGCTGGGCCTTAGCACTGAGATGGAGATCTCTGTGAGAGCTTTCGCCGTTTGATATTACATGGAGCTGGGAGGTCTCTGGTGGACCAATGTCCTGAACTCGGCTCTCCCACCTGAAAGGTACAGGCCTGACACCCAGCTGGAGCACCAAAACCCTGTCAGCCACATGGCTCAGAAGAAAAGGGAGAAAGAAAAAGAAAGAAAGAAACAAATAAAATAAAATAAAGTTATTAAAATAAAAAAATTTTAATTATTGAAAATTAAAAGAAATTAAAAACTAATAAAAAAAAGAAAGAAGAGAGCAACCAAACCAAAAAAGAAATCAACCAATGATAACAAGTGCTAGAAACTATAGTAAAAGAAAAAACGGACAGACAGAACCCTAGGACAAATGGCAAAAGCAAAGCTATACAGACAAAATCACATAAAGAAGCATACACATATGCACTCACAAAAAGAGGAAAAGTGAAAAAAATTATATATGTATATATATAAAAAAAGGAAGGGAGCAACCCAATCAATAAATAAAAAGAGAGCAACCCAATAAAAAGAGAGCAACCCAATCAAATCTACCAATGATAGTAAACTCTAAATGCTAAACTAAGTTAAACATAAAACCAGAAACAAATTAGATGCAGAAAGCAAACCCCAAGGTTACAGTTCCTCCCGAAGTCCACCTCCTCAATTTGGGATGATTTGTTGTCTAGTCAGGTATTCCACAGATGCAGGTACATCAAGTTGGTTGTGGAGATTTAATCCGCTGCTCCTGAAGCTGCTGGGAGAGATTTCCGTTTCTCTTCTTTGTTCACACAGCTCCCGGGGTTCAGGTTTGGATTTGGCCCCGCCTCTGTGTGTAGGTCGCCTGAGGGCATCTGTTCTTTGCTCAGACAGGATGATGGGGTTAAAGGAGGGGCTGATTCGGGCGCTCTGGCTCACTCAGGCTGGGGAGATGGAGGGGTACGGATGCGGGACGAGCCTGCGGCTTTCAGCCTTCTTTTCAGCCTCTAGCCAGCCAAGCAGGCTGTTCTCCACCATCTACGAATCCACACATATTCTAATCTAGGGCTGTTTCTCCTTCCACACAAAGTGGATGACAAAGTGCATAGCTCAGATTTCTGCCAATTGGGAAGATATTTTTTTCCCCTCTGTCTTTCAAAGCTACTGCTTAGTGTATCTATAAAGAAATCACCATCCATTTTGGATTGCACCCAAATGTTGAGCTGATCCATTCAATTAAAAAAAAAAACTTGGCACCTCCCTATCATTTTAGTTGGTCATATAGGTCCCTCCATAAAAACTAGGTATAATCTAAGTGAAGTGCTGTAGTCCAAATGTGAAGTTTTGGCTTAATTTTCAAGGGTTTTGGCTACCTGCTTAACTTATTCATGCCCACTGGTCCTGCTAAGAATATTTCCGTCTTATATTGGACAGCTTCTGGGACCACTTGACTTTATGATTCAGGGTAACTGACAGAACCCAGCTTGCAATGGACTATCTAGATACATCATCTCTTGTTGCCTCATGGAAAAGCATTCTAATCCACCATTTTTTGGTAACACAAATCAACTGACATGTGATTCTTCTCTTCAGATATCATGGCTTTGCTTCAGAGCCCAAGGTTTGTACTGTGAGCCTCCTCCTGAGAATTGCCATAAACTCCACATTGCCTCTTCTCCCATACATGATGATTCTAATAGAATAGAAATCCCAAACAACAGGCCTGCTTGCAGTGTAGCCTGGACATACTGTGGAGACCTTTCCTAATCCAGGTCATTCTCAAAGGTGGTTAGTTTTCTTGTCACCTTGGGTACAGGCAGAAGCTCTATTCTTAGGTGTGAAGTGTGGTACTTTTATAACAGAAGAAGCCTAAGGTGGTATCATACTTCCTTCTTTGTGGAAAGGGAAACCAAAGGCGGGGGAGATATCCCAGCATTCACTTGACCACTAGAATCCTAAAAAGATTCCCATAGTGGGTGGTCCCTAGATGTTTGTAGGGGCTATTCCCAGCTTCTGGGGCATATATTTTTTAACAAGGCCTCCAGATTGCTAGCTACCTCTTAGTCACCCTGCTCAATCAAAAAGATGCTCTCAATACAATGAATAAATGGAGTGTTGCGAGTGATACCCTGATGGTCATGATCTCTTCTGACAATTATGACAGAGCTGGAGAGTTAGAGTATTATCAGGCAAAACTGTGTTTGTTTTTTCTGTTCCATATGAGTGCAATCTGTTTCTGCTTCTCTTTTCTGATTACAATAGGGAAAAAAATACATTTGCCCAATCAAGTGATCATAAATCATGGACCTGAGGCCATATTAATCTGTTCTAACAAAGGTTCTACGTTAAATACTATAGGTTCAATTGTTCCTACTACTTGGTTGAACTTGAGGTAGATTACAGTCATCCTTCAGAACCTATCCAAATTATGCAGGACCCAAATGATTAATTAAATGGAGACATAACAGAGATCATTACTTCTTCTGCATCTTCATCCTTCTTTCTCTTCCATGGTATCTGGTCTGCACTGTGGCTGGACTCTGAGATCAGTCCGCTCACTCCCATGTGGCTAGGAGAATCATCTCAAGTGGTATATGGAATGCTAATGTCACACAAGGCAACAGTAAGTTGTTACCTTGTAAGTTGTTGTTGTCAGTAAGTCCCTCAAACTAGAAATGTCCCATACAAAACTATCCTGTATTATTTTAAAAAGCATAAATTTAGAAGCAACAGTTAATTTCATTTTGAAATTTGAAGGCTCTGCATAAAACAAACAGAAAACCAAGGAGAAAAACCTCAGGTCCTTGGGGAACTACAAACTGAGAAGCATGATTTCCAAAAAATAATAATAATGAAAACATCTCGTATTAGACTCTATGGGTAGAGCTAAAGCAATGCTCAGAAATGAGCATCTTGAAACACTTATGTCATTATGTATATATATATATATATATATATATATATATATATTAATAGCTTTAAATACTTTTTTATAAGAATACATGAATTATTCATCTGAAGCTAGAAAATGTTTCAGAAAGAAGTAAATAAGTAAATAAACAAAAATTTAAAAAAGATAATTAATGAGTTAGAAAACAGAAAAATATAGACCATAAATGTAAATGTAAAAATTTGCCCATAGGCAAAAACCAGTGAAAGCAATACATTTCTCAATATCTAATCTGGAGACACAGGAATAAAGTACAGACACACAAAGTAAAAAAATATCAAGGGAGAAAAAAAAATATTAAAATAGATGAAACTTTGAAATAATAACAAATTTCAACCTTGCACAGCTCTATTCTAATGCATATAAAAACCTTACTTAAAATAAAACTTACCAAACTATCCTCTGATAAAATAGAAGTCTAAATAGATCAATTTCCCTTTATGAAATAGAGAAGGTTTTCTAACATTCCCCAAAATACCATGCTCAGACAGTTCCACAAGGAAAATTTTCCAAAACCTTAAATAAAAAGAATATTTCAAAACTAACTGAATTATTTCATAACATACAAAAGTTTTTTTTAAAAAATGTAATTTCAATTAAGTAAATATAACATAAATACTAAAATTTTGGTTTGGACCAAAAGAAGTCTCTAACAAGTCATACTTACAGACTTTAAGGAAACATCAAAGATACTCACATGAATATTGTTGCAGAACTCCTAAGAAAATATTTGCAAACAGAATCCAAAGTCATAATCAAAAAGTAATACATCAAACTTAAGTGAAATTATTTAAAAATGTACATATATTACAAAACTTGGGAAAATATTAATAAATTACTTCCTTTTTTAAGGGGAAATATTTCTCCATATATGATGAGAACAATGAATAATAGAGGAAAGGATGAATGGATGCCTCTTTAACAAGTTTTTTATGGTTATAAATACACATAAACATCCCCAATCCCCCATCTTCCCTGTATTGGAAATATAGTAAACATGTTCTTTGTATGATCAGGAACAAGAAGCCATGCTTATAATCATCATGAGTATTTAATATTTAATTGGATGTATCTGTTGAGTGGCAGATAAAATAATCAGCTGAAAAACTATTGTAAGCAATAAGAAAAGTCCTAAATAGCAAGCTCCGATATTAATATATAGACATAGACTTTATATATATTAATAAAAGACAGAATACATAGAGCTCCAAAAGATTACTTTAATAAATGTCCAAAATAGAATAAGAAATCTCAAAGCACTTGTGAAAGGCTCAAATGTAAGTGTGAACAAATGAGAAATTATGTTGTGTTCTTGAAGTGAGAAACTCAACATAATAAAAATATTTCCAAGTTAACATATAAATTTAAAGCAATTTGAATAAAAGTACCATCTGAGTTTTTTCCTCTGGAATTATACAAGAAGTTTCTGAAATTTAAAAATAAATACTAATGAAGAGTTTTAACTCGGAACATTCTAGCCAGAGCATTTGAGTCTAGACCATCAGGTAAAAACTACTCTAAAACTTTAATAATTAAAACAATGTAATATCAAATCAAAAATAGGCAGCAAAAAGAATAAACAATAAAAAGACTCACATATACAGGAATTTAGAACATGATAAATGTGATGACTGATTTTATCTATTTAGATAAATAAAATAAAGAAAGGAAAAAAATAACTGATGAGAGAAAGGGAGAAAAGTCTGAATATATAAAATGAAAGGTTAGTAATAATATATAAAACAGGTATGTAGAAATGACCATCATGAACCACTATTTACTAATAAATTAGGAAATTTAAATGAAAGTCATAGATTTTTGGAAAATTCAGAATTGTTGGATATCAATGAAAAATCTTAATAAACATATAAACATTAAAATGGAAGTACTGTTAACTAAACCATATTAAATATACTGTGTGTGTGTGTGTGTGTGTGTGTGTGTGTGTGACAGATAGCTTTATGGGTAAGTAATGAAAATATGTCAAGAAACCAAGATACTCTCTTTTAGGAAAGGTTTTTTGTTTTTTGATTTTTTTTTCAAAATAATAAAAAGGGAGTGAGATGCCCAAGTCATTTTGTGTGTTAAAAAATAATCCTGATGTGATGGTTAATTTTGTGTGTCAACGCTGTGTGATGGGGTGCCCAGATATTTGGCTACATATTATTTCTGGGCATGTCTGTGAAGATATTTTCAGATGAAATTAGCATTTGAATCAGTGGATTCAGTGAAGCAGTTTGCCCTCTTCCGTATGGGTGGGCATCATCCAATCCATTGAGGGCCTAAATAGCATAAAATGTCTGAGAAAGGAAGAATTTACCATGATTGCTTGGGCTAGGACCTCCATTTTCTTCTCTTCATGTTACTGGTTGTCAGGAATTCAGATCTGCATAAAATCTATACCATCAGCTCCCCTGATCCCCAGGCCTTTAGATTCAGACTGAATTATTCCATCTGCTATCCTGGGTCTTCAGCTTGCAAATGAAGACCATGGGGCTTCTCAGCCTCCATAATTGTGTGAGCCAATTCCTCATAATAAATCTCCTTTTATATATACATATACATCCTATTGGTCTCTTTCTCTGGAGAACCCTGACTGATACACTGATTTCAAGAAAGAATGACAACAGTGTAGGAGAATAAAATATATAGCTGTTTTAACCTTAAGTTTTAACATGATATCCTTAAGAAAATAGTAGATCAGTGAATATATATGTGTATTTACAAATTAAGTCATCATAAGCAAGTAAAGTACATTATAGAAGGAAAGAACAACTCAATATCAGAAATCTATCAGAATGATTTGCTACATGCATCAGTTGGGCTTCAGGTAACAAAAAGCTTTCTGTTTGTTTATGAAAAAATATATTTAGACATGCCTAACACAAACCTTGAGCTAGACTGCCAGAGAGAAGGGGGTTGAGTTGGAGTTGAAAAAACCAATAATTATTATGTGCTCTCACCTACCCTTTAACTAGTTAATACTGATTAACAAAATCATGCCATATTTAAACTTCAGAAGTAGAGTAATATCATAACTTCACCTAATATAAAACAACTAACCATTTAATAAAAAACAAGCAAATAAATGAAAAACAAATTCCAATGCTTCCCCAAAGGAAAGTCACAAGATGTCATTAATCACAGTATTCATTTCTGTGAAATATCCTTTCCTTCTCAAATACAATAACTTGAGATTCTATTACCTACTGGGTCCATGGGTTTCAGTCTTGGCAACTGACTCGTATCACACTCACACATGTTCTAGCAGACTGACTTTGTTTATATTGCTTTGAATGTGTTTGTGTTTATATATGAAGAAACAAGGAATTGATTATAACAAATGCTCCTTTGGTTGATTATAATACATGCTTCTTTTCAACTTTTGTGATCGTTCCTTCCAATGAATAACATGTTGAAGCCTCCCCATGCAATCTGCAATGAAATGATTCTACTATTCAAACGTTCTTTAGGTAAAGTGGATTTTTTCAATTCACTTATTCTTGATTCTGAATCATGATTCTCTTTGCCTCATGGGAGTTAGCGTTTTAATTACCATGACTGTTATTCCTCTCTTTTTTCTATTAGAGCATATCCCTAGATTTCACATGAAGCCACACTAGATATTTCCTTCTATATTTTCCACAGTACAGGGTCCTTTGCAAGTTCAAGGGAGGCTTTATAAGCCTAGTTTCCAGTATTTACATTTGCTATGGCAGATCAGATTATAGTTCTTTACTTATTCCCTCCTAGCATGGTACCATGCAAGGTAAGATTTGTGCACAGTATATTTCCCCATGCATGGATGTTTGGCTCAGCAATGGGTTTTGTTTGATCAGCGGACTTGGTAAAGAAACTATAGTCATACTAGTTCAGAGTCAAGATTTCAAGAGGCTACGCTTGTTTCTGCCTATTCTCTTGAACTTCAGTGACCCACCATGAGAAGGGTGTACACTAACTAGCTGCTGATCTAAAGATAATGTAAAGAAGTATGGAGCATATCTGAATGGAACTCAGAACCTAAAGCCAAAGCCAACTGACTGTAGGCCTGAAACAGAAGCTTCTCTACCCAATCCACAGACAAATGAAAAAGAGAGAACACTTTTAGGCTGCTTTTTAATGCAATGTTATTTTAACAAAAACTGAGTAATAGAGTTAGGTAAGCAAAATCATGTCATATTGGTTCTTCACATTAAAAGGAAATTTAGACAGGAATAACCTTTCTGGATGCAATTCGACACTTAATGTGATTATAAATAGCTTAATATCTATGTTGAAGGTATATTAGAAGTAGTTATTATTTGAGAAATAGTAAGTCTCAGTGGCATAAGTCAAGTTGTAGGAAATGTCATTTGAAAGAAAGTTGTTCAAAAACACAATCATTTTGTCAATATGATTGGGTCATGTTCCCACAACTTTATCTCTTGGCAAGTGATTTTATGCACATAAAGATTATGCACTAACCAGGACTAACTTTCTTCTTATCATTGGTAATCTTCTGCTATTTCATGGGATCTTGGTTTGTTCAAAAACTAGACTATCCAGCAAAAAAAATGACCTTAGTCCCAAAGAGATAGACTGGTGGGAATAAGGGTGAAAAACTGTCTTTTTTTGATAAGGGCTAGTTTGTCAGCAAAAATGCAAAAATTTATTTGTATTTTAAATTGGAAATGTCCAGATCAAGCTGAGAAACATTCCTGGAAGATTTACAATTAGATCTGATTTATTTGCTTGATTATTTTTCTAGCAGGGATTTCTGTATGTTCTGATCAAGTTCGCATAGAAAATTCAATTTGTGAATACAAGGCAGTGTACACTTTTCTCAGTGAGTGGACATCTTCAGAAGGGTAGATGGCCTAATTTAGTAAATTTGTACCCAGTAAGATTTTAGGGAACTCATTAAGTTGGTAGATGATAAGGCAAAATGAAACTGCTTAAGGCCGGCTGGGCAGGCTAACATTCTTGGTACTTACAATCTCTGCGCTATGATATATGTAAAACATTGGTTTTTGGCAATCTCAGTCTGGCCACCCACAGTATTTGGTGCCAGTCAGCACATTACTTGACTAGAGGTATCTGTACGTAGGAAAATAGAGCTTTGGGGGAAAATTATAAGCAGCAAGAAGCTGTTAAACAAATATGTTTATAAGGGCAGCTGATACAGCACAGAGAAATAATTCAGCAAATTCTGATTTCATCAGGAAAGAATGAGCCTGCCAATTTGGAGCTCAGAGTCTCAAAAAATATAGTTGAACAGAAAGTCACTACTTATTAGAAGAATCTTTAGTTCAGTTTTGTTTAATTCCATAACCCACCATCTCCTTGACATGTGTAAACTGGGCCCACCTGGCAAGAAGTAGCTGATAGTCAAGGTTAGTTAGAGGTCTGGAAATATTTTTCAGACTATATGAATGATAAGATTTTACATTATGCACGAGTTACACAAGAATTTGCAACATAGTTATGAGAGAGATAACTTAGGATATTATCTAGAATGAGAATTGATAAGGATAATCTGTTGTTTTATCCTGCTCATGATTCTGTACAGCTCAGATGAGTATTTCCTTTTGGGAGTTTGCCCTCATACTCATTAGGGCAAAGGAGACTGCCTCAGGTTACAGAATGGCACATTTTTACCTAACATATATTTTATAATTTAATTTAATTTCTTATTCGTACTGTATCTGTACTCTGTAATGGTAGCAGGAATGAACAGGGTTGAATCCAGAAGATATTTGTGATTCCTTTACAAACTTTACATTGAAATGAGTGTCTATATTGCTTTGTATAGAGATATGTTCCCTTTCTACAAAGAGCCGGGACAATTTCAGGGAGGTAGAGTGGACCTGAAAACAAATATTATTTTTCACAACATAGTTGGCCTAGTGTCCATTTGCTGATACATATTATCTCACTGGAACAAGGAGCTCTGAGTTCTAGAAATACGAGTGGAAGTGAGTATAAGATGGATTCTGATTCACACACTATTGTCAAAGTATTTAAACTTGACAGTTTTTATTTCCAGAAGATCTTTTGAGAGTGCTTGATAAAGTCAATTAAAACACTGGGTTTTCTGGTGTCTTTACTGGCTACTGCAATATTAGACACCAGGAAGAACAAAGTCTCATGAAGCATTTTTCAGTTTTATTGACTTTCTCATATCTGACACTCCTTCCTTGATCCTGCTGGTCCCACATTCTTTTTCTTTATAATTTAGGAATGCCACGTTGAGGGCCATCAATTTTGACTCTGTCTCTTCTCCATTTTTTTGACCAACAGCCTCCACAGTGATCAGTCATTCATCTCAGTCTGTGCAGAATCTCTGCATCTCAGCTCTGCTCAGTAAAGTGATTGAAAATTGCTTTTGAACTTTGGAGTGGAGGCCATGGACAAATATGGCCCCGAAGAGCATTTCTGTGGCTTTGATTCCCAAATGGCATTCAAATATGTTAGTCATTCTCCCAAGGTCCTCAGCTACTCCTTCACTTTTGCTCAGTTTACAGATGTTTATTCTTGTTCAGTCTGACCTTCTGGGGCAGGATGCAAAAACTGCTGCTACCAATTTCTCTCCAACTGACTTTACAGATTCCTATTTTCTGTACCACTTGGTTTATCTATGCCATCAACCTGTATGTGCAGTAGGCCTGTGCATGCATTTTATGGTGTTCATCTGCCAGCAGTACAGCCTGAATATCTGATTGAAGTCTTGCCAGTCACATTTATAACAGTAATAGGTATGGAGAACAAGCAAAGAATCACCGTGACTGTTCCTACTGAAGAGGCATCTGAACTGTGGCTTCTGACAGTTTTTACTTAAGTAATTCATGCCCATCTGTGAAGCTGTGGCTGAAACATGCCCCATGCTCCCATATTATACTGTGTGTTCATATCTACACTGAAACTAGAATTCGGGCTCCTATCTCTCAAAGAGTCTATGTGTGCAGGGATGAATCTGGAACAGAATCCTGTGACTTACCACACTGAAAGTTGTGATGAGAAGGCTGTGCACATGGGGTTGAGGCTTGGCTCAGTGTACAGCTCTTCTGAAAGGTCTAGGGCTTTGATTTTTAGTTTAAGATTTAAGAAAGATAGAGGGAGCGATTCTGGCTACTAGGTGCTAACAAGAGCATTTCAGGTATAAGAACTCCAGGGTATTATTGTTTATGAATCTTTAACATCTCTAAACTGGGATTCTTTGTGTCTTTCACTGAGCATCTCTTACCTGAACATGATCCAATGAAAGGTTTATACCCATGGCTTTCACAGAGCCTCAGAGGGAGTACGGTGACTTAAATCAAGTGTGCCGATGAGGACAAACAACTGTTTGCTTTTCTTTTCATTATCCCAGGTATTACATTTTTGATAGCATTTATATGTATTTTTTTCTATGTCTCTATAAGAAGTCAGCAGGTATTGTAGAAAAAAAAGTCAGCGCTACTTATTAGAGATGGTAAGGCAGATTTTATTCAGGACCATCGCGATAGATGTAGGGACCAGTGCAGTGGGGTTTTACAGTGCAGGAGAAAGACTGGGTTCAATTCCAAATAGAGCCTAGGCAAGTGAGAGTTTATAGCCAAGGAGCAGGGTGGGGTAAGTGGTTGGAAAATTACTAGGAGGAAACATCCAGGGTAAGGAGGGCTGTGGTTAAACTGACAGCAGTGTTCTTGCTAAAACTGGATTTAACAAGGAAGTGCACAGATGGGCCTGGGAGAAGGTTTCAGGAGACCGAGTAAGGTTTGAAAGTTTTTGGTGTCCCCTTACACAGAACTGTAATGTCTTCAGATTTATTCTACATTTTGTGTATTTTTTATTTGTATAGTTTAATTCAAATTAAATAATTTGAATTTCCTTTTTTAACTTGAAGTCATTTTCTGCAGAAAAAATGTTTACTTTACACCCAAATACACTTTTATTGGTAACACCTCGTCATGGACTGATCCCTACTCTGGAGTTTTTCTACTTCCTGACGTAAGGGTTTAAAAGCAATTACATATTGACTTGATAGCTTACCAACTCTAAAAATAGCACTGAAATATGCTATTTCTCAGCGGCCCATAAATACTATTTCACTGTCCCTTGGAACTCTATTGTCCCAAGATTTCCCTGAGTAACTCTATTGTTACATGTGACTGAATGCACAAGACAAATAAACCAGGCAAATTTATAAACTTTTATTTAAAGAGAATCCCATGGCCCTTTGGAGGTAGTATCTTACACTAAGGACCATCCATCAAAGTGGCAGCACATCGTACTGTTAAGTTCTCCTTAGCTTTCTTTGAATGTGTACTTGAAGTTCCTAAAAAAATGTTGATAATCCACTTTTGCCAGCAGTGGACATTTACTATATGAGATTACAGACCAGTTAATTGTGGAGGCACAGCTAATGAACCTACAGGGAATTCCCCGACGGTCCAGTGGTTAGGACTCTGTGCTCTCACTGCTGAGGGCCCAGGTTCGATCCCTGGTCCGGGAAATAAAAACTCCGTAAGCTGCATGGTGCGGCCAAAAAATAAAAATAAAAATAAAAATAAAAAAACCTACATGCCCAGTTGAACTCTCTGAAGTCTGGGTATTTTTTGTTACAGTATTGCCCAAAGAGCCAATCAACAGGTCCAGCTGGAAATCTGGTCCCCTGAGTCCCAGCTGTATGATACGTGACAGTATGCAGCTGAACTTATAGCTTTAGATTTCATATAATATTCACAATAAATTAATGATGAAAAATCTGTCTGCAAAATCAATTCTTTCCATTATTTCATTGAAGAACAGCAAGCTTGTCTGACTGGTGGCTCAAAAAATTTTATATTGATGTTAATTAACATACATATTTTTCACAAATTTGCCTGTCAGTAATCAAGAAATGTCTCACAATCAACAGCTTAGAATTATAATTATAATCCGATCTTGTATATGACATATTAACACAAATAACAGTGTTACCATATTTCATCAACATGGAGTTGATGAAATATGGTAAACAAATAATTTTTAGATTATTGCCCAATAAATTGTCAACTAAATGGACTTCCTATGCAATATATGGTATACTGGGCAGAAAAATTCTAATAATAGATGAAAGGAAACTTCTTGGGAATTCTGAACTTTTTTTTTTTTTTTTTTTTTTTTTTGAGGTAAGCGGGCCTCTCACTGCTGTGGCCTCTTCCGCTGCGGAGCACAGGCTGCGGACGCGCAGGCCCAGCGGCCATGGCCCATGGGCCCAGCCGTTCCGCGGCATGTGGGATCCTCCCGGACTGGGGCACGAACCCGCGTCCCCTGCATCGGCAGGCAGACTCCCAACCACTGCGCCACCAGGGAAGCCCGAATTCTGAGCTTTTTGATGGAGTATTACAGTCCTCTCTGCTACAGACTACAGGGTCTCTCAGGTGCCCAGCTCTGCTCAGGTTAGCAGTGTGTATTTTGTTCAGGTATCACATATATGGGAAACGGTGAATCATAAAGCCTGGGATATCAATCATATACCTATTAACATAAGTTTTAGGGGGGACTGAATCATTCATCTTAGTAAACTAAATAAGCTTCCCCAAGATTTCAAACTAACTAAGCAGAAATAAGATCTTTGGATGGCAGAGATATGTCTTCCCTGCCATTGACAGAAGCATTTTAGAGACACATAAATTCAAGAAGTATTTTCATTTGCATAAGGACTTTAGGGCCCATGCTAGAGTGAAGAAAGGCCCTTGTTAGAAAAATCAGCGACTCACCTGATAAAATTCTGTATTTGTATCAATTTTCAGGAGGAGATCTGGGGAAAATCATGACCTACTATCACAGAAATATTAGTGTAGAAAAAAAGATTGCATCATGACTTTGGGTATAGGTAACATAACAGAATCCTGCAAGCTGTAAAATCAATTTGGGTAAGGCTTTAGGTAGTTTCATCAAACAGGATATAGCCTCTGATTAAAGCTCCAATATTAGTAATACACAACTAAAACTAAAAATCCAAAACAAAACAACAACAGCGACAATAAGAAAGTTTCTATTATTCATATGTGTAATGGAACACTCGTCAGTAAAAAGAAAAAAACAAGAACCATCTCTCAGAAAAATAAAACTACAAAACATAACACATAATCTAAAAGAAAAAATAGCATATATATGTATATAGGTGTATATATGTTACTTTAAACTTCACACTATGATAATGTATATTGAAACATTAGAACATATCTTTCTTTTTGTCATAGATTCTTTAGTAGTTCTTTCAATAACTGCCTGGGGATGCTATTCTCTCCTAGTGTTTATTTTGTTTTCAGGTGAATAGTTACATATTTTCACTCTCACTCTTGTTTGATGGACTGATTTTTCCTTGCTTGCTTCTAATAATATAGAGAGACTGCCAATTCTCATAAAGTGCATGGATTCTCCCCTTCTCCCTGGGAACACAGCTAGGCTTAGCCCAGCCTCTCACTTAGGAGATGCACAGTGGCTGGTGTTTGTGAATACAATGTGGATAAAAGTGAGACAGTAAAGCGTGGGTGTGGGGACTCCACGCTGTCCCTTACCTCATCCACTGTCTAGACACAGAGGTTCCCATGGGCAACCTCCATGGTCTCAGGGGTACCATCGTGGAGGGAGACGGGGTCTCTGATTCTAAGGAAAGCTGTATGCTGAAACTGTGTTGGAATTTATAATGGGCAAAAACCAGAAGTTGATTTTGTTGGGTTACTGAGACTTGGGAGTTATTGGGTGATATTAGTTTATCCCAACTAATATAAACAATGACTTTTTAGGTAAGGCAAAAGGTGCTCTTAGTTTAAGTGTTGGTACTTTGGAGGAAACATTTATTTTCTGACTGGCAGTTTTTTAATATTTTCTTTTTAATGTTGATTTTCTGATGTTACAATGAAATGTGTCTAAGCCTAGATTAACTTTTGGGGGTTTTGATAAAGTGGCTTCTTTAAGTAGAATCAAAACAGAAATCTTTACTGACATTTGAACTGCAACAACTCAGAAGATTACATGTAGTCATTTTGCATAATTTTCTATGTAAATGCATAGTACTTCCCTCCCAAACTCACAGATATACATTGCAAGGGTACAAAAAAAAGTAACTATGTGAGGTGATAGATGTGATAATTAACTTGATTGCGGTAATCCTTTCATTAAAATATGTATACTATTATAAATCATCACACTGTACACCTTAAATATATACCATTTTTAATTTGTCAATTATACCTCAGTAAAGCTGGGGAAAAAAGACAATGCAAGAGTTTTGAAGTCAAATAACTGTGCTTTAACTTAAATGCTTTTATTTTTTCAGTTTTATTAAGCATAATTAACAAATAAAATTATAATATATTTAAGGTGTACAGCATGATGCTTTGATATACGTATACGTTGTGAAAGGATTCTCATCACTGATTTAATTAACACGTCCACTCCTCACATATAGAGCTTTTTTGTGTGTGTGTGAGAACACAAGTTCTTCTCTCTCAGCTAATGTCAAATTACATAATACAGTATTATCAACTATAGTCACCAAGTTATATATTAGACTTTCAAACATTATTTATCTTATAAGTGAATGTTTTTACCTCTTCACCAGCTTCTCCCTGTTTCCCCAACCTCCCAACCCCTGGCTACCACCCTTCTAGTCTCTGTTTCTATGAATTTGACTTTTTTTTCAGCTTTTTATATAAATAATATTACGCAGTATTCGTTTTCTCTGTCTGGCTTATTTTGCTAAGCATAATGCCTTTTGGGTTCATCCATGTTTTTGGATGACAAGATTTCCCTCTTTTTCTAAGGCTAAATAATATTTTAGAGACAATTTCTTTCAACATCTGTCCGAACAAGAGAAAGAGGACACAAAATGTCTTTGGACACTGTGTATGTTTGCAGCATAAAAAAGATAACACTTCAGTTTGTGACCTTCCCAAGTCTGGCTTGGGAAGCTAGTGTTTAAACAATACTTCCCACCTATGATGTAATTCAGAATTAAGAGCATTTTCAAGTTTTACAACTCACATTTCATCGCATAGGCTCTTCTCCCTACCTGCAGACTCTCCACCCTTTCAGTCCACGTCTCCTGTTGCTGTAAGAAATACCTGCTAATCTCTATTTAATATCATATTAAAATATGCTTTTTTAGTCACAGATCTGTTTTTATGCTTGTGTTTTGATCCTGCAGGGTGTTCAGGATAATTTTCAGTTGTTCTAATTTAGTATAAAGTGCTCTTGATAATCTGGCTTTAGTAATATGTTGTTAACCCATTAAAGTCACTTCCTTGGTTACATGAAGCATGATTTGCTCTTTCAAAGGTTTGGTATATCTACAAAAATATACTGGAAATTTAAGGGCCAAGTGTTAAAAATGAGCTATAGAACATGATGCTTGAGAAAGCTACAGGGATTCCAGGTTATAACATTCTTTTCATTCCTGGAATTTCACAATAAGGAAAATAAGAGAAAAAAATGAATTAAGAAGGCTGGGAAGGATGTGTGGGAAGAATTTCAGCGAGGGACCGAAATTACTATATAAAAACATTCATATATTTTAGAGATTTTTGTGATCTCTAAAAAGCTGATAAATCTGTACTGAAAATTGATATGCATTTTTCTGGTAATGCATTGAATGAAAATTTACCATAAAGTGTTTAAGGAAATTTTCTTCCTCCACATGCTTTTGCCTTCACTGTAGAACCATAGATAGAAAACCAGGCTGCTGTTCAGTACTGCATTTCTAAATCTTTGCCCATGCTGCCGTAATAATTTAAACAGTACATGTAATAAATAGTTTATTCTACAGTGTGACCAGAGGTCCATCAGTCTGCATCTGAATATCTGAGGTGTAAAATATCTTCACTGCACATCCCATGTGTTTCTCCACTTGAGTCTACCTGTTATCTGAACAACATGCAGAAACTAATTCTTTCAGAAAGACGGTCTAACAGAATTTAAGCAGAACTAACTGTAGTCCAGGTCAGGTACCTATTGTTATCATTACGTGCAATTCATAAGAGGTCATATGAATCATTTTAACTTTTTCAAAACATTTCTCTATCATTATTTTCTGCTCTAGTTAAATTTCTGACCAGGAATAGGAGATATTAATACATGCTTTGTTATCTTAAATAAATTTTAGAGGCTTTAAAATGTATTTTTGGTGTTTTAAACAAAAACATACTTAATTTCTCCCACAGACTAGTTTTCTTTTGGAAATCTTATTGTACTTTTTGTCTACCCTTGCTTCTAGTAACTCTTTGAATTAGGAATTTTAATATTATAATATGGATTTAGCTCAGTTTCAGGTTCCTAGAATCACTAGAACTTGAACACTCTTATTTACTGTTGGTTTACCAGTGCACATATTTTGATTAATGGGAAATAATTATAATATATTTTATATTAATAAATATAATATATTTTAAGCAGTTTTCACATTTTTATTATTTTCATATGTGCGATAACATACGTGTGGAGTAAAATTAGGAATGTTGGTGGCATAAACATATTTCTGGAGAAATAATGTTGGAAACAAAGAAATGAGTAAGACATAATAGTTGAACTTTAGCAGGGAATAGTCACACACATAGTAAAATTGCAACAAGATAATTTTAAGTGCCCTTTAAAGAATAACTTATAGTACAGTGAAGCTCACGTTCAAGATCATATAAACTATATCCATTGTGTTGACATGAATATTTGTCGAAAATATAAAACAAATAAGAGGATGACAGATTAAGTCCAAGAAACTCTGTTATAAATTAAATAACAAACAAGCAAATTTCCATAAAACCACATTCTCTGCTAAGTTCGTTTTTGCTGTGAAACAAAAATTAATCAATGTAATTATCTTTTTTATTGTTTCCTTTTCAACAATTCCCACTCATCCCTGTCTTGAATTGTATTATTATGAAAAATATCATGTCTTGGGCTTCCCTGGTGGCACAGTGGTTGACAGTCCGCCTGCCGATGCAGGGGACACGCGTTCGTGCCCCGGTCCGGGAGGATCCCACATGCCGCAGAGCGGCTGCGCCCGTGAGCCATGGCCGCTGAGCCTGCGTGTCCGGAGCCTGTGCTCTGCAACGGGAGAGGCCACAGCAGTGAGAGGCCCGTGTACCGCAAAAAAAAAAAAAAAAAAAAATCATGTCTTTTGCTTGCTCATCAAAATAGAGTTTCGGAGACAAGATTTACCTTCCCACCAAAGCCAATAAAAAAAAGTAAACAAATTATATGGAATAAAGATTTTTACAACAGTGGAAACAAGTCAGTGAGGTAGACCGATGCCTGAGAAAGGGACACAGTCTATATATTCCCCAGACTAAAGCTATATCTATGATTTCCTAGGCTAAAGCCTTCAGGGAGTTTCCAGGATGGGATATAGGATGGGGACCCAGAGCAGAATGCTGGACTACCTGATTTGAGTAGATGGAGCTGAGAAATGAAGGGGGCAAATGTAACTAGAGTTTGCAGGTCAAATTACCTAGAGAACAAAAATGCACAGAAAGAGGACTCCAGAGATACACAGAGGATTCCCCTCAAGTTTTCAGCTGAATATTGAACGGCCCCTACATGTATAGTAACTACCCACTACTGAGGGAAGACTCACCCAAAAAGATTATTGGAAATATTGTCTGACACTCACTCACACAGGGTTAAAAATAATACCTATTTCCACCAGTCAGACTGGAGAACCTCAAGCATTATAGGTCATAGTATGAACTATACATAAGGCCCTTGCCTCAGTAGTGTGGAATAATTAGGCCCAAAATGGGCAGTGCTCCAAATCTGCCTGAATCTTACAAAAAGAAAAGACCTGAAAAGATCAAGCTATTTTGAAGGAACTTAACTGCATCCCAGAAAACAGCTCAATCATATTTGAGGAAACCAAAAATATGTAGAATTCACCAAGATAAAACTCACAATATCTGACATCCAATTAAAATTATAAGGTAAGCAAAACAAACAAACAAACAAAAAAAACTACTTATACTGAGGAGGATAATAAATCAATTGAAACCATTCAAGAATTGACTCAGATTTTAGAATTAGCAGACAAGGATGTTAAAATGTTTATTAAACATGTATTGCAAAGGTACAAAGATATTTAGTACAGAAAGAATAGTCTATCCAAGAAATGAAAGTGGAACAATCAAACATTCAAAAGAAGAAAAAAAAGAACTTTAATCCATACCTTGCACCATATGCACAATCTAAATCCTAATCAATCATAGACCTAACTACAAAATCTAATTCTATAAATACTCTAAAAAAAAAATAGGAGAAAGTGATTATGACCTTGAGTTATGCAAAGAATTTTTAGATATGACACTAACAGCAATCATAATGACTGGCACCTAGTTTAAATTTACTAGAATATAAAATAACACAATAATAAACACCATCATTCAAATATAAAGTAATAAATCAAAGTCAATCTAGAATGATCACAGATGTTAGAATTAATAGTCAAGAAAATTTTAAAGTGATAGAAATCAAACTTCTAGAGATGAAAAATAAAATGTTTGAGATGGAAATTTCATCATGTGATCAATAGGAAATTTGATGTTTTAATGAAGAAATCAAAATAAAAATTAGAAATCATTTTAAGTTGAAGAAAAAAAACACAATATGCCAAATTTTGATATTAAAAAAGAAGAAATTCCTTAATTATTTGACCCCAACTTTGACCTTAATAAACTAGAAAAGAAAGAGAAAATTAAACCCAAATAAATTGGAAAAACAATAAGGATCAGAGCAAAATCAATGAATAGAAAACAGAAAAATTATAGAGAAAATTATAATGAAATCAAAAGTTGGTTCTTTGAGATCAAATAAAATTGATAAACTTCTAGCCAGACCAGTCAGAAAAAAAGATTACACAAATTACCCGTATTAAGAATGAGAGAGGTAATGTCAGAACAGATTCTACAGATAATAAAATAAGAAAATATTATAAACAACTTTATATCTACATATGTAACAACTTAGATAAAATTGAAAGATTTCTTGAAAGACAAAACTACCAGTAGTCACTCATTATGAGATAACCTGAGTAGTTCTATATCTATCGTGGAGATTGTGTATTTTTTATTTTTAGTTTTTCCTATTTTTAACCTGTGCTTGACCTTTCAAACCATTAATTTTGATACCTATTCATCAAATGATATTTTTTACTACAAAATCATATTTTAAGTTCACAAATAAGTTATTTAATTTCTTTTTGAAATCAATGGGATCCTCTCATTCTTGTTTCCTTTATGTTCAGGTATTGATACAGGTCCTCTGTTAGGTCATTTGGTCTGATGGTTCAGGTAGTATGTCTGATCGTTGGACAGTTTTTAATACCAGACATTCTGTAGTGATGAAAAGACAAGAGGATAATTTGGGGACTGTCATGTCCTGTCGTAAGCTCCTTTGCCGTAAACCCTTCCTGCCTGTTCAGTATCTAAAGGACAGAGATGATACTACATATCTGTTTGATTCACTAGAGAAATTTGGGGATTCAGACAGACATGGCAGGTCTACAGTCTAGGACAGATAGAATATTGCCTCTTTGGGTCAAAAGAATCCCCAAGTCCTGGGCTACACTTCCCTCTGTCCTTGGGACTGTGCTCTGATGCTGCTAAACAGGAGACTGTCAGCTCACAGAGAACAGGGTCCAGCATCCCTCTCCTACGATTTCCTCAGCAGATTAAAAGCTGCAACTGCAACCGTTGCCTCCAAGTCTCAACTGCAATCTGGCTGAGCAGAGCATAAAATTTGAAGTTTGCAGTGGTGAGAAGGGAGCTGCCTTTAGATAAACTACCTCTGCTCAGTGGGATAGGGAGGGTGGAAATGAGACACAAGAGGGAGGAGACAATGGGATATATGTATATGTATAGCTGATACACTTTGTTGTAAAGCAGAAACTAACACACCACTGTAAAGCAATTATACTCCAATAAAGACTTAAAAAATAAACATAAAAATAATGATTTTAACAAAAGAAATGTGAACTTCTCCCATCCATCTCTTAGATCTAGCATCCTATCATGTTACTGTGAAAACATTGCTGTTGTTTTTATACGAGTTTTTGTGGATATCCTCCTATGCATCTACTCTACTAGATTGTCTCTTCATTTCACCCGTAAATCAGTTCATTGTCTTTTTTGAAGCTGACTCAACTTCTTTTCTTTGAATATTTTTGGTTGTATCATAGATTAAATAAATGTATGTGTACATGTATATGGGCTTCATATAGGTTACACAGAGTCTTTATAATATATGTTTGTTAAAACTTTTATACTTGACGGCTAGTTTGAAAAGTAGTTCTAAGTTTAATTTTTAGAATATTAGAAACCCATCTTTATTATCTCTATTTTAGCATGCAGTTTTATACTTGATAATCCTGATATCAATCAGATTCATGGTGAGCAGAAAACTTTTTCTCTCTCTCTATCCATCCATCCATCATCTCTCCATATCTTTGGAATTTAACCTTACTTTCAGTAAAATTGCTGTTCTGATGACTTCAGAGAAAACTTTTCTTTCTGCATTTTTTTCCCACTCATATTTCTCTAAAGTCAACAGTCAGACACATTTTGCAGCTTCAGGAAATCATCGTCACTTTTGGCTTTGGAAATTTCTAAAATTTTTTTTTTCTATTTTCTTTGCCTTTTCTGAATTATTAAATGGATGCTAGAACTCTCTGATCTTCCATATTTTTAAAACGTTTATGTAATGTTTTCTAACATGTTTTAATTTGTTCTCTGTTTTGAAAATATTCTCGACTTCTTGGACTTCAGCTTTAAAAAGAATTATTTTAGCAATGATATTGTAATTATCATGACCTCTCATTTTCTGATTGTTCCATTTCATACCAACTGTTTTTCTTCTTCTACACTAATATATTCATGAATGTCTCAGAAAATACACACTAGTGAAATTTTAAGCTCTGACAAAACAGGGTGGAGCTACTATTCCTCAATCACAGATTAGCAAACGAACTCATCAAAGTCAAACTGACTTGGCCATCTAGTCAAAGATAGAAAAGTTGCAAGATGTTTATACAGTAGAAACAACCTTTGCCTAGAGAAAGGGAACAACCTCATGTTACTGATCAAAGAAGATCCAAAAGAAAGCAATATGTGAAAGCCTAGACCACATAGAGTCACCTCTGATCTATTGTCCCACCTGAATGTGAAACAATACCCTGAATGTTAACCTCCTACTCTTCTCATCAGTCAGATTAGTTGCTCTCCCTGTTACCTCCTCCTGCAGGTCTGTAACGAAAACATTACATAGATAAGTGAACATTTACAAATAATTGAATAATGCAATTACATTCATTATTTTCTACAATTTGAAATGCTCTCATGTATACACTACCAAATATAAACTAGATAGCTAGAGGGAAGCAGCTGCATCGCACAGGGATATCACCTCCATGCTTTGTGACCACCTAGAGGGGTGGGATAGGGAGGGTGGGAGGGAGACGCAAGAGGGAAGGGATATGGGGATATATGTATACGTATAGCTGATTCACTTTATTATACAGCAGAAACTAACACACCATTGTAAAGCAATTATACTCCAATAAAGATGTTAAAAAAAACTTTTAAAGAAAATACAGTGTGTTTTGATTGTATTGTTTGTATAGGGAGCCACAACAGGATGCCAAGTAATATAGTTATTGACTCTTTCTGTATTTTAAACATTGCCTGTGACACATTTTTGTACAGAGATATGTATCTGGAAGCTTTTGTATGTTGCAAAAGAAGACTTTGCTGTTATGAATGAAGTATTCCTGAAAGGACTGTGAGAAGACACATTAGAGCAGTTTGATAGTTTATTATGTGTAACTGCTCAGAGTTACACATAACTCATGTTCATGAACATGTTTCAAATCTCGTTCGATGCATCCTGATAGGTAAGTGAATTTAAATTTTGAGGAGTAGTCACACAGGAAAAGTAATTGAAACATCTCTATCAAGAAACACAGTTCAATCTGTTCAAACAGGACCAGAAAAACATATGATTTCTACACCTAATGCTTGGTGAATGTGAGAGTGAGGACAATTTCCAGTCACCATATGATGCTAACAGCAATTGTCAGAAGGAATATTTACAATTGGCATAGCAAGCTGGAGGTCAAGTTGACTTATGAGATATAGAACACATGAATTTAGAAGAGAACATATACATATGAATGTATTCACTATTAAAAGAGAAAGTTATTGCATAACTTGTGGTTTAAATTTTATAGCTTGTGTGGTAAAGAGATGGAGTAATACTTTCTTTAGTATCCAATGAGTAATACAAGATGAGGATGAAAGACCTCTGTCTCTCAAGGAGCTACCTAAGGTCAATAGTAATATAGGATTCACACACAAGCACTTCATTTTTCCAATACAACACGGGATTGGTGTAACAAAATATAAATAATCTTATGAATTGTGCTTTATATAACTCTAATCCATTAACTTGTATACTATTTGACCCAAGATTTTCAATCTGTAAATATACAACATTCCTTGAAAAATTAATGAAACAGATATACTTTTTTTTTTTTTCTGATTACTCTTCACATAGGCAGTTTCTTGTTCTAACTCTAAACTGGATATGCTTTTTTTTTCTTCTTCTTCGTGATGGTGCAGTATTTTATTAGGTTTTTATGAGAAAGTCAAACTAATAGGAAATAATTTCTGATCTACATTGAACCACACAAATATTATGGTTTTGTCAAAATTATTTTTCATGACATCATTAATAAAGACCTGCTTTCTCTTACAAAATTGTCACTATTTTTTACTAAAGAAAACTAAAAAATATTAAATATTAAAACATATAGAAAAACCCAGAAATGAATTGTAGTAGACCTTTGTATTGCCAAATTAGTAAACATTAATATTTTATCATATTCAGTTCAACTCTTTCTTTTAAAGATATATATCACTTGTGACATAGTAATCCTCAAACCCTTTTTCTGTCATTCGCTCTAACAAACCTAGGAATAATATGTATATTTTATTATGTAGAATTATTATTTTGCATTAGATTCTAGCATTGATAGTTTTTGGATTCTTACTATATTTTCCTTTGGGGCCTTGTAGTAATTACTTCATTTACAAAACTTCCTTAATTAATAATATGAATAGATATAGAAAAGATTTCTCCTTTACTAAATTAGACTTCTTTTTCAATTAAATAGAATTTTCAATTCTACATTTGTGAGAATTATCTGAACAATTTTTACAAAAAGTAGCCTTTCCGTTACAAATGTTCAAAGTCTCTTCTTGAACAAGTACCATTGTCCTATGTCAGATGTAACAGATTTTTCTCATGCCCCCCTGGTGAATGTTTGGATTAGACAACTCTTCCTTCCAGCTGTTAACCCAACTCTGATGAAAACTCAAACCAAATTGACAACCTAATACGTACAGATAGGTGGTGAAACTCAAGTGATTTCTTCCTTTGAAAAAGTGACTGATGAAAAGATATAGGCTTCCTTTGGAGTTCCAAAGGAGAACTTCTTCCAAAGGAGAAATGATTTGGTGTTTTATTTCCCAAGGGTCAGTATGTTATGGGCTAGTTTTTTTCCCCTTTGAGGAACTATATCCTATTTATGAATAATACCTTTTGAAACCCCAGTATTCATTTGATATAAAAAATAAAGGCAGCACATTTACAGAAAGGTTATGAGTATGTCACAGAAATCTGCTGGCCTATATTCTATCCGTTTAAAGTCAGCTCTAGTTGAATGAACATCACTTTTCCAAGTAAGAACTTTTATCCACACTACAGATGTGCTTAAGAGCTTATTACCAAGCATAATTCCCAATTCTCAGCTATATTCTGAGCAGCAGAAAAGGCAGAGACTTGTCACAGTTAGTAGCTTCATTTCTACCAGACTTGAGGAATTCTAAACTTTGATAATTTTTCTTCTTTCTCCCCAGTGATACATGATATATCATGGCCTATTTGACTACTTACGTATTTCTACTAAGCATGGAAAAATGATTTTCTTAAAACTGTCAACACCAGAATATTCTGAGACATAAAGTAACATCTTTAACAAGCACTTATAATTTAACATATTTTCCAAAAATTCTTTAGAAATTAGAGTTACATGAGAAATTATTTCCAAAAATTAATGTATATTTCTTCTGATACAAGATGGTTTTAATGTGATTATTTGGGCTTGCATGTTTTTTGTCAGCCTACACTAAAATGTACGTTGTCAGTACAACAAAGGGTTTTTTTTATTTCTTTTTTTTTTCTTGTGGGATTTTTTTTTTATTCGAACAGAAAGTCACAAAAATTATAATCATCTTCATCAGTTCACACAGTCCCATGTAATTAAATATTTTTTCATCTTGATCTTTTGTAAACACTTTTATGGATTCATTAGTTTTCCATTAGAGTTCTGAAAATGCTTATTTATTCAGTTCAGCAGTATAGTCAGTTACCAGAAATCTGTACTTGTGAGAGTCTTTTCCATGAATTCCTTGAAGATGAAAACCTTTTATAGGAACATTTTTGCAAAAGCATCAGAGTGTACCCGGAACTGTCTGTAAATGACAAAACACTTAAAAATGACCATGGTTAAAGATTTGATGAAAGTTCATAATAATGCAATTGACAAGGAAATTTAGTTATTTCTGAGATATACACTTTAAAGTAATAACTAGAATTATGACTTATAACATTATACCAGGACATATAAGATTTTTAGAAATTTCATGTAATGTCTGAAAAATTTATATTAACATATTTCCATGCAAATAACCCAAAGAAAGTTTAGTATTAGTTGTTTTTTTGTTTGTTTTTTTGTACTGCAGGTCCCTATTAGTCATCAATTTTATACACATTAGTGTATACATGTCAATCCCAATTGCCCAATTCAGCACACCACCATCCCCACCCCACCGCAGTTTCCTCCCCTTGGTGTCCATACGTTTGTTCTCTACATCTGTGTCTCAACTTCTGCCCTGCAAACTGGTTCATCTGTACCATTTTTCTAGGTTCCACATACATGCGTTAATATACGATATTTGTTCTTCTCTTTCTGACTTACTTCACTCTGTATGACAGTCTCTAGATCCATCCACATCTCAACAAATGACTCAATTTCGTTCCTTATATGGCTGAGTAATATTCCATTGTATATATGTACCACATCTTCTTTATCCATTCGTCTGTCGATGGACATTTAGGTTGCTTCCATGACCTGGCTATTGTAAATAGTGCTGCAATGAACATTGTGGTACATGACTCTTTTTGAATTAAGGTTTTCTATGGGTATATGCCCAGTAGTGGGATTGCTGGATCATATGGTAATTCTATTTTTAGTTTTTTAAGTAACCTCCATACTGTTCTCCATAGTGGCTGTATCAACTTACATTCCCACCAACAGTGCAAGAGGGTTCCCTTTTCTCCACACCCTCTCCAGCATTTGTTGTTTGTAGATTTTCTGATGATGCCCATTCTAACTGGTGTGAGGTGATACCTCATTGTAGTTTTGATTTGCATTTCTCTAATAATGCGTGATGTTGAGCAGCTTTTCATGTGCTTCTTGGTCATCTGTATGTCTTCTTTGGAGAAATGTCTATTTAGGTCTTCTGCCTACTTTTGGATTGGGTTGTTTGTTTTTTTAATATTGAGCTGCATGGGCTGTTTATATATTTGGGAGATTAATCCTTTGTCCATTGATTTGTTTGCAAATATTTTCTCCAATTCTGAGAGTTGTCTTTTCATCTTGTTTATGGTTTCCTTTGCTGTGCAAAAGCTTTGAAGTTTCATTAGGTCCCATTTGTTTATTTATGTTTTATTTCCGTTACTCTAGGAGGTGGATCAAAAAAGATCTTGCTGTGATTTATGTCAAAGAGTATTCTGCCTATGTTTTCCTCTAAGAGTTTTATAGTGTCCAGTCTTACATTTAGATCTCGAATCCATTTTGAGTTTCTTTTTGTGTATGGTGTTAGGAAGTGTTCTAATTTCATTCTTTTACATGTAGCTGTCCAATTTTCCCAGCACCACTTATTGAACAAACTGTCTTTTCTCCATTGTATATCCTTGCCTCCTTTGTCATAGATTAGTTGACCATAGGTGTGTGGGTTTCTCTCTGGACTTTCTATCTTGTTCCTTTGATCTATTGTTCTGTTTTTGTGCCAGTACCATATTGTCTTGATTACTGTAGCTTTGTAATATAGTCTGAAGTCAGGGAGTCTGATTCCGCCAGCTCCTTTTTTTTCCCTCAAGACTGCTTTGGTTATTCAGGGTCTTTTTTGTCTCCATACAAATTTTAAGATTTTTTGTTCTAGTTCCATAAAAAATGTCATTGATAAATAGATAGGGATTGCACTGAATCTGTAGATTGCTTTGGGTAGTATAGTCATTTTCACAATATTGATTCTTCCAATGCAAGAACATGGTATATCTCTCCATCTATTAATATCATCTTCAGTTTCTTTCATCAGTGTCTTATAGTTTTGTGCATACAGGTCTTTGGTCTCCCTAGGTAGGTTTATTCCTAGGTATTTGATTCTTTTTGTTGCAGTGGTAAATGGGAGTGTTACCATAATTTCTCTTTCAGATTTTTCATCACTATTGTAAAGGAATGCAGGAGATTTCTGTGGATTAATTTTGTATCCTGCAACGTTACCAAATTCATTTATTAGCTCTAGTAGTTTTCGGGTGACATTTTTAGGATTCTCTATGTATAGTATCATGTCATCTGCAAACAGTGACTGTTTTACTTCTTCTTTTACAATTTGTATTCCTTTTATTTCTTTTTCTTCTCTGATTGCCATGGCTAGGACTTCCAAAACTATGTTGAATAATAGTGGTGACAGTGGACATCCTTGTCTCATTCCTGATCTTAGAGGAAATGCTTTTAGTTTTTCACCATTAAGAATGAAGTTTGCTGTGGGTTTGTCATATATGGCCTTTATTATGTTGAGGTAGGTTCCCTCTATGCCCACTTTCTGGAGAGTTTTTATCATAAATGGGTGTTGAATTTTGTCAGAAGCTTTTTCTGCATCTATTGAGATGATCATATGGTTTTTATTTTTCATTTTGTTAAAATAGTGTATCACATTGATTGATTTGCATATATTGAAGAATCCTTGCATCCCTGGGATAAATCCCACTTGATCATTGTGTATGATCCTTTTAATGTGTTGTTGATTTGTGTTTCCTAGTATTTTGTTGAGGATTTTTGCATCTGTATTCATCAGTGATATTGGTCTGTAATTTTCTTTTTTTGTAGTATCTTTGTCTGATTTTTGTATCAGTGTTCCTTCCTCTGCAATTTTTTTGGAAGAGTTTGAGAAGGATGGGTGTTAGCTATTCTCTAAATGTTTCATAGAATTCACCTGTGAAGCCATCTGGTCCTGGACTTTTGTTTGTTGGAAGATTTTTTATCACAGTTTCAATTTCATTACTTGTGATTGGTCTGTTCATATTTTCTATTTCTTCCTGGTTCAGTTTTGGAAGGTTATACCTTTCTAAGAATTTGTCTACTTCTTCCAGGTTGTCCATTTTATTGGCATAGAGTTGCTGGTAGTAGTCCCTTAGGATGCTTTGTATTTCTGCAGTGTCTGTTGTAACTTCTCCTTTTTCATTTCTAATTTTATTGATTTGAGTCCTGTCCCTCTTTTTTCTTGATGAGTCTACCTAATGGTTATCAATTTTGTTTATCTTCTCAAAGAACCAGCTTTTAGTTTTATTGATCTTTGCTATTGTTTTCTTTGTTTCTATTTCATTTATTTCTGCTCTGATCTTTATGATTTGTTTCCTTCTGCTAACTTTGGGTTTTGTTTGTTCTTCTTTCTCTAGTTCCTGTAGGTGTGAGGTTAGATTTTTTTTTGAGATTTTTCTTGTTTCTTGAGGTAGGCTTGTATAGCTATAAACTTCCCTCTTAGAACTGCTTTTGCTGCATCCCATAGGTTTTGGATTGTCGTGTTTTCATTGTCATTTGTCTCGAGGTATTTTCTGATTTCCTCTTTGATTTCTTCAGTGATCTCTTGGTTATTTAATAGCATAGCGTTTAGCCTCCATGTGTTTGTGTTTTTTACATTTTTTTCCTTGTTATTCATTTCTAATCTCATAGCGTTGTGGTTAGAAAAGATGCTTGCTATGATTTCAATTTCCTTAAATTTACTGAGGCTTTATTTGTGACCCAAGATGTGATCTATCCTGGAGGATGTTCCGTGCGCACTTGAGAAGAAAGTGTAATCTGCTGTTTTTGGATGGAATGTCCTATAAATATCAATTAAATCTATATGGTCCATTGTGTCATTTAAAGCTTGTATTTCCTTATTAATTTTCTGTCTGGATGTTCTGTCCATTGGTGTGAGTGAGGTGTTAAAGTCCCCGACTATTACTGTGTTACTGTCGATTTCCTCTTTTATAGCTGTTAGCACCTGCCTTATGTATTGAGGTGCTCCTATGTTGGGTCATGAATGTTTACAATTGTTATATCTTCTTTTGGATTGATCCCTTGATCATTATGTAGTGTCCTTCCTTGTCTCTTGTAACATTGTTTATTTTAAAGTCTATTTTATCTGATATGTGTATAGCTACTCCAGCTTTCTCTTGATTTCCATTTGCATGGAATATCTTTTTCCATCCCCTCACTTTCAGTCTGTATGTGTCCCTAGGTCTCAAGTGGGTCTCTTGTAGACAGCATATAGATGGGTCTTGTTTTGGTGTCCATTCAGCAAACCTGTGACTTTTGGTTGGAGCATTTAATCCATTCATGTTTAAGGTGATTATCAATATGTATGTTCCTATGACCATTTTCTTAATTGTTTTGGGATTGTTTTTGTAGATCCTTTTCTTCTCTTGTGTTTCCCACTTAGAGAAGTTCCTTTAGCATTTGTTGTAGAGCTGGTTTGGTGGTGCTGAATTCTCTTAGCTTTTGTTTCTCTGTAAAGCTTTTGATTTCTCCATCGAATCTGAATGAGATCCTTGCTGGGTAGTGTAATCTTGGTTGTAGGTTCTTCCCTTTCATCACTTTAAGTATATCATGCCACTCCCTTCTGGCTTGTAGAGTTTCTGCTGAGAAATCAGCTGTAAACCTTATGGGAGTTCCCTTGTATGTTATTTGTTATTTTTCCCTTGCTGCTTTCATAATAATTTTTCTTTGTCTTTAATTTTTGCCAATTTGATTACTATGTGTCTCAGTGTGTTTCTCCTTGGGTTTATCCTGTATGGGACTCGCTGCACTTCCTGGACTTGGGTGGCTATTTCCTTTCTCATGTTAGGGAAGTTTTCAACTATAATCTCTTCAAATATTTTCTCTGGTCCCTTCTCTCTCTCTTCTCCTTCTGGGACCCCTATTATGCAAATGTTGTTGCATTTAATGTTGTCCCAGAGGTCTCTTAGCCTGTCTTCGTTTCTTTTCATTCTTTTTCTTTAGTCTGTTCTGCAGCAGTGAATTCCACCATTCTGTCTTCCAGGTCACTTATCTGTTGTTCTGCCTCAGTTATTCTTCTATTGATTCCTTCTAGTGTAGTTTTCATTTCAGTTATTGTATTATTCATCTCTGATTGTTTCTTCTTTAATTCTTCTAGGTCTTTGTTAAACTTTTGTTACATCTTCTCAATCTTTGCCTCCATTCTTTTTCTGAGGTCCTGGATCATCTTCACTATCATTATTCTGAACTCTTTTTCTGGAAGGTTGCCTATCTCTACTTCATTTAGTTGTTTTTCTGGGGTTTTATCTTGTTCCTTCATCTGGTACATAGCCCTCTGCCTTTTCATCTTGTCTACCTTTCTCCAAATGTCGTTTTTGTTCCACAGGCTGCAGGATTGTAGTTCTTCTTGCTTCTGTTGTCTGCCCTCTGGTGGATGAGGCTTTCTAAGAGGCTTGATGGGAGGGACTGGTGGTGGGTAGAGCTGACTATTTTTCTGGTGAGCAGAGCTTAGTAAAACTTTAATCCACTTGACTGTTGATGGGTGGGGCTGGTTTCCCTCCCTGTTGGTTGTTTGGCCTGAGGCAACCCAACACTGAAACCCACGTGGGCTGTTTGGTGGGGCTATTGACAGACTTTGGGAGGGCTCACGCCAAGGAGTACTTCCCAGAACTTCTGCTGATAGTGTCCTTGTCCCCACAGTGAGCCACAGCCACCACCGACTCTGCAGGAGACCCTCCAACACTAGCAGGTGGGTCTGGTTCAGTCTCCCCTGGGGTCATTGCTCCTTCCCCTGGGTCCCGATGCACACACTACTTTGTGTGTGACCTCCAAGAGTGGAGTCTGTGTTTCCCCCAGTCCTGTCAAAGTCCTGCAGTGAATTCCCACTAGGCTTCAAAGTCTGATTTTCTAGGAATTCCTCCTCCCGTTGGCGGACTCCCAGGTTGGGAAGCCTGACGTGGGGCTCAGACCCTCAGACTCCAGTGGGTGGTCTTCTGTGGTATAAGTCTTCTCCAGTCTGTGAGTCACCCACCCACCGGTTATGGGATTTGATTTTACTGTGATTGCGCCCCTCCTGCTGTCTCATTGTGGCTTCTCCTTTGTCTTTTGATGTGGAGTATCTTTTATGGTGAGTTCCAGTGTCTTCCTGTCGATGTTTGTCCAGCAGCTAGTTGTGATTCTGGTGTTCTCACAAGAGGGTATTAGAGCACGTCCTTCTACTCCGCCATCTTGGTTCCTCTGCACCTTTTTATTTCTTGAGAAATAAAAGGTTGTGGCATAAATATATCATCAAATCAGGAAAGGGTTTATTTTTAACCCTTTATTTTAACTTTATTTTTAAGTTAATCACATTTAAATGAAGAAGTAATACTCAATACCTAATTTACATTCAGAAGCAAACAACAATAGATATATTTAAGAAAAGCATTTTAGGCTTTTACTGTCTAACTTGAACTGACAAAACCTTAGCTCTTATAAGAAGAAACAAGATAAGCATCTCTGTGTGTGTGTGTGTGTGTGTGTGTGTGTGTGTGTGTGTGTGTGTGTAGTAAAGATATAATGTTAATTCAGTAGCCGAGAAGGAGGACCTGGCAGAACAAAGTGAGTGGGAGGAGGTGGGGGGACAGGTGGAGAGATTCTTTAAAAACATATTATTCACTAAAAGAAGGATTTCACAGAGCTATGTATTATAAAAATCTATTCCAAACGAACATATTCCTCCACTGTGCTTTCATGCCACTTGGAGCATTTATTTACTACTCTTCACATTGTATCATGGCTACCTATGGCTTAACCACACGTTAATACCTTACTTACTTTCTAGTCACTATCAAAGCTTATGTAAGAAACAGCCACCTAAGCAACTGTGTAAGACATCAGTCCTTAAGGTGTACCAAACAACTTCTGGAATGAATTTGAATTATTATCTCAGCTAACTCATATAACTCACGTCACCCCTTCTATAATAGTGAGATGTATGTTGGTTCAGATCCTGTACTGTCTTTGAGAGGTCAACACCAACACTCCTATTTGTTTTGCATTTTGCAACAAACAAATGCTAATTAAAGGGTGTGATTATAGGCAGGGCCACCAAAATTTAAATCTGTCAGTCACTTGTACGTAACAGGTGAATGCTAAGAGAAATCCGCTTCCTGCAAGAATGAAAACCGTTCTCAGCAATCAGATTATTGACATTCCAGAGAATGTCGACATCGCTCAGAAGAGACACCCAGTAATTATGAAGGACCCCAGAGGACTTCAATCACATCAACATAAAAAAGTCTCCTTGCAAAGAAAAATAGATTCCAGGTTGACAAATGATGGGGAAGTAGAAAGGAACTGGCTATGTTTTGACCCTCCGTAGACATGTACAGGGATATTGCACTGGGCTTCCTTTACAAGCTGAGGTCTACATATGCTCACTTCCCATCAATGTTTTTATTCTGGAGGATGGGTCTCTTGTTCACATCTGAAATTTATTGGGTAAAAAATACATCCACAACGTTTGGATGACACCAGTCATCTGTTGTTCAGTATCTCAAACCCCAAAAGATGAGTTCATTCTTGAAGGAAACACATTGAAAATGTGTCATACTCAGATACTTTGATTCAGCAAAACACAATAGTTAAAAAAAATTTGGATTGTGTCTATAATTCTGGAAGGAACAGTTCAACAGGCTGATGAATAATATCTAAGAATTGTCCAGCTATGGAAAAAACAAGAAGCCAGATGATTCTTAAGATCTATTTGTGATATTTTAAAGATGCAACAAAGCCCTGCATTAAAAGAACAAAAAAGGAATTGATGCTTGTTACAGTACCATTTATCAAGAATGAGTTATTATTTCATTTAAAACAGGTATTTGCTTGTTCTTTCATCTAATCATCAAATATTATTGAACACATAAAAGATTCTGGACACTGTTAAACAATCTAGAAATGGCAGAAAACAAGATGCAGCACGTGGAACTATTTGGAAGCAAATATATGAGGAGCCTATTAAATATTTGAGAGTTTGTGAAGTATCCCTACTGTCTTGGAGACATGCTCTGTCAGAAATGAAAGAAACTTCTCTGAGGCAAAGTCTCCTGGTATGTGGGAGGGGGAGCCTACTGAGATGGGGAACTCCATCCAGCCTAGATCCTTGAGTACCTCCTTTTGCCACATCAGGAAAGAGCCAGGGCCTGAGTTTTAGAGCATCACAAGTGTACACTTTACCAAAATGATAATTGATACTCATAAAACAGAATGACCTAATAGAAGAAACCACTAGAAAGGTGAGAGCATAACTACTATGAAAAATTAAACTGAATAACATCACAGTAAACTTGACAATCTAAAGTGTGTCAAACGTCAATTAAATATGTAAATATTCTCAGTGAGATCAGCTGGAATATATGTTTACAGAAAAACTAAATAGAATAGGTAGTTTGAAAAATATAGATTGATATTAAAGATTCAATTGATTATAAGTATGCATAGAAAAAAGTAATGAAGAGCTGTAAACTAGGCCACAGCAACAGAAAAGAGAAAAATAATAGAAAAGAGTAGTGATGTTATGGGAAAAATTAAAACAACAACATTTGTATAACAGGAGTTAACACATATAAACAGGTTAAACATTTAAATAAATATACTGAGAGTGTGTAAAAATTACAAGAATCTTTTTAAGGGAATAAGACTTTTATGTAACTTATAAAATTGAACAAATACAAGCACTGTAGGAACCACAACTTTTCAGTCTGTTGGATAATTAATGTTCATTTAACTGTGAATTAAACATTTATTCCTTCATAGAAGCTACATTTCAGAGCGTAAGAAATGGAGTTACAGTGGCAGTAGATATAGCAATGCATGTTCTGATTATTTTTTGTACACAAGTTTTGAAATATATGAGCATAGCTTGATTTACACTTATTTTTGTCTAAAATAAACTGATCAGTTGTTAGAGGGGAAAACTCATTTTAGCAACCACCTTTTTTTCAAATGGGTGCCAATTTGCTTTGAATGAGAAGATTGCATTGTCAGACATATAGGCAGGTGTCTTCTGTAAGGCATATTCAGAAGAAAAATGATAAGAAGAATTTTTAAAGCCTTCTGTGGGTGGACTCCAACACTAGTATTGATGGAATCCTTTAAATTATTTTAAATTATATATCATTTTGATGCCTACCAGAATTTCCTAGTGATAAAATTCAAGAAAATTTTTGGTATAAAGAATGAAGTAGAAGGAAGGGTTTTATTTTTTGGTTTTTTGTTTTTGTTTTTAAAGAATGGTGTCCCATTGATCTAGTGTAGGTTTCTTATATTGCTTTCAAAATTGTCCTGCAGTTTTTACCATATAATCTCTACACATATATATTTTATTAGATGTATAATATTTTTTGTTCTTGATGTTATTATAAATGTTCTTTCTTTTTTTAAATTTTCAATTATAATAGTCTATTTCTAATTTCTAGCAACCCAATAGATGTTGCATATTGACTTTGTATTCTATGAAAATCCTAAATTTATTTATTAGATTTAGTAATATTTTAATAGATTATTTGAGATTTTCTATGTGGACGATCATGTAGTCTGAGAACAGAGGTAGTTTTATTTCTTTTCAATCTTCATGTGATTTTTGTTTTTCCCTTTTGCTATGATGAGTTTTCTGAGAAAAGATGTGTCTCTGCCTTTGTCTGGTTTCAGGATAATACTGGGCTCATTAAGTTAGTTGGAAAGTGTTCTTCTGTTGAAAATTTTGTTAACAATGGGTATTATTTCTTGCTTAAACATTTGAGAGTATTCATCAGAGAAGCTATCTGGACCTGAGATTTTCTTTGTAGGTGTACAGACTTTTCCCCCTGTAGTGTTCCTGATTAGAGTCTACCTTTCGTGATTCACTATCGTCACTAAAGCTTTCTCTTGCTTAGTGTTGCATGATGTATATTTTCAATAATTTTATTTTCAACCAATGTATGTAACATTATGTTAAGTGTGATTCTTGTAGACAGAATATAGCCAGGACCTATTTTCTTATACAGTCTAATGTGAATAGATCATTTACTCTCAATGCAATTTCAATGCAATTTTTAAAATAGTTGGTATTAAAATTTGACATATAGCTATATACTATTTATCCAATTTTTTGTCCTTTTTTTCTTCTTTTTATGGATTTTTCTTGACTACCTTTATGTTCACTTTATCTAGGCTTAACAATATATTTCTGTAATTTATCAAAGTGTAGATTGAAATGGATATTACACTTCACATGTAATATATAAATTGTATATTCCCAATTTTTCCCTCTGTTTTTTGTGCTATCCCTGTTATAGACTTTACTTTTTATATATTCTCTGCAACACAGCAGTACTATTATTGCTTTAAACATTCATTTTTCATTTAGAGAGATTAAAAAATAGAAAAATATATTTTATATTTACCTTTATTTTAATCATTTCTCTTGATCATCATTTCTTTTTAAAGGTTCACATTTCTGTTTGTTGCTTCTGCCTAAGGACCTTCTTGTAACATTTTTGTGGTACAGATATCTTGGTAGTGATTTCTCTCAGCTTTAGTTTGTCTGAAAAGCCTTTCTACATTTTTGGTGAGAAATACTTTCACTATACATAGAATTCAGTATTGGCAGTAGTTTTATTGTTGTTTCAGCATTTTGGAGCTGTTAATCCATTATCTTATGACTTAAACAGTATTTCCTTTTTATGCAATATGTTTTTTATTCTCAAGCTGCCTTCATGGTTTTTTCTTTATCTTTAATATGCAATAATGTAATAGTGTGAATATGATGTGTATACATTTGTTTGTTGGTTGATATTTATCCTCTTTATTTGACTTAGCTTCCTGGATCCGTGGTTTGCTTTCATGCATTATTTTTAGAAATATTTCAACACAATGTCCTCAAACCTTTTTTTATACTCTATGCTCTCTTCTGATTCTAGGATTGCATTGACAAGTATGTTAAATTGTTTGAAATGTTTCCACAGTTCTTAGAGACTGTGATCTTGTTTGCTTGCATACTTATATATATTATATATACTATATTAACATTTTATTTATATATTTATTACTCTATTTTTCTCTTTGTGCTTTAATTTAGGTAATTTCTATCTACCTATCACCGCTGATTCTTTCTTCATCTGTGTCAAGTCTACTGATCAGCCCATCAAAAGCATTTTTTTAATCTCTGCTACCATTCTTCTAGCATTTCCATTTGATTCTTTCTTAAAGTTTCTGTTTCTCTCTGCAGTTCCCCAACTGCTCTTGCATGCTGGACACCTTTTCTACTAGAGCCTTTAACATATTAATCAACAGTTATTTTTAAATGTTTAAATTTTTAAAATATTTAAAAATTTTAAAATCTCCATCATTGTTTTAACAGTTAGCTCATATTTGAGTGTGAAATTTCTACTTTGTATTTATGACTAGAAATGTGTATGCATATTCTGCTAGTATGTGAGTAGGGTGTGTTGACGTAACCTATCCAAGAATTGAATTGAGTAGGTTTCATTGTTGTTTCAAATTCCTCCACTGTTATCTTGTCCTTAGGGTTGTGGTTAGTTTGCTGAAGAATTTTTTTTTAATGACCTTCCCCTGCTGTAGTCCTCTGTGTGCTGGCACCTCAAAATGGGTCTCTCTCTATGCAGTTGTTTCTGTCTCAGCAGTAGACTGTTGGTGCTTGTTACTCCTCAGTTGCTAGCCTGCTCATAGGGAAGGACTTTTCTCGGGGCTCCTCTGTCCTCTGTAGCCATTGTGTTTCTTGATCTTAGGACTGGTCTCCGTGATCTGAACCCTCCCCCAGTGAAGTAACTCTTATATGTAGGGGCTCTGTAATGGTTCCCCCCTTTCTCTTTTTCCTAGCTACAGTAGGTCTTCACCTGTGCCCTGTGGGCAAAAGATATTGCTGCCCACCCCCCCCCCCCCCCGCCATGGGTTAGTTCTTCTTATCCCTTCCATTAGGACATCGAGTGGAATGCTTTCTCCCATCTACAGCACTGTCCCCAGTATTTCTCACGATTACCCTAGAAAAGAGCCTGTGAAAAGCTATAACTCTTCTTGTGTATGTAGCTCCCCAGGGGCTTTATGCTTGCACTCTGACCCATAGTCAGCATTTGTCAGTCTGTTAACAAATTTCACTGTTACTCATTTTGCTCACACTACACATTTATTGAGCACTTACTCCACACCAAATGTGAGGCTAGGATCAAGGAATTCACAATCAGTTTTTCTCACTCTTATCTGCATATTAGAGCTTTCTTGCCTCTGGGTGTCTCAAATCAGCATCCAAGATAAACTAAAACAGGTTCTCTGGTGATGGGATCTACCTAACAGTATTTTGTTAGAACAGCTCCCCAGGTGATTCTATTATACCCCCAAGGCTGACCACTACAGCACCCAGCGATCCTATCTCCTGCGACTTCTGTTTCTCTTCAGTTTTGCAATGAAACCCTTATCAAAATATGCCTTACTGTGTAATAGCACGGCTGTCTCCTAGGGAAAAAGGAATTTACTGAATTAAAAATGGGAGACAAACTTTTACAATAATTCTTTCTTTCTCTAACTGTGGTTCTGTTGTGCTTACCTGATGGATCAATTTTTATTATCTGTTTTCTATTCATTTCAAATTAGGGAAAACTGCTTGGTATGTTGAATCGATGGGGGCTATGTTTATGGGAAGGAGCATGATAAACAAATTACCAGACATTATCCCTGATTTCCCAAGGTGAGCTCTTGACATTTTCAGTGAGATGGCTTTTAAAATGTATTGCATTAGTTATTCAGAGACAGAAAAGTAGAAGCTGAATTCACAGGATTCCCGATACTACAAATTCTGTTCTTGAGCAGCCAAATCCCTGGAGGTCTTTGGGATAACACAGGTTTAAACAAAGGCCAGTTGTTTCTCAGAGACACTGGCCTAAAAGCTCAAGGTAAAATTCCAGTGAGATACAAGACAACTCTTTTTAATGCTGTCCAGTCGGACCAAATTGATCAAAACCCACAGCGTTCTAAGTCCATTATTTTGTCCACATTAGTGTCTGGTTTTACCACTCCAAGTAGAAATAGCCCAGGCCTGAGAGGAAGCAGCAGAGGGAATGAGAGCATGAGACCTTGTACGTCCAATGCAGGCTCATGGTGTATGATATTTGGTCTTCTTTTCTTTCCTTTACTACTTCTTTATTCAACATGCAGAGGCATTAACACATTTCAAGAAATTGAAGTTAACAAGTTAAGTTTTCTACCTGAAAAGATATACACATGTAGACAGGTCACAGGGGTCAGAACATTTCAGTTGTTGAGCAAGAATAAAGGAATTTTATAACAAAATTTCAAAGGTAAGCCCCAGTATGAACCCCAGTGTGGCTGGATGACCAGGGAGTCCTTTTTCCATTTTACTGAATCTTATCCAATCTTGAGGGAAAGAGCCTGCTTGTAGAACAAACCACCAGGGTAAGTATAAATTATCTCAAGACCTGAAAGATACCAGGCGTATGTGCACAGAGTCACAAAAATATAAAACTGGTTTTGAACTCCTGCCCTATCCCAGTCCCCATGTCCCATATTAAGAAAGCTCTACACAGGGAAGTTTATGAAGGTCTCCGAATGAGACTCATTTATTGAGTGAAAATTCTGTAAAATTAACCCTGCAAATTATTTTATCAACATTATGGAAGCAATCTAATCTGATCAATCTTCTCACAAAAAAAAATTAATAAAAGTGCAAGTAAAATCTTTTTAAAGATAAACATTTTCATTCATTGTTGAACTGGCAAGAAAGAAATCCTCAGAGATCAAAACAAAGTGAAAGTAGAATTCTTATCAGTTAGAGAAGAGTTATTAAAAATAATCAAGCATATTTTGAGATACAACCAAATAGACCTTCTAGAAATAAATACATAATTGTTGAAATTTTAAATTAACTGGATTGTTTAAGAATAAATTAAACACAAACACAACTAAACAAAGAATTAGTAAACCAAAAGTAAAACTAAGATTTTTTTGTGTTTGTTTTTGTTTTTTTCCTAAAGGCAAAGAGAAAAAGCCACAGAGGATATGGATAAGAAATTAATAGAAATAATAGTTAAGGTAATAAGACTTTATATCTTACTTGAATTCCAGATGATGAAAAGAGAGAGAATAGAAGAGGCAATATTTTAAGGGCTAATAAATGAGAATATCCAAAAATTAATTTAAATAACGATGATACTCATATTAACAAAGCTCAATGAATTACCAGTTAAGCATGTTAAAAGCAACCCCTCCCCCTGAGAAAAGTAGAAAGATCAAACTACCATCTCAGAACACAAAACCAAAAGAGAAGAGGTTAATGACCACCAGAAATTTAAGAGAGATTATTTAAAAGAAATAACATATATACTAACAACACACTTTTTCAAAGGAACAATGGAAGTAAGAAATTTAACAATGGAAGGAAGTAAGCAGGAAATTTTCTCAATTTGCTAATTAAAAATATATGTCAGCCTGTCATAAGTATAGCTACGCTTGCTCTATTTTGGGTTCCATATACATGGAATAACTTTTCTACCTCTTCACTTTAAGCCTATGTGTGTCCTTAAATCTGAAATGTCTCTCACAGTCAGCATTAGTTGGGTCTCAGATTTTTTTAACCAGTCTGCCATGCCATTCCTTTTGATTGGAGAATCTAATCCATTTACATTTAAAGTAATTATTGATAAGTAAGGATCTACTAATGGCATATTGTTAATTGCTTCCTGGCTGTTTTGTATTTCCCTTATTCCTTTCTTCCTTTCTTGCTGTCTTCCTTTATGAATAGATGATTTTCCAAAGTGGTATGCCTTGATTCCCTTTTTGCTACCTTTTGTGTATCTACTGTAGGTTTGTATATTTAAAATTTGCTAGGACAGTAGACCTTAAGAATTTTCACCAGACACATTGAAAAAATTGGTAACTATGTGAGGTGATGAATATGTTAATTAACCTAATTGTGGTAATCATTTCTCAAAGTGTATATGTGTCAAAACATTACATTGTATATTTTAAATGTATGCAATTTTATCTCAATAAAGCTGAAAAAAATACACCAAGAACTTTGAAAAAAAATATGTCACTCTGGCATGTATACAAAGTGAAATTATCTTTCAAGGAAAAAGGCAAAATAAAGATATTTTTAGATTAACAAAAATACTGAGCTAGCGTTTACCGGTAAGCATGAACCCTCAGAGTCCTCATGGCTCCTGAGGATCTGGAAAAAATGGAAACTTCACTGGGACTGTGAATGGGGAATGGGAGATTAGCTGAGGTGAGAACAAAGCTGGAGTGCTACATTTGTAAGTCCCTTGGTTAAAAAATGTGACGACATTGAGAAGGAAGTACACTGTCTACTGCTGAGGGCAGTTGGGGAAAGAAAGAAACAAACAAAAACTACTTTAATCAGAGAGGCAATTGGCTCAGCCTTAGTTGTGAGACCCAGAAAATGCTGGAGAGAGTGGCATCTGTGGCAACACTAAGAACAGTATATGAATGCAATACACTTTTATAAGACTTATCCAAGTAAGGAGCTTAGACACCAATCCTCCCAAATATTCCAAACCCAGTTGTGACTCCTTCAGTTGTTTGAGACAGCTATAGCAGAAAGAAATGAATTTTTGAACCAGACTGTGACTGAAATAATAATCCTATATTACCAGTGAACCACTGCATTAAACTGAGAACATCAGAATCCATCTTGACTAATTTGTACACCATAAAGCAGTCATATTTTTTTAAAAAAGAAATTCTAGCTATAAAATTTAACTACTACATTCACCATTCCGTGACTTTAAATTTTACAACTGTTAATGACTTTAAAAAGTAAATTCTATCAGAAATGTGAAGGCATAAACTTTAGTGTGATATGATCAACGGGACAGTTTAAGGTATCAGATTGAAGGAAAGTAGCAGTTATCAAAGTTAGAATTTCATCCAGACTCCACGAAGGGCTTTCCAGTCATATCCAATGTGTAGCACGGTGCTTTGCACATTGCAGGCAATCAATAAATAGGGAGGAAGCAGTTGAGTCTCACAGTTGTAGGGGTATAGAGAGATTAACAGTGGAAAATCAAAAGATGTTATTTGATAAAATTTATAGAAATTCTAATTGAATAAAGGTATCAGTTAAGGTTGAGGCATCCAGAATAATGACTAGCCATTTTTAATTAGCTCCAAAGTGTTATTTTGTATAAGTCTTCTTCCCAAGAAGATAAAAGAGTGGGGGAACAAGTGAACCAGACCAAATTTTAGATGGGTCATGGAGTGTATGTTTATTTCAAAACTATTTTGCTAAAATATGGATTGCTACTAACAATTCATGAACTGTTATTCTAGCTTAGGACTTATTATGACAGAATTGCCTGGGTTTATTTTTTGTTATAATTAGAAAGCATATTAAACAGTACATGATCTGCATTCTACCTTTAAAACTGAACATAATTTAATTTAATAATGATTCAGTACACTGCTCAAAATCCTTATTAGTACATGTTACACTAAATCTCCAAAATTATTGTGATAGCTCCAAAATATTAGGCAAGTGAATACACCGAGACAGTAAAATTCTGGTGCCTAAACTTTTAAATACTGCCATCGTACAGCATATAAACTTTTCTAAAACCAGATGGATATCAATAATGAAAAGTGTAAATTAATAAGATTTCCTAGTATTCCAGGAATTATTTTTTAAAAAGAGTCCTCATTCTGTGATACCACAACCTTTGAAATCATTACTTTGCAAGAGAGAATATCAAAATGTGTGTTTTCTCAGCCAAACCTGTTGACACTTTTATAGAATCATTCCAATTGTGTCTATGCAACATTAGTGAGGAAAATGATTTCCTTAAGTTAAAGATGTCAATTTTCTGCACTTTTGCTTTACTCTGAGAACATAGCCTTTAACAAAGCAGTGGTCTTTGCTGAAAAAAAAAATTCTAATGAAAAACATTCACAGTGTCATCAGACCCATGTTCTTGATGTGTATGTAACTCATGTTGCCCTGTTACAAAATAGGAGAATGTAGCCAATGGGAGTTAGTTAAAATTTCCAAAAGGCCAAGGTCTATTGTCAATAACAGAAGTTCAGGGGAGAGGAGGAGGGGGTGTTCTTTGGTTGAATCAGTGGTTCACCCATTTGAAGAATGCTGTATTTCTTATGAAGCCACATATACTTAACCATCATTAGTAACATCAAGCACATGTTTTAAATGAAAAATCACCACTCACATTATTTCTCTAAACTAAACTAACTCTATTATCTCCAGAATTAAATCTCTTTCCAGTTCAGGCCTCTTAATGTTTCTTTTGTTTGTTTATCCCCATGGATGTAACTAAAGCTTCCGCATACACTTTGGATCATGTTGCTGTTGACCTTGTGTGTTGTCGCTATAATTCCCATTCAATAATGGGAATTATTCTTTCACTTTCCAAAACTGTCCAAATGCTGAGCTGGATTCACATCATTAGGTCATCAAACTGCTGCATACAATAAATAGTAGTACTTTAGTAGCAACTGCAGCCTAAGTTTACAATTTTATTTCAAACCAGCTTGTTCCAGTTGTGTCCTGATTGCTTTGTGATATGTTATGTTCATGCTCCATTAGACAAAGGCCGACACTACAATTCACCCAGGGGAGACATGGCGGTGGAGGGTGGCCCCAAGAGGTGCTTCTTGGAAGCATACAATTCAAATGGATCTCACTAATTGCCATGGAGAGGTTGCCTGCTGATTCCTTTGATAGTTTTTATACTGAGAAAGAATTATTAAAAAACAAAATGTTTTGCTCCTGAATAGCCTATAAGGGTTTCCTTTTGCTACCAAACATGATCAATTCTCAAGGGGAAACATAAAGACAAGGATATATATATATATATATATATATATATATATATATATATATATATACACACTTCTGAATAGATTCTAGACTGAGGGAAATAAAAAAGTAATATATTCAATAGAACAGAAAGTATGTTAAAATACGTGATAGGGTGATAACTGCACCTTTTAGAAATCTCTCATTTCTTTCAGCTGATTTCTCTTATTGTCTACCTTAACAATACGGTGCATTCACTAATACTTGCAATGTTTTTTTCTTCCCCCCCTGTGGATGGCTAACACTGTCTTCTAAAAGGAACAAGACAGAACTCGGTTATAATGACCCAGTCTAAATGCATGAGTTTTGCTTGCATATCACTTTAACTGTGGATAGGATATCATGCCGCTTTTCTTCATGTTCTACTATCCTCAAATACCTCTTCAAAAGATCTATTTTAAGTAACTAACCATTATCCAGGCTTGTAATTGATTTAATAATCCCATATTTCCTTGGGATTTCTCCTTCTACCCAAACCAACCATAAGCCTCACTCTCTCATGTATCCATTATTTATTGCTAATATGAAATCATAATGGCAATTCATTCATCTAACAACCAATACTTATTTAATATTTACTTACGTAAAATACTATGTTTCTGAGTGTGGAGGTAGGCAAAAAGGTAAATATACTAATACACTTCTTAAAATTGTATATACAGTTGACCCTCTGTATGCGCGTGTTCCACAGCTGTGGATTCAGCCAATCGCAGTTGCTTAACCCTCGCATATGGAGAGTAGACTGTATTAGTAGCCCCCTTACAGAAGGGACTTGAGCGTCTGCTGACTTTGGTATCCGCGGGGCTCCTGGAACCAAACCCCCATGTATACCGAGGGACAACTCTAATAGGAAAAGCAAGAAGTAAATAAAAATAAAGGCAAAATATTAAAAAGTCCATATGAAAGGAAAGCAAAGTACAATAGGAATTCAAACAGAGAGCCCTCACTTTAGATGAACTTTAAGTGAAGCTTGGCATGACGGATTGGAGTGTGACAGTAGGGGTGGGTTGATTGTTCCAAGTGAAAATGATAGTATGAGCAAAGGTCCTGAGGCATAAAAGCTTACAGATAATTATCTAAGTAACTATTAGCAATTTACATAATGGTACAGGATTCAGCATATAGAAGAGTGTTTAAGAGAGGTTTATCAAACATTTCGTTGATCAAGAAGGATGAAGACTGGAATGATTGATGATGGGCATTTCAGCTACAGTGCTTTTGCGAGTGAAGCTAAGGACATAAATACCTTTATGTTTTCCCTTCATGTGCAGTCTCCCTTAATATATATGCAGGATATTTTTTCAACTATCTGTTTTCCTTTATCACACAGAACCAATAAGTAAAATGGTGAATGCAAACAGCGTGTAAGAATTCAAGTCAGTTATAGAGGGAAAAGCAGAGGCAAGAATTCTGTGAAACAATTTATTTGAGATTTTAAAATGTGTTTCTCCCATATCTAAGACATAATTATTTCATTTTTAAAAGTGAGTGATCTGGTAGTTTTGGTAAAAGAGTGGAATCTGGTCTCTAAAGAGAGGTAGCGTTCGATAGTTTTAAACCACAGACACCCCGGGCCACTTCCATGCTTTCTTCTTGTGGGTGAATTTACTCGTACTCAAAACAGTCACATGCTTTCAGCCCTGAACCCAGTTTGTAGTCCCTTAGGCTGCTGCCCTCTTTTCTCCACGTTGTGCTTGTTGTGTTGGCTTTGGGCAAAGATTCAAAGGAAACTGCTCACATTACCAGATTGAATAAGAGCTTCTAACATTAACTTAAATAAGAGATTTTTCTGCTGACACATCTTTTAATTTATCCATTTACTCACTTAGTCACTTGATTCACTCATTCAGGAAATTGAGCTCCTGTCACCTGCCAGGAACTGAACCAGGCAATTAGAACACAACAAAGGCAGACACAGATGGCCCTTTAGTTCACAAGAAGCAGATTGTCACACAGATCAGAGTAACCCTACAGGACGAACAGGATGTTAAGGTGCTGGGAATAGGGAGATGAATGCACCATATTGTTTATCCCCTCTTCTCTTTACCTTTTCATCCTGACTTTACTGTCACTGTATGATGGATACATGAGGAATCACAATATGTTCTCTCTCTCTTTTTTTTTTTTTTTGCGGTACATGGGCCTCTCATGGTTGTGGCCTCTCCCACTGCGGAGCACAGGCTCTGGACGTGCAGGCTCAGCAGCCATGGCTCACGGGCCCAGCCACTCTGCGGCATGTGGGATCATCCCGGACCGGGACACAAACCCGTGTCCCCTGCATCGGCAGGCGGACTCCCAACCACTGCGCCACCAGGGAAGCTCCCTATGTTCTCTCTTGATTCAATCATCTACGCTTCCTCTTTCAACTGTTTCTCTGTATTTCTACCTTGGATTTTCCAAAATTTAAATGTTAAAAATAAAAGGCCACCCTCTTGCACTGTTGGTGGGAATGTAAATTGGTACAGCCACTATGGAGAACAGTATGGAGATTCCTTAAAAATCTAAAAATAGAACTACCATATGACCCAGCAATCCCATTACTGGGCATATACCCTGAGAAAACCATAATTCAAAAAGAGTCATGTACCACAATGTTCATTGCAGCTCTATTTACAATAGCCAGGACATGGAAGCAACCTAAGTGTCCATTGACAGATGAATGGATAAAGAAGATGTGGCACATATATACAATGGAATATTACTTGGCCATAAAAAAGGAACGAAATTGAGTTTTTTGTAGTGAGGTGGGTGGACCTAGAGACTGTCATACAGAGTGAAGTAAGTCAGAAGGAGAAAAACAAATACCATATGTTAACATATATATATATGGAATCTAAAAAGAAAATGGTTCTGATGAACCCAGGGGCAGGACAGGAATAAAGTTGCAGATGTAGAGAATGAACTTGAAGACATGGGGAGGGAGAAAAGTAAGTGGGGACGAAGTGAGAGAGTAGCATTAACATATACATGCTACCAAATGTAAAATGGATAGCTAGTGGGAAGCAGCTGCATAGCACAGGGAGATTAGCTCAGTGCTGTGTGACCACCTAGAGGGGTGGGATAGGGACGGGAGAGGGAGACACAGGAGGGAGGGGATATGGGGATATATGTATGCATATAGCTGATTCACTTTGTTATACAGCAGAAAGTAACACAACACTATAAAGCAATTATGCTCCAAAAAAGATGTTAAAAATAAATAAATAAAACACTAATTTCCATATTAAAAAAAAACAAATAAAAGGGCAATATGCACATTCACAGGCATATTACCGAACATGTTTTTACTCAGTGTGGTTTAGGATTTGGGATTGTTACAACTACCTGTAAGATATATACTATTTATCATTCATTAGGGATCATAAATAATTTAAAATGTATATTCCTTGCTAGAATTTGATAATTAACAAAATGACTAATCTTTGTTGTGTGTTTATTATAAATTTGGCATATTTTTCCCACTTAATCTCTGTACACACACTATATAAATATATATGTACTCATTTAAAATTGAGGAAACTGAGGTTTTAATTCATAGAAAAGTATGTTCTAATAGTTTACTAAAACCACCTTTATTGGTTATGTTTCTCTTCATCTTCTTTAAAACTGTATCCATACATGACTGAGATGAGCAGAGATTCTAGAATGCTAGAGCGTGTCTCTCTTTTGATGTTTGCTTTATCTAAAGAGAATTGAGCAGATTCAATAGCACAAACAGCTTTTAAAAGGAAAACATTAACAGTCTATCCAGATATATCAAACCCTGGACCTATACAAGGGTTTGGATCCTAGCAATAAGTTAGAAACTGAAAAACATGGCTTCTTTTAGGCTGGAAGGTTACAATGGAATGTATTACATCAGTAATGCCGTATAGTTAACTAGATGGCCTCAAATTCTTCTCTGCTCCGCAAGCCAGAGTGGAAATGGAGTAATTTTCAATAATGCTGCAAAATAATGGACTGAATTCTCCCCTGCCTCTTGGGAACATGGGTTTCTTAAACACAACGAATCTCTGCCATTTTCATTCCCTTCCTATATCCCATAATTGAATCTTTCCAAAATTAGATATAGAAAAAACCCCAGTGTTTCACACCAAGCAGAACTACCCATTCTGCTGTGTTTGGTGTATCTTTTTAAAATGTGGTACTGGTGTTTCAAATCTATATGGAAATGTAGGATTAAAAAAACTATATTGGAATAAATTTCCCGTAGTTAAAATATTTCATTTTAAAAGTAAAACCATTAAATCATTTAAAATAATATGAGGGAGATGGGAAAAAATTTAAGTACATGACATGTAAGTTCAATTTATGACATATGTAGTATAGAGATTAAATGGCAATATCAATAATATCAAAATCAATTTCACTGATTATTTTACATTTTCTAGCTAATATATTAATTACTTTCTGGTCAGATATCATTTGATTATTTCAAAACCCATATAATGTAGGTAATTATTATTATCCTATTTTGCAGATTAAGAAACCATGCTTGTAGTAATAGAATTAGAAATTGAGTCTATTGAACCTATATCTATCACCAAAGTCTGCAAAGTTAAACACTACACAATAATGGGTCAGTTCACTGTATATGTATGTCTGTGTGTGTTTGTGTGTGCAACATGGCTTCACCAACTGACTTCATCAAATTTTATATAAATATATATGATTAATGTATAGCAAATATACATATAACCATTATATATAAATTTTATATGTGTAAATTGGGTATATATATATATATATATACATTTGTATACATATAAAATATATATATGCACCATATATAAAAAGAGGTTCTCAAAAAACCAAGGATATAAAATCAAAATGACTTAAGATACTAAAATACTATCTTGTACATGTTGTGTTGAAAAAATTATGCAGTTTGATAATACTAAGTGTTAGAAAAGAAATGTACCAAGCATTCAAAATAATGTGAATAAACAGCAATTTATATACATTGCTCGTGGGAGTGGAAATTTGTATGATAACTTTGGAAAACAAATTGGGTTTCTTTTGTAAAATAAGTGTATGTAACCCAAGAAAATACCTTTGAAATTGTACAATGGGAGTGATATATAAAATGTCCAAAGCAGCACTGTTGAAGAAAATTGGAAGCAAATTAAATATTCACTGAATAGAAGATAGTTAATCAAATATGCTATATTCACACATGGAAAATTATACAATAGTGAAATTGAACATAATACAGGTCCATATTAAGAAATGAATGGATTTCAGTAAGACAATATTTAGTAACAAACCAGTCACAAAAGACTACATTGGCAATGACTTTTTTATTAAATTTTTTAATTTAATTTTGTTTATTATTTTATACAGCAGGTTCTTATTAGTCATCAATTTTATACACATCAGTGTATACATGTCAATCCCAATCGCCCAATTCAGCACACCACCATCCCCACCCCACCATGGTTTTCCCCCTTGGTGTCCATACGTTTGTTCTCTACATCTGTGTCTCTATTTCTGCCCTGCACACTGGATCATTTGTACCATTTTTCTAGGTTCCACATACATGCGTTAATATACGATATTTGTTCTTCTCTTTCTGACTTACTTCACTCTGAATGACAGTCTCTAGGTCCATCCACGTCTCAACAAATGACCCAATTACGTTCCATTTTATGGCTGAGTAATATTCCATTGTATATATGTACCACAACTTCCTTATCCATTCATCTGTCGATGGGCATTAAGTTGCTTCCATGACCTGGCTATTGTAAATAGTGCTTCAATGAACATTGGGGTGCATGTGTCTTTTTGAATTGTGGTATTCTCTGGGTATATGCCCAATAGTGGGATTACTGGATCATATGGTAATTCTATTTTTAGTTTTTTAAGGAACCTCCATACTGTTCTCCATACTGTCCATAGTGGCTGTATCAGTTTACATTCCCACCAACACTGCAAGAGGGTTCCCTTTCCTCCACACACTTTCCAACATTTGTTGTTCGTAGATTTTCTGACGATGCCCATTCTAACTGGTGTGAGGTGATACCTTATTGTAGTTTTGATTTGCATTTCTCTAATAATTAGTGATGTTGAGCAGCTTTTCATGTGCTTCTTGGCCATCTGTATGTCTTCTTTGGAGAAATGTCTATTTAGGTCTTCTGCCCATTTTTGGATTGGGTTGTTTGTGTTTTTAATATTGAGCAGCATGAGCTATTTATATATTTTGGAGATTAATCCCTTGTCCATTGATTCATTTGCAAATAATTTCTCCCAGTCTGAGGGCTGTCTTTTCATTTTGTTTATCATTTCCTTTGCTGTGCAAAAGCTTTGACGTTTCATTAGGTCCCATTTATTTATTTTTGCTTTTATTTCCATTACTCTAAGAGGTGGATCAAAAAAGATCTTGCTGTGATTTATGTCAAAGAGTGTTCTTCCTATGTTTTCCTCTAAGAGTTTTATAGTGTCCAGTCTTACATTTAGGTCTCTAATCTCTTTTATGTTTATTTTTGTGTATGGTGTTAGGAAGTGTTCTAATTTCATTCTTTTACATGTAGCTGTCCAGTTTCCCCAGCACCACTTATTGAAGAGACTGTCTTTTCTCCACTGTATATCCTTGCCTCCTTTGTCATAGATTAGTTGACCATAGGTGTGTGGGTTTACCTCTGGGCTTTCTATCTTGTTCCATTGATCTATGTTTCTGTTTTTGCACCAGTACCATATTTTGTCTTGATTATTGTAGCTTTGTAGTATAGTCTGAAGTCAGGGAGTCTGATTCCTCCAGCTCCTTTTTTTTCCCCTCAAGGCTGCTTTGGCTATTCGGGGTCTTTTGTGTCTCCATACAAATTTTAAGATTTTTTGTTCTAGTTCTGTAAAAAATGCCATTGGTAGTTTGATAGGGATTTCATTGAATCTGTAGATTGCTTTGGGGAGTATAGTCATTTTCACAATATTGATTCTTCCAATGCAAGAACATAGTATATCTCTCCATCTGTTGGTATCATCTTTAATTTCTTTCAATAGTGTCTTATAGTTTTCTGCATACAGGTCTTTTGTCTCCCTAGGTAGGTTTATTCCTAGGTGTTTGACTCTTTTTGTTGCAATGGTAAATGGGAGTGTTTCCTTAATTTTTCTTTCACATCTTTCATCATTAGAGTATAGGAATGCAAGAGATTTCTGTGCATTAATTTTGTATCTTGCAAATTTACCAAATTCATTGATTAGCTCTAGTAGTTTTCTGGTGGCATCTTTAGGATTCTCTATGTATAGTATCATGTCATCTGCAAACAGTGACAGTTTTACTTCTTCTTTAAAATTTGTGTTCCTTTTATTTCTTTTTCTTCTCTGATTGCCATGGCTAGGACTTCCAAAACTATGTTGAATAATAGCACTGAGAGTGGACATCCTTGTCTGCTACCTGATCTTAGAGGAAATGCTTTCAGTTTTTCACCATTGAGCATGATGTTTGCTGTGGGTTTGTCATATATGGCCTTTATTATGTTGAGGTGGGTTCCCTCTATGCCCACTTTCTGGAGAGTTTTTATCATAAATGGGTGTTGAATTTTGTCAAAAGCTTTTTCTGCATGTATTGAGATGATCATAATGTTTTTATTCTTCATTTTGTTAAAATAGTGTATCACATTGATTGATTTGCATATATTGGAGAATCCTTGCATCCCTGGGATAAATCCCACTTGATCATGGTGTATGATCCTTTTAATGTGTTGTTGGATTCTGTTTCCTAGTATTTTGTTGAGGATTTTTGCATCTATATTCATCAGTGATATTGGTCTGTAATTTTCTTTTTTTGTAGTATCTTTGTCTTGTTTTGGTGTCAGGGTGATGGTGGCCTCATAGAATGAGTTTGGGAGTGTTCCTTCCTCTGCAATTTTTTTGGAAGAGTTTGAGAAGGATGGGTGTTAGCTATTCTCTAAATGTTTCATAGAATTCACCTGTGAAGCCGTCTGGTCCTGGACTTTTGTTTGTTGGAAGATTTTTTATCACAGTTTCAATTTCATTACTTGTGATTGGTCTGTTCATATTTTCTATTTCTTCCTGGTTCAGTCTTGGAAGGCTATACCTTTCTAAGAATTTGTCCATTTCTTTCAGGTTGTCCATTTTATTGGCATAGAGTTGCTGGTAGTAGTCCCTTAGGATGCTTTGTATTTCTGCAGTGTCTGTTGTAACTTCTCCTTTTTCATTTCTAATTTTATTGATTTGAGTCCTGTCCCTCTTTTTTCTTGATGAGTCTAGCTAATGGTTTATCAATTTTGTTTATCTTCTCAAAGAACCAGCTTTTAGTTTTATTGATCTTTGCTATTGTTTTCTTTTTTTCTGTTTCATTTATTTCTGCTCTGATCTTTATGATTTTTTTCCTTCTGCTAACTTTGGGTTTTGTTTGTTCTTCTTTCTCTAGTTCCTTTAGGTGTGAGGTTATATTTTTTTTTGAGATTTTTCTTGTTTCTTGAGGTAGGCTTGTATAGCTATAAAAGAACTGCTTTTGCTGCATCCCATAGGTTTTGTATTGTCGTGTTTTCATTGTCATTTGTCTCGAGGTATTTTCTGATTTCCTCTTTGATTTCTTCAGTGATCTCTTGGTTATTTAATAGCATAGCGTTTAGCCTCCATGTGTTTGTGTTTTTTACGTTTTTTTTTTCTTTGTAATTCATTTCTGATCTCTAGTGTTGTGGTCAGAAAAGATGCTTGATATGATTTAAATTTACTGAGGCTTGATTTGTGACCCAAGATGTGATCTATCCTGGACGATGTTCCGTGCGCACTTGAGAAGTGTAATCTGCTGTTTTTGGATGGAATGTCCTATAAATATCAATTAAATCTATCTCGTCTATTGTGTCATTTAAAGCTTCTGTTTCCTTATTTTTTTTTCATTTTGGACGATCTTTCCACTGGTATAAGTGAGGTTTTGAAGTCCCCCATTATTATTGTATTACTGTCGATTTCCTCCTTTATAGCTGTTAGCAGTTGCCTTATGTATTGAGGTGCTCCTATGTTGGGTGCATACTTATTTATAATTGTTATATCTTCTTCTTGGATTGATCCCTGATGATTAGGTAGCATCCTTCCTTGTCTCTTGTAATATTCTTTATTTTCAAGTCTATTTTATCTGATATGAATATTGCTACTCCAGCTTTCTTTTCATTTCCATTTGCATGGAATATCTTTTTCCAGCCCATCACTTTCAGTTTGTGTGTGTCCCTAGGTCTGAAGTGGCTCTCTTGTAAAAAGCATATAAATGGGTCTTGTGTTTGTATCCATTCAGCAAGCCTGTGTCTTTTGGTTGGAGCATTTAATCCATTCATGTTTAAGGTAATTATCAATATGTATGTTCCTATGGCCATTTTCTTAATTGTTTTGGGTTTGTTTTTGTAGATCCTTTTCTTCTCTTGTGTTTCCCACTTAGAGAAGTTCCTTTAGCATTTGTTGTAGAGCTGGTTTGGTGGTGCTGAATTCTCTTAGCTTTTGCTTCTCTGTAAAGCTTTTGATTTCTCCATCGAATCTGAATGAGATCCTTGCTGGGTAGTGTAATCTTGGTTGTAGGTTCTTCCCTTTCATCACTTTAAGTATGTCATGCCACTCCCTTCTTGTTTGTAGAGTTTCTGCTGAGAAATCAGCTGTAAACCTTATGGGAGTTCCCTTGTATGTTATTTGTCATTTTTCTCTTGCTGCTTTCAATAATTTTTCTTTGTCTTTAACTTTTGCCTATTTGATTACTATGTGTCGTGGTGTGTTTCTCCTTGGGTTTATCCTGTATGGGACTTGCTGCGCTTCCTGGACTTGGGTGGCTATTTCCTTTCTCATTTTAAGGAAGTTTTCAAGTATAATCTCTTCAAATATTTTCTCTGGTCCCTTCTCTCTCTCTTCTCCTTCTGGGACCCCTATAATGCTAATGTTGTTGCATTTAATGTTGTCCCAGAGGTCTCTTAGCCTGTCTTCATTTCTTTTCATTCTTTTTCTTTAGTCTATTCTGCAGCAGTGAATTCCACCATTCTGTCTTCCAGGTAATTTATCCGTGCTTCTGCCTCAGTTATTCTGCTATTTATTCCTTGTAGTGTAGTTTTCATTTCAGTTATTGTATTGTTCATCTCTGTTGTTTGTTCTTTAATTCTTCTAGGTCTTTGTTAAACATTTCTTGCATATTCTCGATGTTTGCCTCCATTCTTTTTCTGAGGTCCTGGATCATCTTCACTATCAGTATTCTGAATTCTTTTTCTGGAAGGTTGCCTATCTCTACTTCATTTAGTTGTTTTTCTGGGGTTTTATCTTCTTCCTTCATCTGGTACATAGCCCTCTGCCTTTTCATCTTGTCTGCCTTTCTCCGAATGTGGTTTTTGCTCCACAGGCTGCAGGATTGTAGTTCTTCCTGCTTCTGTTGTCTGCCTTCTCAGAAATGCCTTTTTAAAATAGTAAGTAAATTTAAAAATGAGTAAAACTAATATAGCTGACCTTTGAACAACACAGATTTGAACTTTGTGGGTACACTTATACACAAAATTTTTTCAATAAATGTGTATCACAATACTACATGATCTGTGGTTGGTTGAATGTATGGATGAAAACCATGGATATAGAGGAAACGCTCATACAGAGCGCTAACTGTAAAGTTAAAGATGGATTTTTGACTGTGCACATGATTGGTGACCCTAACCCCACATTATCCAAGTGCCAAGTGGACTTTGTTTAGTTAAATACTTACACACCAACACATTTGGAGGATTAGTTATCACAGGGATAAATTTAGGGAGATTGGCTGCCTGGTTAGAGAAGTGTAAATAGGTCCAGTGTAACTTCTTGGTAATTTTAACTTATTGCTTTACTTGATGGGCCTTGCCTGTCTATTGAATTAGTAAAGCAAATAATAAATAAATAATATAAAATTGAATAACAGTAGGTAATGGCAATTCAAGGACAAAATATGACAGTGCTTAATGAAGCAAGAATTGCAACCTACATTCTTCTGTCTACTTGACCCCACCCCCAAGAAAAGGAAAATAAACAGCAGCATTGCTGAAATCCAAATTTCCAAATGACTTGGGGCATGTTTTATTCTGGATGGTTAGCTAGTGTCAGTGGTGGGATTTCACAATGCACGAACTGTGGGATGTATGAACAATACCAGCTTTATTTTCAGCACACACATCACTTTCCCCTTGCCTGATCCCCAGTTCGTCTGGTAGCAGGTTGTTGTTTATAGGTATCTCATACTTTTTTAGATTGGTTTCTCAAGAAACAGAAATGGAGTTGTGTACGCAGGAAGTTGCTCTGTCAGTGCTCTTAGGAAAAAAAAAATCTAAGAGAATGAGGGAAGCAGAGTTTGACAGAAGGAGTAGTTTAAACAAAGGTAACTGGCCAGGAGCTCCCTCTGTAGCTGGATGGCTTTTAGGAAACTTTCTACCTGGTGGCAACGGCCTTTGTACTCCCACAAAGACCAATCAGTGGACGCTGACTTCCCTGGCGAGGGGGTTGCAGATTTGTGTGAAATGACTCCCTTTGTTGTCTAGACAGGAGCTCAGCTGTGAGCTGTCAGCCACAGAAATTCACAGTGGCTGGGGTAGTAGAGCCTGTATCTTCCATATCATGGCCCCATTGGGTTTCAGTTGTGTGCAGAGACACAGCTGTCTCATTTACCTTTCTGTTTGTCACAATACCTATCATTGAGACTGACTCAGAGTGAATAACCAACAAATAGTTGGATATTTAATTTTTCACTACAATCCCCAGCTCTTTGATTTTTTAAGATTATCATACTAAAATAATTTATTGTAATTACATCACAACTCTCCATATTGAATACATTTATTTTTCCAATTTTTAATGGCCCAAACTTATTCTCTAAATGGTCAGTTAGTCTATAATAAAAATGTTGATTGTGACAGAACTATAGCACTCATCATGGTCTTCTTTATTCAACTCCATTGTTCTTTTTATAAAATAAAATAAAATAAACTTAGATTAAAAAAAGTCAAGACAGAGACTTCTGGAGAGCTCAAGAGAAATAAATGGCAAATTATCACCCGTGCATTGGGAACCAGGTAAACTTCTGGCAACCTAGTTAAAACATACACAGACGTATGTTGTGAATAATATGTTTGGAGAAAACATACCAAAATTCAAGCAGGCACAATGACTACCATCAGGAAGTTATATTCAAAGAAGAAAATTCTACTCTGAAAAATCACAATATTAAATAAAAAGCATGGAGTTAAAAAACAAACTGTAGTAAACAAAAATGTAAATACAGAGCACAAAAGACAAAAGGAAAGCAACAAACAAGTGTCCCTAAATAGCTATGCCAATAGAGAAGTGAAACAGAATAAAATTTTAAAAGTTATAAAACATGTTTCTCTTTCAATTGAGAGCTCAAAAGAACAATAAAATTTTAAAGGATTTTAAGATAACAGACAGATATAAAAAGTGAACTGGCATAACTGAAGACAGAAATGTGGAATAAAAGTAAAATTGGCACTAAAATGACTACAGTACAATACAGTGAGGCACTCTTATAAACATAGGATGGAGGAGTTGAGAATAATGAGCCTTTTTAATTGGAAAGTAACAGAATTTAAATTACCTGAAGAAAATGAAATGTATTTGTCACAGGCAAAAGTAGAATTGACATAAAACTGCTTGTGGGTCCTCACAAAAAGAAATGAACAAATGGGAGAGAAAAATAGGAAAAATATTCCTTAAAACATAATTTCCCTAACAGAATTGAACAGAATATTTAGATGAAAAGGACAGAACATAAACAAACAAATGCAACATACAACATTAAACCCTGTGAATGTACAGTGTAAGAATATAAAAATAATTCTAAGGATAGCCAATGTTCATCCCCCAAGAATCACCAACATAGGGGAAATAGCTGATGAATTTTGGACAGCTGCTTTCATATAAAATAAATAATGTTAAAAGATACACTGAAGCATGTTACATTTTTTAGTTTATTTGAGCAAAATTTGATTCTAATTGGGTAACACAAAATTGGAAGTGGTTGGGAGGTTCCACCCACAGGAACTTGGGAAAGACAGTCACAGTGTAGCACAGGGAACTCTACTCAATACTCTGTAATAACGTATTTGGGAAATAGAATCTGAAAAAGAATGGATATTTGTATGCGTATAACTGAATCACTTTCCTGTACACCTGAAATAAACACAACATTGTAAATCAACTATACTCCAATATAAAATAAAAATTAAATTAAAAAATAAACAAGCAAGCAAACTAAAAAGAAGCAAAGCAAAAAGATTATTTGGCTGTAGCTGAAGCAATTGCATTATTTGAGAAAGCCTCTTGGTTGGCTGTCTGTGATTGGTTGTCCTAAAGTTTCAATTTCTAAACCTTGAGGTATTTCACGCTTAGGTTTTATTCTGCTTACAGGCAACTAAGGCATTAAAGCCACCTTTTGTTGTTGTTGTTATTCATATCATTTTAATTATCATGTTATTCATGTTATTAAAGGAAATCACAACCCAAACAAAGTTAAATATCTAATGTGAAGATATACAGTCAATTAGTGATAGAGTTAGGAGACATGCTTCTGGGTAATAAAGACTACAGAGAAGTGATCTTGGTTAGGTACAATTTGATAGAAAGTTTAGAAACATGTCAAACAATTCTCTGTACAGTCATATGCCTGAGGCTTATTAATACCAAATAAAGTTCAATGGTTGTTTCAGGGGGAGGAAATACTTTTTTATATGTCTGTAACATTTCACATTAAAAAAAGAAATCACTTCAATAACGCTGTCTAATTCTAGCCTTACTTGTAGAAACAAAAATGCAGTATGGGAGAGCGAGCATGCTTACCTTGCCATGTTTAAGTAATTACTAGTATGAGAACCTGGGAAGATAGCTTTTCTGTGCTCTGACTGCCGCTTCCTTGATAAAATCAGATTACAGGCGTGTGTGTGTGTGTGTGTGTGTGTGTGTGTGTGTTTGTGTGTGTGTGTGTGTGTGTGTGTGCACGCACAGGTGATGAACTGGGAGATTGGGACTGACATGTATACACTAATATGTATAAAATGGATAAGTAATAAGAACCTGCTGTATGAAAAAATAAATAAAATAAAATTCAAAAATTTAAAAAAAAAATCAGATTACAAAGAAAGTGGAACACCTTGAAGAAATGGAGCTATTTGCATGACAGCAGGCTCCATGACATCAGGTTTAACAGATCCCTAATCCTTAAGAGTCTAATGGCCTCATTGTTTAATTTAACAATAGGCTTTATCCAGTAGGTAACAACACATACAATAGCTATTTCCTGAGAAATAAAGATTTGAGAATTCACTGGATCTAAATGGAGGGGCCATTATAGTAAGATTTGAATTCACTTGTCTGTTGACCTAATCTAAGTAGTGGTAGAGATGATATTATAAATATTCCAAACACTACAACAGTGAAATCATTTTGTTTTTCAAAATTGTGCGTATTCATGACAGGACTTCACAAGAGCACATGATGTGTCTGAAGAGGTAATTTTCTCTCACTGCTGTAATGCTACTGTGGAGGAATAAGATTTGGGAGCAGCAGTGAGACACAGCAGCATGGTATTTGGTTAAATCATTACAACTCTGAGTTAAATCAACAGACACCTCTGCCCTCACTTCTGTGGTACCTCTAAGTAAGGCAGCCTTACTTCAGCCGAGGGCAGGCCCCTGAAATTAGTCCTCCCCTGTTGTTAATAAAGTAATAATTCAATATTTTTATAAAATATTTTTATCGATTCTACTCCATATGAAGTTACTATAAAATATGGCCTCTATTCCCTGTGCGGAACATTATGTCTTATAACTTATTTATTTTACACCTAGTAGTTTGTGCGGCTTAATCCCCTTCACCTATTTTGTCTCTTCCCTCAGACCTCTCATTTGTTCTATTTTCTAGATCCAACATATAAGTGAAAACATACAGTATTTTTCTTTCTCTGTTTGACTTATTTCACTAAGCAAAACACTCTCCAGTTTCATCCATATGATCACACATGGAAAAATTTCAATTTTTTTTTATAGCTGAGTAATATTCCATTGTGTATATAGACCACAACTTCTTTATTCATTCATCTGTTGATGGACACTTAGGTTGCTTCCATATCTTGGCTATTGTAAATAGTGCTGCTGTGAACATTAGGATATATATGTAAATGCTATCCCTAAATTTGTGGTGAAAAGCTTTAAAAATTCTGGTTGTTGACATTATTCAGTAACACAATAGCTTATATATACCATAGAAAGGAACTTTGGCTTTCCAAGAGTCTAAACCTACACTTAACTGAATATGCCTCTCCTTACCTACTGACATATGTGTTGTAAAATATGAAACAAGAAAAATCGATGTAGGGAATAAAATGAATAGCAGTCTCAATATATCTTATAAAGGACAAGTATATTTAAGAAAGATGTATAATATGTTTACTCTTTTTTTCCTCTTGATTAGATAGCGCTGCTCTTTTTAAAAACAACAAAGTAGAACACAACAAAAATTCTATTGAGTCTACATTGTCAACAGGCTAAATTCCAAACTTATAGGATGTCAAAAGAAGTGCTTCACCATTTAAGCTTCATTCTACTTTGCCAACTTTATCTCACACAGGTACTCAGTGACCTCCATGGACCAAATGATTTGGCAGCTCCAAACTTCCATTTTCTCTAAAATAAGGATGTTTTAGAGGGTTGTTGTCAGTGAAAAAAAGATGAAAATTTCAACAAATGGTAGCTTCTATCCACCTGACAATTAATTATTTACTCCTCTGAGGTTCTAAAAATATCATATACAAAAGAATCTTGCACTCATAACTTTCTACTACAAAATTTATTTCTCATAAATATATAATATTTCTCATATATATATATATTTTATCACTGACATTCAAGATGCATGACACAGAGGAAAGAACTAAGTTTGGGAATCAGAAAGTCTTATTAGAATTTTGTTTCTCCATTGATTAAATGTTAGCTAAATAACTGAAACGTAAAAGCATTACGCTTCTGAAGTGTGTTGAATCTTCTTAAATTAAAATTAATTTGATTGAATGAAAGGTAATGCATTTTTATGTATACTGGTTACAAAAAGAAATTGAACAATGACTAAAAAATGTAAACCAAAGAAAAGAAAATATAAGCATGCAATCATGTATTTACCAAGGGATAAAAATTCCTACTTATGCTTTGGTAAATATTCTTCCATTTTTTTTCTTTTAAATGAACATATGTTTAAAACATATGTAATATATAATGTGGATGTAAAACCACAGAAAGTGACTTTGAAAGCAAGTATTATTTTGTGACATGCTTTTTTCTTCTCACATGGTACTGAATAAACATGTTTATATGGTTCATTCATTCAGCTTAGTAAACATGTCAGGTGTCCACTATATGCCAGATACACTTCTAGACACTTGGGATAAATAAGTAAATAAGATGACAACACCTCTGCCCAATTAATTATATAGTACATGAGAGAGTTCCAAGTTCTACCAAAAATTAGTGCAGAGAAAAGTACCTATTTTTAAAGTCTTTACTGAATAAAAATAAATCAATTGTATAAATATATATAATGCATCTAATATATTTCTATTATACATATATTTTGCTTTAATCTTTTAAATGTTTCTGTAATAGATTCACAGATCTAAATCTTCACAATGACTTGATATTATTTCATTAGGCTGTTTTTTAATGTGATTTACTGGCTGTATCTAAAATATATAAAACAGAATCATTGCCCTTCAGAGAGTTTTTGCCTCTTTCTATACTGAACTGCAACATGTGAATGGCCCCATGTTATAAGCCCCTCAAAATAAATGGTTGGCTACCAATGTTTTTGAGGGGCAAAGCAGAGGACAGAACATTAAATTTAGTTTACAAGACTATTTATCATAGTTTCTGGCAATTAGTCAATGCTCATTGAATGATGGCTTCCTTCCAATTGCCTCCTTAACAAAAATAAATAAGTTCCCATGTAAATATCACACAAAAAAATCAGACAACTCTGTGTTTAACTTACCCACATGGGAAAATGGGCCCTCTTGCCCTATGAGATAACCAAACTATATAACAAAATAAAAGCCAAAAATATTTTCTAGCATTAAAGAAACACATTTTTGCCTTTAATATTTATTTGACATATATATAGTTCATAAAGTAGATAAATGCTTTTTAGGAATATTCTGTTTGGGCTGAATAGACCTGTTGCTAGTATATATATCATGGAATACTTTCAAATAATTAGTGTAAAAATCTTTTTCTTATTTGTGTTTTATTTATTTTTAACATCTTTATTGGAGTATAATTGCTTTACAATAGTGTGTTAGTTTCTGCTGTATAACAAAGTGAATCATATTTCTATGCAGACTTTTTGAATAGTGTTATTTCTGTTGAATGGATACAATTTTTACCATTTCGTTTCAAGTGTACAATTAGTAGAATAAATTTTCCTTTATTGCATTATTACATATTTTCATGCAAAATTATTGAATAGCAACAATGTTTCTATTAGATGGAGGACATTCTTTACCATCGAATTTTAGAAAAGTGTTCAAGATGAAATTAATCATAAATTGTTACATCATGTGGCGTTTTCAAGATGGTGGAGGAGTAAGAGGTGGACATCACCTTCTTCCCCACAAATACATCAAAACTACATCTACATGTGGAACAGCTCCTACAGAACACCTACTGAACACTGGCAGAAGACCTCAGACCTCCCAAAAGGCAAGAAACTCCCCACACACCTGAGTAGGGTAAAAGGAAAAAGAATAAACAGACACAAAAGAATAGGGATGGGACCTGCACCAGTGGGAGGGAGCTGTGAAGGAGGAAAGGTTTCCACACACTACAAAGCCCCTTCACTGGCAGAGATGGGGGGTTGGGGAGAGAAGCTTCAGAGCCATGGAGGAGAGCGCAGCCACAGGGGTGCAGAGGGCAAGGTGGAGAGATTCCCGCACAGAAGATCGGTGCTGACCAGCACTCACCAGCCTGAGAGGCTTGTCTGCTCACCTGCCAGGGTGGGTGGGGGCTGGGAGCTGAGGCTCGGGCTTCAGAGGTCGATCCCAGGGAGAGGACTGGGGTTGGCTGCATGAACACAGCCTGAAGGGGGCTAGTGCACCACGGCTAGCTGGGTGGGAGTCAGGAAAAAATCTGGACCTGCCTAAGAGACAAGAGACCATTGTTTGGAGGTGCATGAGGAGAAGGGACTCAGAGCACCGCCTAAACGAGCTCCAGAGATGGGCGTGAGCTGTGGCTGTCAGCACGGACCCCAGAGACGGGCATGAGACGCTAAGGCTGCTGCTAGAGCCACCAAGAAGCCTATGTGGAAGCACAGGTCACTATCCACACCTCCCCTCCCAGGAGCCTGTGCAGTCTGCCACTGCCAGCATCCTGTGATCCAGGGACAACTTCCCCAGGAGAACACACAGTGCACCTCAGGCTGGTGCCACATCACGCCAGCCTCTGCTGCCATAGGTTCGCCCCGCATTCTGTACTCCTCCCTTTCCACGGCCTCAGTGAGCCAGAGCCTCCTAATTAGCTGCTACTTTAACCCCAATCTGTCTGAGGGGGAATAGACACCCTCAGGCGACCTACACGCAGAGGCAGGGCCAAATCCAAAGCTGAACCCTAGGAGCTGTGAAAAGAAGAGAAAAGGAAATTTCACCCAGCAGCCTCAGGAGCAGTGGATTAAATCTCCACAATCAACTTCATGTACCCTGCATCTCTGGAATACCTGAATATACAACAGATCACCCCAAAAGTGAGGCGGTGGACTTTGGGAGCAACTGTAGACTTGGGATTTGCTTTCTGCATCTAATTTGTTTCTGGTTTTATGTTTATCTTAGTTTAGTATTTAGGGCTTATTATCATTGGTAGATTTGTTTATTGATTTGGTTGCTCTCTTCCTCTTTTTATTATATATATATATATATATTTTTTTCTTTTTCTCTTTTTGTGAGTGTGTATGTGTATGCTTCTTTGTGTGAATTTGTCTGTATAGCTTTGCTTTTGCCATATGTCCTAGGGTTCTGACTGTCTGTTTTTTGTGGGATTTTTTTTCATTATAGTTTTTAATGCTTGTTATCATTGGTGGATTTGGTTTTTGGTTTGGTTGCTCTCTTCTTTGTTTCTCGCTTTTTTATAAATTACATTTTTATTTTTAATATTTTTTTCCATTTTAATAACTTTATTTTATTTATTTATTTTTCTTTCTTTCTTTTTCTCCCTTTTCTTCTGAGCTGTGTGGCTGACTGGGTCTTGGTGCCCTGGCCGGGTGTCAGGCCTGAGCCTCTGAGGTGGGAGAGCCAAGTTCAGGACATTGGTCCACCAGAGACCTCCCAACCCCACATAATATCGAATGGCTAAAGCTCTCCCAGAGATCTCTGTCTCAATGCTAAGACCCAGATCCACTCAACGACCAGCAAGCTACAGTGCTGGACACCCTATGCCAAAAAACTAGCAAGACAGGAACAGAAACCCACCCATTAGCAGAGAGGCTTCCTAAAACCATAATAAGTTCACAGACATCCCAAACACACAGGGGACATGGTCCTGCCAAACAGAAAGACAAGATACAGCCTCATCCACCAGAACACAGGCATCAGTCCCCTCAACCAGGAAGCCTACACAACCCACTGAACCAACCTTACCCACTGGGAGCAGACACCAAAAACAATGGGAACTACGAACCTGCAGCTGGTGAAAAGAAGACCCCAAACACAGTAAGTTAAACAAAATGAGAAGACAGAAAAATGCACAGCAGATGAAGGAGCAAGGCAAAAACCCACCAGACCAAAAAAATGAAGAGGAAATACGCAGTCTATCTGAAAAAGAATTCAGAGTAATGATAGTAAAGATGAGGCAAAATCTTGGAAATAGAATGGAGAAAATATGAGAAAAGTTTAACAAGGACCTAGAAGAACTAAAGAGCAAACAAACAATGATGAACAACACAATAAATGAAATTAAAAATTCTCTAGAAGGAATCAATAGCAAAATAACTGAGGCAGAACAGATAAGTGACCTGGAAGATAAAATAGTGGAAATAACTACCACAGAGCAGAATAAAGAAAAAGGAAAGAAAAGAATTGAGAACAATCTCAGAGACCTCTGGGACAACATTAAACACACCAGTATTCAAATTATAGGGGTCCCAAAAGAAGAAGCAGGAAAAAGAAAAGTGGGGGCTTCCCTGGTGGCGCAGTGGTTGAGAGTCCACCTGCCGATGCAGGGGACGTGGGTTGGTGTCCCGGTCCGGGAAGATCCCACATGCCGCGGAGCGGCTGGGCCCAGGAGCCATGGCTGCTGGGCCTGTGCATCCAGAACCTGTGCTCCACAACAGGAGAGGCCACAGCAGTGAGAGGCCCGTGTATCGCAAAAAAAAAAAAAAAAAAAAGGGACTGAGAAAATATTTAAAGAGGTTATATTTGAAAACTTCCCGAATATGGGAAAGGAAATAATCAATCAAGCCCAGGAAGCACAGCAAGTCCCATACAGGATAAATCCAAGGAGAAACACACCAAGACACATATTAATCAAACTATCAAAAATTAAATACAAAGACAAAATATTAAAAGCAGCAAGGGAAAAGCAACAATTAACATACAAGGAAATCCCCATAAGGTTAACAGCTGATCTTTCAGCAGAAACTGTGCAAGCCTGAAGGGAGTGGCAGGACATATTTAAAGTGATGAAAGGGAAAAACCTACAACCAAGATTACTCTACCCAGCAGGATGTCATTCAGATTTGATGGAGAAGTTAAAACCTTACAGACAAGCAAAAGCTAAGAGAATTCACCACCACCAAACCAGCTTTACAACAAATGCTAAAGGAACTTCTCTAGGTGGGAAACACAAGAGAAGGAAAAGTCCTACAATAATAAACCCAAAGCAATTAAGAAAACGGTAATAGGAACATACATATCATTAACTACCTTAAATATAAATGGACTAAATGCTCCAACCAAAAGACATAGACTGGCTGAATGGATACAAAAACAAGACCAGCATATATGCTGTCTACAAGAGACCCACTTCAGACCTAGGGACAGATACAGACTGAAAGTGAGGGGATGGAAAAAGATATTCCATGCATATGGAAATCAAAAGAAAGATGGTGTAGCAAATCTCGTATCAGACCAAATAGACTTTAAAATAAAGACTATTACAAGAGACAAGGAAGGACACTATATAATGATCAAGGGATCAATCCAAAAAGAAGATATAACAATTGTAAATATGTACGCACCCAACAGAGGAGCCTCTCAAAACATAAGGCAAATGTTAACAGCTATAAAAGGGGAAATCGACAATAACACAATCATAGTAGGGGAGTTAACACCCCACTTTCACCAATGGACAGATCATCCAAAATGAAAATAAATAAGGAAACACAAGCATTAAATGATACATTAAACAAGACGGACTTAATTGATATATATAGGACATTCATCCAAAAACAGCAGATTACATTTTCTTCTCATGTGCTCATGGAACATTCTTCAGGATAGATCATATTTTGGGCCACAAGTCAAGCACTGGTAAATTTAAGAAAATTGAAATTGTATCAAGTATCTTTCCGACCACAGCGCTATGACACTAGATACCAATTACAGGAAATAATCTGTAAAAAATACAAACACATGGAGGCTAAACAATACATTATTTAATAACCAAGAGATCACTGAACAAAAAAGAGGAAATAAAAAAAAATAGTAACAAATGACAATGAAAGCGTGAAGACCCAAAACCTATGGGATGCAGCAAAAGCAGTTCTAAGATGGGAGTTTATAGCAATACAATCCTACATCAAGAAACAAGAAACATCTCAAATAAACAACCTAACCTTAAACCTAAAGCAATTAGAGAAGGAAGAACAAAAAATAAAACCCAAATTTAGCAGAAGGAAAGAAATCATAAAGATCAGGTCAGAAATAAATGAAAAAAATGAAAGAAACAATAGCAAAGATCAATAAAACTAAAAGTTGGCTCTTTGAGAAGATAAGCAAAATTGATAAACCATTAGCCAGACTCATCAAGAAAAAAAGGGAGAAGACTCAAATCAACAGAATTAGAAATGAAAAAGGAGAAGTAAAAACTGACACTGCAGAAGTACAAAGGATCATGAGAGATTACTACAAGCAACTCTATGCCAATAAAATGGACAAACTGGAAGAAATGGACAAGTTCTTAGAAATGCACAACCTTCAGAGACTGAACCAGGAAGAAATAGAAAATATAAACAGACCAATCACAGGCACTGAAATTGAAACTGTGATTAAAAATCTTCCAACAAACAAAAGCCCAGGACCAGATGGCTTCACAGGCGAATTCTATCAAACATTTAGAGAAGAGCTAACACCTATCCTTCTCAAACTCTTCCAAAATATAGCAGAGGGAGGAACACTCCCAAACTCATTCTGCAAGGCCACCATCACCCTGATACCAAAACCAGACAAGGATGTCACAAAAAAGAAAACTACAGACCAATATCACTGATGAACATAGATGTAAAAATCCTCAACAAAATACTAGGAAACAGAATCCAACAGCACATTAAATGGATCATACACCATGATCAAGTGGGGTTTATTCCAGGAATGCAAGGATTCTTCAATAAGTGGTGCTGGGAAAACTGGACAGCTACATGTAAAAGAATGAAATTAGAGCACTCCCTAACACCATACACAAAAATAAAGTCAAAATGGATTAAAGACCTAAATGTAAGGTCAGACAGTATACAACTCTTAGAGGAAAACATAGGCAGAACACTCTATGACATAAATCACAGCAAGATCCTTTTTGACCCACCTCCTAAAGAAATGGAAATAAAAACAGAAATTTAAAAATGGGACCTAATGAAACTTCAAAGCTTTTGCACAGCAAAGAAAACCATAAACAAGACAAAAAGTCAGCCTTCAGAATGGGAGACAATATTTGCAAATGAAGCAACTGACAAAGGATTCATCTTCAAAATTTACGAGCAACTCACGCAGCTCAAATTCAAAAAAACAAACAACCCAGTCCAAAAATGGGCAGAAGACCTAAATAGACATTTCTCCAAAGAAGATATACAGACTGCCAACAAACACATGAAAGAATGCTGAACACCACTAATCATTAGAGAGATGCAAATCAAAACTGCAATGAGGTATCACCTCACAACTGTCAGAATGGCCATCATCAAAATATCTACAAACAATAAATGCTGGAGAGGGTGTGGAGAAAAGGAAACCCTCTTGCACTGCTGGTAGGAATGTAAATTGATACAGCCACTATGGACAACAGTATGCAGGTCCCTCAAAAAACTAAAAATAGAACTTCCATATGACCCAGCAATCCTGCTACTGGGCATATACCCTGAGAAAACCATAATTCAAAAAGAGTAATGTACCAGAATATTCATTGCAGCTCTATTTACAATAGCCAGGACATGGAAGCAAGCTAAGTGTCCATCGACAGATGAATGGATAAAAAAGATGTGGCACATATATACAATGGAATATTACTCAGCCATAAAAAGAAACGAAACTGAATTATTTATAGTGAGGTGGATGGACCTAGAGACTGTCATACAGAGAAGACGCAGCATAGAGAATTTACTTGACACAGGGAGGGGGAAGAGTAAGCTGGGACGAAGTGAGAGAGTGGCATGGACATATATACACTACCAAATGTAAACTAGATAGCTAGTGGGAAGCAGCCGCATAGCACAGGGAGATCAGCTCGGTGCTTTGTGACCACCTAAAAGGGTGGGTTAGGGAGGGTGGGCGGGAGATGCAAGAGGGAGGAGATATGGGGACATATGTATACATATAGCTGATTCACTTTGTTATACAGCAGAAACTAACACACCATTGTAAAGCAATTATACTCCAATAAGATGTTAACAAAATAAAATAAATAAATGGTTATATCAACTCTGCATTAGAGGAGCCAACCAACCTTGCAGTTGTTGATTGAGCCAATAGAATATTTAAATACACTCCACAATGATGAGATGTCAGAAAGACTTGGATCACTGGATTTGAATTAGAGAAAGGGATGCTTTTAGAAGGTTTCTAAGTTATTATATTTGCAGGTATAAATCTCTTATTATACTTTCTTTTGCTTACGCTACTTCTGAACTATCCATCAACTCTTGTTCTGTGTATGTATGTGTGTGCATGTGTGTATGTTTAACTAGGTTAATTTTGTTTCCAGTATCAGCCAATGGTGAATCAGAAATGGCTGAGAATTGAGTGAGAAGAACTAAATGAAACACATATAAGTGGAAACATAGTAGGAAAATAAAATAGTGAGTGACTGTCAAATAAATTCAAAGCTTTTCTTCAAGTTTATGTTTGTATAAAAGGCATTCTTTAAGGTTACCTGAGGGCTAAACTCATCTTGTTTGTTACTCAAGCTTAAATTAAAACAGGAAAATCACCAGATTTACATTTTTATTAATATTGTATTTTAAGTATTCCTTTGGCATTTTAATAAACTAAAGCTTAAATGCATCCCTATTTCATTACATATTTAACATTTTCTACATGGTGTCACTGCATTGGTTTTCCACAGAGAGATGATTGAAACCTTAAACTGAGCAAATTTCAGAGAAGAAATTTTCTGTAATGGTTGGTGGCACTTTATTCAAAACTATTTCATCTTTAAAACTGAAAGTAATATATTAATTTAAAATATTATCTGGGGAACAATTTTGTATTGTTATGCTTCCTAACTCAATATAGTTACTGACTTAGTAATATTTATAAAGATCGATGTAAAAAAATGTCAATAAAAATGGAGGCAAAATGCATATGTATCTATTAGGTGTATATGTAAAGGTAGATTCGCATACGACCTTTTTTTCTGACTCTGAATTTTTAGCATTAGTACATATTATTATTGATTCCCAAACATCTGCACTTCTTCAGTAATGCTTATAGCAAATGGAAACTCTTACTGGTCATTATGATGATTTGAATAAAGAGAGCTTTGTAAAGACCTAACAATGCTGAGATAAAGTATTCAAGTCACAGAGTACTCTATGGAAAAAAAATCACCTAGAAATAACCCTTTCTTCTCATTATTTTATTTTATCTTGTTGAAAAGGGACATTTTAAAACAAAATAAACCCTGACTATATCAAGAAGTATGTTATCATAACCTCCAGTCATAAATGAGTTGCTAAGCCTCTCTCAGATATTGAACTAATGGTGCGGGTCCATGGACAGGTCATTTTTACACAGTTGCAGTACAAACTACAATAAGGCTTGCTTTATTCATTATTATATCTTTAGGAGTAGTAAAATATTTTCCAAGGAAAACAGATATTAGACCCATGTGACAACTTACTGAAAGATATTTCTGTAATCATAAAAATAATCACACTGGAGTTTAAAGGAGATTCTGTCTGAGATATAAGAAGCTTAAAGAGCCTCATCCCATGACTTAGCAAAGACATCACAAAATTTAGGTACCAACCTAGGCTCATCAGGAGAAATAGGGAAATTTGAAAAGCTGTATTTATATAATATCCTTTAGGCCGACATATTCATTTTTGCCTTGGAATGAATGAATACATCCTTTGTGCTCAGTCCAGCAAATTAAACTTCAGTTTAGGAAGCAAGTATAGAAAATAAAAACAAAATAAATAAAAATATTTGCAATAGCACCAAAAAAAAAGAAATTAAATACTTAGATATAAATCTAATGAACTAGGTACACGCTCTGTATGCAGAAAACTACAAACCTGATGAAGTAATCAAAGATGATCTAAATAAGTGGAGAGGTAGTATGTATTCATGTACTCATATTAGAAGACTCCCTATTGTTAAGACACGATTCTTCCCAACTTAACCTTAATCATCACAAGGGCTCAGTTAAATTCGATATTGAGATTGATACCTGGCCATTTGGAAGATTTCCTGCTCCTGAACCAACAGGCAGAAAAAGGCATCATCCTAAAGGCCTGCACCAGTAATACTATTTACTGATAGTGAGTTGCTTACACACAATAAGAGGGCTGTATATATAACTTGAGAGACTCACTGGGGTGCCTCTTACTAATTCTACAACTAATAGTAAATGTCAGTGGAGGATTAGAGCAACACAAGAGAGACAGAATCCTTAGGAATTTACACCTTTCAGGAAAGTTCTCTTTCCTCCAAACGCATCTAAAATATTCCATTGCATTTTGGATGAAACGTAAAATTTTTAGCCAAGTCTCTAACACTTACCATGTTCTGAGCCAAATCTATCATATGCCTCTTTTCTCCCTGCTACTTTACATCAGCAAATTAACCTTCTTTCCATCCTCAAAGTTGTCAAATCTATTGCTGTTCTCTTCGTACACGTTCTCTACTGGGATTCTCTCAGACTCCGGTCCTACTTAAACTCTTACTTACTGTAAAAATATGACCTCAAATTATTTATTCGCTATGAAGAATATCCTAACTTTCGAAGTAAGGTCTTTAAAAAAAATTTTTACAGTAGCCTGTACTTCTTCTCTTCTTATTAATAATTAATAATAGGGCTTCCCTGGTGGCGCAGTGGTTGAGAGTCCGCCTGCCGATGCAGGGGACACAAGTTCGTGCCCCGGTCCGGGAAGATCCCACATGCCGCGGAGCGGCTGGGCCCGTGAGCCATGGCCGCTGAGCCTGTGCGTCCGGAGCCTGTGCTCTGCAACGGGAGAGGCCACAACAGTGAGAGGCCCGTGTACCACACACACAAAAACAATAATAATAATAATTAATAATAATTAGTATAACTAAGATATTATAATTATAAAATTATTAATAATGTGGCAAATAATTATTTACCATAACTAATTGTGTGACAGGCCTTCATACTTATATTCATACCCATTTATACTTATATTCCTTCATTAAATTAAGAATTATTTATTGATCACTTCCTGTCCTAATTCATTATGTTATTGATATACATATAAACTTGATCCCCAATTTTTTCAATCCTACTCCTCAAATGATTTTGGAATCCACAAGGCGTTCACCTCTTCCTTTCATGGTAATTCCTAGACCATGTCATTATTAATATCAATCTCTGCATAAATTCGTCTTCAAGTATCCCACATTTTGATGACCAGCTCCTATTTTCACCTAGTCCTTCCAGCATGTAAACGCTAAAAACCCATAATTCCTTTGTATCTACTATGCTTTTATCCTACTTCTTATCGTGTATGTTCTTACTTTCCTATTTAACCAATTTAAATTCCATGACCAGTCATCGTATTCACTCCCCTGCCACACTCTGAACTCTCTTTCTTCACTTGCTAGATTGGTAACTTAAACTGAACTATGTTCTTTAATCAGCATGGTACATGCAGCTAGGTATGTCTAGAGAAAAGTACATAATCACAATGGCTGGTCTTTTGAAAATCATGACCCTAAACCCAAGGGAGGCCCTAACTGCTTCATTTCCTGAGTTCTTTTTATCCCTCACATCCCAGATTGATATTTCATGCCTAACCTCTACTCATAACTTTATTATCATAAACTCTTCCATTTCATTCTCCACTGGCATTCTTATCTACTACTTTCCTGAAAAAAGGAGAACTGGGCATCCCTGGTGGCGCAGTAGTTGAGAGTCCACCTGCCGATGCAGGGGACACGGGTTCGTGCCCCGGTCTGGGAAGATCCCACATGCCGCGGAGCGGCTGGGCCCGTGAGCCATGGCCGCTGAGCCTGTGCGTCCGGAGGCTGTGCTCCACAACGGGAGAGGCCACAACAGTGAGAGGTCCACGTACCGCAAAAAAAAACCCAAAACAAAACAAAAAAAGTCCAACAGTCCATTTCAGTCTTCATCCTGATTGTTCTGTTAGTCCCATTTGTCATAATCAGTCTTATTCTTTGATACAATTTATTCTTTCAGTCTTTGCAGGCTCTCCTTCATTTGCTTGGCCAGATTGATGTTGCTTTTTTGCCTTTTTTGTTTGTTTGTTTTAAATTCTAGCCATTCTAATGAGGGTGGAATGATATCTAGCTGTGGTTTTCATTGTATTTTCCTAGTGGCAAATGAATTTGAACATCTTTTTATGTGTTTTTCAACCATCTGTATGTATTTGTTAAAATGTTTCTTCATGTATTTTCTAATTGGATTTTTTTTGTTTTATTTTTAATTTTGAGTTTTAAGACTTCTTTATATTTTCTGGACACTAGTACTTTGTCAGCTATGTTGTTTGCAAACATTTTTTTCCCACTCTGAATGGGTGTTGAATTTAATCAAGTGCTTTATTCTGCATTGATTAATCAGATCATGTGGTCTTTCCTCTTTTGGATTACATTGATTGGTCTTAAAGTATTGATTTAGCATTGCATGTCTGGAATAAACCCCACTTGGTCATGGTATGTAATTTTTTTATACATTTCTGAATTTTCTTTGCAAATACTTTTTTAACAATGTTTACATCTGTATTCATGAAGGATATGGTCTGTCTTCTTTCCACTGTTTGGCATGTCCTTAATTTTTTAAGGTATAACAGCCAAGGTTGTAAGTTTTACTTATTGAGAGAAATAAGAAAAAGTACATCTCCATTTTCCTAGAAGCAGAAATTTTGTATAGCATTTTGAATTTTTAAAAAAATGTAGCAATTTATCTTTAAATTGCAATTTATCAGAGCATTAAAAATATTCCATTTATCTTGTATTCACCATCTCATTTACTCCAACCAATATGTTCTAAGGAACATCGATGTTACCACTTTGCATATTAAAAAAATGATGCTTATAAAGATTGCCCCATATCAGGTCAGTAGTAACTATAGGAGACAGGATTTAAATCTAGACGAATTGACCTCAAAACCTGTTTTTTATAACCACAACACCATGCTACTTTTCCTATTTAAATTACGACTACATTTTAATTATGGCAGTTATATTTTAATCATAAAGTTAGCAGAAAGGATCAGTATTATTTTCTCAACATACATAAGAAAATATTATATATAAATGGAGATATTCTATAAAAAAATCTCTTTGGAGACAAAAAATTTTGATAAAAATATTAGTGTAATGTAGTTGTATTAGGACCATATTAACTAGTAAAATTAAGTTTATCTTGTTCTCATATATATATATATATATATATATAAAATGCATTTGAATGCAAATGAGGTGATAGGACCTAGCATAAAGCAAGCTTTAATTAATGAATAAAGGTTACAATAAAGCTGTATCCTATATTAATTTTTTACAAAACACATTTGTATTCTAACTAAAACATATCAAAACTTTCAATCATGCTATATATTCTAATATTAGAATTTCATCTTTCAAAATATAGTACTTTTCAGTTACTCATATTATTATGTTTACTAAAAATGTCTGTGACCTGTTCTGTCAATAAATTTTTCTAAATTATTTTGGGTGATGAAGGTTATCATTTTCAATTTATAGGTTAAAATTATTTTTCAGTGTAAACAAAAATACTATAAGCCACTAGAATAAAATTATTTAAAAATAAACTGTTAAGAAAGCTGTTACAGTTTCTCTTCTTCATATTTCTGATTATCCTACAAAGTCAGTAACTTTGGTAATTTATAACAATGATTAATAGTGTTCTCTCATATATATTCTTAAGAGACCACATTTTCACCTTGAATTTCCCTTTTACTTTATCCCTTCACATTTTCCTTCTTTTCTTTTACTATACATATAATTTTATGAGGTAGATTTTTTTAACAAGAGGACATATAAAGAATAATATATATGTCTCATATCCTTGGCATGTATATACAATTTTAAACTAAAACCTGTTCATCCTAATTTATGAGGCACATATGATTCTAAATACAGCATATAGTAGAGCTATTTTTAGAAAAGTAAAGAAGATAAATCTCATCTGAACCATAATCTTATTAATACTATGATGATAATTAAAGTTGTTCAATAATAGCTTAATATATTTGCATTCATTTACCAACCATTGATTAGTGTCAAAAATAATGCTAGTCACTGAGATATAATTAGTACCAACACCTATTTCCATCTCTAAGCCTACAGAAAAATTTCAGTCAAAGGTATAAATGTATCTCAAAATAACATATTTAAAATAATTGTATAATGTACAAGAATGGGGGAATTCCCTGGTGGTCCAGTGGTTAAGACTCTGCACTACCATTGCAGGGGGCACGGGTTCGATCCCTGGCTGGGGAGCTAAGATCCTGCATGCCACATGGCGCAGCCAAAAAAAAAAAAAATTAAAAAGTATAAGTGTGAATATATATTAAATACAGCTAGAGATTTTGGTTGGTTGGTTTGTCTTAAACAGGACTTAAAAAAAAATAGACATGCCATCATTTCTGTCTTTTCATTTCAGATCTCTGTCTCTCAGAGCTTGGAATCATTCTACAGACATGGTTTCTCCATGTGGCAGGAGAAATGACAGCCAGAATCCCTCTAATTAAACACTTCCTTAACAACTCTTCTCTCTCCCCACTCCCTATCCCCCTGGAAGGAGAGATTATGTCTCTAACAATGTCCTTACTTCAGTCTTTGGTCTCAGCTTCATGTTTTTAACCAGTGATTCAGAGAGATGTCATACAGTAACTGGCAAGGTCGCTGTCATGTACCACTCCCTCCCAGGGCCAGCTGGCATTTTGGAATCACCAGTAGTCAGATAAATTAGGCAAGAACAGTTGACAATTTCTTCATAATCACAGGGATGGGAGCCAGAAGTTCTATGCTGTACAGAAAAGAGATACTAAGAAGATAATAACTTTCTACTCTATTTGCCACCATAAAAATATGTCCATAGGGCTTCCCTGGTGGTTCAGTGGTTGAGAATCCGCCTGCCAGTGCAGGGGATACGGATTCAATCCCTGGTCCGGGAAGATCCTGCATGCCGCGGAGCAGCTAAGCCCGTGCGCCACAACTACAGAGCCTGGGCTCTAGAGCCCGCGAGCCACAACTACTGAGCCCACATGCCACCACTACTGCAGCCCGCGCACCTAGAGCCCGTGCTCTGCAAAAAGAGAAGCCACCGCAATGAGAAGCCCGTGAACTGCAATGAAGAGGAGCCCCCACTCACCGAAACCAGAGAAAAGCCTGTGCGCAGCAACGAAGACCCAACACAGCCAGAAACAATAAATAAATAAAATAAAATAAATTTATTAAAAAAATGTCTATAGACATGTATTTCCATATACAAAACTCCAACATTACTATATTTCACTGTTTGCCTCATGTAACTATTAGAATCACAATACAAATGTTCTTACAATGTGCTAAGAAAGGAAATGTCTCAACGTGTAAAGTCTTACTCACCTTACTGCTTCCAGCTCCAAGTGCGGGAGCTCCACGTGCTATATATTCTTCTCAAATCACCAGTCATCGGTCACCATGTTGACCTTTATTATCCAGAAGTCCATGGCAAAATGATTTCTAATTCCCTGACCCACACTTCAGCTGTATTGGAAAGTCCACAGGACGTTTGATTATCTGATTCTCAGTCCAACCTGGGGTAGCTGGAGGCAGACACAATGAGGTCTCTTAATACAAATATGAAGGGCTTTCTGAAGAGCCAAGTTGCACTGAAGTCTGTCCTTTTCATCTAGAACCTATTGAAGACTGCATAAAGAAACGAACATACTCCTACTCTTTACTTTTTTCCATCAAGTGTTCTAAAGACATACACTTCACGGCATGTGTCTTAAGCTCAAAAAAATAAAGCAATTATAATTTTACAACCTTTTTAGTAATCATCCTACTCAATTGCAAACTTGCACGCCAGGGCCAGAATGACCCTTGTTATCTTTTATTCCATGTCCATGTATTTAACTGCATTCCTTTTAACAGTTTCTGTTCATCAGGAGATTATTGGCTGAAAATGATAGAAATTCTACTCTAGCTAATAACTTGATTAAAAAAGAAACATATGTTACACAATTGTGAAGTCCAGAGATGGGTGTAGATTCAGGATTGGCTGGATCATGCAGGATACACAATGGCAATCTGTCTTTTCTTAACATCAGTTGACTTTGTTTTCCAGTAGATGCTTACCAGCCAGGCAAGACAACTGACAACAATACCAGAATGACATTATTCCCAGTTCAGCTATCCCAAAGAGGGAAAATTACTCTTTCCTGGTAGCCATATTTCAGGAGCAGGAAATTTCTGATTGACCCTGCTGCCAACGAATGCCTGAGTTCAACCACTGTACACTGTACAAAGCAGGATTTCCCGCTCCTGGTTCATATACACATGATACAACAAAGGGGAAGATAGGATAGTGAGAGTAACAGACCCAGTGCAACCATTTGGGATGGAAAAGGGGCTGGTATGCTGTAGAGAAACAGGATATTGGGCAAAGAAGAGGCATAAATTGGAACAAAAGCCTAACTTAACGTTCACGTGGAAATGAATGTTATGATAGAGGTATAATCCTATGAATGTTTATAAAGTCATAACTAATACAGTATATAAACTAATCTTTAAGGATAAATATGATTTTGCCAGAAAAACAAGGAAGGTGAAGGATAAAGAGATTTAATTCCTAGGAAAAATATATTATATAAAAGCATAAAAGAATGAGTATGGTATACACAGGGAATATGAAATTGCTTTATGAGGTAGTGTAGGATGAGAGAGAATGTAATAGTGACAGTTCTGTTTCCATTTGGAGAAATCATCAATGTACCATAATTTAAGAATTTGAGATTTCATAATAATACATGATTTCAGCTGCTACCTAGGTACTCACATTTTAGCTGAGTACATACTCCACTCTACTAGATAATTATGGTAGGTTCTAAATGCTATACTGAGATATGTAAAACAATATTTGTGGGTTAGAATATATTTGAAGATATTGAGCTCCAGAAAACCGTTGACATTTAGAAAACAGTCACAGAAAACAAAAATTACAGGAAATTATCCCGGGTGTGGCTTCATTATTTTATTAGAAACACCTTTTGCTAAATGACCAATAGTCTATCAACAGTACCTCTGGCAGAAAATAGCTTAAGATTCTGCACATGAAAAGAAACTTTATCCTTCAACTTGCTGAATTTCTTTTCCATGAATTTCTTTTGTATTTCATGTTTAACTTTGGGTACCTGACCTTTTTTGCACACAGTTAATTTTAAGCCATATGATGAAGACATGACCCTCTAATCAGAAATAGAACTTAATAAAGATGTGTGGGAAAAATTAAATTATGAGCTTGACTGTGCTCATGTTGTTGAAAGCCTTTTGCTAATGGAATTTCAGACACATTTGTTTGCTTGTTTGCTTAGATCAGTCTTTTCTTGGTAAAATTATAAAGTAGTTAACATAGGTATTTCTCTACAGCAAGAGTATAGGAGGTCTATTCTATTGAAAAACAGAAACATTGTATATATGTTTTATTGCCACTTTCTAAAATTTGAATATGATTATTAGTATTTTATCCTAGAATATTTCTTGAAAAAAAAGGAAGTTTTAAGGAAATGGAGACATGTACAAAAATCAATAAAATCAGTTACACATTTTTTTAATCAACATTTTGGGCTTTGAAGTTAGATAAATCTTTTTTTAGCTCTGTACTCCTACACTGTCTGCTGTGCTATACAAGCAAAATACTTTATCTCTATCAACCTCAAGCTCTTCATATGTAAAATTTAGAAAATAGAAACTCTCTTACAGGTCAGTAAAAAAATAAAATAACATACACTGGATCAACATTATTTTTCATTTGTTTTTCAAAAACAAATATCTCTTATAAAACACTCTTGTTTTTATCAAAATATATAGTCTCTTTCAAGCAATATTCATAGTTAAAACTATCAAAAATAAAATCTAGAAATGTTTAACTAGTTAGTAAATATATTTGCATTAGGAAGATGGCAAAGAATAAAATGATTGCTTGTTTTCAATGAACTTAAATCCAATTGAAAAGAAGTGACACAAAGTGAAATAATAGGACATAGAAAGAAAAAACTATGGTGACAATGAAAATTATCACATAATTAAAAGCTGAATTTTATGATGTGTAGTGTTATAGGAATTCAGAAGTGTGCCTTGATTATTAGAGGAATAAAGAGTGTTGTCATAGAGGAGGAAAATCTGTATAAGTGGCATTTGAATATTTAAAGTGTATATTTGGGTATGTTTATAGATATTTTAAAATTTCAGATATGCTGTAGCTGATACTGTTATATACATCTGAATTATCAACATTGAAAAATGATAGTTTGCTTAATATTTGATAATAAAATTAAAATATCTGACATTTAGTGATATATCCACCAGGCATTATAACAAGTGCTTTGCCTGAATTATCTTACTTAATCTTCATAACTAGCCTTCGATATGGGTTGTGTTATTATCCCTATTTCTTTTTTTTTTATAAATTTATTTTATTTATTTATTTTTGGCTGTGTTGGGTCTTTGTTGCTGGGCGCAGGCTTTCTCTAGTTGCGGCAAGTGGGGGCTACTCTCTGTTGCGGTGCACGGGCTTCTCATTGAGGTGGTTTCTCTTGTTGCAGAGTACAGTCTCTAGACACGCAGGCTTCAGTAGTTGTGGCACATGGGCTCAGTAGTTGTGGCACGCGGGCTCTAGAGCACAGGCTCAGTAGTTGTGGAGCACGGGCTTAGTTGCTTCGCAGCATGTGGGATCTTCCCGGACCAGGGCTCGAACCCGTGTCCCCTGCATTAGCAGGTGAATTCTTAACCACTGCGCCACCAAGGAAGCCCCCTATTTCTTAAGAAAGGGAACTGAGGACAGAGAGTGTAAGTTAAATAAACAAGATCGCAGAGCTGAGAAACAGTGAAGATACTTATTAATACTATCAAGTGGGAGATGTATCATGACAAGTGAATCATTTATATATTTAATTACACAGGTGAGACTGTATATATACTGTTTATGCCCCATTTCTTCCATAGACTTACCAACACTTGTCCACAAATGAATTAGGAAAGAATTATTGAAGAAAATTGGTGTTAGTGCATTTTCTTTTACCACCGCAAAACGCTTCCAGCAAGTATCTTTGGGAGAGAGACTTTTTGTCTTTATTTGTCAGTATTTGTCAATATTCCAGCAGCTAACATAATGCCTGGCTTCTAGGGCTGTGCAATATGTTTGTTGTTCAAATGAAGAGCTTTCTTCAGGGAGGTATAGTAAGGAGTCTGTAAAGGATCAGCACTTTAGCATTCCCAGATTGCCTAATTGATTTATATGCCAACAAAACACACACACACACACACACACACACAACGATAAACTGGATAAACTGCTGCTGAGTAAAGAGCAAAACAACAGCAAAAAATCAAGTTGTTTATATAAAATATTAAATGTAATCTTAAATATACTAGTTAGAAAAAATAGTAAGTCTATTTTATCATGATGTCCACTAGATTTGAGAGCTGGAGAGCCTCCTCACCTCTGTGTCAACATTGGTTTTACCCTTATAAAGAATATTTAGACTATATGAAGACTAGTTTAGGAAACAAAATTAGAGGCACGTTGGTGTCAGACGCCTATTTTGATTCTGTGGAATGGATGTCCTGGCTTGATTCTTCACTTGAAAGTACTTACCAAATTCAAAAAACCATTAATATCATTGAAATTGTTGTATATAGCTCATTCTTAATTTTGACACTGATCTGTATATTATACCTATCTATAGTTTTAAAAATTATAAACATTCTTACCCTAAAATGTTGTTGACATCTTAATACAGTTTAAAAGGGATTACAAGTTTATTTGTTTCCAGTCTCACATTTTTCAAATATATTTTGAAAGAAAGGTAAGGGAATCATTTTTCCCTTATGTCATTGCCTTAAAGGTTTATGATTAAATACTCAGCACCATTTCTTTATTGAAGGTTTTCAGATAAGTTAAAAGGAAAAAAATAAATAAATCCTTTAAGTGACTAAAAATCAATGCTACTCACCATCCGGAATAGTGACTCATTCTGGTAATTACCTGTAAAATATTGCTGGGCCGCAATGCTTCACCTTTCTGTCTATCAAGCATCACTTTGGAAAGATTCGGTCACGTCCATGAAAAACAACTCTGAAATCATGCAATTACAGAACAGCTTGTAGAATAGCATCAATGTACTTGAAAAGAAAGGATTTTTCTACTTGCAGTGTGCTTTTGCTGTGATAGATATGTATCTTCTAAGTTGTAGTCACTCTCTATAGGTCTAGTCAAGAGGAGGATACAAGTCTTAAGTTCTCTGCTTCTGTTGCATAGGGATGTATGTTTCTCCAAACTTGACTAATTACAGTGATGTAAAATACTAGATATTCAAAAAATCTCAAGTTACTTAAGAACATGCTTCTCCAGCCTTATCTCTAGACGTTCATATCTTACATTCCATGCTCTGTTAACAGTAACCCCCAAATGATAAGATGAAAGAAAGCATGTCTGTCATACTTTGCTGTGTTTATGCCACGTATTGCTTGGCAGTATGAACATTCAATAAATATTTGGTTAATTAAATGAATTTCTTTTGATAAGTGAAAACTTGCATACTCTATTTTGCCTACGTGTCTTTCAAGTACTTTCTGAAGCAGGACTGAGAGAAAATACGGAGCATATGTAACCACACAGGCACTGACCAATCAAAAAGAATGTTGGCTTCATCAGAAACACATAGTCCAACATGGCAAACCAGTCCATACCAATTCTCAGACAACTTCCTTTACCATTTTTGCACATTATCTTTACGCTGCTTTTTTCGTCTATCCTACGTTTATGTTTTATGTCTAAGCCTGGCTCTGTATTAGCATTTCCTTCTAATATCCTTTGTCCTCTGATCTTATGTTACTTAACTTTGCTTGCATACCATTTTCATCCGTTTTGTTGAGGCATGACTGACATGTAATAAACTTCACACATTTAAAGTGTAAAATTAGATATATTTTGACACACATATACACACCAAGAAACCATCACCACAAGCAAGTTAAAAAAAAAATTTTCATCACCTCCCAAAATGTCCTGGAACCCTTTTGTCATGTTTCCCTCCCACCCATCCTGAACCCCCAACAAGGTACCCACTGAACTGTTGTCACTATAGATTGGATTGAATTTTCTAGAAATTTATATACTTGAATTATACACTGTGAACACTTTTTTGGTCTGGTTTCTTTCACTCTGCTTCTTTTGAAATTCATCCATGTTGTTGTGTACATTGATTTTTATTGCTGAATAATATTCCATTGTATGGATATACCACAGTTTTAACTCACTTATAGTCCAATGAACATTTGGATTTGATTCAAGGTTGTTTATAGCAATATAGCTGCTAAGAACATTCCTATATATTTTCTTTTCTCTTGGATAAATACCTAGGAATGGAATGGCTACTCCACATAGTAAGTGCAAGTTTAACTTTTTAAGAAGCTGACAGACTGTTTTCCAGTGTGATTGTACCATTTTACATTTTCACTACACGTGTGTGAGAGTTCCAGATGGTCCACTAATCTCAACATCATTTTTTATGGTTAGTTTAATTTTAGCCATTCTAACAGGTACATAAGGGTATCTCCTTGTGTTTGTAATTTGCATTTTCTTCATTAATGATATTGTATGTCTTTCTGTATATTGGTCACTTGAATATCTTTTGTTAAAGATTTGTTCAGATATTTTGCGCATTTTATATTGGATTGTTTGTTTTATTATTGATTGTTGAGTTTCTTTATATATTTTGAATACAAGCTCCTTATCAGATATATGAATTGCAGATATGTAGTCTCGTCTGTGGTTTGTCTTATTATTTTTCTGAGAGTATGATTTGAAGAATAGAAGTTATTATTATTTTTTTTACTTTCATAAATTCCAATTTATTTATAATGGTTCTTTTATGGATTATTCTTTTGTTATATCTAAGATTTATTTGTCTAAACCAAGATCACAAAGATTATCTCCTATGCTTACTTCTGAAAGTTTTGTTTTATTTTATTTTGCTTTGTTTTGTTTTGAGTCTATAATGCATTTTGAGTTTATTTTTGTATCTGGTGCAAGGTACGGATAAAAATGGTTGTTTTTTTGGCATATATATATATATATATATATCCAAATGTTCCAGTAACAATTGTTGGAAAGACTATTGTTTCTTCACTGACTTGCCTTTGATTACTTTCAAAAAAGTATATACATATATATGACACGTATATGTTGTCTGTATAAGTGCTATTGTTTATATATGTGCATGTCTATTTATAGACTGAATTTGTCCCCCCAGAATTCATATGTTGAAACCTAGATTCCAGTGGGATGGCTTTTGGAGGTGGAGATTTTGGGAGTTGAGTTGGTCATGAGGATGGAATCTTTAAGGACAGGGTTATGAAACAGACCCCAGAGAGATCCCTTAACCCTTCCACCATGTGAGGTTATAATAAGAAGATTGCTTTCTATAAGCCAGGAAGCAAGCTCTCACCAGACACCTAATCTGCCCAACTTCTTGATCTTGGACTTTCCAGCCTCTAGAACTGTGAGAAATGAATTTCTGTTGTTTATAAGCTATCCAGTTTATGGTATTTTTGTTATAGAAGCCTTAGTATACTATGATTACTCTCTTGTCATGTTGTGATTTATAATAAATATATATTTGGTCTTTGTACAGTTTCCAGTACAGAGCTCCTAAAACCCTTGGAATTTCCTAACTAGGGAGAGCAGCAAAGGAGTCTTTTGTTATGTTAATGAGGACTGCACCTAAGGGTAGGGGATGGTTGCCAGGGAAACCAACCAAGTGATTAGAGGATTGAAACTTAGTGTCACCCCCCTAGATCTCCAGGGAGAGGGGAAGGGCTGGAGGTTGAATCAATTATCAATGGCCAATGATTTAATCAATCCTGTAATAAAGCTTCCATAAAAACTCTGAAGGGCAGTGTGAGAGATTCCAGATTGGTGAACACGGGGAGATTTCGCTGGGCTAGGGTCTGGAAGCTCTGTGCCCTTTCCGGATACCATGCTCTATGCAGCTCTTCCGTCTGCAATCATTGTATCCTTTTATGATAAACTGGTAATCTAGTAAAAAATGCTTTTTTTGAGTTCTGTGATCTGCTCTAGCAAATTAATCAAAACCAAGTTGGAACCTTCTACCTGTTGAACCTATGGTGTGTTTGTTAGAAGCACATGTTTTGGGCTTTCGATTGACATCTGAAGTGTATGTGTGTGGAGTACAGTCTTAATGGACTGAGCCCTTACCTGTGGGTTCTGATGCTCTCTCCAGGTAGATAGAGTGTGTCAGAATTGAGTTCAATTGTAGGATATCCAGCTGGTGTCAGAGAATTTCATGTTGGTGTGGGGGAAACCCTCCTCACCCACATATTGTAATTGTAAAGTGACCAGACCTTTTATTTAGCTCAATTCTGTTTCATTTTTCTGTTTGTCTACCTTGACAATACTACATTGGCTTGATTACTATAGTTTCATAAGCTTTGAAATAAAGGACTGATAGATCACTGTTTTTGTTGTTTTAAATAGTTGTTTTGGCTCTTCTAGTTTCTTTGTATTTCCATATTCATTTTAGAATTAGCTTATAAATTTATCAAAAATGCCCTCTGGAAGTTTAACAGGGATTTTGTTGAATCTGTAGATCAGGGATTGACACACTACCACCCTCTAGCTTTGGCTACCTCTATCACCTGCTTTTGTAAATAAAGTTTAAGTGAAGGTCCATGTTTTACTGCCATGACATCAGTTGACATTTTTGTCTATGGCTGTATTCTTGCTACAGAGGCAGAGTTGAATTGGATAGAGACTCTGTGATTTGCAAAGCCTGAAATATTACTATCTGGACTTAATTTTAAGGCTTCCAACACATGAACAAGGTGTATCTCTTTATTTATGCATTTCATTTCTCTCAGCAATAGTTTGTACTTTTCAGTGTTGCTTATACTAATGAAAATTTTGTCCATAATTTGCATCTATGTTCTGTTAGTTAATGAGTTGTAAATTTTTTTTCCTGTGAGTAATGCTGGCCTCAGACTATTCTATAAGTGTGAATTGGGTACGGTTGGTTCATGATGTTCAGTATTTCTATCTCCTTGTTAATTTTCTGCCTACTAGTTTTGTTCACTAATACCACAAATTTCACTTTTTCTAAGAGAGGTGTGTAAAATCTTTCTACTGAAATTGTTAGAAAATTCTCTATCATTTATTGAAGGAGAGGTATTGAAATCTTCATCTATAAATGTGGATTTGTCTGTTGCTCATTGCAGATCTGTTTTTGCTCCATGTATTTTGAAACAGCATATTTAGGTGCATAAAATATTTAGGTTTATTATTTGCTCTTGATAAATTTGACCCACTGACTATTATGAAATTGTTGTCTTTATCTCTGATGATGGTCTTTGCTCTCAAATTTACTTTGATAATAATAAGAATACTCAGCCTTTTTTTTACAAGTGTCGCTATAGTATGTATTTCCTGAAATTACTCAATTCAACCTATCTATGTCTTTATACTCAAAGTGTGTTTTCGTAAGAGGCATATAATTAGATCTAGCCCTCCTTTCCACCCTCACACCTGCCAATCTAATCTTCATCTTTTAAATGTGAATGTTCAGACTATTTACATGTAATGTGATTATTCATATGGTTAGGCTTAAGTGTACCATTTTGCTATTTTTTTCTATTTATTCCATCTGTTCTTTGTTCCCTTTCTTATAACTTTCTGCCTTTTCTTATTTGAGTATATTTTATAACATTTTATTTATTTGGATATCAGATATAACTGTTCTGTTATTTTAGTGGTCACTTTAGTGTTTGTAATATACCTTTTAACTTATCACAGTCTACTTTCAAGTGATATAACATTTCATATACTACAGTATAGGAATTTTGAAATATTTCTTTTATTTCTTCCCTAACATATATTAGGCTATGATGGTCCTATAGTTTACTCACATATATGTATGTTATAGTCCTGACAGTATATTATTATTGTGTTTAAGTAGTCATTATCTTTTTTAAATATTTAAATTGGAAGGAAATGTTTTATATTCAACCATGTATTTACTTTTTCTAATGATCTTTATATTGATCCATATTGATATATCATGTCAGTTTCCTTCTGCCTAAAGGAAAGTTTATAACATTTCTTATAATGTGGATTTGTTGGGGATAAATCCTATCAATTTTATCTGTTTTTATTGCACCTTCAATTTTATATATTTTTGTTGGACATCGAATTCTCAGCTGACAGGTTTTCTTTTTTTTTTTCTTTTGATATATGACTCTTTTCTTCAGGTACAGAATTCTAGGTTGATAGATTTGTTTTCTTTGTTTTACCTTAAATATATTGTTCCATTCTCTTCTCACTTGCATTCTTTTCAATAAAAAAATCAATATACTTTTCTTTGTTGTTCTGTAGGTTACATGTCTTTTGTCTCTGCTTATAAATTTTCTCTTTTTCACAGCTTTTGAGCAACTTGGTTATATGACTTTAACTTGCTTCAGGCTTTTTGTGTTTGAGAATGTTGAACTCCTTGGATCTGTAGGTATGTCATTTTCATCAAAGAAAAATGTTTTCTTGATATTTTTATGCCACCCTCTCCATTCTCTCCTCTTCTCCAGGGACAGTGTTTGTGTATATTTAATTTAAGTGCAAACTCTTGAAGTTTCCCACAGATAACTGATACTCTTCTTCTTTGCCCTTTTTTTTTTTCATTGCTATGCTTTCAAATTCACTTATCTTTCTGTCTGCAATATCAATGTCAAATTGATTCTGTTTTTACCTTGCATATGTTTATTTACTTTTTGAATATTAAGAATACTGTTATGATAATTGTTTTCATTTACTATACTGTCTATTTGAACATCTGGAAAGGTTTTGTTTCAATTTTGATTGGTTAATTTCCCCCCCTCCCCCAATTATAGGTTGTGTTTTTCTGGTCTTTGCATGCCTGGTAATCTTTGGATGATGGACATTATGAATTTTATCTTGCTGGTTGTTAGATCTTTTTGTATTACCTATCTATATATCTACCTATCTATCTATCTATTTATCTATCTATCTGTCTTCTTGAGCTTCTTCCTGGAATACAGTTAAATCAATAATAGAAGTTGATCTTTTTGAACCTTGCTTTAAGATGTTTTAAGTTGGACCAGTGCAGGATTTATCTTAGGGCTAAATTACTCCCCACTACTGAGGCAGAGCCCTTCTGAATACCCTGTGAAGTATGAGATTATCTTGTCTGATTGGTGAGAAGAGGTTCTCTTTCATGACTTGTTTGAGACTAGGCACTTCTGACCCTCTAAGATGATTCTTTCCCCATTTGAAGTATTTTCCACATGAACGCATCAGTCAGTACTCTGCCAAATACCTGTGGAGGGTTCTCCACCCTTCTTAGAATTCTCCCTCTTTGCAGCTTTCTCCTCTCTAGGGTTTGGTCTGTAAACTTCAGCTGACTTACCTCCTCATTCTTCTCTACTAAGGCAATTCACTCCCTTCCCTAGACCAGAAACTCCATCACGGCTGTCAGTTTGTTAATCATGGGACTCACAATGCTTGTTTCACATCTCTGAGGAATTACGGTCATTGCCTACTGTCCAGTATATTGCAAACATTCTTTTTTTCTATTTTTGTTTTTGTTTTTTTCAGACAGAAGTGTCAAATAATTCATTTTACTACATTTTCCCCAGAAGCACAAGTATTAAATATCACTTTGTACTTCCCAATAACAAATAGAGGCCTTCTACGTTAATAGAGCATCTACCCTTATTTGAATATATTTGAATAGTTTTTTTTTCTTTTGGCCGTACCATGCGACATGTGGGATCTTAGTTCTCTGACCAGGGATTGAACCTGCACCCCCTGCATTGGAAGCGCAGAGTCTTAACCACTAGACCACCAGGGAGGTCCCTCTACCCTTATTTGAGTCAATGTTTGTACTGGGACTGGGACTATCTATTTTGTTCATATTATAGCCATAGGATTTAACACAATATCTTGTATATAAAAGATATAAACATCCATCATTTATTTATTTATTCATCATGTATTTATGGGATGATGCTATAATGATGAAGTATGCTAAATAAAATAAAAATTTTGCCCTCATATTTTTAGGTGTCACAGAAATCTTTCTATCTATTCATCCATCTATCCACATCTATATTAATATAATAATTAATGCTATAAAAATAAGCCAGATTTATAAATAGTAAACATAATCACATAATTAGTAATATGCATGCCACGTTAATAGCAAAATACTATATTTTATTTAGCATAACTTTGAAGGTAGATGTAAATAGCTAACTTGAAAACACTGCTAGAATTTTTCAGAATAATTACTCATTTGTCTAATATTCAGGATTATAAGAAAACACAATATATCAACTCACTTTCTAAAAGGAATCTATATTATTTTTAAAAATCACACTAGAGAATTAGAGATATCAGATGTACTCATGTTACTGCTCAAAAGATAAAATCTAGGATATATCCCAATCATGAACTGCACTCTTCATATCCACAGTGATATTCTTTATCTTCTCTCTTTAATATGTACATTCTATTATCCAATTTCATTGATATAGATTTTTCTACAGTGGGTCCTATAGAACAAACTTTCAGCATTTGTTAGTGATATACTCTTTGGGAAGGGTTGCAGAAATTAAGCAGTAGTTACAATTTGTAAACAAATTCAAACCTAGACTTCTAGTATTATGTGGTATGAGTTGGGAGATGGAGGAAACTCTGGAAGTTATCCAAAGGATGATAGTCATGTCACTGGGAAGTAAGAAATACAGTAAGAAGTAAAAAAGATTATTTTATAACAAAATTTTGTATATTGTCATTGTAGTCTTGGTTAAGGATAGCATTAAGAAGAACTGAATGCTCTAACAGTCATTTCTAGGATACCTGACGTATGAATAAGAGTAAAACATGAACACAGTTAAAGTATGGAGATCCAAGTGTAGGATAATATTAGAGAATGATTCCACATCTGGGACTTAAAAATGATATTATAATGGACAGAAGTTATTGTAGATATTTTTTCTTTTAAAGCTCACATCTTTCTGAAATATTTTCAAAATCAGTTACTCTTTAGATTATATACTTATTTAGAAATGAATAAAGTTTTATACAGTTACTGTGTGACTAAAAGGATCAATATCAGAGGACTAGACAGATATTTAAAATTAGAATTTTGAAATTTTTTCCCTAAGCATCACAATGTACGTAATACAGGGAGATGGTTAAGATACAATTGTCATGTAGTAGTCTCCTCTGAAGACATCGTAAGTGAAGTTCGAAAGATTATCTACTTGCTTTTCAACTGTGAAGATTTCTTCCTGGTGGTAAGCATATAAAAATGCTTGCATCTGCATTATGAAACATTTACACTAGGAAACATAAGCTACTAAAGTTTATCCTTACATCAAATTTTAAATAAAAAAATCTTTTCCAAGAAAAAAACACATTAATGTTCTATATCAATCAATCTATATCAATCTATATCAAGCTATCAACTCTAAGGATAGTTTATTTTTACATTTTCATTAAGGGAGAGTTAAATTAATAATTTACAGATAGATACTGTTAATCTGAATTCAATAGAGGAAGTAAAGACTCTGCTAGGTGAGTCAGTCAGAAAGAAATTTAATATAAAGAGTATGGAGCTTATAAAAATTGTTGAAAGTTGAAAAAATCATGTACCTGTTCCGGAATAATCATCTCCCCTCCTCAGTTCTGCCTTCAAAATTTCTGTAAATGCATCCAGCTGGTGAACAGTAATTCATACCTAACACCTTATCAGTAAGGGAGTTGATAAAATATAGTTTTAACTTTTTCAGCATCTGTAAAATATGAAGATTGAGTAAAAAAAACCAGTATGTTTCACATTATTGATTTTTCATTTATATAATATACACAACATGAGGAAGGGTCTTTTGAGAGAACTGAGATATCCTTCACAATTTAGGATATACTTTATAATATAAAATACATTTTGATTGGTTGAATTTCTTGATAGTTATTAAGTAATTAAAGTAAGCAAATTGTGGCACTGTGTTTAAAATTTCTGGGTGGTTCTCATTTAAAGATTGAAAGCTGGAAGCAGTGCTTTTCTTTTGATAAATCCTTTTTCTAATCATTTTAGTATGGATTTATATAAAATATAGGTGAAGAACCCTCCACCAGTCACAGTGCCACGGAAATTTGAGTTCTAATCGTAATACAGCCACAAGATCCTTTTACGCTGAATACACAGTAACTTCTAGCATACTATATTGTATATTTTATTATTTGTTACCCGTACTACAGCAAAACAAACCTAGATTTCCTGATATTTAAAGAAGCAGATGTTTTTGTCACTCTGAAATCTGTTTTTCACAAGTTTCCAGGCCACGATTTAGACAGTTCTACTGAACAACAAAGATGCTAACATTTCCATGGTGACTCCATTCACATGACAGTTACCAGACTTTTTGTGCTTTTAAGGTGACATTTAAGTAATTCTGAAAGTTCTCACACTAGAGTCAGACAGGGCCTATGCGATCTGAAGTGGGTTTGTGCATATATATCAATGAAACATACATAAACCAAACTGACTGCATAGCTTCATTCTGCATTGTGGATATGAATGGGTTTGTTGGTTTATCCTGTGTATTAAAGATAACTATATTTATTGTACTATATAAAATATAAACATTATGAACAATAACACTTAAATTATGAAAATGTATTATTAATGATAAATTGCTACACAATTAGACACATGGACATTTACACATAAACACAGAAATGCTCCTCAAAAAGCAGTACTTTGCTATCAGCTTTGAACCTAGTATTGATTTGTTTTTTGATTCATTCAGATTTATTCCATACTTAAAGAATTATTTAAATAAATAATCAATGTTAACATAATTGATCTAGAAATGTAAAAAAAAAATTTAAAAATAAGGAAGAATTTTTCTCTGGCATATTTTGGTATTGTATTAAAGAACTCCTTATTCTCAAAATCAATAGCTCTTCCTAGTATGAAAGAACATTCAGGGCTGATTTCATTACTAGAGGAATGGTGGGTGTGGGAATGAAATCTCCACAAGTGGGGTCAAAGAAGCCAGCTGATTTTTTCACACATTTTCACATTTCTAAGTGAGCTAACACAGTGCTCCTGAGTTCCAGATAGAATCCCACTGAAGACCAGCAACAGGGCAATAAAGGAGAGAGAAAGTTGTATCTGGGTTGTAAAGCAGAGAGTTAAGAGCTATTTGGAAATGGGTGATACGCTGTAAAGCACAAAGAGATCTTTTGAGATTTGCTGGCACTCTATTGATTAAAAAGTCCTGATTTTGCCTTCAAAATATTTGAAGGCAGGAGTAAACTGGTTATAACTTTAGGTACAATAAAGCCCAGACCCAGCTCAATGAGAGAAACGATTGCCTCTGATCCCTATGGTAGCATCCTGGCAGAAGGTAAAAAAACATTTACTTCAAACTCTACTCTGCCTTTATAACCCAGGCCTAAAATATAATTCTAAAATGGCGAAAATAAAAAGCAGCAGGAAAATATGATTCACAGTCAAGAGACTCACAGGCAGCAGGAACGGTTACACAGATAGCTCACATACTGGAATTAGTAGAAATGAGATTCAAAGTAACTAGGAAAAGCAAACATAGGATATATCTTTCCCACACTGTTACATCTGAACCCTCTTTGCTTTTAGCTTTAAAGTGTGCACATTTCTTATAATGTTTGTAAAACTGTTTATTGTTTGGCAGGATATGTTGTAAGTTAAAGATGCATATCATAAGCTGTTTTAGAGCAACCACTTAAATTTTAATACAAGGAAAAATACCTAAAATGCCAATAGAGGGAATAACATGTAATAGTGAAAATGCATACTCAGTGAACCCAAAACCATGCAGGGAAGGAAGCACAAAGGAATAAAAGACAGGTAGAATAAAATAGAACATCAGTAGCAAAATGGTTGACATTAACCTAAACCTATCAATATTTATATTAAGTATAAGTGCACTAAATGGTCTGAAAAATGTTTAAAAATCCAAAATTGCAAACCTTGGTAAAAGAGGAAAGCCTAACCTTATGCTGTTTATGAGGCTCTTCAGACTCTTAAAAACACTTTTGCCTTAAGTTTTGCTGGGCACCACGTTAAATCATTCAGAGAGCTCTCAAAGGTCTTAATACCTACACTATGTGGTCTATTGTATCTAACTGCATTCTCTACAATAGCTATTCGTTATTCAGTGTTTCGTGACAGAACAATTCAAAGTTAACTGACAATCCCAATCTCCCAATTTATCCCACCCCCCCACCCCCGTATCCATATGTTTGTTTTCTACGTCTGTGTCTCTATTTCTGCTTTGTAAATAAGATCATCTATACCATTTTTTTCGGATTCTACATATATGCATTAATATATGATATTTGTTTTTCTCTTTCTGACTTACTTCACTTTGTATGACAGTCTCTAGGTCTGCTATTGATACTACCTACTGTATAGCACAGGGAACTCTATTCAGCACCCTGTGGTGACCTAAATGAGAAGGAAATCCAAAAAAGAGGGGATATATGTATATGTGAAGCTGAGTCACTTTGCTGTACAGTATAACCTAACACAACAGTGTAAAGCAACTATACTCCAATAAAAAAAAAAGCAAAGTTAACTGACATATCTATGTACTAGAATTTGTATATGTTTGGATATTTAAACCTTACCACCAAAAATGAAATAAAAATATCATGTCAATTTTATGTAAGAAAAGTTGAGACTATTAAAATAAATTCACCTAATCTTGCCCCTAGAAGGGTTAAGAGCTGGGATTTAATCTATAGCCTTTCTACCTCTAAATTTTGTATCCTTCTGTAACATGATGCCTTCTAAAAGTAAGTGTATTGCACTTGAATTGTGACAATTAGGCAAGACATCTGCATAACATTGTTTATAATCACCAAATCTCTAAACTTATTGTATAATGTCAGTGAATGCCTTATAACAACAAATCCTCCTGAACTAAGAGCTGAAAGTGCTCCTAATAATAAAATTTACAAAGCATTAATTTGAGGACAACAAGTAACAAAACTTGTTTTTAAAATACGCTGTGCTTTTCTATTTTTAATTTTTCTAACTCCCCCATCTATTTATTAGGAAAGTTTTTAAATGAGGTTAGATATAGAGGGATGATTATAATCAAGGCCAATTATGTAAGTGTTCCAACTATACAACACATATTGGTCTATATTAAACTGTGATTTCAACATTTGCTTCAGGCCACATTCAAAACTGTGCTGAGTAATCATTTCTACCTGTAATGCATTTACTAATTGGCCAAATATGTCTTTGTCAATTGGGCTCATTCTAAACTATTTTCAAATCATTTATGGACAATACTGAGTTGATTTTCTCCAAATTGCCAGAGATTTTTTTCTTAACTCATTGAAATTTAAACATATCTTTCCTTCTGAAAAAAAAAAAAAAATTCTACCAAAACCAACAGACATTCTCATTTGCAAAACTTATTGAGGATACTTTCAGTCTTACCTGACAGTTTGGGGATGAGAATAATACATTGAATGAAAAGAAATAATTTTCAATAAGATTTGCCATTTAATAGTGAGGTACATATTTTTTAAACTGCACATATTTTTGAGATTGTTTTCCATTTTAATAGGACATTTAACCTATGTAGGGAAAAACCAATTAGTCAAATATCATACAAACATTAGCAGAGCGTTCACAAATAATGAAAAGTTGTTGTTTCTATGTGTGCTTTGAGAACATTTTTTTCCTCTTATTAAATGTTAGTTGTTTCCTTCTTCCTTTAGTCTTAATGTTGTTTTTAAAATACTTGATTTCCCTAATGAAATTTCACAATTAATGAGTACTAATTAGGACCAAGCACTGTCTTAAACACTTCACGTACTATCACATTTTATCCTCATAATAATAATTTACTTGATAACTTATACTCATTTTTGTGGTGACTAAGTTATGAAGAAAACAAATAATTTTTCCAAAATGACACAATTACTAATTTATGGAGTCAGGATTTGTCTTCCCTCTATTGGAATTTTAACCCATAAGCTATACAACATCAATGCCTTCAAAGGCATTCATCCTTTCATCAGTGTATTTGCCAAATACATATTGAACTCACTTTAGCAGGCTCAGAACCAGGACTGGGAACAAATTGATTATGACATAGAGAGAACTTATATTTTTCTAGAAAAATAGAAGACTGAATAAATGAGTTAAACATTATAATTTTGCAGATAGCTTTGTACAGAATTATGCAGTATCATAGTAATTAATTTTTAGAGGGATTTCCACATGCTTACTCTATGACAATGAATTAGGCAAGGAAGATACAATGTTGAACAATATACAGGATTTAAAATCTCATCAAAGATACTGTCAAATTGGAGATTGCAAAGAAGTAAAAAGCAATTAAAATATTGGGAAGTAAACACTGTAGAAACAGAGAAAAGACAACCAAAACTGGAATGTCAGGTAAGACTTTCAGGAAAAAAAAATGTTGTATAGAAACTAGTATAAACATTGGAGTAAGAGGGACAATTAGAGTGTTCCAGGCAGAATTTAGAGCATGTGCAAGAAAACTTAACCTAAACAGAAGTTCAGCACTAAAGGCAGCTTAGCATATTTGACATGCAGAATGCAGGATTAGGGTAAAATGGTTAGTTCAGAAATATCTCAAAGGGGGCATTAGCCTAGAGCCATACCAGACCTCAGGTCACCCTTTAGTAATGATATTATAAATGGGATTGCTATCAATTTCATCTACAGATTGTTCATCAAAAGTGCATAGAGGGATTTCCCTTGTGGTGTAGTGGTTAAGAATCCACCTGACAATGTAGGGGGCACAGTTTCCATCCCTGGTCTGGGAAGATCCCACATGCCACAGAGCAACTAAGCCCATGTGCCACAGCTACTGAACCTGTGCTCTAGAGCCTGTGAGACACAACTACTGAGCCCGCGTGCCACAACTACTAAAGCCTGTGTGCTGCAACTACTGAAGCCAGCGTGCCTAGAGCCGGTGCTCCTCAACAAGAGAAGCCACCGCAATGAGAAGCCCGTGCACCACAACAAAGAGTAGCCCCTGCTCGCCACAACGAGAGAAAGCCCACGCACAGCAATGAAGACCCAACACAGCCAAAAAAAAAATTTTTTTTTAATAAAGTGTATAGAAATATGGTTGATTTTTGTATATTGACCTTATACCCTGAAGCCTTGCTAACTTGTTTATTAATTCTAATCGTTTTTTAATATAAAATTTTAGGATTTTCTATATAGATTATGTTACCTGAGAACAGAAACAGTTTTACTTCCTTTTCAAACCTCTTCTTTTTCTTCTTCTCTGATTGCCCTGACTAGAGCCTCCAATGCAATGTTGAATAAAAGTGGCTACAGCAAGATATCTCTTGCTCTGGATCTTAGAAGGAAAGCATCAAGTCTTTCATTGTTAAGTATGATATTAGCACCTATGAAAAACTTTTCTTTCCAATTCGGATGCCAGCAATTTATCTATCTATTTATCTATCCTATCCATCTATCTATCTATCTATCTACTTACTCTGGGTAGGACTTTCAATACTATGTTGAATAGTAGTAGTGAAGTGTGCATCTTTGTTTTTTCTAAATCTTAGAGGGAAAGTTTCAGTCTTTCAACCTTGAGTATGATACTAACTTTTGAGTGTCATTGAGTATGATATTGAATTTTTCATACATGGTCTTTATGTTGTTAAAATTAAATACAAAATGGAAAACAGACTGGAGAATTCCCTAAGCAGATAAAACCATTTAAGCTATGTAAGCAAAACTAAATCTAGCTTTTCCATGAATATAAGCAAAAATTTACTTGGGTTATTTATTGTAAATGCTTCTGACAATCGTAAAAAAACTTAGGTCATCGTCCTAAAAATGGTATGAGCTAATCACTTTTAATCAATCCACTGCCATCTGGAAACCATCACTGTGATAACCAGTTAATGTAGAGGATATACCACTTCCTCATTTTCACTATATAAGCCATCCAGTAAATTTACACTCTTGAGTTTCATACCAGTCATTGAATTTGAAGGCTCCCAGTTGGTGAAGTGTTCTTATATGCACAATAAATTCTTTCTAAATACTAGTTATTGATTTAGTGGCTTTAATTTTGCTATTTCTGAATTTTTAACATCATGTTAGTTTTCTTCTATTTCTAATTTGTTGAGTGTTTTTATGTTGAAAGAATGTTGCGTTTTTGTCAAATGCTTTTTCTCTATTGAGTTGATGTTATTTTTATTTTTTATTCTATTGAAATGCTAATCTATTATATTTATGAAATAATTTGTAAACAATTGTTATACACTCAAAATGGAAAAAAAAATGCCTAGTTAAATAAGTTAACAAAACTCAGTACCAAGCTAACAGTCAAGTTGGGTCTACAAAATACAGTTTTATATCTTATTCAACCATTTTCCTTCTATTAACTTTTTAAAATGGCAATGGAATGCTGTGGTAAGAAGCAGTTGCTGGGGAAATAATTTAAAATGGATACTAAACCTAAAAGATAAGATCACTAGGGTCATGAAAAGTTGACTTAGTTGTGAAAGACACTTGAAATATGTCCTATTAGAATAGCCACTTGCAGGTATATTCCCTAGGGTTCTCACTATAAAGGGCAAGACTTTTGTTCAGCACGTTTTGAATCTTAAAATTATAAGTTGGCAAAGTTTGAAAACGTTTTAAAGAAGCAAGATGAAACAAAATAAGATCAGAAGAATATGTATGTTAATATACAAAGTTTTGCTGATTTAGAAAGGATGCTTGCTCTTTATCATTTGTCCTACAAGTTCATAAACTTCAGGTTCACATAAAATAATGAAAACTGCTTGAGAGATGTTTCAGAAGTTTTCTTTGTTAAGGGACCTATCATCCAAAGAGGAATAATGTTACTGTATTGGACTTTCAGAAGGATGAAACCTTGTTTTAATCCAAAAAATTCACACACATCACAAAATAATGTTAGAATGAGCTAAACGTTGACACATCATTAGAGAAGATGAAATAGTTGTTCTTAGGTAAAAAGGGCAAATTCTCACAGATACCAGGGAGCACTACCAACATACTTCAATCCTACACGAAAGGTAGGTAGATATGCCTTTAAATTTTAAAAGGGACAATGAAAAATTATTTATGGTCTTGTGAAATATATTGATAAGCTAATTTAATCTGAAAGGTATGTGAAAATAATGAAGCACTTAAGACCACTGGGTGTAGGAATATGGGTAGGTATGAATCCAATGAACCTAGAACATATAGAGGTCAGAAGAGCTGCAAAATGGCAATTGGCTTGAACAATAGTATATTATGAAATAGAATCAGGATAATATGCCAAAGGTTTAAAAGCATAGGTACCAGCAATGAACAAGTGAAATTTGAAACACAATACCACTTACAATAGCATCCAAGAAATGAAATATTTAGGCATAAATCAAACAAAATATGTGCAATATCTATATGAGGAAAACTACATCCATTTAATTGGCATCCCAGGACTAGAAGAAAGAGATATGGGACAGAAGCGCAATGTGAAGACTGAATGAAAGGATTACACCTGAGGATTTAGCCAGGGCTCTCAAAACTGTCTGCACATTAAAATCACCTGAGAAGCTGACTTTGGTACCACCTCAGACATTGTGTTTTCATTGGACTGGGACCAGGGTGAGGGGACAGACAAGGGAGAGTCTTTGTTGAGCACTTCTAGGTGACTCTACTCTGCACCCAGATTTAATGATCACTGGTTGGTCATCAAGGCCAGGCAGTTAATTGTGCCCATTACAACTGGCTTCAAACACAACAAATTCTTCTTGGATTTTGGGAATTACAATGTAATTCGTAATATTAAAATGATTCCATGCTTAAAACTGTTGTGATCTAAGGTATACTAATGTTAGAGAAAAAGAATATGGAGGTAAGAGGGCAGGTTAACCCAATCCAAGATCATAAAATTGGTAGCAACATTCTCTCTGGGGGCTTGCTGTCCAGAAAGGAGTATGTTTATGCAAAAGCTTCCACTTTTTCCCAAGGTTAGCAAGCTAAAAACCCAGTAGAACAATAAGGAAACATATTTCTAACACAGATTACACTTATTGACTAAGCAATCACTATTGTAGCTGTATCTCTGCAGTTTGCTTGGAAATATTTTATGAATGACATGATCCAAATTGAAATATTTAATGACACTCTTCATTGCTTTGCTTTAAAGATTTTGTATACAAGAAAAAAATAAATTGTTTCAAAAGAACTAGAGAGAGAATGCCAAAGTATATTTTTTAAAAATGTAAATTCATGGCACTCATAAAACTATAAAACGAACATGTGTTAAATATTTTACTCAAGTCATTATTTAGAGGGAGCTAGTAAGTTGTTAAAACAGATTCAAAGGAAAATTTGGAGACTAGACATATACATTGGCCTTCAGATATGCTTGAATGAACTTGCTAGTAGATACAAAATTGATGAATATAGGGTGTTAAAATGTATGGTGTCATTTTTTTCTAGAGGATGTATCAGATATAATTCATTTGAATTGCTATGGAAAAGAACTGTTTGCGATTATTAATGCAATTCAATGACTACCCTGAGTTATAACATGAGAATGAGAATAGAAAGACAATCAAAGTCACAAATCCCTACAGAATCAGAAAATCCCCTAAGGGTTCCCTAAGCTAGCGCTGTCCAATAGATGTTTCTGCAATCGTGGGCATCTTGTATATCTGAACTCTCTGATACCGTAACCGTTAGCCAGATGTGGCTAGTAAGCACTCCCGATGTAGATCCTGTGACTAACTGAATTTTTATTTAATGCAATTTTAGGTAATTTTTTGTCTGCCATATTAGACATTGCAATTCTACACAATGCCCAGCACTGCAGTGAGAGGACATCTCATCTGCTTTTTTGTACATTTCCTCATCTTTGACAAATTTTCCTTATAGTCTGTCCCTTTGTGATCATAAATAGTCCCTACAGATTATTATTAATCACAAAATGGCAAGTCTCATTAACTTGAGCTGATCACTTCCATAGGTGCAGGGAAAGTTGAAAAACCAGATGTGTCTCCTTGGTTTACTCTTTAATAGCTGCACAATACTGAGTAACTACTAAGGCCTTAGAATTCAGTTATAGACAGAAGTTTTCATATAGAATTTCAGACTGGACTTTTCAAAGCCTCTGTTATTTGCAATCCTGCTGCTGAGAAATCAGGTCAATGAAACTGTTCATAGTAAATTTGATCTGCAGTATATATAAATGGAGGTAAATTCCTTTCTTGAAACTCTCATAATTTGTGAAGGTACATGGCCTGATAAGGGGTGACCTTCCTTATTGACTGCGAGACTGCGATCCTGTAAGTTCCATGCCTGCTTTCCCTGCAAAGCTTCATAAGCATAAGGAAAATCTTTGTTGCTTAATAGCTTGACACACCTGTTTAAATAAGAGTCATCCACAAACGTGGCACTACAGCTATGGTCTTGACTGCACAATTTGTCTAATTATATCTTGGCAAAAAGAGCAGCTTTCTTATTGACCCTGGGTAAATACTTGTATTGCTATGAAAATTAAATAGACTTACATGCATTTCGAAATTGAGGTAGGGAGATCAGTGAGAATCAAATGCCACTTTAAAAATATTTTATTTCGATTTACAAAAACAGACTCTACTCAAAGATTAGAGCTAGATTAAGAAGACATAAAAAAGGATTTTCTCACTTTTCTATCAAAAATGAAGTGTAAAAACAACATTAAGTTTATTACACTGGGATGGTCTGTAATTAATGGTCTGAAATTGTCTCAGTAATGTCAACAAAGGCATCAAAACCCTGCACCTTAACTTGTCGAGTGGTTCAAAGTACTTAGTACAGTTGTTTCCCCGAGGCCCCCAGACTGTCTTTAGTTTGTTGAAGAAGTAAATAGTGCAAGGGCTTCTGGGAAGCATCAGAATAAAACAGAATGATTTGGAGATGACAAAGACTTAATGACTGTTGAATCTATTATGGTAATCAAGAATATCAGGATGGAATACAGTAAAATCGACTATTGGGGTATGTCATACAACAGTCTCACAAACGTTTGATAGTGTTTTAACCCTAAGAGTAGAAACAATTATGCACAGAAGGATTGTAGACAAATCTGCAGAGTCTTTCATAGAGTCTGCACTTTCTGAAAAACTTATGTTAAACACACTTATATTGAAATCATTTTACTTGTTTTACCTATGCAAACTTAAGCTAAGGAAGGCTGAGTGTACTTTCCCATTTGACAACTCTCACTATCCAGTTCTTAAAATAGTGTTAGCTTTTTAATAAATGTGGAATACATCAAACAAATCTAGTTATTTGTGGCAACTCACCTTTCAAAAGGTGAAAAAAATAAATCTTTGTGATTTTCCAAGGGCCCTCAGTTTAAGTTTAAAATAGCTTTAGATGTAAAACATATTCTGAACATTTTACATTATTTTTTATAGATCTAAGATTATATTTTTATGAGGAAAAATAAGAATTTTTAGAGGAGCTTTGATCACTTGATTAAGATAGAATCAGGGAACCTGAAATCATATGTTTATTCTTTTGATCAAAGTGATAATAAGCATGTTTAAAATAAATATGGAAGAAAACATGTTTGTTTGTTGTTTTTTTTTTGCGGTACGGGGGCCTCTCATTGCTGTGGCCTCTCCTGTTGCGGAGCACAGGCTCCAGATGCGCAGGCTCAGCGGCCATGGCTCACGGGCCCAGCCGCTCCACGACATGTGGGATCTTCCCGGACCTGGGCACGAACCCGTGTCCCCTGCATCGGCAGGCAGACTCTCAACCACTGCGCCACCAGGGAAGCCCTGGAAGAAAACATGTTTTTAAGAAAACTGAAAACTTACAAGTAAAGAAATTTTGTTGCATTTTTTAGTATAAAGATATGATTATGTCAACATAAAGTACAAAAAACTTCTGGTAAGACACAAGGTTTGCCTTTTAGTTTCAAGCAAAGGGTGTAATAAACCAAGAAAATTTTAAAAACAGCAAAATTTGTCAAAAATTTATAGCTTTCATAATTTTTTTGTTATACTTAAACACCATAGAGCAAGAGAAATAAATGAATTTTCCTTAATTTTTAACCATAACTATAATCTAACATATTCTGGACAAACTGGCATTTCACTTGGGAAAAAACTAATGGCTGTACTTTTTTGTCACTATTGCTACCAGTACAGGCTCAGCCATTCATACTGTCATAAATTTTTTTTTTTTACTTTTTAAAAAATTTATTTTATTCAAGTATAGTTGATTTAATGTTGTGTTGATTTCTGCTGTACAGCAAGTTGATTCAGTTATACACATATATATATATATATATACATTCTTTTTCATATTCTTTTTCATTATGGTTTATCACAGGGTATTGAATATAGTTCCCTGTGCTATACAGTAGGACCTTGTGGTTTATCCATTCTATAAATCATAGGTTTTGCATCTGCTAACCCCTAACTCCCACCCCATCCCTCCTCCACCCTCCCTCCTCCTTAGTAACTACAAATCTGTTCTCTTTGTCTGTAAGTCTGTTTTGTAGATAAATTCATTTGTGTCATATTTTAGAGTCCACATATAAGTGATATCATATGGTATTTGTCTCTTTCTGACTTACTTCACTTAGTGTGATCATCTCTAGGTCCATCCATGTTGCTGCAAATGGCATTATTTCATTCTTTTTTATGGCTGAGTAATATTCCATTGTATATATGTACCACATCTTCTTTATCCATTCATCTGTCGTTGGACATTTATGTCGTCATATTGTTATAACTTTTATTACAACTTTTATCAAAGTAACTCATTTCTATTTCACACAGAAAACTGGGAGTAGGTAATTAGAAATTATCTGACATATAAAAGCAAAGCTCATGGATGCATATAACTCAACTTTCTACAGCTACTCTCATTTATTGTACTCTTTCATAAGGAGATAAAAATGAACTTGCTCACTGAGATTGCCTGAATATATAGCAACTCTAGAACAAAAACATGTTCACTTAAAATTATGCTTAAAAATCAAGGGTTCAGTAACATGTCTTAGCAAGATGTTTCTTAGGTAATCAAGAATTATTCATACAATAGGTTTATCTTAATATTAGTTCAAGGTTTTATGTTACCTAAATATATTGGAGATTATGTTTAAGTGACACACTACAAGGAAAAATAGTATTAATTTAAAAATTTTTAGAAAATGTTACAATTTAGTTTAACACAAATTTGCATATTCACAACCTTAATTATGTAGAAGTAGTGTTACATTATTTGATCACAAAACCTGTATAGTTTAGAAAGTTCTAAGTAAGCTTCTAATGAGAAAACAAACCCAAATGTATGCTTGTATTATGCTTAACATTTACATTTCAGAGAAAAGACATAACTTTTTACCTAATCCAAAAACATTAAATTATTTATCTTTGCCCAATATTTACTTCAATTATGTAAACTTGGAATCTCATACTGTTAATGAACTAACATTTTCTGTAAACAGGGTTTTTTTAAAAAAGTCTAGCATATTTAAAATATTAGAAGTTCTGTTTTCTTATTTTCAGTGAGTTTGGAGAATCGCAGGTCAGATATGCACTTCTAGGTCACTATAAGTCAATTGAAACAGAGTTGTTTTACATTTAAGAGATATTATAATCTAATTTACATATACCTCTGAAGATAGGAAACATTTTATACTTGGATCAGGAAACTTAACATTGTTAAAATAACAGTATTCCTCAAATTGATCTATAGGTTCAACATATTCCCTATCAAAATCCCAGCAAACTTTTTTTTCCTAAATTGACAATGTAACCCTAAAATTCATATGGATATTCAAGGGATCTAGAATAGCCAATCTTCAAAAAATGAACAAATTTGGAGGACTCACATTTCTCAATTTTAAAACCCACTGCAATGCTATAATAATTAACACTGTGTGCTACTTTATGAAGATCGGCGTAAAGATCAACAGAATAAACTTGAGAATACGGAAATCCTCATTTACAGACAATTTATCTTTGACAAGTGTGGCAATGCTATTTAGCGGTGAAGGAATAGTAGTCTCAAATAATGATGCCTGGACAACTGAATTCCACATGTAAAAGAATGAATGTAGACCCCTAGATCATACCATATGCAAAAATTAACTTAAAATTGTTCAAATACCTAAATGTAAAAGATAAAACTATAAAATTCTTAGGAGAAAACATTGGAAAATCTCCATGACCTTGTATCCAGCAATGGTTTCTTAAATATTTCACCAAAATCATAAGTAACTGAGGAACAATGTAGAAAAATTGAACAAAATTAAAAACTATTGTAGGGCTTCCCTGGTGGCGCATTGTTTGAGAGTCCACCTGCCGACTCAGGGGACACGGGTTCGTGCCCCGGTCCGGGAAGATCCCACATGCTGTGGAGCGGCTGGGCCGGTGAGCCGTGGCTGCTGAGCCTGTGCGTCCGGAGCCTGTGCTCCGCAACGGGAGAGGCCACAACAGTGAGAGGCCCACGTACCGCAAAAAAAAGAAAAAAACCTGTTTTACTTCAGTGGACACCATCAACAAGATAGTGAAGACAACCCTCTAACTGGAGAAAAATATTAGAAAATCATGTATCTGATAAGATATTAGTTTCAGTAATAACAAAATACATAAGTAGGCAAAAGATCTGAATAGACAGTTTTGCAAAGAAGGTACACAAATGGCCAAAGGCATGAGATGTTTAAAATCGTGAGCCATCAAGGAAATGCAAGTAATCACCCTGAGATATAATTTCAGTCTCTAGGACAACTCTAATGTAAATAACAGATAGCAACAAGTGTTTTCAAGGATGTACAGAAATTAGACCACTCCCACACTGCTGGGGGAAATGTAAAATGGAGTAGCCACTTTTACAGTAACATCTGGCAGATTCTCAAAAAGTTAAACACAGATTTACCATACAAGCAATTCCATTACTCGATATATATCCAAGAAAACTGAAAACATTTTTCACAAATATTCATAGAAGCATTATTCATAATAGATAAAAAGTGAAAAAACCCTTCATGTTCATCAATCGACAAATGGGTAAAGAAACAAATGTGATATACCCAAACAATGAAACATTATTCAGCAATAAAATGGAAAGAAGTGCTGATACCTTCAGCAAAATGGGTAAATCTTTAAAACATTATGCTAAGTAGAAGACGTAAGACATAAAAATTTTAAAAACACAACATTTTGTATGATTTCATTTATATGAAATGTCCACAATAAGCAATTTAATAGACATAGAAATTAAGTTGGTAGTTATCTATGGCTGGGAGGGAAGTTATATCAGAGGATTGGAGGTAATGGCTGAAGTGTACTCGGTTTCTTTTAAAAAATTTCAAAAGAGATAATGGTGATATTTGAACAACTGTAAAGTATTTTAAAAACTATTGAATTGTACACTATAAATGGGTACATTGTTTAAGATAATTATAACTTAAACTTAAAAATACATATCCATAAACCCCTGTATTACTGCAATAAAAATGAAAGGCATGCAGAAGAGACTGTCCTTCTAGAGACCCAATCTGATACCAAAAGAATTTGTGATGATAGTAAAATTCTATGGACTTCCCAACAGGGAATCTGCAGGAAAGGAGTGAAAAGAAAATTATTGCCGGATAACAAGAGAGGGGTTCTGTTAACTTCAATGGCTAAATTGTGAGTCACACTGAATTATGGAATAATAAAAACTAAGTAAAGTTTTGCTTTTGAGTTTTAAAAAATGACCAGTATGATGAGGAAGTGTGGGTTTATTTTAATGGTGAATTGACCTTTTTTTAACTTTTTATTTTATATTGGAGTATAGCCTATTAACAATGTTGTGATAGTTTCAGGTGCATAGCAAAGCGACTCCGCCATACATATGCATGTATCCATTCTCCCCCAGACTCCCCTCCCTTCCAGGCTGCCACATAACATTGAGCAGAGTTCCCTGTGCTACACAGTAAGTCCTTGTTGGTTATCCTTTTTTAATATAGCAGTAGTTTTTTAAACAAACCTGGTTCAGTAGAGAGACTAATTCTCTATCTCCCTGCCTATATTTGAAGCTGATAAGTAATCATAGTGACCAGTTTGTGAATTATACACTTGAAAATGGGCAAAATGTATCAACAGAGGGAAAAAGGAGAAGTGCATCAAAACATGAATGAACCAAAGAAATGGAAAATCATTAAAAAAAAATAGGTCTTTATAGCCCCAATGAAATCAGAGGGACAGTGCCTCTAACCAAAAATAAAAGAAAAAAAAAAATGTTGGAAAACACTGTTTGGTGTTCTAGGATATTTTGAAAAATTAGGTGCCCCCCCTCAAAAAAAAGCTAATTGGAAAATCTCAGAATGAAATAGAATAAAAAAATATAATGAGAGGTAAAAGAAATCTATACTAAGGGAAAATATCAAATGAAAATGAAATCAGAAATACGATGAACATGTTTGCTAAATATTACGCAGAAGGTTAAAATTAAAAATAATAATTAAAACTTATTGCTGGGGGACTTCCCCAGTGGTGCAGTGAGTGGGACTCAGTGCTCCCAATGCAGGGGGCCCGTGTTCGACCCCTGGTCAGGGAACTAGAGCCCACGTGCATGCCGCAACTAAGAGTTCACATGCCACAAGTAAGGAGCATGCCTACCGCAGCTAAGACCTGGCACAACCAAATAAATAAATGAAAAAAAATTATTGCCAATAAACTGTTAAAGACAGAAGGAAATGTGGCATATTCTGCTATTACCAAGGAATAAAGTTTTGAAAAATAGAAATAGAAATAAAATTCAATGAGAATAGAAGAAAAAAGAAATTAGAATATTATATCAGTATATTATTTTAATATGATAGTACGAAAGGTTTTACCATATCAGGAAACGTTGATTAAACATAATATAATTGCATATATTCATGAAGTGATTTGTTTTCAAGTGTAAAAGAATCTCAATCTTGTCCACCAAGCAAAAGCAGACGAGGCATAGGTCTCTTTTTCTCTGGTGGTGCATCTTTCTTTTTGCTCACATTGATAAAAAGAACCAAAGCGTATTCCAGTTAGTGATTTACTTAGTAAAATGATTACTTTTTGCAGACTCTCTTGTGACTGTGGTGACCTGTTAAATGTAGTGGACATTATTGGGTATGTTTTTGGTAAGACACTTTGAGGTCTCTGGGTCAGCTGGCATACGTGCCCTTTTTCTTGTAACACTTTCTTCTTTTCAGACACACAAAACTTGGAGCTGGAAACCCAGCATCCACCTTGGTTAAACAAGTAACATTGAGGATGCACTAGTGATGGTCGAAAAGAAAGCTAATATTTGTTCTAGGCAGCCTATCTAGGCTGGTCTTTGTTTGCATGAGAAATAATTAGGTCTCTCTGTTTAAACCACCTTTTTTGGTGGGGGGGGGGGGCTTCTATTCTATGTAGTTGAATCTTATCCTAAATCAAGACCAGTTGTGGTGTACTGCCAGTAACAGAAGACAGATTATAGAACTGGGTAACTGGAAGAAGTGAGAATATGTACGGCAAGGAATGTAATTTTGCAGGCTGGAAAGCTGGGGAGCATCATTGTGTAGTGGAAAATCATTAGGTCAAACTGTTACCTTCAGATTTTGGAAGGAAGAGCTATGATTCCTGAGGCTGGTATATTACAGGAAGTTTATGAAAAATTCAGAATGTTAGTGTGTGTTGGCTACTTCATGCTTTCAAAAAACTCAGTGAGAAATAAACTGAGGCTGGAGTTTTCCAATCTACTAACAGAGATAGAAGAAATGCCATTTTGCCAAGGGAGAAGCACTCTCTGACTGTGGCTTACAAAAAAAGTTGCCAAGGAGTCTGTAATTTGGAGCATTTTCAGGGTTAAAAAGCCAATTGCTTCTACATTGTATATTGTCTCAATTATGAGCAGTGGTTGTGAAGTTGCAGATATAGTGGGGAATAATCCTGGTGCCTTGCCATATGGAAGTAGTGAATGTACTGGCAAAGATGGCAAGTGTTTCACATTGCCTAAAGGCAGCACCTGCTGAGATAAAAGAGAAAGGAACTGGCAGAGCTTAAAAGCCAGTTAGTATGAGTTTAAAAAGTATTGCAGACTAGATATTTAGTTCTGAAATTTTCATAAAAAATTAACAAAAACAAATAGCTTCAGTGTCTACTAAATTTTTGTATGAATATCCATATGAAGGTATTGAACTCCAAAGATTAAAAAGATGCCATAAAGTCATTCTTGCAGAACGTGCAAATATAGTAGAAACACATAGTTTTCTACTGCTTCCTCTTCCTTAATAATAGACCTCAGTTTTATTCTATGTGGGAAGGAACACAAGTAAAGGATTTCCTTGCTAGCCCCTAGAGGTGATCAACTAATATAAGTCAAAATTGTTGGGTGGGCTTCTGGGAAGACTATATAGAAATAATTGATGTAGCTGGTGGTTACTCTCCTTTGCTCTTCTCACATTTTCTCCCCTTCCTGCTAAAATTTTGGTCTTAGTGTTAGAAATCCAGCAGACATTTTGAACGGTTAGTGGAGCAGGACGCTGGGTGCTCTGTGTAGCCTGTGCCCGTGTGCTTCTTGTTTGGTTTTGCTTTGTTTGGTTTAACATAAAAGAAAAATAAACATCAAAATTCAGTTGGGATGTGGTCACTTTGCCTCTGTCCTTTCTTACTCTGTTTTCCTATATAGAATTCTAACACGATAGCTGAAATTTTATTAGCCATTCCAAACTATGAGATGAACTTGAGTTTCAAAGTCATGTACCAATGTTGGTACAATAAAAATATAGGAGGAATTTGGTACCTGATGACCACAGAACACCAGTTCTAGATTCCTTTTATTCTTGTTTCTGTGTTAGAGATGTACACCTTTATCTTGTTGGAGTGATTTATTTTGGTTTTACTTTATATGCTTCTAATCATAACATAAAAAATGGAGAAAGTAATATACAAGGAAGGCAAAATACTTTTAGCACCAGGCGTTTTCATAGCAACACTTGATGCTGCAACATAGCATGAGGATTATTATCTTCAAAACTTTAGAAAAATAAAATGTGAGAAGTATATAGTATTGAAATTTCTTTGTAAAAATCAAAGCTACAGTCATTCTTAGTCATGAAATAATTTAGAGATTCTAGCACTCATGAGGTTTCTTGTACAAAATTTTAGTTAAAAAAAATAGTTTAGTTTGGGGAAAAAAAGTAGTTTGGAACTGAAAAAATAAAATGTTTTGTGGTTACTAAAACTCTACTTAACCATAAATATAGAAATTATATGACAAAGTAAGTGATAATGAGAAGATGAAGGAATAGTAATGAGAAAAGCATAGTGCGCATGTATATATAAACACACACATGCATATATATTAAAAACACAAATTGAAAGATATATATACATATATTTATATATTAATATGGAGAGTGTAGTCTGTTGTAATGTATCGAAAATGCTCAAGTGTAAAAGTGACTTATTTCAAAGAGACTTCTAATGATATTTGTTACTAAAATAAGTATTCTAACTCTTAAACAGAAAATTTGGGAAAAGGAAAACAGTAACATGTAAATGACGAGAAATTCGAAATGACAGTAAAGTCATGAATATTCTAAAAGATTTAATCTAAATGGGAATAGAGATTATATGATACAAGTGTGTGCACAGAGTATCTTTGTGAGAGAAATAATAGGTAACTTTTCATATGATGGATACATGTGAGCATCTTGAAAGGGAAAGTGACCATTGACAAAAATGAAAAAACTGTGTAGAATTATATAAAACTAACAGTGGAATAAAACTAACAAATAGCAATTTGACTAAATCAGCAACAATAAGGCAAAAAAAAAGAATTAACAGAGTAAGATTAATAATAAATTAAGGCAATAGGAAAAAATTAAATCAAATATGTCAGCTGTTATACTCCATGTGAATGGATTTGATTTGACCACTAGAAAACAGATTGCTAGGGAGGGTTAAAACTCCACACCCAATTATATTGCATTTTTTAAGAAACACATTTAAAGTAGAGATATATAGAGATATTGGAAATAAAGAGATAAAAATACTCAAAAGAGTTCCAAATATTAATGAAGAATAGAATGGCAGTACTAATGTGCAAAACATTAGGGTAAGTAAGAGAAATACTGTACATTCTAAGACAGACAAGAGCTAAGGTTCATTATCTCTAGCAGAACACATACTGTAAGGAATATTAAAACAAATGTTTCAAGTAAAATCAATGGTATTAAATGGAATCACAAATTTCAGAAAAGAATTTTAATAGGGTAAATATCTAGGTAAAACATACGCAGTATATATACATATTATATGTGTGTATATAAGTAAAAGAACAAAACCATCCAACTAAACACCACACATTTCTGAATTAGTTAAATTAAAAACAATAAGACTAACTCTGTGCTTTTTACAAGGAACAATATTTAGGTATAAAGAACTATTCAATAGATAGTTTTAAAAGAAAATATTTGAAAAAGAAATGCACACTGAAAACCTAAAATGAGCTGATGTGGCTGTGTTTTAACCAAAAAAGTAGACAAAAAGCATTACCAAAGACTGAGAAAAGCATGTTGTAATTTTTTGTTGTTCATCAAGAAGACATAAAATTGTTTATGGACCTAAAAGAGAGTGTTTCCAAATACATAAAGCAATAATTGACATGACTAAGGGGAGAAGTAGATAAATCCACCAACAGTTGGAGATATTAAGGAATTTTATTGTCAAATTACTGACAAACAAAATCAGTCAAGTTATAGAAGATTTGAAAACTACCAACCACCTTGATCTACTTAACATTTATATAACAGACTACAGCCAATAACTACAATACAGTCGACCCTTGAACAACATAGATTTAAATTGCACGGGTCCATTCATACACAGACTTTTTCCAACAGTAAATACCACAGTGCTACAGGATTAGAGGTTGGTTGAATGTGCAGATGTGGAACCACAGGTAGGGAAGTACCCTGATACAGGAGGGCCAACTATAAGTTATACCCGGATTTTCAACTGCTCAGATCATACTAACGCCCACCTTGCTCTAGGCTCAACTGTATATATTTGTTTGAAGTGAACTTGTAACATTTACAAATCATTATTTCAAGTCACAAAATAAGTCTTATTGTTGAAATTTTGAAATAATCCAGAGTATACACTCTGACCATAATTATATTAGAAATTGATAAAATTAAAATATGAAGAAAATCCACAAATGTCTGTAAATAAAACACTGTACTACTAGATAACCTCAGGGTCAAAAATGGAATCATAAGAGAAATTTTAAAATATTTCAAAATGAATGAAAACAAATACATTACAATTTGTGGATGAACTTTCATTTAAACTTTAAATAAAGTATACTTTTTAAAAAGTTGCTTCTAATTTAACAATGAGAAAAAAAGATAAGCTATAATTTCATAACATCTCTTATTCCCATTGGAAAGCTGGAGTTAGAAGGTAATGATGGAATCTGAAATCCAAAGATGTTTAAATTCTTCCAAGTAGTGAAAGGATATATCTGTTTTCTCACCCATGACAGAGCATCAGAGAATCTGGAGCTGTTTTGACCACAGATTAAGCAGGTAAAATTTAACTTGACTAAAAGTCAAGTGGGAGCTAATAAATCTGAAGTTGCTTGGGGCACTTAGCAACTGCCCTCGCTCAGCCGTACGACCCTGCATAGCTTGAAATCTCATTCCCACTGCATGCTCACAGGAGAAATTGAGAGCAGGGCAAGAGACCAGGGTGAGAAAAGCTGAGTGACTCAGATGTGTAGGGGGTGATTGACAGTTGTTCTGAGACTGGCACAAAGCATGTCCCACTTCCTGAGTCCTTTCTTTTTATATTGCAAATATCTTAATCCTCTGGGGTAGGAGCAGCAAATGCTTTTGCCTACAGAACTCAAAGGAGCTAACCACAGGTTGCAAACAAACAACACACTGCCTGCTTCTCCAGTCTTGTTCTTATGTGAAGCCAAAGGATTCCATCTCTGGGAATGGGAAGAAATCATTCTTATACAGCCTCAAAGGAAGCTATCTATCACTTGCAGCAGGGGAGATAGACACAAAACCCTGACGATTACCCAACATTTCCCTGGGAACAAAAGATACAGAAGGAGGAGAAAGGATTCAAAAGAGATAATTAGCACGTGTGGAGATGATAGTATGGTCAGCGGTCACTCCGCCCACGACGACGATATTCTACTTAAATTGCTGGGCAGGGGCATCAAGACCACTTATCTTCAAGGCACAGGCAAAGATTGTGGATGAAGGAAAGTTAAAGAGAAATAGCTACAGCTGATGGAGAGGCGAGAATCATCTCAGGCCTTACAGTCCATATGAATATGATCTATATGACATGAACTATATTCATGTGTTCTCCCCCAGCTGCTGGTGGTGCAGGAAACCCCACCCAAGGTCAACTGAGGATCTCAGGCTGAGTTAGACCGTAAGGGGGTGGAGGTGTGGGGATGCTGTAAAAGACACTCCTCCAAGGCACAGGGGCACAGAGCCTTCCTAATACTGACAAAACAGAAGATAGGACCAAAAATCACCGGGATTCCAATACCAAGTGTTACACAATCTGCTGCTAGGAAAGGCAAGCGCATAAGGAGACTCCTCTGTGGCACAGACATTCAGGAATGGCTGGAAGCTGAGGATGGATGGAGCACTAACTGAGAAAAACTCTCCAGCATTTCACCACCGCTAGAGGTATGTGAAACCTGTGGCACTTGGAAAGCAACCATAGCGATAGCAACAACAACAAACCGTTACAACTCTAACAACGCAGTGCAATTCCAGACTACGTCCGCCCAACCACTGATACTAATGGCCTGACAGGAAGGATACCTGAGCCCCTTTCCAAGCTTTAAAACTACCTACCATAGTTTCTGTCATTCTACTGCAATAACTGGCATTCAGTAGAAATGTATGAAAGTACAAAAGAGAGAAAAACTAAATCCCATTTTCAAGAGAAAAAAACTAACAAAAAACTAACAAAACCAGACTCAGAAATACAATGTTGCAACTCTCAAAGACTTTAAAATAACCATCACGAGTGTCTTAAAGTATCTAGTGAAAAATAGTTCGGTATGCATGCACAGATGGAGAATTTCATCAGAGAGAAGGAAATATTAAGAAAGATTCCAATTAAAATTCTAGAAATTTTAAAAAATGATACAGAAATGGGAAATTCCATTGACTGGCTCATCAGTAGAATTGAAACAGTTGAGGGAAGAATCAATAACCTTGAAAATAAGTTAATAAAGTTAGTAGAAATTATCCAAACAAAACACAAAGGAGAAAAAAGAGTTTTAAAAAAGGAAAACACAAGAAAAATATGGACCATTATATCATTTAACATACGGGTAGATAAAATTTAAGAATAAGGGAAAACAGTAATATGGGTAAGAAAAATATTTGAAGTGATAATGATTAATAATTTCCCCAAAATTAATGGGGGGGAAATCTCAGATACAACACCAAAGCCATAATTTTAAAAGAATGAAAAAAATGATAAAGTGAGCTTTATCAGGACTTTTAAAATTTAAAATACTGTTATGAGAATGAACGCCAAGGCAAAGACTGGGAGAAAATATTTGAAAAAAATATCTATCTGATAAAAAACTTATATCCAGAAAATATACATACATGTAAACCATATTTTAAAAATTATTTTTTTCCTTTTGATTCCTATGCTTTGCACAGTTTTAGCTTGTACAGTTATTTTCTTTTATTCTGCCTCTGCATGTACAAGCAAGTATGTCTGTATATTATATTTTATGACTCTGTAATACATGTAGAAGTAATTTTTAGTGGAAAACAATATTAACAAAAAACTCAAACAGAGCAGCGGTTACCTCTGGATGCAGTGGAAAGGGTAGATAGACTGGGAGGCGACAACAAAGGAACTTTCTTTGTCGATTGCAATATTCTCTACCTTAATACTGGTGTGGCTAAGATGTGAGTTTGATTTGTCAGAATTTCCCAATTGAAATTTGCACATTTTAATGTGTCAAAATGTTACACTTCCTCTGTCTCTCAAAAACAAAACAAGCAAACAAAACAAAACAAGCAAACAAACAAAACAAACAAACAAAAACAACTAGGGCCAAAGTTTTAAAGATGATCACTGAGAGCCAATTTGTCTATATTTAAACTCCTTTCAAAGATGAAATGTCTCTGAGTTGTAAACGCCTCTCGAATCCTGTTCCACACCCTCAGAGATCAAACACAAATAATCTTCATTTTCAAACTACAGATCCTTTAGATATATTGACCTTGGCCAACATAATCATTGAAAAATATTGAGGCAAAGAAACATAGTCACGTTAATGATATGATATTGCCCTAGGAATTAAATATGGGCGTATGAATATCACAAATCACTGAGCAGTAAGAACGAAAACATTTGCCTGAGATGCTGTTGGTGAGTATTTTAATTGTCCTTTGCACTTAGGAGTTTAAGAAAGGTAGCAAAGTGGCCAATACACTGTCAAAGCTTAAGAACAAATAATGTACGGCTTATCTCCCCAACCTCGGCTCCCCAAAATGGCAAGAGCGTTGTAGGAACACTGCAGAGTAGCCAACTCAAACATCTGTCACATGTTCCGCAGCAAGTGTTGACAGTGCTGTTGTGATTGTTCATGAAGGCTAAAATTACTTTTTTTCTGGAACTGCATTGCTAACAACTCCCACACCTATTTAAAATCTCAGATCATTAGCATAAGCCCAGTTATCTGAAAAACTCAGAGAAGAACTTGAATTAAGAGGACAGACACATAATTTAGAAACGTTCCTAATGATTTTAGAAGTCTATGCATAGCACCCACTGAAAAAACTTACTTACATTTTCCCCAGAATTACTGCTGTAAGTTAGACTGCTCCCAAGTCAAAAAGTGTGTGTTTACATACAAGGAGAGTGTTATAGTGGATACTGGTATATTACCTTTAGAGTAGTTATGGCAGTATCTATCAGATAATCACAAGTTATTGGAATTTAGGTCATGTAGGGGAAGAAAAATAATTTCCCCTCTACCCTTCTGAGTTCACAACTGAAACCCTTGTAATAAAAGACAGATTAACAAGAGAAAAACAGCAGTTTATTAACATGGGTACCTCATGTACAGTATGGGAAATACCCTGGAAAAATGAATAATTCTCCCAGGTGGCTTAGAATTCTGCATTGAATACTACCTTAGTAGGGAAAGGGGAGCGGGTATGTAAGCATCTTAGGGGAGAGTAAATGAATTTGGGGAAAGATGAATGGGCCCTTAGAAAAATAGATCAAAGTTATAGTGTTAAAGGATGAACTGAGGCATATTAAAAATTTTAAGAGTTCATTTGAGCAAAAGTCAATTTGAATCAGACATCGCAAAATGGGAAGGATTAGGACCACTCCACAGACAAGAGCTATGGGAAAGAAATCTAGAGGAAGTGCAGAAGTTAAGAGAGGAAATTATTGATTGGCTGTAGCTTAAAGCCTCATTGGCTGTGATTGGTTGTCCTTAGCAAGTTGATTTCCTAACCTTGAGGCCTTTACAGGCTTAGATTTTGGTTTGCTTACTTGGGCCACCAGTGCATGAGAACCGCCTCAGTCCAATGGCCTCCTTGTTGAATTAACAACTGTTTGTGACTAAGTGTGTCTGGATGTGGTGTTGAATTCTAGTCTCCTCTCCTGTGATAAGAGTCAATCTTCCCTGGTTGATGAAATTCCCCAGGGAGGGATTTAGGAAACAGAGTTCCTTTTGGAGGATCTGTTTTTAGGGTAGATGAGGAGAGTTCAGAGAAAGCCTCTTCCTGCTTTTACTGTTTTTTAAAGAGCCTTCAGCTCAAAATAATCAATAGCAAAATAATCAAGTAGCATATTTTGAGGTGACATTTTGACGTTTTCTGCTACCCTTCAGCCTTTAGCACAAAGGTAACTTTAATTTACTTGTGTATTAGGCGATAATTTCATCACGTACATGTTAATGGCTGATACTACTACTCCTGTTTCCAAAAAACTGTGTTCACTACTTGGTGGATGTCCAGCCAAAAGACACAACCAAGCCAAAGGGCGGGAGAAGGAAGGATTTATTCCTTGCAGCAAGTACGGAGAACACAGGGGATCTTCCCCAAAGCAGTGTCTCCGTGAACAGCAACACTGGGGAAATTCTGAGCTAAGGGTACATGCATATTCATGAAGGGTCTTGAGCAAAGGAGAATCCAGCATAGAATTGGGGAAAAGGTCGACAGAGCCCAAGTTTTAGTTGATTTAAGTCACCAGGGTCAGAAAAGTTCAACCGCATTCATTAAGGTTCTGACCAATCTAGGGTCTCAGCATGTAGTTACCATCCTCTACCTGGGTGGGGGCCTTGGTTCCAACTCAAAGATATGTTTCAGATTGTGATGTATATCCCTTAAGGAGGAACTGGGACTCTGTTTTATGACTGAACTATTAATTCTTGACTGCTTTTCCTTTGCTTCCGCATTCTTTTGTTCAGATCATTAATTACTAAGACCTGTTCAAGGACAGGCATTGTGGCCAGGCTTTGATCATAAAATGACTAGGCCTAAAATGGCTTCTCTGATGTCAAGAAAGCCATGCCTGTTTCTCTTTCTCTGGGGACCATGTACCCTCTCTGCTTATACTTCTATTTGAGAATTTTCTCTATGAAACCTATAGTTGGACTTAATTATAAATGGATAAGTATTCACTAAGAGTGTTTGATTCTAATTCTTAGTTATGCCAAATAGCTTATCTTGTTTTCTGTTTAAAATATAACAAATTAGGTTTTTCTCCCATATCCAATTCAGAGAAGATATATAGAGAACAATAGAGTTTCATTCATTTATTCATGCAGTTAAAAGCTTTTGTGTTCCTGCTGTGCGTCTGTTGTGCTGACAGAGGACAGGAAGAAACAGAAGTGTGAGACCTCCTGCCAGCCTGAAACTTATAGTCTAGGAAGTGAAATGAACATTAAACACAGCATAAAATAATAATGCCCAATTATATCTATGAAAAGTGATATGAATGAAAAGTACATGATGCCATGAGACAGTGAGACAGGATGAAGCCTAGTTTGGGTGACAGGTAAGTAATGACTTTCTGGCTGAAATCTGAAGGATGAGTTCTTGTGAGCTGTGAATCCAGGTAAAGATGAGGAGGAAGAGTCAGGCACATACAAGCCCTAAATTAGAAAGTAGAAATTAGTCTGTTTGAGATGAAAGAGAATGGAAAGATTTGTAGGAAGTAGGGGGGTTAGATATGCCTTTTAATATGTTGAATAAATAGATAGTTAGGCAACTTGGATATGGCCTGTTAGAGATGAGACTGTCACAAAGCAAAGGCAACTTGCATTGCCACGATCTCCTTCGGCCGGAAAAAAATGCACGAACTTAATAAAACTATGAGACAATTACTAAAAAATAATTCACTGGTCCTGGACATCACAGAAAGAGTGACTCTTTTGCCCTTTCAAATGCCCTTGAGGAAATTACAGTACTGCAGATGGTAATGAAAGCATATTAGCTTTCAATGCTAAAATGTTTTGAATTAATTCATTAGTATGGTGACATTCAAAACAAACAGACCTATTTTCCTCTCCAGGAGAGACAAGGTTCCAGCGGATTTAGCTAAAAATTTGTCATGCTCGTTAAGCGCGCGCTTGTTTTGTTTTTGGAAATGTCATCTAAATATTTAGAATTAGAGAGAAACTGACAGTGGAAAAAGCAAATGATTTTCCCCTGAAAGAGGAGTCTACTGCTGCCAGGAATTCACCCTTTTGACATTAGAATTGATGGATTGGATATAATTCCTGTCCAAAACAATAGGCTAAGAGGTCAAGTGTATTTCCCTAAGCCAAGTTACCACAGGGTCATAAAAAAAGCCAAGGTACTACAGTGGCATAAAAAAATCCACAGTGTCAAAAATAATCCACTGTATTTGTCCTGGGCAAATACAGTAATTATTTTCGACCTAAAACCCCCTCCTTGGGAATAGCATTTCAATTCTTATGTATTTCATTTAATAAAATATATTTTAAAAGAGAAGATGAAATAAATATGGTTATAAGATTCATGTTGAAAATGTAGGTTTTATCAACATCCAGGAAAAGTGTCAGAAATGGTAAACCTAAACTTATACATGTGAACGTACAGTATTTATAATGCCAAGGTGAGGAAGAATAAAAGAAAAGCACATATTTTCTTATTTTTGTTCTTCATCATTATTTTTCTGATGTTGCCATTAATAAGCATTATTTACCACTTGCTGTTCACTCAGCATTATTTCAGGTGCTTTTAGAATTGGTTCCTGTACTCAAGACATGTATACGTCAGGAGGATTAAACTTATGTGATAATGGCATAGAAATAGGAAACAATTTGAAAATAACATGTAGAATATATAATTTAGCCCTAGACAATTTAATATATTATCAAGTACTAAGTGGTATAAAAGAATATTTTTTAAAAACGTCACAGAGAAAAGTAAACTCATCAGAAGACTGAAAATCATCTTAAGGTACAATAGAGCAATTAGTCAAGTGTAACATATATACAAATGTGTGTGTGTGTGTGCACTGCACACTTGTGTGTATACCTCTGGATTTTAGAAATGCATCTATATGACAGTTTGGAATAATAAATAGCTCAGTACTGGGTGTCAGGAGACATATATTAAACTCCTAGTGTGACCAAACGGGTTTGGCGTGCTGGCGACTCAAAAAGCAAGTGTTGGCAGAAAGGAGAGTTTCTTTATTCAGAAAATCAGGCAATCTGGGGAGAAGGTGGACTCATGTCTGAAGACCAACTCTGAAGATTCTGCTCAGCCATAACAATTTTTAAAGGGGAAACAATCTCAGTTAATCGTTAAGGTAGGAAGTCAGATTCTTTGTCATAATTCCATTGTGTGCAGACCCATTGACCGCTGATCGTCTTTTGGATACTGTCTTGCCCATGTGGTCTGCCTGCAACTGGATGCTATCTTGTGGCCTAGTGGTCTGCCTGAAAATCTTCTGAGGGGAAAGCTGGGGTAGTCAGTCATTCTTTAATTCCTTAATTCTTCATTTTTATTCCTTTTAACCCAGGAAAGGAATCAACAGGTTAGGCAAGGCATTGTGTGCACTGAGTAAAGCAGAAGTCAGGAGTTAGGTTAAATGTTACCCAGCGATCTCATTTTTATAATTAATGTTTAAGGGGAACAAAAATAGACAAATAGGAAAGGGGCAAAAGAGCTACTTACAGATCCTAACTTCCATTTCTATGAGGTTAGGGATGAAGGTCCATCTTCTGTAACTTCTTCATGCTGATATAGGTGCCATATTTTCAGAGTGGACGATATCAACATGGATCTGTAGCATCTCCTTGCTGACAGTTTTTGTTGCTTGCTTACATATATGAGCAGAGCAAGTTACAATTATTTTAATGCCCACAAAGATATAGATTATTATGAGCAATAATGTTAATCTCATTCTTTCATTGGACCCTGAGTCTGTGACTCTATTGTACTCATCATTAACTACTCAAGCCTGCTCTTTTGTGACTCTGGGAGGCCTGGGAGACCAGTTTTCCTATTACAAATGAGATGCAGGGAACATAGAGGTGTTTTGTACATAGAGGGTGGGGGGGCCTGCAGGGTTCTGCTCGGTTCCACTATTTCTAGAGGAAGTGATTGAGTGAGTGTGGAAATGCAAGAAAAGAGTGACAGTATGATATAATTTGATGGATATGAGAGATACTCATATATACCATAAATTAAAAAGACTCCAGAATTAAATCTACAATAATCATTCTACATTCTACAATCATTAATAATCATTAAATCTACAATAATCATGATATAGAATATCATCTCTAAACCATTCTTATCAGTGGTCTCACAGCAACCCTGACATTGATTTCCCACTCAAGTTTATTCATGCTTTTCTCCTTATCTGGAAAGTCTTTTTTCTTTTTCTTTTTTTTTTGTGACAATAAAATTTATACATCAAAAAATCAAAATACTAATATGTTCCATCTTGCTTCTTTTTTTATTATTTCCTTTCTTCCTTTTTTTTTTTTGTACCAGTCTTCCTTATTTTTCCCCTTTCATTATTCATTTAATAGTTCAACAAATAAATAGTGATGAGCTACTCTTTGGCAGTCACTAATCTAGGTGTTTGAAATATATCAATAAACAAAATAGATAAAAAATCTCTACTTTTATTGACCTTTCATTAGAAATCTATGAAATTAAATTATATAGTATCTTAGCATATAGTAAACACTAATGAAAGGACCAAAAAAAAACCCTGAAACAAACAAACAAACAAACAAAAAACCAAAAAACAACTCAAGGAGCCACGAAGGACAAAGGAAAAGTATTTGAGGATTGCATGGAGCCCAGTGTGGTGAGCTCCGGGAAAAAAAAAAAAAAGAATTAACAGGTGTCCAGATCTGAGGAATTTTGTGAGCAATGGTAAGGACTTTTGCTTAATATTGAGAGTATAACATTTGCAAGGTTTTAAATAAATTATTTTTATTATCTAATTTAGTTTGTAAGAAGCATCTGTGATATAATTTTCAGAATAGACTGTTGAGCGTTAAATGTAGAATAAGAATGACCAGCTAGCAGACATCTGGAGAATTTCAGTGAAAACTACTTGGACCAAAAGGATACTGGTATAATTAAATATGAAACTGGTATGACTGATATTGTTGATATAAAACAGTGAACTTATCATTTCTCATAAAGTATTTTTATTCATGCTTAATTTTAATATGTTGAAACTATCATTTTACAACTTTTGCATTTGCAATGCTATTTATTTGCAAATGTAGTTAACATAAATTATTTTCTAAAGGGACCTCGTATATGGAAGCAAACAGTATTCTCAACCTGCCCATTTTCTGAATAAATTACTAGCCATAAACTCATTTCCAGTCATAAAGGGCAAATTGTGAATATTGTTTAAAATGAGGCACAGACACAATTTCACTCTTGGAGATTATTTTACCACCTGAAAAACACAGAACCTGAATGGAATAAATAGTCTTATCCTCTTATTTTAAATAGTATTCCAATTCCTCCTGTATTTTATAATAAATATTATTTTTATTTTAAGACCTAATCAAACAATTTGATGTTGTATTTTAAGACTGTAGATTTATAAAAATGGACAAAAAATATCTGCACAAACCTGATCAATGTATCCGACAGCTTCAATATAGCATTCCATTCATGATCATTTGAGTATTACTGCTGCGTATTAGAAATATCTTTTACAGGAAAGTGCCAGTCATCAAAGAGTTTTGTTAAAATGACTGTTGGATTAGCATATTAATTATTGCAGAAGACAGATATAAAATGTCATGAGCAGTCTGAAAAGAATAAATGAAGGACCAGTACCACACCTCATCGTTTGTATTGTGACTGATAAAATTTTATCACAAACACCAGCAGAGTAGTTTGCATGAATTATTAAATCATATGCATATATGAGAATTAGTAAGTAAACAGAAAATCTTATTGTGAATTTTTAATAATTCATTTACTAAAGAAATAAAAGCCCATCAATAATTTGGTATTGCTTTGATATTATCACATTACTATTTGCAATGCTTTCAAATATAGCAAGGAGGACTTAACTGTGGGACTTTGCTTTTGCAAGTATATGCCAGATTTAAATAATAAATTGGAATATATAAGACATATAATATATTTAACATGAAATAGTTTTAAATGGCCACAATAGGTATATATGTATTGCAATGCATTTTTAAAGAACTTAAATTTTCAGCAAAGTTACTTCAGTATTTGCAGCCTAAGTACATTTAATATTTCCTCTATTAATTTTTTGAATATACATTTTCTTTTGTTTCAATGGATTTTGTTTTTGTAAACAACTCAGTTTTACAGTACATTCCAGATTTGGAGGCAAATGTCATTAGAATATTTCATGTTTCCCACTGAAAAAATACACTATCAAACTTATGTTCTTTATTTACAGCCTATCTTGATAAATTATCAGTTATTTAAATGTATTTTTTTGTTTTTATAACAATATCTAATTTTGTATTATGTTTTAATTTGAAAATTGTTTTTTCATTTATTGCAATTATGAAAATGTTAATATATAAAATATAAGGGACACGCCATCTTATATATAATAATTACCTAGACTTGGTTAATTCTAGAAATATTAGCAAATAATGCAGACATCAACTATTATGCCTTTGAAAAAGTGTATAATTTGCATAACTTCCTTCTTGGTCAAATATATATGAAACCTCAATTCCTTTCTAACTCTAGCATATATTTTAGATTAGCCTATGTACTGTGTTTAAAACTATTTATCATAAAATCATATATATACATATGTATTATGTTAGAAAATAAAGGCAAAAGGAGATTTTAAAATACATATGGAGAGGTAAAAAAATTAAAAACTGGTTTTAAAAGATCTGAGCACTATAATTACCTCGGAGTTGTTTGATAGTTAAGGTATAATAAGTACATAATCTTAAAAAAGGAAATACATAAAAATTTATCTCTGTAATAAATACATATGGCACTTATATGTGTGTGTGACTATGGATGTACTTCAATACTAGGTTTTAATGAATTTAAAAATAAGAAAGACATATGTTATCATAAGATCTGTGTTATATATACTAAGCCTAAACTTGTACTGAAATGTTGATAAATATAAATATACAATGAGCTTTTAAGAGATTGATTATAAAGAGAATAGGGATCAGATATGCTGGGGTGGAGGTATAGGCAGGAATATTGCTGTCCTTGTCCATAGCTATTGTCTTACTGAATGGCAAAACCATCTTTTTTTGTTGCTGTTGTTCATACATTCAACATACAGAGTGCCTTTTTATGTTAGACACCACAAATGTGGTTGAGGATGGATCAGTGAACAAGCTGGTAGGAAACTAGCCCTCATGAATCCTATAATCTAACATAGAAAATGTTACAAAACAAATATGAAAAGAAAAAGAGAACACTATAATGAGGATAGAAATAGGGATAATTAAGAAAGGATACAAATGGAAAATGGGAGAACATTCTGGTTATTTTTAGGTCCGCAAATACAGGCATACCTCAGAGATATTGCAGGTCCAGTTCTAGACCACTGCAATAAGGCAAATTTCACAAAAACACGTCACATGATTTTTTTGCTTTCCTAGTGCTTGTAAAAGTTATATTTACACTATACTGTAGTCTATTAAGTGCACGGTAGAATTGTGTCTAAAAATCAATATACACACCTTAGTTAAAAAATACTTCATTGCTAAAAAATGCTAACCATCATCTGAGACTTCAGCAAATCATAATCTTTTTGCTGGCAGAAAGTCTTGCCTCAATGTTTATGGCTGCTGACTGATAAGGGTGGTGGTTACTGAAGGTTGTGATAGGTGTGGCAATTTCTTAAAATAAGACAGAAATGAAGTTCACACATCGATTGACTTTCTTTCATGAACAATTTCTCTATAATATGCAATGTGTTTGATAGTATTTTACCCACTGTAGAACTTCTTTGAAATTGGAGTCAATTCTCTCCAACCCCTTTCACAGCTTGCTTTATCAACTAAGTTGAGGTAATATTCTAAACCCTTTGTTTTCATTTCAACAGTCTTCACAGCATCTTCATCAGGAGTAGATTCCATCATATCACATCACCACTTTCTTTGATCATCCATAAGAAGCAACTCCTCATCCATTAAAGTTTTACCACGAGATTGCCACAATCCAGTCACATCCTCAGGCTCCACTTTTAATTCTAGCTCTCTTGCTATCTCCACCACATCTGCAGTTCCTTCCTCCACTGAAGTCTTGAACCTCTTCAAAGTCATCCATGAAGGTTAGAATCAACTTCTTCCAAACTCCTGTTTGTATTGATATTTTGACCTCTTCCATGAGTCGCCAATGTTTTTAATGGCATCTAGAATGGTCAGTCCTTTATAGAGTGGACTCTGCCCAGATCCTTCAGAGGGATCACAAGCTATAGCAGTTTTAACCTTACAAAATATATTTCTTCAATAATAAGATTTGAAAGTCAAAATGACTCCAGATCCATGGGCTGCAACAGGGATGTTGTGTTAGCAGGCATGAAAACAACATAAATCTTGTATATCTTCATGAGAGCTCTTGGGTGACCAGGTGCATTGTCAATGAGCAGTAATATTTGTAAAGTATTCTATTTTTCTGATGAGTACGTCTCTACAGTGGGCTTAAAATATTCAGTAAACCATGTTGTAAACAGATGTGCTGTCATCCAGGCTTTGTTGTCCCAATTACAGAGCACAGGCAGAGTAAATTTAGCATAATTCTTAAGGGCCCTGGGATTTTCCTAATAGTAAATGAGCATTGACTTCAATGTAGTCACCACCTCCATTAGCCCCTAACTAGAGAGTCAGCCTGTACTTTGAAGGTTTAAAGCCAGGCATTGACATCTTCTCTGTAGCTCTGAAAGTCCTAGATGGCATATACTTTCAATAGAAGGCTATCTCATCTACATTGAAATGTGGCCACCTCCATTAATGTGTCCACCTCCATTAATGATCTGAGCTAGACCTTCTGGATAACTTGCTGCAGCTTCTACGTCAGCACTTGCCGCCTCACCTTGCACTTTCATGTTATGGAGAAGGCTTCTATCCTTAAGACTCATAAACGCACCTCTGCTAGCTTCAAACTTTTCTTTGCAGCTTCCTCACCTCTCTCAGCCTCCAGAGAATTAAAGAGAGTTAAGGCCTTTCTCTGGATTAGGCTTTGGTTTAAGAGAATGTTGTGGCTGGTTTGATCTTCTATCCAGACCACTAAGACTTTCTCCATATCAGTAATAAGGCTATTTTGCTTTCTTATCATTCCTGTGTTCACTGAAACAGAACTTTTAATTTCTTCAAAGACTTTTCCTTTGCCTTAACAACTTGGCTCAAGAAACCTCTCCTTCAGCCTGTCTCAGCTTTCACATGCCTTCCTCACTTAGCTTAGTCATTTCTAGCTTCTGATTTAAGGTGAGACATGTGCGACTCTTCCTTTCACTTGAATACTTAGAGGCCATTTTAAGGTTATTAACTGACCTAATTTCAATATTGTATCCCAGGGAATACGGAGGGTCAAGGAGAGGGAGAGAGATGGGGGAAAACCTGGTCAGTGGAGTAGTCAGAACACACACAACACAACATTTATCAATTAAGTTATTCGTCTTATAGAGGTGCATTTCATGAAGCCCCAAAACGATCACAATAGTAACATCAAAGACCACTGCTCACAGATCACCATAGCCAATATAATAATGAAAACATTTGAAATATTGCGAGAGTTGCCAAATATGACACAGAGACAGACACGGAATGAGCAAATGCTGTTGGAAAAATGGCGTTGATGTACTTGCTGGATGCCTGGTTGCCACAAACCTTCAGTCAGTGAAAAACAATGTCTGTGAAGCACAATAAAGTGAGGTGCAATAAAATGCATTGCAGGCAGTGATGAAATTCCAATTGTACATTAATTATTTGAATATGCCGACTTAGTAAATGATTCAGAAGTTACGGTTGAATCTAATGACCAATTTTGTTGCTACCTTAAACTTCAATCTACTCTTTCTAGCTCAGTGTGCCTTCACTCTATGTGTGCTTTTTTCCACACACTTATGTAAGCAGATATTTCGCTAAAGAAAAACATAATGCAGTGTGATTTAACATAAATGATGTACCACATAAATATCCAGAGATCTCTCATTTAAGTTAACTCTTAGAATTCAGAAAGAATATAAATATGTATAACATATATAGATTCAGAACAAATATATATACATATGCATAATATGTATATATACACAATGTGTATATATACACATATATAATGCATACAATGAATATAATGATATATACATATACATATTTTTCCTAAATCTTAAATATTGCTATATAATATTAAGAATATAGGAGTATTCTAGTTGTACTAGATATTTTTTTTTCTAATGTTACTGTTTATATATGAAGACAGAACAGCATATTTCAATAAGAGTGCAGTGGTGATCAAACAAAATGTTGCCTATTTATAAAATATTAATTAAAAAAAGAAATGCTTCCATTCAAGAATCTTATTTTGGTAGAATTAAAAAAAAAAGATCTTGAAGCAAAGGGCCGAAGGAAATTTTGCTTACGTTGGCAATGGATTTCAGTTGAGAAATAACATCAAATCTATCACTATGACTAATATTTTTCCTAATATTTGTAGCTATCAGAGACAGAGTTTATAAGCCAGTAGGCATACTTCATTCCTTCTAAATCACTGAATGTAAAACCTTCTTTATTTATATATATTGAACAATACTTAAATAATTTATGATTGGCTTTTACAAGTATAGCATGCCAGAGTCAAAATTTCAAAAGAAGAATATATTAATTACATACTATGTTCCAATAAATTCCATAATGCATCCAATAGAGAGGATTCATCAACATAGCAAACTCATTTTTGATACTTTGTGTTCAAGAGAGAGACTGTTCTATGGCATATCTATATTTGTAGTTTTTTGTTTCCTTGTTTATTTTGTTGCTTCTTTAAAAAGTCATAAAATGTTCCTGACTAGATAAAACACAACACTGAAAGTAAATAAGCAGAATTTGTCTTCTTATCTACTGAGTTAACAGCACTTCACATCAATCTGTATTCATGCTCATACTCTGTTGCCTCATACACAGATAATGTAGATATTATCATAAAGTTGTAAGATCTGATCATTTCTTTACATTTACACTTTTAAGATGTAAACCACAATGTCTTCATTTTATGTGCAGCTACACTCACTACAAACCTATCTTAAAATACGTCAAAAGACTCCGGAGGAATGTCCTTGGACTTCTCTAAACAGGACCCAATAGCATCCAAAATGGTACTGTCCGCACTGAAATGTAAATGAGCCCGCAGTAACTGCAACCAAGATCATTTTATACAGGTGTTTAAATATAACGAGACGTTAAGATCGATCCTTCAGGGATATCGCGTGTACTGTAGTTGCTGAATTGCATCTATGCATAATGCTCTCTATATACATGTTTTATTGCCCTTGTGTGATATTCACTGAACCCTCCAGAAAATAGTCGGCTAAATTAAACAAAAGCACATCTTATTAAAGCCCAAATGAGTATCTATTTTCGACCCCCTCAAAAGGAACAAACATAATTTTTAGTGATACTTATTTACTTGACATTTAATTAATATTTATGGAACAATGATATTAGTCAAAAAAGGAGCATGCTGTCTGCCTTAGAACAATTTATATTTATGAAAATCATGAAAACGTGGCATAGTTTTTCTTGATAAGGGAAACATTTTAACTTTTGTTATCTTGTTATTTATCTTTGATTCACCTAATATGTGGTCAAATTGTATGAGCCTCATCGTCATATGTCACCACCAAGGCGAATTGAATTATCTCCTGGCAGTGTTGTTTCTAGTGCATATTCATAAGGCATGATTCATAAAGCACTTCCTAATCTTTTAAATCAGATCCTCTACTAGCACAATAGGTGTAAATGCAGTCAACCTCAAATAAGATCTCATTTCCAATAAATGTAAGAAAAATAATTTTTCCAAACTTGGTTAGTTTATTATCAGTGAGAATGAATGAACCTTATTTTCCCTCTAAATAAAGCCTAGAGAAGACAAAGGAGAACAGAGGATGCCAAGATAAAATAAGAGAGATTAGTTGTCTCTTATTTGATATATCACATTTAAAGTGCTTATGCATTTCTGAGTCTTGTTACCTTATAAATGTCAAAGAAAGAAAAATAGAAACTGCCTTTGAGTTCTGAGCTCATCAATTTCCTCTTTTTCAAAATTGTACTTCTCAGTTAGCATCACTTCTATTAACTAGAGCTAAAAAAAATGAAGTAAAACAAAAGATAGTCATTTTATTAAGACAGTCATAATATAGATTTACATACTCGATTAGCTTTTTCTTAAAATATTTTTAAAGTTTCATTAAAAAATAAATACTGTTAATTAAATATACACCCCTAAAAAAATCTGAAGTTTATAAGATAGAAATTATTTTTCAATAAATTCTTCTATCTAGCTACCTATAGGTATCTCTATCATCTATTTATATCATCTATCTACCTATCATCTACCCAATTAACTATCCACCTATTTATTTCCTTTGTTTCTGTACTTTTCTAGAATTATATACTAAGGGGTAGCTAAAGGCCACTGGCTGAGTGGCCATTCCTAACCCCTGGGATAACGAGACACATTCAGGAACAAAGTGGTCAATACTATACAGATGGGAATATTTAAATATATTTTTTCACTTATTCATCAGTATAATACTACTAGTCAGCCCCTCCTTTTACTAAACTTCAGGCTAATTTCTTTTCTTACCTTCTTTTTTTTTTTTTAAACAGAGCTACTGCTGTAAATAACAATATTCCCAGAATGTATACGTAGCAGTAGGAGATGAGTGATTTGGCACTGATCCAACTTGTACATCTTAGAATTATACTACCTGCCCCAACAGTATGAACTCCCCAAAACCCAACCGTAATTGGCATGAGGCTTACAGACTTCAAGTAAAATATTCCTTCCCGCAGGGGTTCATATAAAGTTTTCCAAGTATTCCTAAGAAGCTATTAAAAAAAATAATTCAAGCCACAGGGTGAACTTTGCTCCAGACACATGGGGATATCTAGATCCGGACTCTGCAGGTGCTGTCCCACTTGAGGTTGGCTTAGTCACTTGGTGTGACTGACCAGCAAAGACTGTGCTGAAGTCCAAGGCAGAAACAGCTGGCTTATATACTGACGTGATGAACTCTACCCCAGCCGTGCCACTAAGACTCTGGCATCACTATAGCTGGATTTATATAGACACAGACATATATTCTATTTGGTCTTATACCAAATATAATATAATATTGGAGTAGATGTTTAGGGAAAAAAAATGTGTTTGTTCAATGTCTGAAAGTAACCATTCACGAAAACTCCTGATACAGATCCTGGCCGTTCTCTGATGAGAACGTTCCCACATCAGAGGTGGAAAGAACTTAAATTATACAGATGTGTCTATGTTCCTCTGACAATAACACTTCAGAGAAAACCCCTGAGATAATTACCATGAAAATTAGAGAACTCGAACATGACATAGATCTTCATAATAACAGGAATGTTCCCATGTTGCCTTAAGAGTTTAAAGTCCTAAGTCTAAGCCTGAGCCAGCGGTCTTGGGTCTTTGTGCAGTAGTTGCACAAAGACTTCTCTTTTATGCATTACCTTAGATTTGCTGGAATCCAAATTTTCAGAAATATTACTGAAGATTATGCTTGTCAGGAATAGGGATAAAGAAAAAAAAACTTTAGTGTAACTTGCTTGACCATATAATCATATAGTTTCTTTCCCAACAATTTTGAGAGTGACAGCAACTCTTGTTGATAATTAGGCCACAGCTTTCTGGGTTAACCAGGGTCATGACTCCCTAAACATAACAAAAAGCAGGTATTATAAATTGAAGAGTTCTCTGCCTTGAATTTGTGCTGGATTCTCTGTCTCCAGTGTATTTACTGCCTTCTCCCTCTGTTTCTGCTCGTATCATTTCAACTCTTTTGAGGGACTATCATCTTAGCTAAATCCTACCTCTCGGGACTGGAACCTTGATACAATGCCTACTCATTCCTAATTTTCTGTGCTTTTCTAGAACAGTGGACCCTGTTTCATTAACTCAAATCCACTCCCTGGTTATTATCTATTACCCACCACCAGTTTAGAAGCTCAGTGAAGGGAGGAACTGATTCTACATGTTGTGTTTATTCTTGTCTCTGTAGTGCATTTTACAGTGCTTGACAAGTAATAGATATTAAAGAAGTGAATGACTGAATATGTGTATAAATCCTAATGCCTCGTATTTTTGTCACCGGCAGCCCGAAATCTGTGTCTCTTCTGCCACATCGAATCTCCTGGAACACCATTATCTGTGTGAACCAATCAATTTGATTTCACTCTGTATATCCAAGATTTGCTCTCAGCTACCACTCAGTGATTATTCAATATATGACCTTATAATTCTTTACTCTGTTTAACGTTTAGGATATTATTTAACCGGGCATAGAGGGAAATACTTTATGTCTGAGATCAAAGAAAATCTCTGATTCCCTAAAGAAATGGTTATTTTTATCCTTTGGGATAATGACAATATTGTAACTCACCATGGAGACATTTTGTTTTAATTTGAAGCACCACTTGGTAGGAATAATTTCCAGCATCTTGATATAACACTCTGTTATTGCGTTTCTATTTTAATTCCATATGGTTTTACTCTTCCATTTTCTTATTTTGTTCACACATTTATTTTATTGCTTGTTCTCTTTTAAACAGCTTTAAATTATCTGTGGAATATAGCAGAGGTTACAAAAAGGAAAGTGCTTCGTAATTTCTAGCATATAGTAAAGCACACAGTAAATGTTGGCTCCATTTTTTCCCTTCTCTTAATATTCCTTTCACTATCAATCTGTCCTCAAACAATATTTCCAGCTTATTTTCTACATCTTTCCATATGAATGTGGCAGGAAATGTCTCATTTCTGCAAATATATTGAACTATATCATTCCCTAGGCTTTTCAGTTTGGTAAATTTAAAAGATTCTAAGAAATCAGAAGAACAAATGAAGGCACCCATGTATGATAAAAAGAGCTTTCTTTGTACACCCATATAGTTATAACAAAAGTTAAATATTAATAGTAGCAAATCAAGGATAAGTTTTACACTGTACGCAGCAATGTAAGAGAATTTCTGTTGCTCCATTCTTTCCAAAACCTGGTATTTTCAGCCATTTAATTTTAACTATTCTGATAGATATATACTGGTATCTCTGCTGTTTTCCAGTAATTAATGATCTTAAGTAAACTTTTGGGAGGTGGGAGGGCTTACTGGTCATTCACAGATATTCTTTTGTAAAGTGCTCAGGTATTTAGTCAGTTTTAATTGGATAGGAGTTCTGTGTGAATTTTAGATGTGAGACCTTTATCACATATGTGTATTACAAATATGCTCTACAGGTTACTGCTTGCAAATTCATTTTTTAATAACACTTTTGAAGAGCAAAATATTTTAATTTGGGTGAAATCTAACTTACCAATATTTTTATTTGCAATTGCAATTACTTTTGTTTATGTCCTTCTTAAGAATCTCTATCTCTCATTATTACAAGATTTTTATCTTTTATTTTCTCCAGAAGTTTTAGGTTTCATCTTTCACATTTAGGTCTGATTAATCTGATTTAATTTTGACAGCATTTAGTGTCAATGTTTATTTACTTCCATTCATATATCTCATTGTCCCAAGATAGTTTATTGAAAAGTCTTTTATTGCCCTAGTGAATTGCAATAGTGCATTAATTGTACGTTAATCAACTGAGAAGATGTATATAGTCTGCTTTTCAAAAGTTTGTTTTATGCCGCTTTGCTCTTACGAAAGATATACGTTACTACCTGTTTTTGCTAACCAAAAGAAACCCAAAGAGGATTTGGCTCTCACCCAAAAAGCCATAAGCTGGGGCTTCCCTGGTGGCGCAGTGGTTGAGAGTCCACCTGCCGATGCAGGGGACGCGGGTTCCTGCCCCGGTCCGGGAAGATCCCACATGCCATGGAGCGGCTGGGCCCGTGAGCCATGGCCACAGAGCCTGCGCGTCAGGAGCCTGTGCTCCGCAAAGGGAGAGGCCACAACAGTGAGAGGCCCGCATACCGCAAAAAAAGCCATAAGCTAAAATAGTGTAAAATAGAATTCAGCTTTGGTTTGGATTTATTTATTTATTTATTTGTATTTATTTATTGCCACTGTATTTTGTTCATTTGATCTATTTGCCAATCCTTTCAAAAATATCACACTCTCCTAATTATTATAGATCAATAGTCTTGAAATTCATATTTTAAGTTTTGCAAGCTTATTCTTTGGGATTTTTCTTAACTATTCTATGTTCTTTTACTTCCATATAATTTTAGAATCAATTTATAACAATGACAGCAAAAAGTTTTTGGGATTTTGCTGGAAGTGCCTTTGAATCTGTAGATTCTTTAGGGGAAAACTGGATATCTTAATAATATTGAGTCTTCATGTCTACAAACATTGTGTATCCCTCTAGGTCATTGGATATTTAAAAAATTTCTCTTAGCCATGATTTTTTTTGAGGAGAGGGAGAAGTTCAGTGTAATGATCTTAAACATTTGCTATTAATCTTATTCCTAGACATTTGACATATGGTAATGTTGTATTCAATTTATGTTGCTGTGTAACAAATTACCACAAATTTAGCAGCTTAAAAGAAAACATAGTTATCTCATCTTTCTACAGACCATAATTGTAATACAACGTGACTGTATCTCATTTCCCTCTGGTAGCTTTTCAATTTTCTCTTCATATTTAGTTTGTGAAATTTGAATATGTCCTACCTAGGTGTGGTTTCCCTTGTAATCTACTAAGGATATCTCTGAGTCTTGGAAGATGCACCCTCAGGGGTGGCCAAAGAGAAAAGGTCCAGAAAATGTCATTTCATTTAGTATGCTTACCTCTTTCGAGAATCACATTCCACCCTGTTTTTGTCTTAGTTTTGGTTCATCTTCTGTTCTTTCAAACGTTTGCCTTTTCTCTTTCGTCCAGAGCTTACAATTGCTATCCTTAAGAGATTTTTGACCAATAAGTGCTACCCAGCCACCATCATAACAGGAATTTCCAGCCTGCTTCTTGATATGTAACACAGTAGAAGAGCAAACAAACAAAAATTTTACCGGGCAAAAAAATCTGAATATCCAAGCTGTTGTCTCTTTTGAAAAATAAAAATCTATTTTGGAAAATCAGAGCTGAAAAAACATTTCTTTTAGACTGTGGCTACAATGATTTAATTATTTTCTGTGACTCTAGTTGTTTTTGATTGAACAAAGGGGAGTAAATCTCCAAAATTTTCCAGAATAAAAAAATGCATTCAACATTTCAAAAATTGTATCTCCATTATATAACAAACTCCTTGTGTATAGGGTATAAATATGAATTGATATTGAGTTAGGAAAACAGTTGGGTAATTGGGTTGGATCATTTGTTTTATAGCAATTCATAAATACATTTAAGTTAAAATTATTTTTATAAGGTTGGTGTTAGTTAAATGATACTATTGTCTATTTTTATAATGTATGTTGCTATTATTAGTATTTTCAACAAAGAATAATATTACCTTTCACATTCATTCTCAAAAACAATGTTTCCTTTTCCTAAAGACACACCCAGGCTAGTGTTTGATTTAGTTTGAGTCACAGAGACAGTAATCATTATAAAAAAGGAGGGGTGGGCTTCCCTGCTGGCGCAGTGGTTGAGAGGCTGTCTGCCGATGCAGGGGACACAGGTTCGTGCCCCAGTTCCGGGAAGATCCCACATGCCACGGAGCGGCTGGGCCCGTGAGCCATGGCCGCTGAGCCTGCGCGTCCGGAGCCTGTGCTCTACAACAGGAGGGGCCACAACAGTGAGAGGCCCTCATACTGCAAAAAAAAAAAAAAAAAAAGGAGGGGTAGTTAATTACATACATATACTCACATATCATGAGCACTATTGTTTCTAACTTATATTTTAAATTAATTTATAATATTCAAAATGTCTTTCCATTTTGTCACTCTTTTTAAACTTTTACTATGTACCTACTTTGTGCCAAGCATATTAATATGTGCTTAAATATATGAGTGGCTGTTTCTACTTGGAATATGTACAACTCAGTTACATAGATAGAAATTATTTAAAATTCCATATAAATTTGAGATATAAAGGTGGCACTCCCCTCCTAAAATAATCCAGAGGGAAATTTTCAATAAAAATACCCAAATATACCTCCCGTTTAAAAACTGAATATTTTGAGTTAAAAATACTCCAAAATAATATTAGCTACACATGTAAAATACATTGAATAGTAGAAACAAATAGAATAATTTTTATTAGTTTCTTTCATTTTTATGTGTATTTTAAATTTCTGGTATTATTATTATTTTGAAATTTTATGAGGTGGTATTTTTTCTTGATGTCTTTAGTACCTAATGATTAACTTATATAATTGCTTAAGATTTTTACAATTCGGTTCTCTGTGTGTACAGACAGAGGCAGATGGTTTGGAGAGGAAAAGTATAAAATAAGGTAGGGGCTTCCCTGGTGGCACAGTGGTTGAGAATCTGTCTGCTAATGCAGGGGACATGGGTTCGAGCCCTGGTCTGGGAGGATCCCACATGCCGCGGGGCAACTAGGCCCGTGAGCACCACTGAGCCTGCGCGTCTGGAGCCTGTGCTCTGCAACAAGAGAGGCTGCGATAGTGAGAGGCCCGCACACTGCGATGAAGAGTGGCCCCCGCTTGCCACAACTAGAGAAAGCCCTTGCACAGAAATGAAGACCCAACAAAGCAAAAATTAATTAATAAAGTTAGGAATTAAAATCATTTTACTGAAGTCAACTTAAGGGTTATAGACTAAGTTCACATGTATCACACGTTAACACCCACTCACACCTACACACAAATACATATATTTCCGTAAATGAGTCAGTTCTCATGAAAAATGACGTTTCCAAAAATCAAAAGCTAATCTTTCAGGAAAAATATTGTTGATTTTGTTTTAATAATCGATTTAAAAATGAGCCTCCTTTTTTGCAAGAGAAAAAATATTATAAATAATTTCTCTTCAACGGAAATACCGTTTGAAACAGAATGAAATTTTTTTTTAGCATTTTCCCGACAGTGATAAATTATCAGAAAGACATCATGGTAAAACAATATTACTAAAATGGTGTTAATAAAATACTGTATTTTATTCAACTTGGGGAAAAAAAACCTTACTACCTCCCCTACACTGACTCTGAAAATCTTAGAATCTAGGGCTTCCCTGGTGCCGCAGTGGTTGAGAGTCTGTCTGCCGATGCAGGGGAGCCGGTTTCGTGCCCCAGTCCGGGAAGATCCCACATGCCGCGCCGTGGAGCGGCTGGGCCCGTGAGCCATGGCCACTGAGCCTGCGCGTCCGGAGCCTGTGCTACGCAACGGGAGAGGCCACAACAGTGAGAGGCCCGTGTACCGCAAAAAAAAAAAAAAAAAAAAATCCTAGAATCTATAAAAGTATAATAGTTACATTTTCTTCACTTTATTTCTCTTTGTTTATAATAGTTTTAGTGACCTCTGGGTAGGGTTTTCCCATAAGGTAATACTGTGGTTATTTATTTATTTATTTTTCTGCCAGGAAATAAGCAACTCCAGGTCATCATTACTTAAATAAGTAAATGATTATGTAGCTAAAGGGGAAAAAGAGATATGAGTTAAGAGGAGACTTTTACTTTTTTTTGTGATTGAAGAATATTTTCTTAAACTAATACAAAATGCTTTATATTTGTCACTCTCTATTGAAAGTACATTAGCCTAAGTTCACTGCTGAGTGTATTACTAATGGAAAGAATAGATCTTTGAACACCACTGAGAGTACAAATTTGGTTGTGACCTGTGCAACATCTCAAGGTTAATAGATAGAAAAATTGTAATTCCATAGTAAACCTTCTATGTCCTGGAGTTGTATGGAAACGGATTTTAGAATAAAAACTCTGATTATATCTGTATTCTATTTATCATTTCAAGTTTGTCAAATTTACTCATGATTTTGATAATAAAATTATTTTTCTATATAGTGTAGATAATAATGTAGATTTTTTTTTTTTTTCCCAGTACGCGGGCATCTCACTGTTGTGGCCTCTCCCGTTGTGGAGCACAGGCTCGGGACGTGTAGGCTCAGCAGCCATGGCTCACGGGCTCAGCCGCTCCACGGCATGTGGGATCCTCCCGGACCGTGGCATGAACCCATGTCCCCCGCATCAGCAGGCGGACTCTCAACCACTGCACCACCAGGGAAGCCCCGATAATGTAGATTTTATAGGATTGTTGGAGAATTAATTGTGCTAATTGTACAGAATCTAGTGTAGTTCCTTGGGATAAAAGCTCAATAGATGTTATCTCTCTCCTTTGTTTCTGTTAGACTAGTGACCCCAATACCCCCAGTATTAATATTGGCACCTAATGTACACAATTCAAAAATAATGCTTATACTTTGTTATTTTGTGATGTTAGGGACTTTATGTGGTTCTATATATGTTGACTGCCTTTCAATATTTTTTGGGGGGAGGGTGAAAAACATAGATTAACTTGATTATAAAGACTCATAAAGAGCTGTTGTGCACTGACTGTGTGTGTGTGCTCAAAATTCCTATTTTGAAATCCTGAAACCTATGATGGTATTTAGAGATTGGAGGTAATTAGGTCATGAAGGTGGAGCCCACATGAATGGGATTAGTGCCCTTATGAGAAAAGACACAAGAGGGCATGCCCCCTCTCTCTGCTTTCCCCCATTTGAAAACACAGCAAGAATGTGGCCATCTGCAAACTGCTAAGTGAGCTCTAACCAGACACTGGATCAGCTGGTGTCTTGATTTAGACCTCCCAGCCTCCAGAACTGTGAGAAATAAATGTTTGTTGTTAAGCTGCCCAGTCTATGGTATTTTTGCTATAGCTGCCAGAACTGACTGAGAGAGGAGCATGTATACAGATCATGTATACCAGTGCATTCAGAGAGGGAAATATCCAATAATATTTTAGGATATGAGACTTCTACCCCATGAAATGTCTTCATACAAACTTGGCAGACTCAGCGGGCACTGACTTGGTGTCTCAGTATATCACTCAAGTGAATATCTTGAAAGATAATTCTCATTTCTGGTTTTCTAACCTGTGCCCCACAGATGCTAAAATTCATCCTTAATAGTTCAGTGAAGTGAGTTTTGCGTCTTGCACTGTAGGGTAAAAATAGAGTTACCTGAGTGGCCCTGAGCTGGACTGTAATGGGAAAGCTGAGACAATAAGTTTTCTACTTAACCTTCTTCCAGGAGAAAAACTCCACTTTCATTTTTGTGTACACTGGCTTTCTTTATAATGTTTTGTGTAAGGAAAGGATTCTGATGCTATTAAAAATGCTGAGATAAGAGCATTGATTTTTAAAGTATATAATATATAGACTGAACAACTTAAGTACTGAAATCATAAAAAAAAAAAGTCACCTATTTACCTTCGTATTTTAATGTACATCAGTGATTGCTACATGGTTTCAAAAGAAAATACTTCCTAATTTCCATTCTCAAAATTTTAAATTACTCAAGGTTAGTAGAAGTTTGCATCATGACCAGACACTATTAATATTAAATTGAGCCACATAAAATCGCCATTTTTATAGCAATTTTATATGGCTCAATTTAACATTATAAAATGATAGAGTATTGACAGTCCCATATGGTTCATTCTACTATACACGGTAATGTTCAAGAACAGAGATACGCATGCACGTGAAGGAAATTGATTCCACAATGAGATGGTGGGAAACATTTGGGGAAAGATTCGCAGATAAGGTGGCACATAGCATTGTGGCTACTCCTTATTTAATGCAGGCTCTTAATATGAGAATGAGAGAGAGAGAGGGAGAGAGAGAGAGAGAAACAGGGAGGCCAGCTTGACAATCAGAGAAGTTTAGAAGGAAATACGTTTGGGTCCTGAAAACTAGGCTGGATGTGGTGGGAGAGAGAGAGCCTTCTTTATCCAGCAACTCCAGACACAGGTCCTGAGCACGTACTTATTTTATTTTGTACATAGGCACGTACATATTTTGGAAAATTAAAAGGAAGAGACAGAGTTACATAAATGCATAGAAATGCATGTAAGTACTGTGTATTCATCAGTACCTTAACTTATAAACTTGTCAGCCACATAAATGAGGCAATTTGCTGGTGACATATCACAAGCTTATCTCTGATGTAGAGGTCAGAAGAAATATTTTCTTCAAATTCTTTATTTGAAGGGGCTAGATGTATCTTAAAATACCATGCCTTTTTATCTCCTTACCATAAGGCATTGAGGCTCATTTTATTATATTTGAGTCTTTAAATTCATTATTGTTTTTAATCCAGTTATAAAGTGGTATAAAATTTATGCATCAGAAGCAAAGTTTGTCTCAGGTAAACATAAAAATGAAGAATTAATAATATAAACCTAAATCTTTCAAAAGGACAAATTTTTCTAAAGACATTTTGCAAAATTAGAAAAGCAGAGCAGAAAAGTAATTTTTTTTAACTGTCCATATTTTCGGTAATGCTAACTGAATCAATAACAAGAATATTTTAAGGAAAGTGTTGACGCTTCCTCAAGGCACTATATTTTTGTCTTTTTTACAAGAAAACAAGAACCCTTTTAATGAAACAATAAAACGGTTAATTTAAGTTGATTTAAATAAATTTAAGTGAGATTTGCAGGGAAGGTATTTGACATCTTTTAATTCCCACTTTGAATTACTGTATGCACTTATGGAAAATCAAAGGTATTCCTCTCATCATGTATTATGTCATTTATTCTTTCCTATATTTCAGATTTTTCATTTCCCCCAGTTACCTTTGAATATTAATATTTTATGACATTCTTATCCGTGTTCCAGTCCTCTCCATTGCCCCCAAATATATTCAAATATTGGAATGTAAATTCCTCTTTAGGTTGTAGCAACGATTAAAAAAAAAATGAAATTTCTTTAAGTTAATTTTTGGGTCTGAAAACATAATGGAAATAAGTAAGCAAATAAAATACATGTTAATTGTATTTGGACTTTCTCCTACCTTGTGTAGCATATTTATTTTTTCTCCTTAGGCGTGGTATATTCTTAGGCAAATGTGAACATCAGAGTGAATGAATACTACAGAAATGCTGTATCTATAATAATTGTTAAAAACTACCACATTGATACATTCAACAGAATTTTACTGCTATCCTCCTTACATTAGAAGAATCTAACAATGTTAGTAAAACTTGTTCTTATTTCTTGCTTTTGACACTAATGGGAGTTTTCAGTAAAGACTTCAAGTCCAATTGATGCATGAGCTAGTAGCTGTCCTTAATTGTGTTTGTAAATTCAATAGCTATTATAGAAAGAGACATTCTTGGCTGCACTTTACAAAAATTATTCTACCTCCTAGACCATACTTTATTCATTCTTAACATGTTTGAAAGCCATCTTTTGTTCAGAGTAACTCAGAAATGTATACTTGTCTCTCACTGACTTGGGGAGGCTTTTGTTCTGTCACATACTTCTCTGATAACTCAATACATTTTGTCTAAATCCAACGTAATGATGTGGAGAGTCTACCAAACATGAAGAAAATTCTTTACATACAGAAACACGGTAAGAGAAATAGAAATAAACAGAGTATTCTGAACTTTTATTGAAATGATTTCTTAATTGAAAGAAATAGAAACACCTTTAAGTTATTGTGGCAAATTTTTATTGATAATATTTATTACTGAATATGAAATATTGACATTTTCTGATATTGGGGAACATTTGAAGTCCTAGATCCTTCAAAAGTTTGTTCATTGTCTGAATACATACATATCACATAGTCAGAATTGAAGTATGGATTAAAAAATAATTGTTGTGTTGAGGAACAGTGGTCACTTCTTATAAACATATACTCCTTTCTGCTATGGGCTCTGCGGCGGCCGACTGGCTACCTCTCCCGAGGCCTCCATGGCCCTCCTCTCCCTGCCCTGTAGGTTGACCACTGATGCTGTACTCTCAGCCTCACATAATGAACGTACAGAAACAGCTGGCTATGTTTATAAGCAATCAGCAATGGAGAAAGGGAGGAAAGGTGGTCAACTGCAGGACTTTTCTGCTTCCCATGCTTTGATTTTTACATCCTGACACAGAGAAATATACTAAGCAGTTTTCTTCCAGCATTTGAAATTGTAAGTGGCACTCTCACGGCCCTATGTTGCTGGCTTTCCTCTCCAACAAGGTATGCTTTTCTCCTCCCTCCCACTTTAAGAATCATCTAGAAGGGGGGAGTGGGAGGAATTGGGAGATTGGGATTGACACATATACACCATTGATACTATGTATAAAATAAATAGCTAAAGAGAACATACTGTATAGCACAGGGAACTCTACTTAACGCACTGTGGTGACCTAAATGGGAAGGAAATCCAAAAAAGAGGGGATATATGTATAGCTGATTCATTTTGCTGTACAGTAGAAATTAACACAACATTGTAAGCAACTATACTCCATTAAAAATTAATTTAAAAAAAAAGAATGATCTAGAAGGGAAATAGGAAGAATTGAGGATATTGGCATTTGATCTCTTCTCCTTCTTTCCCACTTCAGACTTCCACTGTTCAGTGGGACTGATTTATCCACTGAGTCTATCCTAGTCCCTCTCTGCAATATGACTTTGTCTCAGTTCAGGCTGCTCTTGACTGTGGTTTTTGTCTGAATACTGTAGAAAACAAAATCTAAGGCAAGTGTTTATGTGATAATAATTTCCTGGGGAGGATTCAATCCCAGTGAAGCGGAACAGGGAAGTGAGGCATGGAAAGAAGGAGACATTAGAGAATTTCTTCCGCAACGGACCACAGCCTCAGTATGAGCTAACAACCCGTTCTTGCCAGATTTTACCAAGACACTGCAGGAAGGTTCTCCGTGGGAAGTGAGAAGAGTGTAGTGCATCACGCGTGGGCATGGTTGATGACGAGTGACAAAGCAGCTGAAAAGCAACGATAGCTGCAGTATCCTCATCAGCAGTAACACGTAAGGGAAAAGTAACATCCAGCTCCACAACCGGAGATAGGTGTTACCTTTCAAAATCCCATTCTGGCCAGAAAGAAAGGATGCATGAATCTGGACCAATGCATAAACTCAATCCAGTTCAGCTGATTTATGCAATTTATCCATTTGCATAAATCAGATCCACTTATATGCTCTTAGGATATTGGAATTTCACCATGAAATAAGATTCCTTGACCTTTTCCCTGGAGAAAGGAGGGAAGATCCAATTCCTCAGCGTTGTGGCTAATTGTAATCTTCTAAATCAAGTATTAGCAAACCAGGCCCCCGGCCAAATCCAGCCTACAGGACTGTTTCTGTGTGTCTCTGAGTAATGGCTTTTACATATCTAAAGATTTGGGGAAGGGAGGAGGAAGAAAAATCTGTGATAGAGACTCATAAGGCCTAAAATATTTAAAATAAGTAGCTCCTTACAGAAAAAGTTTACCAACCTCAGTTCTGAAAACTCTGTATAAAGGGTTATAGCAAACTAAGCTATAGTTGCTGTAACAACTAGTGCTCAAAGTAATTAATGTTCGTTGTGGTTTTTCTCCACCCTCTACTTCAACTGGTCTGGGTTGCTTGCCTTGTGAAATGATCTAGACCTTCATTCCTGAGAGTCTGACATTGGTTTTCTAAGCAAGGGAACCACTTTCTGGGGAGAAGAGGTTCTTTGCCTCGACCTCCATGGTCATATGTGAACTGGAATTTGATAGGATGCCACATGTGTGTCATTGTCAGTTTCCATTGCCCAATGGAATGGGGAAATGGAAATTCACATCTGTTTGCCGTTCAGGCGTGAAGTTTTCGATCAACATTGTTTTAACCATTTATTGAGATTCCCAAATATTTGCATCTGGTCAATTTAAAGGTTTAAAGCCAAATGTCTAGATACAGTCTACAAGACTGATTTTTCTTTCTTTTCTTCTTCTTTTTTTTTGCGGTACACGGGCCTGTCACTGCTGTGGCCTCTCCCATTGCGGAACACAGGCTCCGGACGCGCAGGCTCAGCGGCCATGGCTCACGGGCCCAGCCGCTCCGCGGCATGTGGGATCTTCCCGGACCGGGGCACGAACCCGTGTCCCCTGCATCGGCAGGTGGACTCTCAACCACTGTACCACCAGGGAAGCCCTCTTTTCTTATTTATATATAAGAAACATAGAACTAATGTATATTAATTAGAGAAATTTAATTTGATAGTGTAGGGCAGGCAAATTTTTACCTCTACCCTTTTAGGGCTTTTTGGCTAGGTGACATAAGAGAGATCAGCGGGAGAAAAGCATACAAATTTATACTGTCTTCTGTGACATGAGAGCCCTCATAAGGAATAAAGACTCAAAGAAATGGCAGAACCTACATGCTTTTATAGGAGGTTGAACAAAGATAGACTATTAAGGAAAAGTAACTATACTATGTGGAAAGGCTAAAGAAAGATAAGGACTACTTTAACAAGGTCTGTTTGTATAGAATTCTCTCCGTCTCAACCTGCTTGTCCTTGATGATAAGGATGTTACTTTCTTTCCGTCTGGTATACAGAGGACATCTTTCATATAGGGATTTTTTTTCCTGTTTTCAGGAATAAAAAGGAGGGTCAGAGAGCCCTTCCTGCATCTTCTGCTTCTCAAGTGACTTTAACTCAAAATAATCTATAGGTCATATCTTGGGGTGACATGCTCTAAACTCCTTCAATGGTTATGTTAATATAAGTTGTGGTTTAATTTATATAAGGTGGCAGGCAATGACATGAAATGGATGGAGTATAAAGTTTATTGGATAAATGTTAGCATTTTAAGCAATAATTTTAATCTAAATTATGTCCAATTTTTATTCAGTTACTTATTTAGATAGCTGCTGTTTTTTTCCAATTACACCCTCCAGAATTCATTTTGTTTACATAAGACTCTTAAAGAAAGGTTTCTTACCAAAACTATTCATACCAGATATTTTTGGTTTTATAAAAATCACCTTTTATAGTAAACTGTTATATAATATTTGTCACAATGGTGACTTAATTCATTAGTAAGAACAAATTTTATCCATTTTGACAAGGTAAAATTTGGACCAAATGAGTGAAGAATAATTTGAGGGCCAATGGCCTAACATTCAATATTTTTTCCCCATGAAATACAGGACAATTCACTCATGGACTTTGGATGTTTCTTGGAAAATAATATCAGCATAGTATATATTTTATATCAGTTTAAAAGTTCAAGTTCTACAAAATTGAGTTAAAAGACTTTCACCTGTGCTACTATGCTGTCCTAAACATCATACAAATCATTTTTGGTAGAGGTACTTTTTCATTTTTCTTCAACATTGAGATGACATTACTGGAACTAGAACAAACAAAAACAGATTATCCAACAACAGCAAAGAATAAATATGGTGTGACCATCCAATGGGAATAAGCACCACAAGAAAAGTAAATTGCAGTCATTATATTTGGGAGCACTGCTGTTTGTTTGGTGCTGCTCAGGATATATGTTCACGCTCTGCTGTATTTTAATATACGACATTTTCTAAGACATATTCAGTTACAGTTCTGGCACAGATGTTATAAACGCCTCCCTTGCATACAAGAGTATTGAATCTGTGTGTGTGTGTTTGTGTGTGTGTGTGTGTTTTGTTTGTTTGTTTGTTTTGCGGTACGCGAGCCTCTCACTATTGTGGCCTCTCCCGTTGCGGAGCACAGGCTCCGGACGCGCAGGCTCAGCGGCCATGGCTCACGGGCCCAGCCGCTCCGCGGCATGTGGGATCTTCCCGGACCAGGGCACGAACTCGTGTGCCCTGCATCGGCAGGCGGACTCTCAACCGCTGCGCCACCAGGGAAGCCCTGTGTGTGTGTGTTTTAAAGCCTGTAAATTATAAATTCTTAGTGCTTCTCTCTCTCAGAGGTGGTGGGGTCTCCTTTCCCTCCCCTTGAATGCCGATGGGCTTTTGACTGTTTTGAACAGTAGGGCGGAGCCGAGGAATGCTGGGTGACTTCTGAAGCGAGGTCAGAAAAGGCCATGAAGCTTCCACCCAGTTCTCTTGAGAGTCTCCCTCTGGGAAAAGGTGGCCACAATACAAAGTCCAGGGCCAAGATTAAGAGACCACACGTAGTCACCCTAACCTAGTAGGAAACACAGCTGAAGTCCCAGCCTGTAACCAGCATCCATTGTCAGTGTAGGCAGTGAGCCTGATTGTCATACCTTCAGGTGACAACAGTACAGTGGACTTGTAACTGCTACTCCTGCCCGAAGTACTGACCCCAAATCATAAGGAAATAATGGGGTGTTATTTTATACCACTAAGTTTTTTTCTAACATCTTTATTGGAGTATAATTGCATTACAATGTTGTGTTAGATTCTGCTGTATAACAAAGTGAATCAGCTATAGGTATATATATATCCCCATATCTCCTCCCTCCTGCATCTCCCTCCCACCCTCCCTATCCCACCCCTCTAGATGGTCACAAAGCACCGAGCTGATCTCCCTGTGCTATTAGGCTGCTTCCCACTAGCTATCTATTTTACGTTTGGTAGTGTATATATGTCTATGCCACTCTCTCACTTCGTCCCAGCTTACACTCCCCCCACCCCCATGTCCTTAAGTCCATTCTCTACACCTGTGTCTTTCTTTATTCCTGTCCTGCCCCCAGGTTCTTCAGAACCTTTTTTTTTCTTTTTAGATTACATATATATGTTTTAGCATAAGGTATTTGTTTTACTCTTTCTGAGTTACTTCACTCTGTATGACAGACCCTAGGTCCATCCACCTCAGTACAAATAACTCAATTTCATTTCTTTTGATGGCTGAGCAACATTCCATTGTATATATGTGCTACATCTTCTTTATCCATTCATCTGTCGATGGACACTTAGGCTGCTTCCATGTCCTGGCTATTGTAAATACAGCTGCAATGAACATTGTGGTATATGAATTACGGTTTTCTCAGGGTATATGCCCAGTAGTGGGATTGCTGGGTCATATGGAAGTTCTATTTTTTTTGTAGAACTTGAGATTTTAAACTGATATAAAATATATACTATGCTGGTATTATTTTCCAAGTTTTTTAAGGAACCTCCATACTGCTCTCCTTAGTGGCAGTATTAATTTACATTCCCACCAACAGTGCAAGAGCGTTCCCTTTTCTCCACACCCTCTCCAGCATTTACTGTTTGTAGATTTTTTGATGTTGGCCATTCTGACTTGTGTGAGGTGATACCTCATTGTAGTTTTCATTTGCATTTCTCTAATGATTAGTGATGTTGAGCATCCTTTCATGTGTTTGTTGGCAGTCTGTATATCTTCTTTGGAGAAATGTCTATTTAGTCTTCTGCCCAATTTTGGATTGAGTTGTTTATTTTTTTCATATTGAGCTGCATCAGCTGCTTGTAAATTTTAGAGATTAATCCTTTGTCCGTTGCTTCATTTGCAAATATTTTCTCCCATTCTGAGTGTTGTCTTTTCATCTTGTTTATGGTCTCCTTTGCTGTGCAAAAGCTTTTAAGTTTCATTAGGTCCCATTTGTTTATTTTTGTTTTTATTTCCATTTCCCTATGTGGTGGGTCAAAAAGGATCTTGCTGTGATTTATGTCATGGAGTGTTCTGCCTATGTTTTCCTCTAAGAGTTTGATAGTGTCTGACCTTACATTTAGGTCTTTAATCCATTTTGAGTTTATTTTTGTGTATGGTGTTAGGGAGTGTTGTAATTTCCTTCTTTTACATGTAGCTGTCCAGTATTCCCAGCACCACTTATTGAAGAATCCTTGCATTCCTGGAATAAACACCACATGATCATGGTGTATGATCCTTTTAATGTGCTGCTGGGTCCTGTTTGCTAGGATTTTGTTGAGGATTTTTACATCTGTGTTTATCTGTGTTATTGGTCTGTAGTTTTCTTTTTCTGTGGCATCTTCGTCTGGTTTTGGTATCAGGTGATGGTGGCCTTGTAGAATGGGTTTGGGAGTGTTCCTCCCTCTGCTGTATTTTGGAAGAGTTTGAGAAGTACAGGTGTTAGCTCTTCTCTAAATGTTTGATAGAATTCGCCTGTGAAGCCATCTGGTCCTGGGCTTTTGTTTGTTGGAAGATTTTAAATCACAGTTTCAACTTCAGTGCTTGTGATTGGTCTGTTTATATTTTCTGTTTCTTCCTGGTTCAGTCTTGGAAGGTTGTGCTTTTCTAAGAATTTGTCCATTTCATCCAGGTTGTCTATTTTATTGTCATACAGTTGCTTGTAGTAATCTCTCATGATCCTTTGTACTTCTGCAGTGTCAGTTTTTACTTCTCCGTTTTCATTTCTAATTCTGTTGATTTGAGTCTTCTCCCTTTTTTTCTTGATGAGTCTGGCTAATGGTTTATCAATTTTGTTTATCTTCTCAAAGAACCAGATTTTAGTTTTATGGATCGTTGCTATTGTTTCTTTCATTTCTTTTTCATTTATTTCTGATCTGATCTTTATGATTTCTTTCCTTCTGCTAACTTTGGGGTGTTTTTGTTCTTATTTCTCTAATTGCTTTAGACGTAAGGTTAAGTTGTTTATTTGAGATGTTTCTTGTTTCTTGAGGTAGGATTGTATTGCTATAAACTTCCCTCTTAGAACTGCTTTTGCTGCATCCCATTGGTTTTGGGTCTCTGTGTTTTCATTTTCATTTGTTTCTAGGTATTTTTTGATTTCCTCTTTGATTTCTTCAGTGATCTCTTGGTTATTTGGTAGTATATTGTTTAGCCTCCATGTGTTTGTATTTTTTACAGATTTTTTCCTGTAATTGATACCTATTTTCATAGCATTGTGGTCAAAAAAGATACTTGATATGATTTCAGTTTTCTTAAATTTACCAAATCTTGATTTTTGACCCAAAATATGATCTGTCCTGGAGCATGTTCCATGAGCCCTTGAGAAGAATGTGTATTCTGTTGTTTTTGCATGGAATGCAAAAATGTCAGTTAAGTCCACCTTGTTTAATGTGTCATTTAAAGCTTGTGTTTCCTTATTTATATTCATTTTAGATGATCTGTCCATTGGTGAAAGTGGGGTGTTAAAGTCCCCTACTATGACTGTGTTACTGTCAATTTCCCGTATTCTGGCTCTTAGCATTTGCCTTATGTATTGAGGTGCTCCTATGTTGGGTGCATAAATATTTACAATTGTTATATCTTGTTCTTGGATTGATCCCTTGATCATTATGTAGTATCCTTCTTTGTCCTTGTAATAGTCTTTGTTTTAAAGTCTATTTTGCCTGAAATGAGAATTGCTACTCCAGCTTTCTTTTGATTTCCATTTGCATGGAATATCATTTTCCATCCCCTCACTTTCAGTCTGTATGTGTCCCTAGGTCTGAAGTGCGTCTCTTGTAGACAGCATGTATATGGGTATTGTTTTTGTATCCATTCAGCCAATCTATGTCTTTTGCTTGGAGCATTTAATCCATTTACATTTAAGATAGTTATTGATATGTATGTTCCTATTACCATTTTCTTAATTGTTTTGGATTTGTTATTGTAGGTCTTTTCCTTCTCTTCTGTTTCCTGCCCAGAGAAGTTCCTTTAGCATTTGTTGTAAAGCTGGTTTGGCGGTGCTGAATTCTCTTAGCTTTTGCTTGTCTGTAAAGGTTTTAATTTCTCCATCCAATCTGAATGAAATCCTTGCTGGGTATAGTTATCTTGGTTGTAGGTTTTTCCCTTTCATCACTTTAAATATGTCCTGCCACTCCTTTCCGGTTTGCAGAGTTTCTGCTGAAAGATCAGCTGTTAACCTTATGCGGATTCCCTTGTATATTATTTGTTACTTTTCCCTTGCTGCTTTTAATATTTTGTCTTTGTATTTAATTTTTGATAGTTTGATTAATATGTGTCTTGGCGTGTTTCTCCTTAGATTTAACCTGTATGGGACTCTCTGCGCTTCCCAGACTTGATTGACTATATCCTTTCCCATTTAGGGAAGTTTTTAACTATAATCTCTTCAAATATTTTCTCAGTCCCTTTCTTTTTCTCTTCTTCTTCTGGGACCCCTATAATTCAAATGTTGGTGCGTTTAATGTTGTCCCAGAGGTCTCTGAGACTGTCCTCAATTCTTTTCATTCTTTTTTCTTTATTCTGCTCTGTGGTAGTTATTTCCACTATTTTATTTTCAGGTCACTTATCTGTTCTTCTGCCTCAGTTATTCTGCTATTGATTCTTTGTAGAGAATTTTACATTTCATTTATTATGTTGTTCATCATTGTTCATTTGCTCTTTAGTGCTTCTTGGTCCTTGTTAAACATTTCTTATATTTTCTCAATTCTGTTTCCAAGATTTTGGATCATCTTGACTATCATTACTCTGAATTCTTTTTCAGGTAGACTGCCTATTTCCTCTTCATTTGTTTGGTCTGGTGGGTTTTTACCTTGCTCCTTCATCTGCTGTGTGTTTCTCTATCTTCTCATTTTGCTTAACTTACTGTATTTGGGGTTTCCTTTTCGCAGGCTGCAGGTTCGTATTTCCCATTGTTTTTGGTGTCTGTCCCCAGTGGCTAAGGTTGGTTCAGTGGGTTGTGTCAGCTTCCTGGTGGAGGGGACTGGTGCCTGTGTTCTGGTGTATGAGGCTGGATCTTGTCTTTCTGGTGGGCAGGTCCACCTCTGGTGGTGCATTTTTTTTTTTTTTTTTTGCGGTACGTGGGCCTCTCACTGTTGTGGCCTCTCCCATTGCAGAGCACAGGCTCCGGACGCACAGGCTCAGCGGCCATGGCTCACGGGCCCAGCCGCTCCGCGGCATGTGGGATCTTCCCAGACCGGGGTACGAACCTGTGTCCCCCGCATCGGCAGGTGGACTCTCAACCACTGCGCCACCAGGGAAGCCCTGGTGGTGCATTTTTGTGTGTCTATGACCTTATTATGATTTTAAGTAGCCTCTCTGCTAATGGGTGGGTTTGTGTTTCTGTCTTGCTAGTTTTTTGACATAGGGTGTCCAGCACTGTAGCTTGCTGGTCGTTGAGTGGAGCTGGGTGTTAGCATTGAGATGGAGACCACTGGGAGAGCTTCACTGTTTGATATTACATGGAGCCAGGAGGCATCTTGTGGACCAATGTCCTGAACTCGGCTCTCCCACCTCAGAGGCACAGGCTTGACACCCGGCTAGAGCACCAAGACCATGTCAGCCACATGGCTCAGAAGAAAAGGGTGAAAAAGTGAAAGAAAGAAAAAACAAAACAAAATAAAATAAAAGTTATTGTAATGAAAAAATTATTGAAAATAAAAAAATTAAAAAGTAATAAAAAAAGAAAAACAAGAAAGAAAGAAGAGAGCAACCAAACCAAAAAACAAATCCATCAATGATAACATGCGCTAAAAACTATGCTGAAAAAAAAAACAACAGAAGAACAGACAGACAGAACCCTAGTCCAAATGGTAAAAGCAAAGATATACAGACAAAATCACACAAAGAAGCATACACATACAAACTCACAAAAAGATATAAAGGAAAAATATATGTATATCTATATATTAAAAAAAAGGAAAAGAGCAACGAAATCAATAAACAAAGCTACCAATGATAATAAACTCTAAATAGTAAACTAAGATAAGCATAAAACCAGAAACAAATTAGATGCAGAAAGCAAACCTCAATTCTATTGTTGGTCCCAAAGTTATCGCCTCAATTTTGGGGTGATTCATCGTTTATTTATGTATTCCACAGATGCAGCATACATCAAACTGATTGTGGAGATTTAATCTGCTGCTCCTGAGGCTGCATGGAGAGCTTTCCCTTTCTCTCTTTGTTTGCACAGTTCCTGGGGTTCAGCTTTGGATTTGGCCCCACCTCTGCATGTAGGTCACCTGAGGGCCTCTTTGGGAAGTCTGAGGTCTTCTGCCAGCATACAGTAGGTGTTCTGTAGGAGTTGTTGCACATGTAGATGTATTTCTGATGTATTTGTGGGGAGGAAGTTGATCTCCATGTCTTACTCCTCTGCCATCTTGAAGGTTTCTCTATACCACTAATTTCTGAGCTAACTTGTTAGCAACTCTCTTAATCAGTTTGGGCTGCCATTTTTAAAAAATCCAAATACCATAAACTGGGTGATTTTGACAATAGAAATTTATTTTCTCACTGTTCTGGAGGCTGGAAACTCCAAGATCAAGGTTCTGGCAGGGTTCAATCTTTATTTATTAGTTGATTCAACCTTATTTAACCTTATTAGTTAATTCAGTTCTTATTTAACCCATTAGGTGATCATTTCTTTATTACTCCAGTGATGAGGCATTCTTAATATATTGATAGGATGAATGAGCTGATAACAACGTATTCATTAGGAATGAACTAATTTACAAGTAGAATAAATGTGCTTATCAACAGTTATACAATGCACGTGTAAAGAAGCAAAAATAGAAAGCATGGGGTAAAGGAAATTTTGAAATACAATTATAGAGAAAATTGTTTGGGAGCAGACAAATGATATCCTGATGACTCAGACAATTCAAATGATCATACTTCTAATCATCAACCTATTATTTCTCAGTGAATCTTGCCTACAGAAAAGTGAAAACACAATCTTCTAATTTCAGATGCTAATTAGTTCATGCAAGATTTTCCATTATTGATTCTCTTATCTTGTAATCTAAAATTATTGAGGCTAATTTTTTCTCCAAAATCTCTATTAGGGAATTGCAAGCCATACTAAAAGAGTGGTGTAGGTTGGACTACTCAGAAAAATTATTATAGTTTCTATTTCTCTCAATAAAAAACATTTAAATCCAGACTTAATTATCGGAAGCCTGGAACCCTCTATACAACATACTTCCCATCTATTCTGATGATTATTAGTGATCAAATGCCAGCCTGTCAAGTTGAGAGTGACAGAAATATAGAAAGAAAGGTACATGTTAACACCTACTGATACCCTTTTATAACTCAAATAATCTTGTGAAAAGTGTAATATATTCATTTTGAAATAAGGAAAATGTAATCAGATGTTATGTAAATTATCCGGACTTACAGAGCTAGTAAATGATGGAACTAATTCTGATTCCAAAAATCAAACCATTTTTTACTATTTAATTTTGTTGTAGTCAAATTTATATCACAACTCAAGTTGACTGTGTGTGTTTGTATGGGTGTGTATAATTTTATATTCGCTTATAATTAACTCAAGGTGTTATATTTCCCCCAGGTATTTGTTGGTTAGAGTTGACCTCCAACTGCAACTATCATTTCAAGAATTTAGCAGGAAAGGAGGACATTTTCTTGACAGGAAATAAATCCAGTAGCCATAAAATTACATTAAGTATAACTCTGCATTTTTTCCACATCCATCCCTTGGCAACCAAAACCTGACTCAGTTAAACTACATTATGTCCTCTGTTTATCACATTATCATCACTGTGTTTCTATCAATACTCTTACTCCCATAAATGATAATGTCCATTATACATCTAACAGGTGCAGGAACATTTACCAAACACTGAAATAAAAAAATATAATTTCAATATTCTCTGATTCAGAATGACTTCCTATTTAGTTGGCTTTCAGATCTCATACAGGAAAATACAATTCCCAGTACAAAGTAGATATTACTAGACTTCTCATGGCTAAGATAGAAAAATTATTACAACTAGCATTAGAGAAAGTGGTGAACATAAAGTTTTGAGGTAGAAGAGGAAGACTTTGCAACAATGAAGATTTTATCTGGATCTCATTGGAAAACTAGGAATAAAATAAGTAGAGCTTAGCAACTAGGATATTATATGTAAAGGAAATGTTTTAAACAAAAAAATGAGAGCGAGAGTGAGAGCTAGGGGGAGGGGGGAGGGGGGGAGAGAGAGAGGAAGGAAAGGAGAACCTTAAAAGCCTTGCAGTATTTATTTGGTGAGAAAATATATTATTTCATTACTATTTTATAAGAAAAATATCAAATAATCTTTAAATAAACAAAGGCAAATATCTGTACAGTCACCCCTCAGTATGCATGGGGGATTGGTTCAGGACCCCTGCAGATACCAGGGGGTCCTGATGCTCCAGTCCCATACATAAAATGGAATAATATTTGCATATAACCTATGCAATCTTCTCCTATACTTTAAATCATCCCTAGATTACTTGTAATACCTAATACTATGTAAATGCTATGTGAATAGTTGCTGGTATGCAGCAAACTCAAGTTTTGCTTTTTGGCACTTTCTGGAAATATTTTTCTGAATATTTTCCATCCACAGTTGGTTGAATCCATGAATGGGGAACCCACAGACATGGAGGGCTAACTGTAATATAATTTGCTTAATAATCACAATGTTGAACTTTATCTGTACCCTGCGATCCTGAAAAAACAGAAAGGGGTGAGACAACCACATATCCTTCTAATTTCCTGGAAACCCTGGAAAGAACCACCTTTCCCCATGGGACAAGGTTAAGACTTGCCTATGGCTCCCTTGTTTCCTATGACAAGGCAGGGCACAGACCCTCCAAATCTCCATTCTTTGTTTCATAAACAACTAGTTCAACTGTTTGTCTTCCTCCAATCTGGACTAATGCCTGCTAATATGACTTGACCAAATTTTAATTAGGCTTCTCTCGTCCCCACAAGCCCTTGCAATCAGGCAAGCCTCCTGGTCCTGCCAAGGTCAGCTGACCACAGAGAAAAACACTTCCTGCTCAACTGTCTGGTCACACTACCTGCTCATCCAATAAGCCCTATCTGACTTCTTATAGATCTTCTGGTCAGAGTGTGCTCCCTATGGCTATAGCACCCCTTTCCATATTTCAATAGTCTGTTCAAATAAAGCCCCTCCTACCAATGTGCAGATTTGTTTCTCATTTGACAGCAGAGAAGTTCTGTTGAACTTCTGATGAGATGTACTGAGCTTAACTCATTGACGACTTATGTAATTACTGTGAAAATGGAGGAAAATAATTAGAGATGATAAATGCATTATTACATACAGATAATATTTTGGAATGCTCTTAAATTGGAACATTTAAATTTGGAAATGACTATACACAGAATAAAATAAAAATACATCTCTTTATCAAAAGTCATATTGAGAACACAGGGGTGGTGGCAGTGGTTACAGATAGAAATCACTTCTGACCTAGTACCCCTCCTAATCTTGGGGAAAATATCTGTGTATGTGCATTTCAAGAAGGAGCTTTAACAGGGAAAAAGTGGTGGCTGCAGGCTTTACTATTTAACCGGGGTTAATATATTTTAGTATATTTTGAAGCTCTACCTTTCTCATCAGCTAAGTAAATCTTTTCCAAGACCCACAGGCTATTACAAAATGGTAGATTGTTTTGAGATGGATTGGGATTTTTCAAAAGTATTATATATGTTTTAAATTCTAAGTGTTACCATATTGCTTGCTTCCATTTCCTTATTTAAGATCAGAGATTATAAAATTATGATAAATATTTTTATGAGTGGGCTTAGGTTTTCTGATGGATCATAGTGTTGTGGTCCCCAAAAGGAAATACTAGGGGGCAAAGTGCCACAGAAGCAGTCTGGCAGGAGCTTCTGAAAACCTAGTTATTTTGCCAAGTCATTATTTTTGAAGATCTCTGTCCTGTGATAATTAAATAAGGGTGCTCCCTCTAAAGGAAATTTGTTTAATTGAGAGATTTCTGGGAAAATTCATCTCTGTATGTTCTTTCTCCTTAAATCATAGTAAATGTTGAAAATTAGTTTGAATTGCCAAAAATGGACCATAAGTAGAATGGCCCATAAAATTCATGGTAAAATTCATGGCAGTGACCTTGAAAATGTGTAGGTGTGTCTGTTTGTGTGTGCATAGTTTGTGTACATTGAAGAGAAAGCATTTAAAACCGGAAATTTAATGACAATCCCTACTGAAAGTTTCTAATATAATTCTAACTAGATGAATTTTTGTTTTGTGGGATTTCAAATATTTATCTTTTTTATGTGAGTTTGTATCTTTGTTTTCATTTGAAAAGCAGATCTTTTATTTGTGAATTCAGCTTTTTTGCATAGAAATTTTATAATTTAGTGGTAACTGTATCATCTGTTTCTCAGCAAAAGATAGGATGTCCTGTGTTGTTATGCTACTCTATGAAGACATAATGACTAGAATAAGATGAATAGGCATATACCCTGAGAAAACCATAATTCAAAAAGACACATGCACCCCAATGTTCATTGCAGCACTATTTACAATAGCCAGGCATGGAAGCAACCTAAATGTCCATCAACAGATGAATGGATAAAGAAGATGTGGTACATATATACAATGCAGTATTACTCAGCCATAAAAAGGAGTGGAATTGGGTCACTTGTAGAGACATGGATGGACCTAGAGTCTGTCATACAGAGTGAAGTAAGTCAGAAAGAGAAAAACAAATATCGTATATTAGCACATGTAAGTGGAATCTAGAAAAATGGTACAGATGAGCCTATTTGCAGGGCAGGAATAGAGACGCAGACGTAGAGAACAGATGTGTGGACACAGTGTTGTAGGAAGGGGGGGCCGGATGAACTGGGAGATTGTGATTGACATATATACACTACCATGTGTAAAACAGCTAGTGGGAACCTTGTGTATAGTGCAGGGAGTCAACTCGGTGCTCTGTGGTGACCTAGATGGGTGGGATGGGGGGTGGGAGGGAGACCCAAGAGGGAGGGGATATATGTATACATATAGCTGATTCACTTCGTTGAACAGCAGAAACTAACACAACACTGTAGAGCAACTATACCCCAATTTTTTAAAAGAAGTCTATGTATTGTGAAACATAGTAAGAAAATTCTCTTTAAAGTAATCCTTTAGCCCATATACTGTGATATGTACTCATTAATATTCCTTACTTAGATCATCCCAGGCTCTTTTCATCATACCGTCTTATTTCTGGAGGGAACAACAAACTTTGAAAATAAGAAGGTAGGCGTTAAAATTTTTATTTTAAAAAGTAAAAAGGAAGCATTGGAAATAAATTATGAAGGTAGGAAGTCAAAATTAATGTGTGAAGGCACTGAAATAACTTTAATATCTACCTGCAGAGTTTTCAGGTTATAGCATTCTCAATACCCAAGTCATGGGACCAGATATAACCAGTAATGCAGCATACATTTCATAAATCTTTCATCTGTTTCTTCCCTTTTTACTTAATCACGGACATTGCTGGAAAAACTCTCCATTTAACCACACAAAGCATGACACATCAGCTTACAAATACACTGATAATTCCCCCAACCTAAACAAACAAACAATTTTAACTCCGTGTTTTATTAAACTTCTACCTCCAATCCTCTGCTTATGTCACACAAAATATATTTATTGAAAGGATCCAAGTATTTGAATGTATAATATTTTCCTGCATATATACATGGACAGTCATGTTTTTAATAAATAAAAATCAATTTTCTCAAAATTTTTTTAAAAAGAGATCTGTCTCCAACTCTAGTTTTGCTTCATATAGATACAATTTTTTAATTGAAGTATAGTTGTTACGATATTGTGTTAATTTCTGCTGTACAGTAAAGTGACTCAGTTACACACACACACACACACACATATATATATATATATACACATATATATATATATATATATATACACATTCTTTTTTATATTCTTTTCCATTATGATTTATTCCAGGACATTGAATATAGTTCCCGTGCTATACAGTAGGACCTTGTTGTCCATCCATTCTATATGTAATAGTTTGCATGTACTCACCGCAAATTCCCAATCCATCCCTCCCCCACCCCACCTCCCCTTTGGCAACCACAAGTCTGTTCTCTAGGTCGACAGATGAGTGGATAAATAAGATGTGGGACACGTGTACAATGAAACACTACTCAGTCATGAAAAAGGACGAAGTAATGCCAGTGCAGCAACATGGATGCAACTAGAGATTATCATACCAAGTGAAGTAAGTCAGAAAGAGAAAGACACATACAATATGAGATCACTAAAATATGACACAAATGAACCTATTTATAAAGCAGAAATAGACTCACACATATAGATACAATTTTTGAGAGTGGCTGAGCTGACATATTCCTAAGTACTTTAAAAAATGGATCAAGAAATTACTGCTTCCAAGATTGTGCATTCACTTAATACTGTTAGTGAAATCTTTATAGAATAAAAGTGTTCTGGGGCTTCCCTGGTGGCGCAGTGGTTGAGAATCTGCCTGCTAATGCAGGGGACACGGATTCGAGCCCTGGTCTGGGAAGATCACATATGCCGCGGAGCAACTAGGCCCGTGAGCCACAACTACTGAGCCTGTGCGTCTGGAGCCTGTGCTCCACAACAAGAGAGGCTGCGATAGTGAAGAGGCCCGCGCACCACGATGAAGAGTGGCCCCCGCTTGCCGTAACTAGAGAAAGCCCTCGCACAGAAACGAAGACCCAACACAGCCAAAAATAAATATAAAAATAAATAAATAAAAAAGATTACTATTAAAAAAAAAAGTGTTCTGAATATTATTGTTACAATAATGGAAAGGACACAGGATTGGATGTAAGGATTCTGAGGTTCTAGTAATTTCTAAATACCAGGTTTTTCATTTGTATAATGCAATAAAAGCTACCTTTATATCTGTGCTGTTATGAAAATTAAATAAATTGGTATGCTGTGATTCATTACATCTAGAAAACTGTCAGTTTTAAAGAGGGACCACTATTTATGTATGACTAAGAAAAAAATATATGTCCAATTAAACTATAAGAGGAAAACTTCAAATTTTTATTTTATATATGACAGAATTTTTTAGAATATATAAGTCTAGTAAATCCTCCAATAATATATTAGAAATATATTTTTGTTTCCAAGATTTTCTGAATACCCTGTAACCTTTCACTTCAACGTAAACCACAGAATGCTGTTTTAACACAATTTAAACAATACATAGATTTAAGTAAAGCATATAATGCCATTGATTTGCTGTTAATATGAATACCAATGACCAGATTTGGGCAAGTGCCGTCAGTGATAACTATGCCCAGACAGCCACCTGGACAAGAACAATTGCAGGACACCAAAGATTTTACAGTGCATCCAGTTTCAGAGGACAAAATGGGTTCAATGGCATACAGAATGTGAGATATTGAGTGCAGCTCTAAGAGACTGCTAACAAGTTAGTTCTAGGAGGGATATGGACATACAACTTTGAGTGAAGACTTTGAGTTTCATGATGATGTCTATCTCAAATATCTACTGTAAGAATTATATGACATATTTTTGTAATATTTATTGAGGGTCTTTTCCATATGTTATCTCATTTAATCCCTTGCCCCTTCCCTGCAAAACCCTGCATTATATAAAGTTATTTCATTTATTTTATAAAGGAGGAAACTAAGCTTTGAAATTAGGTGACTAAGATCAAACAGACATTCAAAAAAGCCCAAAACACTAATTCGAAAAGATACATACACCCCAGTGTTCATAACAGCATTATATACAATTGCCATGATATGGAAGCAACCTAAGTGCCCATCAACAAATAAATGGATAAAGATGTAGTATATATATATATGTATGTATGTATGTATATATATATATATATATATATATATATATATATATATATATATGATGGAATACTACTCAGCTGTAAAAAAGAATGAAATTTTGCCATTTGCAGGAACATGGATGGTCTTGGAGGGTATAATGCTAAGTGAAATAAGTCAGACAGAGAAAGACAAATACTGTATGATATCACTTATATGTGGAATCTAGAAAAATACAACAAAATAATGAATATAACAAAAAAGAAGCAGACTCATAGATAAAGAGAACAAACTAGCAGTTACCAGTGGGGAGAGGAAAGTGGGGAGGGGCAATATAGGGGTAGGTGATTAAGAGGTACAAACGGTTATGTATAGAATAAGCTACAAGGATGTATTGTACAACATGGGGAAAATAGCCAATATTTTATCATAACTATAAATGGAATATAACCTTTTAAAATTGGGAATTACTGTATTGTACACCTGTAACTTATATAATACGGTACATCAACTATACTTCAGTAAAAAATTTTTTTAAATCATACAGACATTAAATAGAAAGAGCAGAGCTGTTTCTATTTCTGAAACTTCACAATTTTCCTCAAAATATATATTAAAATATCCAAAATCTAAGAGTGTAGGAAAAAACAGTTGTGCTTCAGTGGAAAACTATGCATTAGCTAGAGGGCACTCCTGAAGTTTGTCTGATTCAGATTACCTGGGAGTTATTCTGCAGCTCTGGAAATTATAGAAACTTTTAGAAATGCAATGCAAATAGTCTATAGACAGGCAAATTCTGTCCTGCCTAGTAGAGGTCAAAGTGACTCTCCTCCCCCCACACCTGCTCCCCAGGGCTGAAGAAGGTAATTTTGCCTCCATTGACACATACTTTTCAATATTGCCTATCTATAAATATGCCTTTTCTTTGGATTCTCCTTTGATAGCATCATGGTGTACCCTTCAGTTAAAATTATCAGCACATGTTCACTTTTATAACTTTATGATAGTCATTTTTTAATTGTCTTTTAACAATAGTCAGCAAAATATTATACTACTTTTATTTATTTATTAATCAAATGCATTCACTGATTTTTGTATCCTGACTTAAACCTCTGTCTTTCATTCATCTTGAAAACGATAATGATGACAATTTGCCTGAGGATGGATGTGGGTTAGGAGCGCAGAATACAAATATGCTTTCCCACCAGCTTTGTGACCCTGAAAACAAATGAAATATTTGTGAAACTAGCTACTAAGTTCTGCTGTTTTTAGCCTTTCTAATCTGAATGTTAAATGTGTGCATTCTCAAAAAGTTAACTATTTCTTTCTAAGACACCTTGACAAGGCTTACTTCTTTGTAGACCCACATGGTTATTTGTATCTTTAATTATTTGTATCTTTAAAATTAGTAGTAATAATAATCCAAATTTCTTGAACTTTATTAACCCTAATTTGTATCAATAATAAAATATCAGTACATATTATCATTACCATATTTAGGCAATTACCATGCTTATAATGATAACCTTGAAAAATAGTATATTATATAAAACACAGATATTTAGTCTTTAGAGAAAGGCTTGAATTTTGATTATCTATCTTTTTTAACTGAAAATGAGTGTTAAGTTTTAGTACATCATTAGCTAAGACCTTTCTTCCTGTCTTGTCCCTATGATTTCATGTTAGCTGAATCGACATCACTTAGGTATCTACTAAATTCGATCTAAAACTGAGTCCAGAAAAAGTTTAGAGTAAGAAACCCCATTTCTTTAACACTGAAACATGACTAGTTAGTTATATTTAAAACAGTAGTATTCCATTGAAATAAAAATCAGCTGGTCTTGGAGCTATAATGAAATTAGTGACTAAGCAAATTGCTGTAGTTAAATAAGAAGCTACTTCTAGAATCAGTAGGTGTTGTTAACATAAATGTATTTAGCAAAGAAAAATGTGGACGCCCATCGGGTTCTCTAGCAATTTGATTGTCTTCTCCTATGCTTCAATATTAACCTCCTTCAATGAAAGAAAAACTGGGGATTGGTTACAAGCAATTCTAAGTAAAATACTGAAGAAGGAAAAACTTACCTTTAATATTCTATACTCTCCATCTCTTTTTCTTCCTGCTTCATCTGTCCACTCACCTGATCCCCTTCCAGGTGCCTCATTTTACTGAGACTAATCGGTCACTGAAAGAAGAACATGGATTAAACTAAGAAAGGCCTTTATTGCTGAGTTCCCTGCCAACATATACTTAAAAGGCAATTTCCCTCTGATGTGTCATCGTGAGACCAGTGCGGACTTAGTGATCTCATTTTAATTTATACTTTACATTATCAGACCAATAGAAAACAAGACTACCTATTTTAAAAATATTTCTGGAGCTTGAATCTGTGCTTTATTTATAAGTTTCAGATTTCATCCACTTGTCTAGGTGTTATATTTATTAGATTTAATGATGAATTATCTCTTTTATTCCTGGACTCCCAAAAGGAGTTTCCATGATTCAAGAAAATAAAAAAAGAATAATGTTGGGCTAGACTTCTTTAATGTATGAAAAATATTTGTCTGGTCTTGCTTATCTTTGGCAAAAAGTATATTTATCTAAAAATATTTTGAGCTACTCTCAAAGTAACGACACCTCTATCCCCTTCCCATATACAAGTAAAGCCATCTTTAAATTTTTATGTAAATTGCTAAATGCAATATACTATGTATCTTGAAGAGAAAGAAATTTTAATTAAACAGATTAATTCTCTGAATCCCTGAGTTTCTGAAAACACAATTTCAGATAAAATATAGAGGAGTTTTTAAAAAGATTTTTTTTAGGGTGCATCATTCTGATTAAACATAAGTAACACAAAAACATATTGCTGGTCATCAGTATGATGGAAGCAAAAGAACTATAAATGATTTATCGCTATAATACCTGTGCCAATTAGACGTGCTGTTTGAATGCTTAAATATCCTTCACTTTTCTCTTATAAGCAAATTTCAGAACCTGTCATAGCACATAATTATTTTTTCCTTTTGAGAATGTTTCACATGCACAGAAACTATTGTCTTTCCTGATCTTTTTGATTGGAAAAGTCATGCCCAAGCACATCAGAAACCACCTGGCAATTCCCATAGAAAAGATAGAAGTAAAGCAGCATTTCATGGGGTCACTTGTAATCTCCTAGAATGCTACATCCATCTTGTTGAAAAGGGTACATTAGCCCTGTAGTTCTCCTTTTCTAAAATTAGATGTTTTATTTCATTTACTAAATTATCACATCAGTCAAGAGATGAAGTTAAGTTACTGAGTAACATGCTGTCCGAGGATGGATTTTTCAGAGCTGTGTATCACTTTCTTGATATTACAATAAGAACTCATTTAAGAATAGAACAAAAGCATCATCTAGAATGCTTGGAGATAATTCACTATGGAAGGTAAACACTCAAAAAAATATGAGGGCAAGAGCTATTCTTCTGATAAAATTTGCCAATAACTTCAGGGATAAAAGAATTCCTAAACAACCTCTGATATTATAATTAAAGAGCATGAAGATCCGAAACCAAACAAAAAATATTTCATGATATGGGAAAGGCACTCCCTAAACAGATGGGGTATAACACAAGGCTTCTGAATTTTCAGTTACTCCATTATAGCCTGGCAGTGCAACAGTTCATATATCAGGAGCGTATTATGGGAAGCTGTTTTTAAAATATCCAAATGATAGATATTCCCTTCCTGTTTTTAGAATAAATGGCCTACTGTAATGGTGGAAATTATAGCCTTTGCTTCAAAAAATTCTGGGAAAATGAACCATCACAAGCCTTTAAACCTATTTGTCTATTTCTTATGGTTTTCCCTCGAAATTCATTTTAGTAAAGGTCTAAGAGCTTTTAAATGTTAAAAATCATGTTTTTCAAACATAATACCTGTGCAAGAGTAAAGATATGTGTTTTTTAGTAATTAAGATATGCTCATGTACAATAGCTAAATTGACTAAATCTAGAATAGGTGACTAGAGATTTGGTCGATGTGGGAAAGACATTTCCATGATAATCCTACTGCTTACGTTATGAAATTATGACAACACTTGCTTTACATTTTAAGGAACATTATGAAAATTAATTATGTAATGTTGCTATATAAATATATTCATATCCATTCATAATTATTAAAATATTAAATTGTCTATGACTTTATAGAATGAACTCCACTTTTACCATAATATGCAAGCTTTTTTTAAGAATAGGAAATCATTAACTCATTGGCAACAACATTTAGAAACGTTTATCAAACATTAAACACTGAATAGTAATAAATACCACCTAGTGTTCACAGAAAATATTCTTTCTATAAGAATTGCAAAATTTTACATTTAGTTTGACTCAAGTTTATGGTATATCTGCACAGGGATACATTATTATGTAAATAAATGTTTTGATGCTGTATTGGTGCAATTCAATGTGTACTCTAAGACTTATTTATAAATATAAATATAATATTTTTAAAAAGCATGTTGCATTTGTATATAAAGTGGTGAAAGCACACGAACCATTTAACAACAAAGTGAAAGAAAGAACTATAGGTAATGTGATGGCTTTGTTTAGCAATTTAAGAGATTAATTGTTGATTAAGTATCAGAGACAGTAATGGTTATTAGTCTAGTAGAAAAATAAATTACTTTGACCTGTAATTTACTGAAAATGCTTCTTAGAAGAGAGTATACTTTAGCTTAGTCATAAAAGGCATAATAAACTTGAATAGATGTGAATATTCTTAAGTATAACATTTAAATTTCAACCACCATTCAAACTTGACAAGTATATAGTGCAAAAAGGGATCGTGACATTGCACAAGGTGCTAAGTAATAACTAAACATTCTTGAACACATAGCAATACAAATTTTTTTTGGGGGGGAGAGGACAATCTTGCATTTGATTCATTCAATTTTTCAAAATAAATAGGCAATGACATGACAGATGACACTTGTCTTCCTAAATATCATTTATAAAGTACATAAAAAGAAATGCATTTTTAAAAGCTATATGAAGTAACTTTGCCCATATATTTCTGGTTATAAAGTACTTTAATTCCTCATAAGTTTCTACCTTAACTTTTCTCGGAATGCCCACCACCTTTGAGTTTGTTCCTTTTATTTGGTAAAAGAGGTCTCATAGCCAGGGAACAGTTGGTACACTGCTGAGGCTGCTATTTTCCATCTGGATCTCTGAATTCTTTTGGTATGTATCTGTTATATCTGGCTTCTTACCATTGTGTTTGGGAGGCGTATCCATGACATGGAGTGTAGCATCAGTTTGTTTATTTTCCTTACTGTATAGTATTCTAATGTGTGAATATATCCCAATTTATTTGTGCACTATGCTATTAATGACCATTTAGGTTGATTTCAATTATTTTGATTTCCTTGTTTTAAATAGTGCTGTTATCAACATGATATTGGCATACAGGTGTGCACAATTCTGCTGGGAACACACCCAGGAATTTCTGCATGTGTGATAGGCACGTGAGCTGTGTTAGTAGGTAATTCCAATTGTTTCCAAATTGATGGAAACAATTTACATTCCAGCAAGAGTTCCAGGTGCTCTACTTTCTTTACCACACTTGGTATCATCAGACTTTTGCTTTGTAGCCATTCTGGTGGCGTCACAGTTTACTTTTATACTTCCCTTGAATTTTAATTAAATTGAGCATTTTTAAAATATGTTTAATGAAGATTTCATATTTCCTTCAGTGAAGTGATATTCAAGTGTATGCCTATTCTGAGAGTGAGGTTACTTGCATTTTTCCTGTTGACTTACAAATATTCTCTATGTATTCTGGATATAAGTCCCTTGTCTGTTATATCTATTGCAAAAGTAGATTCTTTTCTCTGCTTTGCACTTTTACTTTCCTATTGAAGTCTTGTGATGAACAGAAGTTTCTGAGTTTAATGTAGTAGAATTCATTAATATTTCCTTTATGATTATGGCTTTTTTGCCAAAATCATGCATAATATTCTTCTGAATACCCTGATTTTTTCCATCTCTTCTTTTTTGTTCTGCCCCTCCATCTCAGGAGTTTCTCATAGTTTATTATTGTTGTTTTTAATTTCTTGGATTTCTGCTTTATAGCCCCTTACAGTTTCTTCACTGTTAATTTTTGAGGGAAGAAACAGGAAGCCTTCCTAATTTGCCATCTTGGCAGAAAGTTTAAAAATGACATTCGTTTTAGGTGATTAACACTTCTTGGTCATCTATTATATGTCAGATACCAAGGATAAATGATGAAGACATACCATTTCTAGACATAGCTTCATATCAATCTAGTTACAGAGGAAAACAAACAGGAAAAGATAAGATATAAATGCAATAAAGCTTTGTGTATGTGAGTGGGAATGGAGAAGAGTACCATTTAGGCCAAGCCTTTTTGAGCTTGGAATGTCTGAAAAAGACTGCTGAAAAATAAGGCTCCGCTTGACTTTAGACTTGATGATTTTTCTTGATTTTAGCTCTCAGGCTGAAGCAGCATTGGTGGGGAAGCAGGTGGGGATTGGCTTGAGCTGTCAAAGCCATGTGGAGAGAAATTGAGTCCTGAACCATCAAACATTAGTCTTGGATTCTTGTCATTTCTATTAAGAATAAATGAGTTTTCAACAGATATAATTAGTCTAATTGTACTGAGATCCAACAGGAATTGCATTACGGCAAATAAGAATCAATTTTTAAATTACCATTTATTCATTTAACATTCACTAGATAACTGTTACTGAGGTAATTGTACCTAATTTTACAACTCTTATTCAGCTTTCCTTTCTCTGCAACGTATGCCTGTTGTACATACTATTGTTCCTACTGCTTCTCTCTCGCTAGTTAAGTCACAGTCAAGGAATTTTCACTGATGTTTAACTGATGATAGAACAATATAGGAAAGAGAAGGAGGGGAGAAAGTTCTCTGTCTTGACTATTAGAACTCCTGGGTGTTAGGGCTGGGGCTATGATTTTGGGGAATTTCGTTAGTAACAATGGTCAATTATATCCCCAAAGTAAAAGCTAACAATCAGTAACCTAATTACTCAGAAAGGTTTCTTTTGGAGGAATAATCAGAAATATTCTCTCAGTCTTAGTAAAAATGATGCAAGAAAGACAAACCATAACCTGTGTATCTGCTTATTCCTACAGCTCTCCTCCTCACTTTGATTTTGTCCAGACTATTTCCTAATAAAATGAATATAAGTTCCAATCAAATCATGAAATTTCAAAGCACCACTATATGTTCCAATATATACCTAATTCTCTCACAAGCAGATTTAAGTACAATCATCTGTTTTCAATGTTAAAAAATACAATAAGAGTGAACAGCTTAATGCCATCACAGTGATTGAGGTAAAAGGCTGAAAAATGTTAGTTCACAAGGACAAAAAACATTAGAAATATGGTTGTGAACTTCTCTACTTTAGAAACAAAAACTGGATTTGAAAAGACATCAAAACATATATGAACACACCAGGGATTGATTGTATTCTCTACAATCTTCAGAAGCACATCAAAGAAAATCTAACAAGCAACTTCAAAAAGCCTGGTCGTCTCACTGCAAGCTGCAGTTTGGGGAGAAAGAGCCTGTTAAGGACCTTACTGAGGAAAATGACAGGATCCACAGAGAAGATGAGGAGATTGACCTACAAACAATTTCTTCAAAAAATCACCAAAAGATGATACAAATTTCACCTAGAAATCAAAATAACACCAAAGTGTACGCTAGTTACAGGAGGTATAAAATACAAACAAGGAATATAAACAGTGAAAAAACAACTCAGTCTATTGAACTGTGTTTATAAAATCTATACAATAAGAGAGGTTTAATATATATTTAACAAAGAAACAAGAGAATGATTACAAATACTTACCTTGAACTGAAACGGAAATAAGAAAATAGGAAATAAGTCCAAGTTGAAATATTTTAATTAAAAAGATTTGCCGAGTATACATAAGTTCATTCATTTTTTTCTCTGATTTAGAAACTAAAAACCCATAGGCACTAGGCTGTAAAGTAGATCTCTGGGACTTATCTTACATAACTGAAATTTTGTACCCTTTAACAATTACCTTTCCATTACCTATGGCTAACAATACTTTATTATATACCTAAAATTTTCTAAGAGGTTAGACCTTATACTAAATGTTCTTACTACAAAACAAACAAACACCTAACAATAAAAAAGGGGCCCAAAAGAAACTCTGGGAGGTGATGGATGTATTTTTGGCCTTGATGGTGGTGATGGTTTCATGGGTGTATATTTATCACCAAACTCATAGAGTTGTATACATTAAATATGTACAGCTTCTTATATGTCAATCATACCTCAATAAAGTGGTTTAAAAAAACTAAAAGCAAACCAGGATTTAGTGATGACAGGGTCTAAGGCCTTTGTTCTTTTTTTAATTAAAAATATATTTTAATAATAAAAATAGGCATATATGTCATTCTGATTACATAAAGAATACTTTTTTTATAAGAAAATGACAACATAGAGGATATAATGAAAAGCGTAAACAGTACCAGATATTCTCTTGCCCTGAAATAACTCCCACTAAGATACATAACTCAAGCAGAAACACATACACATGATGAGGTGATTTGTTAATGCTATTGATCTTTCTATCATTTGTTCAAAACATGATGGATTGGAAGCTATAGTGCTCTTGGTCAGATATGTCTTTCTAGATCCCAGAACTTTTCTCCCAGCTGTCAGCAGTGTAGCCTGATAATGGCTTGAAGCTGAGTACATCCCCAGGGATGGCTTTCCTTTTAAGAGAGGTGTTTTGCTCAAGGTTTTACCCTCTCTCCAAGCAAGGGCTTCCCGCACTCATCCACTATTTGATGTGTATGTGAGACTGACTGGTTCCCTTGCCTCTGATCAGGATACATATGAAGGACCTTCCAGGCTAAAAACTTCACATCCAATTAGCTGAGACTGCTGTTGTTATTGCAGCACAATTTAATCTTTTTTTCTTCTGTCCCATTCTTGCCTCACCCTTATTGCTTTTGTTCCTGAGAACAATTCCCAAAAACCACCCACGCAAATCTCTGATTCAGAGAGAGTTTTCTGTAGAATTTGCCCAATAACACTCTGTTAAGAGCGGTCCTTGGAAGAGACTCTAAAATGGGATCTTCGAAGCATCACCCGCTGGCTGGTGACAATGAAGACCCATCTCTGGTGGTGCTAAGTGGAGTACTGATAGCCATTGGAAGAGGGCGGCAGAGACTTTGTAAAAATTCACTGGTGGTGAAGCAGCATAAAATACCTTTGGATGCTTATTTGTGGTTTAATACATCAAGTTTTGAGAGGGAATAGAAATTTGAATCAAATGGCTGGTAGTGGAGACTGTTGCTTCTTTAGGAAAGACATTGAAAGACCAAGGTATATTAATAACCAATTCAAAGCAAAGCTAGACAGCTTCCTTAGCATCATACAAAGAGATGTGAGGATCAGGCCCAAGACTATTAATAGGTGTCAGAGAATATTGAATTCTCAGCTTTGGCAAGCCTGCCATTTCAAAGTCAAGGCTGTAAGTTGAGAAGGATTGGGACTCTGAGACCAGGAATGGGGCATCCATTTCAAAGCAGTTGAAAATCTTGAATCCCCAAATATCTTGAAACTCTGTGGCCTGTGAAAGTAGCCCACTCTTTTCTGATAAAGTTTATTGCTTCCCCTTTGCTTGAAGATGATGCAAATATCTCAGCCTTGCAAGAAAGCATTTCTCTGTTTTAGGAAATAGCCTCCCATCTCATCCTAATCACTAGTCCAGCAACTATGATCAAACTACAATGTATACTGTCAGAAATGAGCTAGATTTGCAGCAGGAAGAAAGGAAATATATCTGGAAGAAGCCACAGGAGTTAGACAATATGTATTAACAGGAGCCGGAAGAATATGTATAGGACTAGACCTCAGGGTTTTGGATTGGGAGAAGGGGTGTTCAAACAAAAAGTTGAGTAAAGGAGAGTTTATTGATATAGAAATACTGCCCCATGAAACAGACTGTAACACCCTGGCAAGTAGTTTCATTTTCCAGAAGCAATTTGCTTTACCTATTATAGATAATAGTATACATTTATGGTCTTACCCCAGGGTTATGTTGCTTTTCCTATTATGTATCACAATTGCAATCCAGAGTGACATGCGACATCTGGACATTCTACTGAATATCACATTAATGATATCTTTATACCATCATTTTAATCAGACTGGAGCAAGATATGACAAGTCTGCCTGAGAACTGGTAAGACACAAACAGCCCAGAGAGTGGGCAATAAACTGTATGGTGTTCCAAGGACCTGTTTCATCAGGAGAGTTAGAATGGTCATGGACTTTCCTGGAAATTATTCACAAAGTAAAGAAAAACAAATTCTCATCTCAACCTCCCAGCACTAAGAAGGAAGCACAATACCTGGAAGACTGAGGACAAGGAGGTCTTGGAAGGAGTCATATGGGCAGACTTAATGGGAGTGGACATAAAAAGTGAAACTCTTTTCATCACAAATTGGCACTCACCAGAGAGCATCCAAACAACCAAGTAGACAGAAGAGGCACCAAACCGGCAGAAACACCAAACAACCAAGCAGGCAGAATGACTCAACTAGTTGATGTCAGTCAGTCTCTGCTGACACAACAAGCTTATGAATGGAGCTCTCATGGTATCAGGGGTAAATGCTGTTGCCGAGGACCAACCCCAGCTGAACAGGATTCACCCAAAGGGGAAGACGGAGTCGGCGTGGACAGAACTCAAGACACCTCAGAGGATGCAAGGATCTGACAAATTTATTTTCAAGATTCCAAAAGCTTTTATACTATAAAGTGATCTTATTTTCAAATTCAACATCCTCATTCCCACGCCAAAAACTCCCCCACATAGGTCACAAAACAAAGGTAATTTCCATCAGCAGATTGATTAAAACAGGTTAGGTAATTTTCCCATCGCCCAGAGTCTCTTTCTTCTCCCGTGGTTAGTCACATGTTGGTCACATCTACGTCAGGAACTCTGTTTGCGGTTTCATCGTCTTCCTTAGAAAATTAGATGTTCTTGTACCTGTATGTTCTTGTTCAATCAGCCAACTATTCAAAGCACAAACTCAAGCACATTATTCTTTTAACAATTGTAAATATTTATAGACTATTTTCTTCTACCTTTATAATCAAAACAAGGCACTAAATTATACAAAAAACAATTCTACTTATAAAAAGCTACCAAGTAGCCTACTCTATCTAATTTATTATGTACCCACTGTAGCATAAAACCTTCCCACCATCATACCCAAAAATTTCCTAACCTACCATAATAATCAAAACAATACACATTATTTTTATGCTTCTAAAAAACTATGGGAGCGGGCATTGTACCATAAACTCATTGATTAAACTCACTGTTGCATAAAAACTCGCCACCATATCCAGGTATTTTTCAACATGTTTATAACTTCACTGGGAGGCCATGACTCTTACAACTTTTCTTTTAAAATCAAAAAGCTACTGCAGAAATATTCCCACCATTATATTTCCCCAACAAATATAATCATTAAAGGAGCCGAAGTAATTACAATTCTCCTCTTGATTTTTACCCTAACTTGGGGTTTTTCTTAAACCCCTGCATTAAAACTATACATTTTTCCCATCACCAATAGCAATCCTATAAAAATCACCTTAGGCAAAGGCAGGGGAAGACAAGGGGAGCCACACAGAGGAAAGCTTTGCTTCCACACAGAGAAAAGCTGTGGTTCACGGAGGAAATGGGAAACAAAGCCCTGCTGCGGCGGAAGAGCAGTTGCCATTGGCCAGGTCTCTGGTCTGCTACCTGGGTTCCCATCTGAGCTGGGCGTGGGAAGCGAAGCAGCCATGGGGACAAGAGACCTCTCTCAAAAGGGGTGAGGGTTCAGGCTCCTGCAAAGTTGGGGGGGTGAGGGTCTATGCCCCACCTCTGTTGGCCCCCAAGTTCTCTCCTGATGGCCCCTCTGCGACTGTGCCTGTCTTAGGTTGTTCCTTCCCTGAGGAATCTTACCCGTCTCTGGCTAACCAGCCATCCTCCGGGGCCAAGCAGGGAGATGTGAGGTGTGCGAGTGAGCGAGGTGCAGCGCCCCCAGAGAAGGTCAGTTCTCTGTCACCTTGGTAGCCTATGCCCCCGTGGCCTCCACGCCCAGCACCTGCCCTGGGATTCCCTCGCCAACTGGCGGGGCCCCGGCTCTGATCACATGTCTTCGGGAACCCAGGTTTCTCCTCCAGAGAGGGCCCAGCTTACAGCACTGGGCAAGAGAGACCAATTACACGGCACCAGCCACCAGGAGGCAGGAAGCTTTGCAAACGAGAACTTTGCTTTTCCATATTTACACCTGACAGCACCAGCTTTGCTTGGCACTATGGGTCTCATTGTACCTGGCAGTACCAGCTTTGCTTGGCACTATGGGTCTCGTCCATGCTGAGACTCAAAGGCTCGTCCGTGCTGAGACTCAAAGGCTCGTCCGTGCTGAGACTCAAAGGCACTTCCTATGTGGCTCCCGGCAGCTGTGAATGGATCAACAGCATGGGCTCCTATTCAAGGCCAACCTATCTACTGCCTCTGCTGGTAAGACAGCCAGGCGCTAGATGGCATGCAGAAACAAAGCCATTCTAAACTTTATATGGAAATGCAAAGGAACTAGAATAGATAAAACAACTTTGAAAAAGAGAAATAAAGTTGGAAGAATTATGCTCTATTCTTTCAGAACTTATTATAAATCTATAGTACAAGTCAGTGTGGTACTGAAGTAAAAGATAGATAAATGAAATTGAATGGAGAATCTAGAAACAGGACCACACATATATGGCCAATTGATTTTTGACAGATGTGCAAAAGCAATTCAAGGGAAACAATAATATTTTTACTAAATGCAGAAAATATAGCTATGTGCAAACAAACAAACAAACAAATGAACCTCAAACCCTACCTTACATCATGTGCAGAAATTAATCATGTACTCAAGACTGATCATATACCTAAATATGTAGCTAAAATTATAATACTTCTAGAACTAAATAAGACAATTTTAGTGATTTGGGGTCTGGCCAAGATTTCTTAAGTAGGACACAGAATTCACGAATTATTAATAAAATATCAAAAAATTAAACGCCATCCAAATTAAAAGCAGTAGTTCTTCAAAAGTCACTGTTAGGAGAACAAAAAGACAAGACAGAAACTGGGAGAACGTATCTGGAAAACTTATACCCAGCAAAGAAGTTAATTTAGAGTGTATTAAAAAACTCTTAAAACAACCACATACCCACTAGTATGGCTAAAATTAAAAAGATTGACCATACCAAATGTTTAGAAGGATATGGAACTAATTGAACTCTCACAAAGTGCTACTGTATACTTTGGATCCAGTTTGGTAGTTTCTTGAAAAGTGAGACATACACTTACCGTATAACCCAGCCATTCCACCCATAGGTATTTACTCCAGAGAAATGAAAGCATATCTCCCCACAGACATTCTCACAAATGTTCTTAGCAACTTTATTTGTATTAGTCAAAACCTGAGGAAAATCCAATGTCCATCCCAAGGAGACTAGACAAACAAGTGTGGTAAAGTAATAAAACCAAATATTTCTCAGCAATAAAAAGGAAAAAACTTTCAGTGGCTGACGGGAGATGGATGCGGGTTAGGAGATGGGCGGCAGGCAGCTGCAGGAATAGATTACAAAGGACAAACAGGAGATTTTGTTCTGTGGCGGTGATGGATACTTTCACTATCTTCATTACGGTAATGATTTCAAGGGTGCATATATATGTCAAAATGTCCAAACTCATCAAATTTTGCAATTTAAATACATTCAGTATAATTGTATGTCAATTATACTTCAGTAAAGCTGTTAAAAAACAATACATTTTACCATGTGGATTATAGAACATGTATCTACTACTTTTATAGAATATGTGTCCACCACTGATTTTCTGGGTTGCCTGTGTATATTTATCTTTCTAATATTAATGTATCATACAGAGTGTGGAGAATGTTTTTCTTAATTCAAGAAATAAAAACAATTACAGACAGGAAATAGTATATGAAAAAACCACAAATATGTATACAAGTAGTTGTACAAATTTTAGTATGGCCTATGGACAATGAAAATTTTAGATCAGTTGAATTCTGCATGTATTAAATGCCAACTTTGTGCTAATAATTCAATCAGAAGCTGGAATAAGCAGAGAAATAAAAGCATTTTCAGTTTTATAGTTATCAACTATATATATAATATGGCACACAAGCCTCTAGATCCACTAGCTTCAAGAGAGTTTTAAGAAATGTAGCTTTCATACCATGGGCCCTGTACCCAGATATTTTATTAGTAAGGAATAAATGGAGATCAAATATGGAGGGATAGATTATCATCTCCGCTAGGGTACAACACTTCGGCCAATTAGATATCCATGCACACTCTTTTTTGTACTCTTAAAATACATACACTATTTTCTAAGAGCAGCAACCCCAAAGTTCCATTTGGCTTCTTTATGAAGCTGAAACTCTAAGTAGAAATGAGTCTTCTTAGTTTGGTGAACTGTACGTCGTTTGGTGAAGATAGAGCTCTTCATACAGTAAAAGGTAAATTATCTTACTGTAAAAGGCCCAGGATGCAACAGTAAAGAAAAACAGTATGGGAATTCCCTGGCTGTCTAGTGGTTAGGACTCCAAGCTTCCACTGCAGGGAGGCTGGGTTCCATCCCTGGTGGGGGAACTAAGATCCTGTAAGCCGTACCCAAAAAACAAACAAACAACAACACAAAAACCAAAAGCAACAGAACAAAAATACAGTATGCCTGAAGCAAAAACTTTTATTAGAGAAAAAGGAGTCTGGAAGACAAATAGGAGCCATTGGAACATGGATGTTATCAAGTCACACAGACAGGGATTGAGAGTATCTCCTCTGGCTGTAGTGTAAGCTCTTTACACTGGCAGACGCTGCTTTGCTTTCTTGGCGATTCATCCTTGTCCGTTACCTCCCACTGCCATGACTGAGGTGGACACAGGGGCTATGCTCCCCTTGGGGACTACAGGTCTTAGAGTTGGTTCCTTCTGTGCTTGCAGGGTGAGAATTATAAAAATTAAGACAATAACACCTGAACTTTACACAACATTGTAAATCAACTATACCACAATAAAAATTTTAAAAGAAGAATCAGAGAAAAGGTAATTCTGAAATATGATGGTAAAGCAGGAGAGCCTATACATGCTTTCATTGTTGATTGTTTCAAGTTTCAGTAAAAATATAAAATAACAAAAAGCTAGTAAAAGTGTGAGGAGCTAGAAAGTAATACATATCTGTAACTGCCTAGCTAAGCAAAACGTCTGATGCAGTTGAAGTGTTTCCATGGTGTGGAAATGTATATGCAAGAAGACAAATAAATGACAAGCGTCCACACTTGAGTAAAAATGAGACCAAAAAAACAAATTTGATTTAAAACATGAAGGAAAATAAAAACTTCTAATGTTAGAAGGTCAGACACCTACTAATAAGAGTATTGGATATTCTGAAGAAATCGCATACTGTTGGTGAAAGATACTCTCTTCCATCTTGAATGTCAGGAAGAGAAGGAATGAAGGTATAAAGCTCCCAGTGAAAGATAAGAGGAGCAATGTATTGTCATTTTTTGAGCAAACCAAAAGCATTTGACTACACTCTTAAATGTTGACCTCAGAACAAAGAAATGCGCAGCCCTGGAGGAGGTCAGGAAACTGAGGTCATTCCCAAGAAAGGTCACTATTTCTCACACCAAAGGATTTGAAGCTTACAGAGCCAGTTTAGTGTGTGAACAATTTTGTCTGCTCCTTGCTCGACTGTGCCAAAATACTTGGGCCTTAGTTTTTAGACGCTAAAGTTCAAAATAAGTGATTGATATGACTGTCACCTTGTAGGTAATTAAAAAAAACCCAAAATCTGCAAAAGTGCTAATAGTTGTAAACACTGTAACTTAGACCTAGTGAGAAGTATACATTATAACTGCCAACAGTTCTGCTAGGTTGCCTACAAAAGAATTTACACACCAACCCAAGTGAGCCGATGATGGTGGAATCCTGGCATAGACACATATCTGGTTAGGGTCACCAGTGCCCAGTTAATTGGGAAAGTAAGAGGTGAGAAATAGTTCTCAAATTATTTTTTTTAAGTTGAAATGAGAAGGAATTACAGCATAATGGATGGCATAAATTATGAATACTACCAGAATGATTAGGAGTGATGATTTAGTAACCAGACTGCTATGATATCAGTACAAATGCTGGTTTTACCACTTTGTTATTTTGTCATCTTGTGCAAGAAACAACCAGTATACATCTCAGTTTCCCCATAAGGAAACTAACAAGTTTTCACAAAACCATTGACTTGATAGAATTGCATGAGGATGAAATGAGTTAATACAATAAAACAATCAGCCCAATGCCTGGCACTTAGTAGTATTTAATAAAAGTTCATATAATGAATATTATTTTCATTATAACAGTTAAGTTTTGCTTAGGTTAAAAAAATAACATCCTTTCTACTCAATTTTTCTTTTTCAGGCATTAAATATAATTGGCATATTTGTCATATTTTAAAATAATATGAATCAAAAGAATATAAGAGGAAATAAAAAGACCTAAGGTATTAAGTTGTTTACTTACTAAGCTTAATTATCTTCTATTACTTCATACGTCTCTCCTGTTTAGTAAAATCTCAACTTGCAAACTTTCTTATATTTTGAGTGCAAATCAAAAACAGAGCATATACGACTCAAATTCCTACTTCTGAAAGTCTGTTTCATTCTATTTTCACTCTTGTCTGCTTTCATTTCACTCTCTCAGCAAATCAAAAGAGATAATACAGTAGAATATTCTAGAATTCTATGCATCACTAAACTCTCAGATTATTTACATATAGGAACATATTTATACTTCAAGTTTGATACTTAACTAATTTTTGGATTTATAAATTTGCTTTTATATCAAATTTACATGATGATTGGCAATAAAACTACTCCCCGTTATTACTATTCTAAGTTTCTCTTGTATTTTGCAACCTACTCTGACTTTTAAATAGCACATGGTTGTTTTCAAACATGTACTTCAGGACACGTAAACAGAACACTGCAAAACTTTTGCCTAGAGTTATTCAGTGATTCTCATGATACCACTAACACAAAATTGATTTTCTTACTGTTTTGCAGTCATAATTCCTGGGCTAGAATTTTGACTTTATCACTTATTACCTAGTGATATTAGAAAGATATATTTCTAAAATACTCCAGCTTCTTCATGTGTAAAATGAGGGTGATAATAGTATTTAGCTGAAAGCATTTCTGTGATGTTTAAATGGACTGGTATGGATAAAGTGCTTAAATGTGTGATTGCAAAATAGTAAATAATCTGTAAATAGTATTCATTATAATTATTATTAGAAGACAGGTTTATTGCTAAAAGATACATCCTTTAAGTATCATTTTACAAATAAGAATATTGAGTATTAAGGGTGTTAAGTTATAGTCTTAAGTTCTTACAGTTAACAAATTCTAAGGCCTGGTTTCAAGTCTAGGTTTACCTGCCACCATAGCCAGTGATTGCCCCACAATTATTGAATTATCTCTTTCTATTTCCATAGTACAATCTCTAGAAGCTTCAGGTGGTTGAATAAATAAGGAAATAAAACATTTATTTCAATATCTTTAGACATTGTTGGCTGACTAAAAGGGGGATATTCACAGATTCAGTTCAAATAAGAACATTCTAATGAGAACTTTATCAGTGAAATAATTGGGTACCCCATTCTGCAGTCTTTGCCAGGTATGCCAGGTATTTAATAGGCAGTATGGTCAGAGTAAGAAAGGAAAATTTGATGTTAACTACCCTTTAAAAGTTCATGCAGTGTTGTGAATCACTATACTGTACACCTATAACTTATATAATGTTATACATCAACTATACTTCAGTAAATAAATAAGGAAATAAATAAAAGTGATGCAGTGTCCTAGCATCATGGGAATTGCTCAGGGAAATCAATCAGTACACAAAGCCATTTATATTAATGATTAGCAAATGTGTTCTCTGGTAAACAGGTTTCTTGGAGTTGTTTTCAATTGAACACCAGGCAATCTCAGACATGTCTTTTTTGCATTATTTGTTCTGGCTTAATGGCTAGTTATGTAATAACACACTTATCATGGTATTTTTATCATTCTAATATTAATTTAGAGAATATATCATCTGTATATCTTGTGTAGTTCATCTCCAATGTTTATAACTTGAGGCAAGAAAGGTTAGCAATTGAGCAGGTGCTCATGTGGGTAGTGAGGCCACTTACTAGCTGAGTAATTTTGAGTAAGTTTATTAACCTCTGGAAACCTCAGTTTCTTTATCTGTAAAATGTAGTTAATAAATGTGACGTTTAAATTAGTTGAATATCTAGAAAGTAGAAGAGTTCCTAGTATATACTATACATTTTCCAATCAACACTTGATTAAGAGCCTGAGTTTTGTGTGGGCTATTTGGTTTAAATCCTTACTTGTAAGAGTGTGATAGGCAGAACACCAGCTCCTCAAAGATGTTCAGGACCTAATTCCCAGCACCTGTGACTATGTTCTCTTATGTGGTAAACACTTTGCAGATGTGATTAAGAATCTTGAAATGGGAAGATTATCTTGTATTTTCCAAGTAGGCCCAATGTGATCACAGTCTTCCTTGTAAAGGAGAAAGCAGCCTGGATTACCCAGGTGAGCCCAATGTAATCACAAGCGTCCTAAGGAGAGAGAGTCTTCCGGAGTTTCAGGTGGGCCCAATTCAATCACGAGTCTGTATAAAGGGCAGAGGGCTAGAGGAGGGAAGGAGGCGCCATGATGGAAGCCAAGTTTGGCGTGAGGCGGTCGCTGGTTTTTGACTCCGGAGGAAGACGCCGTTTGGTAAAGAATGCAGGCAGTCTCTGGAAACTGGGAAAAGCAAGTAAACAGCTTCTTCCCTAGAGCCTCCAGAGAGGAAGCCGTTCCTGCCGACACCACGGTTTTCTGACTTCTATAACTGTAAGCCAGTAAATTTGTGTTGTTCTAAGCTTCTACTTTTATGATAATGTGTTACAGTGGCAAGGGGAAACTGATACAGAGACAATAGAACATTTAATTAATTCTCCCCACTCCAACGTATTTTTAAAATGGAGACGTTTAATATTACTTGCCTTCTAAAGTTTCTTCCTAAATTTTCTTACATTCCCTGTCTGAACACTCATATTCCTGGATAGCATGTTACATGCCTCTCTTATTCCAGAGGTCTGCCCTAGCTGCTCTGTGGTCTCCTCCTGATGTCTTGCAACAGTTTCTCCAGGCAGCTCCAAACCACTAGGCCCTAAGAACAGTCAGAGGTATGCTTTGTTGCAGTAACAAGAGATTATGGTATGTAGCTTAGGTTATTGAAGGCTTGGGAACGGAGTCATGGCTGTGCCCTCTCTCTGGGGGTTGCCTCCTTGCCTCTTTCATAATCTACCCCTGTTAATGTTGAACCCAAGTTCACGTGCCTGATGCACAGTGAGGCCAAACAAACTTCAGAGTTTGGAGCAGAGAAAGGTTTATTGCAAGGGCCAAGCAAGAAGAACAGGCAGCTAGGGCTCAAAAGGCCTGAATTCCCCAGTGAGTTTCAGGGAAAAGTTTTAAAGGCAAAATTTGGGGTGAGGGTGGGCTGTGGGGTATGTGGCTTCTCTCCTAATTGGCTGGTGGTGAGGTAAGGGGGTATGCTCTAGGAATATTGTGTTCAATGTGAAGTTTCCACCCCCGAACTGGATGGAGGCCTTAGTCTGTGTAGAAGAGCTCAAAGATAAATAGTTATGTATCCCTCGAGGAGGAACTAGGACTCTATTGCTGCACTACTGTTTGACTGCTTTCCTTTGTTTCCACATTCTCCCACTTCCCTGATTAGTAATTGTTTGAATCTGCCCTTTGGAACTCAGGGAAGGTCTAGGAGGCTGAAGCCTTTTTTCCTACAAATAAATGGGGGGGATGGGAAGGCTTTTATACCTGGGAGGACCGCACAAGGTCCTGCTCGGTTTCAATGCTCCCTTGTCTTTGATACTCTTCATCTTTGAGGCGAACAGGTGTTGGACAAGAAAGGGAATAATATTTTGGATAGAGATTAATCATGAACTCGGTTTTAGGGGGACTCAGTTTCATGCTACAATCCTGAAACCCTTTCAGATCAGTTTTATTCTTATATCTAAAGTTGAAGACTCCACATATTTCTGTGTAACTTTTCCTGACTAGGGTTCTTGGACTCTTTAATCAATAGAAATTTAAGATGAGAAATTCAGGCAAGGCTTTATCGGTACTTGTGCTGTAGCACGAGGGAGTGAAAACAAGTAACAGGTGCCCTTGCTCACTCAGGTGGGGGTGGGCAGTATGAACTGGTCCCTTAAATGAACGTTTGTCCAGGTGCAGGCACTGCAGTTAAGGGTCCCAGGTCCCAGCCTATCTCATAACCACCCAGAGGAAAGAAAGAAGTCACCTGAAATAGGTTTGCAGTGATGCTAATGATACAATGAAGAGTTCATTTTATATTGGGATTACTTTTTTTTTTGTCCAGGCTTGTTTGATAAAGTACAGGACGTCAAGTTAAACTGAATTTCAGATAAATAACAAATAACACGTTAGTGTAAGTGTGTCCCATACAATATTTGGGACATACTATACTAAAACTGTGTTTTTGAAGTTTAAACTTGGCATCTTAGATTAAGTCCGACAACCACACTTTTGGTACAGCCTTCTGATTCCACAGTTCTGGGATTTAGCTTTGTATAATGAAAACCCACATTAAACTATTTTTTCAACTGAGAGCAGTCTTTTTCCAAATATGATTTATGCACAAAAAATAACACTTAACTATCACTGTCTTTATCACTCCCAATACCCCTGCTGTTACTGGGATAGTATCAATAGTAATAGTAGCAGCAATAGCCTTAGTTACAAAAGAAATAGTAGCATTTCTGACTTTAAAACACTAGCAATTAGGGAATGCCAGCAATTCAAATTCCCACTAGTCTTTGAAAACTTGAGATGGTGTTATACGTCAATTATCTCAAACTAGTTTCAGGTGGACAGGGTGATTTGATTTTTATATTTTGAGATAATCACAGCATGAAGTCTATTTAACACCCATTACCATACATAGTTAGAACTGTGTGTGTGACGAGGACTTTTAAGATCTACTCTTAGTGGGTGTGGAGAAAAGGGAAATTTTCTACATTGGTGGGAATGTAAATTGGCGCAGACACTATGGAAAACAGTATGGGAGTTCCTCAAACTAAAAATAGAATTACCATAGGATACAGAAATCCCACTCCTGGGCATATATATAGATAAAACTATAATTCAAAAGGATACATGCACCCCTATGTTCATAGCAGCACTATTCACAATGGCCAAGACATGGAAACAACCTAAATGTTCATTGAAGGATGAATGGATAAAGATGTGGTACATATATACTGTGGAATACTACTCAGCCATAAAAATGAAAATGCTATTTGCAGCAACACGGATAGACCTAGTGATTATTATAGTAAGTGAAGTAGGTCAAAGATGAATACCATATGATATCACTTATATGTGGAATCTAAAATGACACAGATGAACTTGTTCTCAAAACAAAGACTCACAGACATAGAAGTCTTGTGGTTGCCAAGTGGGGGAGGGATGGTTTGGGATTTGGGATTAACAGATGCAAATTATTATATATAGAATGGATAAACAACAAGGTCCTACTGTATAGCACAGGGAGCTATACTGAGTATCATGTGATATTCCATAATGGAAAAGAAAATGAAAAGTGTATGTAATTGAATCTCTTTGCCATACAATAGAGATTAATACAACATTGTAAATCAACTATACTTCAATAAAATAGACTTTAAAATCTCTCAGCAACTTTTAAATAGAAAACGCAGGGCTAACTATAATCACTATGCTGTACACTACATCCCCTGGACTTAATTATCATATAACTGGAGGTTTGTACCTTTAGATCATCTTCACCCATTTGGCCCATCTCCCTACCCTTACCTCTGGCAACCACCATCTCTTCTCTGTATGAGTTTGCATATTTAAGATTCCACATAAAAGCAAGATCATAGAGCATTTCTCTTTATCTTACCACTTAGCCTAATACCCTTAAGGTTCATCTATACTGTTGCAAAAGACAAGATTTCCTTTTTTTATAGCTGAATAATATCCCTTGTATACATACATGCTACATTTTCTTTATCTATTCTTTCACCAGTGGACAGTAGTTTGCTTCCATGTCTTAGCTATTGTAAATAATGCTGCAATGAAAATGGGGGTGCAAATATTTTTTCCAGTTAGTCTATTTGTGTTCTTTGGATAAATATCCAGAAGCGGATTTCTGAATCAGATGGTTCTTCCTATTCTTAGAGGAACCTCCATACTGTTTTCCATGACTGCACCAATTTACAGCCCCACTAACAGTGCACAGGTGTTCCCTCTTCTCCATATTCTCACCAGCACTTGTCTTAGTCTTTTTGATTGTGGTTTGGATTTGCATTTCCCTGATCAGATCATATATATATAGATCACCTTATAAAATGCTGACTAGTGCTGCATTTGATCATGCCTCAGTCTCTAGACATACCTATGGGACTTCACCAAGTACATAGGATTCTAGGCAATTATAAGCTAACTTTTAAATATAGTCTATCTTACAAAGGAGAGACTGGATGTAGGTTCCTATTTGTTGTTAGCTCTATGAAAGCTATGTTCCAAAGTTCATGATATATGTATACATGCTCATCTCTAATATGTGGGCAATGCAATCATTTTAAACTCTGACATTGTACATTATTTTAACTTATTCTGTAACTCGAAACTAAACAGATTAATAATTGAAGAGCTTTATGCTATAAAATTTCCACCAACTAAGAAACTCTGCTCTCCTACATACTTTTATAGGGTCTTGAATAAACAGTTGCTCATTTGCTTGACATACTTTAATAAGTTTATATCTAATTTTTCCTTCAATCTCAAACTATAAAAAAATAAAAAGCCTTCTTGCAGCCTTGGGAAGTTCTCCGTGTTCACTACTGCCGAATGATGCTTTACATCTTCAGTACCCTTGACTACCTCAAACATGTTAATTCAGGTGTTTGTCAACACCTTTCAGAATTGCATCAGTTTGATCTGTCTGTACATATTTCAAACTATAGTTATATAGGGCTTTTAGCCTCTAAGTGACTATTATGATATGACATGCTTTTCTGACAGTAAACTTGAGTCTAGCTTGTCCAACTTGCAGTTTCTCTGTAACGTGTCTGTGATGATTCCACAACACAGATGAAAGTTCTGTACAGGTTGATATAGTGAACCTGTTTCTAGCATCCTATTTCTCTTAATGGACAATTGCAATACCCAGCCCATATTTCCCGTGAGAAGTTGAATCATGTATTTCGTTCAGCTAATTCTTCTCAGGGCCTCAGTGATCCATTAATCTTCTTGTATAAGATAACCGAATAGGGATGTGTAATCAATTAGATGATATTCTATGTATCAGATTCAGATGCAGTGCACTTATCTATGAGGACAGCTTTTGCAAACACTAGCCTAGACTTTGCATCTTAATCAAGATAGTAGGGGGCTTCCCTGGTGGCACAGTGGTTGAGAGTCCGCCTGCCGATGCAGGGGACACGGGTTTGTGCCCTGGTCCCATGTGCCGTGGAGCAGCTGGGCCCGTGAGCCATGGCCGCTGAGCCTGCGCGTCCGGAGCCTGTGCTCCACAACGGGAGAGGCCACAATAGTGAGAGGCCCGCAAAAAAAAAAAAAAAGGGCACCTTGTCTGTTATCTTTTATGAACCTAGCAATGAATCTAAGTAGGTATTGCTTCTAATCTTGTTTCTAAATCCCTTTATTACTAGAGTGCTAAAAGTAGGTCCCCACATAGCTTTTTATAGAATCATTCTTTGTATTATCCAAATTGGATCTTTTTCTATTTAAAAAGAAAATTAAAATTAAGAGTTTATTCCCAACTTTGTCAAAATGTAGAAAAAATGTGTTTAGATGGAAACACCAGGCAAATAATCCTAAAAACCACACACACACAAAAAAAAACCCTGAATATTAGAGTAATTTCTCCCTTTTAGAATCGCTTATTTACTAACTGAAATGCCTTCTTTGAGAAGGAATGGCCTAATAGGTCAAACACCAGTCTCCACATCAGGTGTTCTTTGTCCCAGGTATAGAGTTACCTGCAATCTTTAAGCACTATATGCCATATTTCACATCTGCTGAGGAGTTGAGTCCATACTTCGTACAGTAAAGGGGTAATGAGTGGAGGGAAAGGTAGGGGAGGCATGCTAGTGCAGTGATGAAGACAACGGGCTTTGGAGTTCGTCTGTCTGGTTTCCAGTATCTGATGCTTGTGTTCTTGAGTAATCGTCCCAGCCTCTCTGTTCTGAAATTTCCCCTTTCAGGCAATGGGGATGACGATTGTACTGTTCTAGAAGGCAGATCATGAGGATTAACTATTCTGCAAATGAAGCGAACAAATCAGTTTCTGGATTTTTTCAGATGAGATTCTTTCATTGGGAAGCAATAGAAACACCAAATTAAATCCTGGAACAAACTAGTGTGAGAGTGAGAGGGCTTCAGGGTTGGATGACTTAGGGCCTCAGTATTAAATAAACATGTCAGTTCCCTTCCTTGCCTGTTCTGTTATCCTCAGGTTTTGTTTTTTATATACAAAGTATGAGAGAAAGTAAACAAGTAAACATTAACTGCTCAAATCTAGGAAAAGCTGAATGTTAACTTTTGTAGAGTCAAGAGTGAGGAGAAAAAAGGTACTAGAATAGTCTGTCTTCTCTAGCAATTGATTGTGCTAACAGCCTGTGAGAGGACAGCTTTTTCAACTAACTTTTTTGATCAAAATATGGAATTAAAACTGTCAAGTAGTATTCATGAGTGTATAATGGCATAACTTGCTAAATAGTAAAATATGGCTTGTGCCTGGCAATGTTTTCCTCCTAACATAATTTAGAGCATTTTTAAAAATTAGGGATTAAAATATAAATAGCCAACTGTTTTGAAAAGTGTAAGTATGTAGACTTGCAGGTACAATTTATAATATTCTTTAGACTTAAAAAACATTGGGTAAACATTGGTCTTAGTATTGGTGATACATATTTAACTGAATATTTGTCATTTTCCATTTTTAGCAGATTATTAAAATAAATTGCAAAGCTATGAAGATATTAACTATAAAGTTATATTTAAAGATTTTGATAAAGAATATCATTTTTCTTGGAAAAATACATTGACATAAATATCTTATCACCTAATCATGCCACATTTCTTTTTTTTAGATTTTTAAAAACTCTTTATTAAGAATAATTAAATAGATAACCTTGAGTTAACCAAATCAAAAGACGGGAAAGCACACATAAAGTAAGAAACAAGGAAATTAAAAGAATCATAAGAGGCTATTTTGCTCACCTACACATAAATAAATTTGAAATTTGGAATGAAATAGATATTTGCTAGAAAAATGCAATTTACCAAACTAATGTAAAAGAAGGAAAGCATATGTAATATTGGATTTCTGTAGAAGAATTAGGAAAATTTTTATCTCATGGCTATTTCATGAAGCACTATGGAAGATAACTCCCCAAGGTGAGTCAGTCTGGGCTTTCCAAGAACCACATGTCAAGACAAGACTTGAAGTGTGTAAGATCTTTTGGAGAATTGTCATGCCACATTTCTACAGGAATATGAAATTTGTACATCTTCACACAGACTTGAATTTGTAAACCCCTGTATATTTTGTGTGGAGTAGACTTGTGTTCTTTTAATAAAGTGGCAAAGTACCTGCATTCTGACCAAATCCTTAACTGGGAGATTTTGATAAATATTAGAATACAGATTTGACATTTTTTCCCTAAGACATAAAATACAAAATACCTTTAGCACTTTGCTGAACTTGGCTCTTTTGTGTCATTTGAATATCATTTTTTGTTACCCCTTAGAAGATGGGCAATAGAAAAATTGATAGAACTTTTAAATGACAGCATTTTATATCTTAAACGTTTAAAAGGTAGCAACACTTAAAGAAGCATCCTATATCTGTGCTGAGTATCCCAGATTCTAACTACCTATTTACGTATATTACAGATTGTGGAAAGTCATCCTCAAAGTATCATGCATTTATTGAGTTTGTATTAGGCAGGCACTTGCTAGGGGAGGAGGATACAAGGATGAATAAGACACGAATCCAAACTGGGTCTATAATTCTCATTTTTCAGGATTTAGTTTCACTATAAAACATTGTAAGTGTGAATGAAAATGAATGAACTATCTTGATCTGGTTTTTCAGGTCACTTGGACTAGGAATAAAGAACACAACCATCGTTGCTTCGCGGGAGAACAGTCATGGAGGAGTGCACCACAAAAGGTAAGCCAATCACTGCTCTACACGTCCCTGCTGGATGGAGGTAAGCAAATTATTTATTCATCAATGTAATTAACATTAGAGCGTCTAACATGGCAGAATGATGAGTTCTTCGAGTTACCTGTCAGGTAATGTGACTAAATTGTTTTAAACATGAAATGGACTTGACAGTACAGAGCCTGCCTGCCTTTTTAAACAAGCCATAGAATCTGTTTTATTGGTAGTAAATTTGCTTAGAATGCTGTAATCATTATCCAAATGCAGACTAAAAATTACTCAGAATAAAAATTGCTCTTAGAATTCTCTATTTCACTGTAATATGAATACTGCAGAATCCAGCCCAGTTTACACCCATTCTCTTTGGCACTCTTTTTACAAAATAAGGAAGTTTTGTGTGTGTGTTGGCGGGGCGGGGGTTGCAGGGAGGGGTTGGTTTGGTTTCTGTATTTTTTTGTGATACGACTTCTGATCCTGACTACTTGGAGTTTGTCTTCAACCTTCGAAGGTTGGCCTGAGTCCTCCACACGACGGTTCTTAACACATGAGCCACAGATTTGGTGGTTCCCAGGGCCACCCTCAATTCTGACCAACAGACTATGAATTCAGGAGCTGGATCTTCAGGTTTGATAATCCACTAGAAAAATTCATAGAACTTGGGAAAGTTATACTTGCTAATTCTATTATAGCAAAAAGGATAAATCAGAACCAGCCAAAAGGGAAGATGCGTTGTTTAGGGACTGGGAGGGTCCCAAATATGATGCTTCCATTGTCCTCTTCCCAGGGGGTCAGGACATGTCACCCTCTCAGCGTATTGATCACATTGATGTATAACAGTATGCACAAAGTATTGTCAACCAGAAAAGCTCACCCAAGCTTTAATGTCAAGAGCTTATATTGGGGTTTCATATTCATAATTGAGAAACTCTCTGATCAATAATTCAGTCTCTACCTCCTTCAGAGGGTGGGCTGACATCATGCAACTCGAAGTCCCACCCATCTAGTCACACTGTTGGTCTTTCTGGCATGACCAGCTGATACTGAATCATCTGTATCTAGTTATCTTGGGACCAAAGACTTTGCTGCCTGCAGAAAAATTTTCATGCCTAACCACATAAGCTGCTTTGGTTCTCATTACCTATTTCCCTGCCAGATATCATAGCCTTATAATTTGTCTTTCATCTCTAATCTCTCTACTTCAAATAGTCAAGTACTCTGCTGTAGAAAGAAATGTTCTTGTTTCCTCAAATTCTTAGTCTGACATTTTATGCTGTGATAGGAAGTTAGTTCTTCTGACTTGGAAAGTTCTTTTGGTCCATTAACAGAACCCTCCACATATGCTTAACATACCATAGCTTCAGCTTCTAGATGTTGTTAATACAAGGTAGATACTTGACCTGCTTTAAAGTTGGTATTTTGTGTTTATGTTTCATGTCTGGATTTCTTACATTTTGTTAGCTATTTCACTTTGACTTCTAATGATTTCCTATGAATATGCTGTGTATGCGTGTAGTGTCTGGAATACAGTAGTTCTTAGGATAGACATCTTCAGTGACTAATTCACAAACATCAAGGACCAAATATCTTTTAAACTCACTAGATGGGAATATTTGCGCAGACTTACCACAGTACAGGGTCTTTAAACATAGTAAGAGGTTTTAGATACTAAGCATTCAAAACTGTCCAATTAATCCACAACCATAGTTAAAAAAACATCAATGTATACCAGTCTCCATATATATGGTTCCAAATTAAAAAAATGCTTCACCTAATTCAACTTGTCCTGGAACTAACTGAAAATTTCCCCTACAGACAGCCCAAAGTTTTATCACTTGCTGTATCTAGCTGCAAACCAAGGATCTGAGTGGATATGTTGCAGGGAGGGGGACCCTTCCAGAACTTGATATTGGGATCTTGTCTAACACTCAAATGTCCAAGGAGACACAAATGTTGACAAAGCAAAAGACTTTATTGGAAAGCGGCACCCAGGCAGAGAGTAGTGGGTAAGGGGTAAGGGAGCCCAGGAGAACTGCTCTGCTTCATGGCTCACAGTCTCAGGTTTTATGGTAATGAGGTTAGTTTCCAGGTTGTCTCTGGCCAGTCATCTTGCCTGTGCCCATAGCTGGTCTGACTCAGGGTCCTTCCTGGCGGTGCGCACATCTCTCAGCCAATATGGATTCCAACACAGAGGTTTCTGAGAGATTGGCAGGACCCATTATGGGCTGGTGTCTCCTCCCTCCTTTTGACCCGTCCTAAATTCTTCTGGCTGGTGGTAACTTGTTCGTTTCATGTTCCTTATTTTCACATAGGAGATCTGATGAAGCTGCAAATTACATTTCAGCTTCCTTAGGGAACAAAATGGTACAGGTGTTTGCATAAAGTATTATAGCTCTGCAAATGTTATGAAGATTCTTTTAGAACAGTTACAGGAATCCCCTATGGTTTAGACAGTTCATTATGCTAAGGATTTAGGGATTTAAGTATGTCATTGTTTCTTTTTCATCCTGCACCCATGAGATTATTGATGGATCTGAAAGCTTTGCCTTCAATGGAGAATTTATTCCAGGTGGCCCCAAGAAATAATGTAGTTAGCCATCATGCTGTTGCATGCCATGCATGTGTACAATATTTCAGTGGTTAACTGGTTTGTACTTGTCTAGCCCCAATTAGATCAAGGATCCACTTACAAATTTTACCTGTTTACTTGCACCTCACTTTTAGGAGTCTTCTGATCAGTCAGGTAGTCCTAAAGAAACTCTAATCTAGACAATGAGTGTATTAGGTGGAGACTGGGTGCCTCACAGGATTTACTGGAAGACTAGGGAATTAGGCTAAGGAAATAGGCAGGAAAATGGAATGCTAAGTGCCAAGACATATACCCAAAATACTATACAAAGAATGTGTTATTCTGCTGTTGCCTCTGCTGCTGACCACTTGACGTCCCCAAAAGGGTGATACCATTTGATACAGTATCACCTTGTTGAACTGGAATGAATTCCCATTAGCTTTTTGTTTTCAAATATTTCTGTATCTCTCCCTTTTCTACTACTTATGGCATTTATGACCTTAATATAAGAGCAAAAGGGAAAAATAGCACCTTTTACGTGGGGGAAGGGGAGACTTGTTTCAAATATATAACCCAATGCTTAATTTCATCAAATAATAATTTTCCTAATTCTGTAGTATTTTAACTTGAAGTAGAAAACAATTATTTGAATGCAAGTTAATTAAAATTTCTGTAGATTACTTTTTATATTTTAGGAAGTACTTAAAGGGCCAGCTGATGTGATGTTTAAATACTTAAGCCTCTTACCTAACTGCCTAGAGGAAAGTTCTAATACTACTGTATTTAATATGGCATGCTTTTCAATGTTTTACGAGAATCACCTAAAACTCCAGGGAAATCATATTCTTTATGGGTTCCATAAATGATGTCATTTTTAAGAGCACAATTTCAAAAGTCACATATGAGAATATAGTGATATGACAAAATCTGTCTGGGATATTCAGACACTTAAATCTCCAAGGGGCTGGGTAGAGGTCAACACTTATACAATATTTATAATGAAAAGCCCAAGCAACATCTTTCTACTATTATATTTCATGTACATCACTACATTATCCACCCTGAAGCTGACACTTTTACTAGCTGAGGTATTACTGCTTCAAAATCAAACTCGAAATCAGGCTTTGTGGTTTAGAATCGAATACCCTGCAAAGACCGTCAAGTAAGTATATTTGAGGCTGTACACTGTTGTGTTAGAAATAATTCAATATTCAGGTGATCTAGGCTAATTCTCTGAAAAGAAAATCAGTGAAAATTAGCCAGCTTTTGCTAAATTATGTACAATGCTTGGACAAGTTATTATAAAGGGGAAACCTTTTGGATAGCAGACTAGTAGTGTAAGGTGTAAATGGTGGGCACGTGTACATGCATGCATGTGTGTGCTAAGTCGTGGTGGAATAAAAACTATTTGATTAGGAGTGAGGCCAAACCTTCTCTCATCTTACCCTTTTAATCTAGACCTAATTATCTTACACATGTGTACATTATTTTCTCAACTACAAAATGTAGAGTATCCTTATTCACGAAAACAATTTGAAAACTCAAGTACTATGCAAATGTAATTTACTAAGGAGGAAGCTGAACTAAAACTATAATAGAAATTATGACTTTAATAGAAGTTGACTTTAAATTCCACGTTAAATATAAGAAACACTATGTCTCCTACTATACCACATGGTGCACAGGAGGTACTAGTTAACTGTTCTTTCCTTCTGTCTCTGCAAGCAAGTCTCAATCTCACAGAAACTTAGTTTCATTAACTTATGGAAGATAACTATTTATTACTCACATATTTACTATAAGGAAAAATTCAAATGTCATAACTCTAAATTCCAGTGATTCCTGAAATTTGAGATAATTATTTAAATTAAAGTCAAGAAATAAGGGAAAATGGCATTTGTGGGCAGCTTCAGCAGTCAGTTCCTCCACATAAACATCAAAAAATTAAGCAAAATTGTCAGAATCATCTTTGTCAGACTCTAGAAAACAGTCAGTCTACAACAACCAAGTGAGTAGTTGTCTGAGGCTGGGTGGAAGGGGTATTACAGGAAGCGAGTGCTTAGCACCAATCAGGCTTTGAGAGAAGCACAATGGAAGGCAGTGGCCCAATGCAGAGACCAGAAGTAAAAACTGAAACTTAAATGAAAGATGACTGAAAAGTGTTTTAATTACTATCTTTTGTGTAATGCAAGTTTTGTCAAAGTACTTATGAATTTTTTGACTTAATTATATTTTGAAGATTTTTCTTGTGTGAGTTTGAAAACATAATCATAATATCAAGTACGAATCAAGTAAACTATAAAATGATCATGTTAAATGTTACTTGTTATGGTATTCACAAATTCAATGAATCAATTCTAAGTCCACAAATTGAAGAAAAATTAACATTGATTACTAAGTCTTTCTAAAATATCCAGTTGATACAGACTTAACTATAAAATTAAAACATGTCTAATATAGCACAAGTCAGTTAACAATCTCATAGTAAGTTGGACTTGCTAAGAATTCTGAACGTTGAAGTGACAAAACTGATCAGAGTATAGAATAATTGCAAATCTCTGTAAAACTTAGAAGGCAAGTGCGTTACATATTTATCTCTATATGCATATATACACATAAGACAAAGGTTTTATACTTGCCTCTTTAAGTTGAAGTCTATTATGGCTTTCTCTATTTTCAAAAAAGTATATGCTTTGTATATTCAATTACATGTATTATATGTGTATACATAATACATGTAGTATATAGGTATTTATAATTCATTATACATATACATTCTGGCCTCCAGTTATGACATTCTTACCATGGATCAGTTATACAATATGTTGTCACTTTATGTGCCTTTAATAACTTTCAAATCACCATGAAAAAGAAAACAGTCCAATATATAAAGATTCTTTGGGACCAACTGCATTATCAAGAGAATACGGAATCCATTGTTCCCTATAGCAGTCTCAGCATAAATCTCTATTCCGGTAAATCTCAGTGGTTCATGCTAATAGATTTTGATGAACTGGGGCTACAAATATATGCAATTTGATTGTTGCCTTTCTGAGTTTCAAATTTCTTTATCTCCGAAATACTTTCACATTAGAAGCCAGGCTAGTCTTAAGCTCAAAATCCAAGTATTGTCACCAACATCAAGTACTTATCCTCTGATATTAACCTATTAACTCACTGTTTGAGCTCCAGATGTTTAGACAAATCGTCTTCCCACATTGTCACGCTAAAGGAATTTGTCTATTTTTAGATTTTGTTTTCCATATGGTGAGATTATATTCATTTCTGCCTACAAAAGTAATAAGAAAAATCCCAAAATGCAGCATTGAGAACTGTTTTAAAGGATATTGAATGTCTAAAGGCACTGACTATTAATCTTAATTTTAAAACCAGTGAATCTTTAATGTGCTTAGGTAGAGGGTCAGCAGCATATAAATTCTTTGCAACCATTGTTGACTGATCATCAAAAGAGGGGTGAGGAGAAAGAAGTCTTCTGTTCTAATAATCAAAACCTAGTCTGACTGTTTCCCAATGATAAAAATGTAAAATCATACTTCACAGTAATATGAACACAGAACTAAATGTTATCATCCAATGGCACATGGCTTTCACAAGCCAGAAGAAAGTCTCCAGTGTGGCTAAATGGTGTTAGGTTTAAAAAAAAAAAAAAGTATCAACCTTCTTAGAGCCGCAAAGATTCCTTATATTAACAGAGAAGTCTTATCAGCCAACATTCTAAATTGTGGAAAAGAAATATAATTTGTAAAATGATGATGGCTCCAAAATAAACATGCACAGCTTTTATAATTGTGAAGTAACTTTCACCTCCTTGAATTTATGCCCCTCTTAGCTGTCTGCAGACTAGAAATCTAGCTAGTACAATTAGTACTTATTGAATATCATAGTTCTGACAGACACTGATAGGATTCATATACTCTTTTTACATCTCTCTATTCACAACTACCTTGTTAACCCCATTTGACAGGTAAGGAGAAAGGTCAAGAAAGCTTTAGTGTTACACCTTAAGGATAACAGCTGGTGGCTACCTATTGCCTCCTTTTTTTTTTTTTTAGAGCTTGTTAGCCAAAGTACTGCATAATCATAAGCCATTCAAAGTGTTATATAAGTATTTTCAAAAGCTCATCTGAAAGCCTATAATGCCTCCAGATGCCTTTCTGAGTATGTTATGTATGCCTCAGTATCAATAAACGATGAGCGCAGCATATGGTTCTTTGATGGAAGGTAATGGAAAATGACTGGGCTGAATCAGTGTCATTTAACCTGAAGCCTCCAGAAAGACAACAGCAGCATGCACAAGAACCGATGATCTGTTTTTGATGTTTTAGATGGGAACTTTATTTTAAATATTGCTGCTTTCTTTTGAAGCAAGGTTATATATTTCTACACAAAAATAATAAATACTTAAAGTATTTTAATAATTGAAGTTAAACTTGATTTAAACCCAAGAAATAAAAAAAAATTTTAATGCTAAAGGAACACGTTTTGTATACTTAAAAATTGTGAAACTCAATTTACTTGGGAAAGAAATATTTCACAGTGAGTTACTGATATTAGAATCCTGAAGATAAAATACTTCATAGCAGGTACTAATCTGTTAGAATAAACCTTCCATATAAAATACAGCATAACTCTTAAGTTTATAATAGCTATTTTCCTATTCCAGAAAACACCTTTCAGGAATCTGATGAAATTAGTATGAATAGATATTTTAATAGAGTAGGTAACCCTTCTTAAATCTGAATTTGGTTAACATGAATCATTCTTCTAAAAATGAGACAAATAACATTAACCCTACAGCAAGCTATGCACTAGCTAAAAGCAACCCTGATAGTTACTGCAGGTTTTTATTTTTCTGGAAGAAAGGGATTGACTTACTAGTGGATATGCAGGTAATTTGTAAAATTAATCCGTTGGCATAAGAATAACTGAATTCTCATTTCTAGATTTCCCCACAATGTATACACAGATTTGTACATAATATACAAATAGTCCATTAAATCACATGCATATAAAGGTAAACATATTTTCAATAGAGAAATCATACTTTGTAAGCTGAGAAAAAAGTTGGGATGGGTACTCTCAGTCATTAGGATGTGGCTTAAAAAAGTAATATCATCATACTTGCTACAAAGGGCATGTTTTTAACAACTAAAAATCATTTAAAATAAGCACATAGGAATCATTTAGGTCAGTTCCACAACGGGACATTTTTCACCAAATGACCTAATTTTTATAAATTAAGTTGGTAATAGATCACAGGAAATCCTTTAAATATCCCTGAAAATAGGCTGTCTATATGAACATTTGTGGTGAGTTGCTTCCAGCCATGAAGTTTGTGGCGATCAGAGCAGCAATAGGAAACAATTATACCTTTTACTTTCCACATCCACTTGCAACCGTTTTTGCTTACCTAGTGCATGATACAATGCATCAGATTTACTATTCGTTGAATAAATAGCATTTTACTACCTAAGGAAGTCCAGTGCTAAAAATGAGAGAAAATCAAGATAGAAATCATGTGTTTCCTCATCTAACTTACAACCTATTACTCACAATCAAGTTCAACTTCCCAAACCATATGCCACCCAAATTTGAGAGGCCATCTTGCCTAGCAGTATGTGCTCCTTTACAGCCCTATTGTCTTTTTACTGTTGAAGCTACTGGCAAAAAAATGGAAGTAAAGAATGAGTGTGGCTAAGATTGGTGGCACTTTGGCTGGAATTGTAATATGTTAGGGAATACTTATCCACTTAGTGTTTATTGGGTAAATGGAGTCATCCATTTATTAAGCATGTTATTGCTTAATAGTTACTGAACTCTAGACAGACAGATTAAACAGCAAAACATATGTGTACTTTCACTGGAGCTTAGAGTTTGTTATCAACTATAAATCACATTAATATTGGATGAGGTACAAGAAGCTTTTGAACATTCTTTTTACATAAGGTAAACAGGATACACAGATACATTATGGTAAGTGTTGTCAAATGTTGATTTCATGGCAAAAATAGATACAGAAGCTTGCTGTGGTACTGTTGAACATTAGAATAAATGGTGGTAGGAAATAAATTGGATTTTCTCTCCATTGAAAAGCAATTTAGATTTGTAAAATTTTCCTACAAAATTTGTTAAAGTGTGTGTTAGTTACAAGGAAGTATTCAAATTCTCCGTTTCATAAATCTTAGCTGTAGAAGATCGCAAGTATTTCAAATTCAGATGAGCTCTCCAGAAATATTTTTACAATGTGTGCCATCCTTTTGTACTTTTCAACATTGGTTTTCAAAAAATTTGAATTTTAAATTGTATGTTTGAAGTAAAGTAATCCTTAATAGAGTCCCAAAGAAGTTCTTTATTTATAAGTAACCTTGGATTTGAACTAAGACTCTAGTCCAGCGGTGCTCTACCAATAATGGATTGGTTTGGCTTTCACAAGCTGAATTTTATCATTTAAAACCTCATTTTATGTATCTTTAAGGATGTTGGAATAAACCTCTAAGGAATGCAATTATAAAATAAACATTTTAAATGGTAAGTTTTGGCTTCTAAAATTTATTGAATTCAATGTTAGCCTAGTATCTACCGTTTTCTCCAACAGGCTTCTGTTCTGTTGAGTATCTTCTAAGATTATGAAAATAATTATAGCCACCTAACTTAGGAAGACAATTGTCAATACTGTTGACACAGTATCAACTTATTTTAGTGTCTACCATCATAAAGCCAAAAATACGTTGGAATCATTGAACGCAATGTACTAAGAATCATAAATAAGCCAACTGGTGTTATTATTTAGTAATGGTTTAGTTTGGGTGAGAATGTTGAAGACAAAAGAACTATGTTTGACCCTTAAAGTGGTGCTTTTAATATATTCACCCTTATTGTAGAAGAGAATCTTTGTACTCAAGCCGAGAGCTAGGAACAAACTGCCAAGAAAAATGACTTTAACAATCGAATGATTAAAAGAAACTATAGCAAAATTACAAGGTTAAGAAGGACATCAATGAGGTCAATAAGGTGGTTCATAACCTCCATAAAGCTGTGCTAAGTACACTGTCCAGTACCGAAGCCTACGTTGAGATTGAGCCACACTATTAACAGATAAACTTGTATATCTCCATAACTGGTACTAAATTGGAAGATTGAATATTGACCTGTGGTACCTAGACTTTCTCCAGAAAATCCATTACAATGTTAGTCTAGATAAACTAAAGTTAAAGACATCATCCTAGTGGTTGGCTAGACTCAATATCCAAGATTTAAAAAGGACTGCAAGACTACTTCCAGGTTCTAAATTTGTAGCCACTTTATTCACTGGCAGCTTAAAAAAAACATTTGAGCAGCTGTATAAATACATTACTGAGCAAACAGAATACCTAAAAATGTCTACAGAAAAAGTGACCACCAACATTTAAAAAATACTGGATATAAACAAGTTAAAAACTGGATATACTACATTCTTTAATGTAGGAAAGAATGAAGCTCTATTAAAATGTACTCTATAAAATTTATTTGTAAGCCTTAACCTTATATATTTAGTGAAGCAAAATGCATCTGTTAATAATCAAAACTTTTAAAAGAAAATCTGGCTAAGCAAAGCTGTTCTGTTTAGCTATGTCCTATTGTAACTAAATTGACTATAGGAAAAAATAAGATTTGTAGAAATATGATTCAGTGTTGTAAAATTCATGGATTTACCCCTTGACATAACATTTACCCTAAAATTTAAAACTGATTTAAAAAAAAAATCTCTCCTCTTCACAATAGTTGAGATGACTGAATCCCAGAGAAAGTAAGCCACTTGACCAAGGTGACACAAGTGGCTGGTGGTAGATAGATTAAAACATTTAAAACATTCAGAAGAACTTCAGCAAAAAGCTTACATGAGTAAATACCCAGGGTCCTAGTGCTCTTTTTGTGTAGGTAATATAGTAAGCCTCAGGATTTTCTGAAAGGAGAAATTATATTTCTTTCAAGTATATTTTTTTTAATTTATCAACTACTTACTGGGGTATTCTTCCCCCAACATTAAGTTGCTCTTTTTAATCTAATATTCTTCTTTCCATTTCACCTTGCTCAGAAAAGCAAGACCTTCTCTTAGTTTACTTTTTCCCTTGGAGAAAAATTTAATTATCTCCTCCCCTTAATCTTTTAAATCCCTTGGTTAAAACTTTCTTTGACATCTTCCATATCTACTCTTTCCTTAGAGGATAAGAAAACGAGTAAACAAAAGTGTAGAGATTGATTGTTATTTAAGAATGAGGCTCAGGGAAAGCATTCATCTGTTTGAGTCAGTGAATTTGTTAGGCTGAAGGAGAATGTCACAAATGAGAAGGAACAAGGTAGTTTTAAAAACTCAGTGTTGGAAACCTAACCCATTTTGTTTTCTATAGTGATAAAATAACAAATAGAATCAATTAATTGGTTCTTTGACTCAATTAGTCAACAGCATATATAGTACAAAGATCTGGACACACAGATATCTTTTAAAATTGATTTTGCTTAGGAGCCAGTTACATTTAAAAATCCATTTTAATTGTACAGTTCAGTGAGTTTTGACAAATATTTACATCCATGTGTCCACAACCATAATCAAGACATTGAACAGTTATGTCAACACAAAGTTCCTTTTATCTGTTTCGAGTCATTTTCATACCACCCTCAGCCTCAGCAAGAACTGATCTATTTCTGCCACTCAGAGATGAGATGTCTTTTCTAGTGATAAATATAAAATGAGTGATACTATATATACTCTTCTGTATCTGACTACTTCTACTCAGCACAATGTTTTTGAAATTCATCTACGTTGTTGCATATATCAATAGTCTTGCTATTTATTGCTGAATTGTGTTTCACTGCATGGAAATACCACATTCTGTTTAACTATTGCTAGTTGAATGATGTTTTGATGGGTTAGTAGTTTGGGGATACTAAGAATAAAGACGATAGAAAATTCTGAGTTTGTGTGGAGTATATTTTCATTTCTCCTTGGTAAATACCAAGGAGTGGAATTGCTGAATCATGGTCTGTGTATGTTGAACTTTTAAGAAACAGCAATGATGTTGGCAAAATGTGTTTGAAATTTTATATCAACAAATATGAGTTCCAGCTTGTCCACATCCTTTCTTGCCTTTTTAAATTTTAATTGTTCTAGTAGGTTGGTGGTGGTACCATAATATTGTCTTAATTTGTGCTTCCCTAGTCAGTGATGCTGAGCAATTTGTCATGTGCTGTGCTTTCACATTATCTTCTGTGTTACGAATATCTTCCCCCGTTTTATGGCTTGTTTTGACCTATCTTAGTAATACCTTTTCAAGGGCCAGAGCTTGTGACTTCTAAGGAATTTGTCTTTTTAATTTTTTTTCCTTTTTCCTGTCCATGCTTTATGTATTCTATCTAAAAAAATCTTTAACTCTGCCTAAAATCTCAAGGATTTCCCAGAAACTTAGACTTAAACCACAGTTCCAAGAAGCTGAAAGATCCCTCAAACTAAATAAATAAATAAAGCAAGCAACATAGTCAAACTTTTGAAAATCAAAATGTGAAATAAAATTAGGAGAGCTGGAGAAAGCAGAAACATTCTATACTGAGGAATATTGAAAGGGATAGTAAAGTTTTGGTGGGAACCACACTACTGGGGATCAATGGAGGAACACCTTCAAATAATAAAAATAGATATTGTAAACCCAGATTTCTATGTCTGAATAGATCTTCTAGAAATGTAGGCAAAATACCTTATTACACACATACACCGAGAGAATTCATTCCACTTGAACTTTGAAAAAAATAGTATACAAACACAAAATGTGCCGAGTTTTTCTCATACCTCAGCTCCTTCACTTGTGTTATCTTCCAGCTACTCATGGGAAAATGAGAATGGCTTTCTCTCATATATCAGGTCTCAGATTCCATGTCACCTATATGGAAACTCTCACTGACCACAGAATAATTTTCCTGTGATACTCTCTACCATAGCATTCTGATCATTCCTACATAGCTGATCTCATAAGCTCTTTATCCATATCTTGTTAAATTCCTTTCTTCCTCATTAGTGTTCAAATCCCATTTTACTATTAACATATGATATAACCTTGAGCAAGTTATTTAACCTGGCTGTGAGATAGCCTTCATCAGAAAAGTGGGAATTAAATAATATTTATATTTCTGAGAATTCCTGTGAAGGGAAATGTGTTAACGCAAGTAAAGATTAAATCGTTGCCTGGCCCATTTAATAGTTCAATAGCTGTTGGATGGTACTATTATGGTTATTAATATTATTAGATAAAAAGTTCCACAAGAACAGGCACCATGTTCAAGACTGTGTGCCCTGTGCCTGATGAGCACAAATTATTTGATGGTTAAGTAAGTGAATTATACATTAGACACCTTGGCTTTAAATGAAAGAAATATATATTTGAACATCATTTTTGACAATCCAAAAAATACATATATATATATATATATATTTAAAGCTGCAGTGAAATTGCTATTCAAATACTAATGCCAGTTTTGTACAATATTACCAGCCTTTCAGAAAACATATTCCACATGTGTCCAACCTCCTAAATATTGTACTTTTAATCTGATAACTTGAGAGAAATCTAGTATATAGAAAGTATATGTATATATATAGTTCTTTATATGGAAGGATGAAGGAAATATATATATTGCATATCTTTGCAGAGAAACATTTGTTCCACTTACTGTACAAAAACTATATAGTAAATACCATAACAAATATAAGAGAATAATCCACTTGGAAGGATATTCTCCATTCATTCTATTTGATGGTTACTCAGGCTATAAAATACCATATACGTGGTGAATAAAGACCATAAGAGTAAGTTTGAAAAGAAACAGAATATGAACTTCTAGTTGCTGGACAATTAAAATTTAACACGGGCAAAAATATCAAATTGAAAAGCTATAAAGAAATACATCAAAAACACTAAGATATTTCAGAGAAGGGTGTTGTAATTTTATTCTTTGAATCCTATTTTATTGTATATGTATTTCAATATAGAAATGAATAAGCATACTATTTTAATCAAAAAACCTGTCAGTAACCTGTAATATTTTCAAAGCTGTAAATTGACAACTTACTAATTTTTCATAAATAAACCATACTTCAAAAAGCCTGGCCTAATTGATTTCTGAATTTGACCCACCTGTTTGCTCTCAGAGCTTATTTGGAAAAAATAAAACTAAGCTTTCTGTTTAAAATAGGGGCTGTGTCATGAGGAAATTCATTTGCATTTGGTGTGTTTCGTCTGCCCTACTCACTGCCTCCTTGGTTTTTGATTGATGGCTATGCCTCAACTTCCATTTTCTTGATTTTCCTTTTTTTTTTTTTTAACTGACTCTGTAACTGATTTAGCCTCAGGACTCTGTATTGACAGTGAAATTTGCATATTCCCTGTCCATTACTGATTCAGTTTTAGACTTGTTTCTGCGTTTGAATCCTCGAGCTTCCTTTATAAGGACACTGCAGTTACAAATATAGAATTTAACTATAGACCATATGTACCAGATGTAAATAAATTAAAATCACAACTAGTCCTGTTCAGTAGTTTTATAAATTTTTTCCAGTCTAGAAACACTTTATGTAATTAATACCTTAATATTTCTATTCAGCATGTTCCACTTACCATGAAAATGTTATTACTTTCTGATGCCACTAATATCTGAAAACTTGTTTTTTAATCATGGTATATATCATCACATAGATATAAAATAATTGAATTTCTACTCTTTTATTGAGGTTATTTTTACCTAATATCTTTATACATTGTAATTAGTGAACATCATTGCACAGAAGATTTTAGAAAATGTGATTATGTTCATAGAGGATATTTAGAAGGGGGATTGCCTTATGATCTTGTCAAAAGTTCTTTATAACTAAATTCTTTTCAGAAAATTTATTTCCATATATTTTTCAAAGCATGTTTCCAAATCAGAGTTTTAGCCTTTGTAAAACATTTGCTTATGCTATATTGTTTAATATTCATTTCTTGGTATATTAGAAAGAATACAAAAGCATCCATTAGCCACTTGCTTTTTGAAGTAAATTATCTATTCATGAACTTAATTTATTTTTAAATGAGACTTTTGTAAGTTTACTCTTGGTTTGTAAAAATAAATTTATGTTGGCAAATTTTTAAATCTCAAATTTCATATGAATTTTTCCTAGGTCATACATTGCATCTTAAATTATGCTTGTTGTTTTGACACAAAAATATTTAAGATTTTGATTTAACCAAATATAATTTCTTAGTAATGGTTTTATTGTGGTTATACATAGAAAAATTTCAAAATCCCAGGAATAATTAGGTATTAAAATACTTTCTAGAATTTTATGACTTCATTTTATATGATTATAACTTTAATCCAAGTAATATTTATTTGGATATAGTATTTAGGTAAAATCAAATTTAATTTTATATCTAAATATTTTACCAAATAATTGAATTTATTGAGTAACAAAAACCTCCATTCTCCAATTATTTATATATTCCCTTCAAGTCTATCTACTTGGATCCATTTCTTTTATTAATATTTTGCCCCACTCTAATATTTTATTCATAAATATATTCATATAACAAATTTCTCATTTATGCTCCCTCTTTCCAAAATTCTCTATTTCTCACCTATTCCATTTGAAATATTTTCCAATTAAAATAACATTAATGTTTAGAAAATTAGAAATTATAAAAATATATAAAATATGTAAATAATCTGTAACCACAAAATTATTGTAATCTTTATATTCATTTTTTTGCAAGATTTTAAGGTATTCCTTTAACTGATATGCTTTCAAAAGTATTTAAATTAGAATCAACTCTGATTTTCTCTGAAAAAGGGATTCTCAGGTTACTCAAAAGTACAAATTATTAGGAAAATCATTTTTAAAAGGAAGACATTTTAATATATCTTAGGGCAATATTAAACATTTTGGTAAAGCTCAAGAGACAGATCATTGCAAAACTGACACTGTGGAAATGAGAATTGTTATATATGTCTTTTAATTATTGTAATACATGTAGTAAAATGGCTAGCATCCAGAAGACATCTGTTCACAACTAGGGAGTCAATAAACAGAATCTTAAACAGATCGTCATGTTATTTAATTATTTGTGGATAAAAATTAACTTATAATTCATTACTATGAATGTAGTTAAACTCTGTTTGTCCTCTAAAAGGCTTGAGGGAAATTGAGGTTGCAAAAAACTTAGTGTCTAGAATAAATTACATCTTGGAGTGTTTATGATTTTCATTGAAGTTCGTAACTGTTCATCATGACATTTTATAATTAATTAGATAATTCCATATTAAATTTAAGTTGTCAGGATCCCAGCAGCAAGCAAAGGTAGAAGAGTTGAAAAATAAAGCTTTAAAGCTATATTTGTGTCATTTTTTTCCCCTTTGTTTTAAGTGCTGAAGGTTAGACTGGTGCCTATTTAAGCAAATTAGTGAAAATGGTTAGTACCTTAGAAAATTAAAGAGGTACATGAAAGAACTGGAAAAGTCAAAAACAGAGGTGATCTCATGTCACATGTTTTTTACCACAATGAAAAAATATTTAATAATTAAAAAAATACAAAGATATATCCTGAATTACTTCTCTATTCATGGAGGAGACAAACTACCTGATTCCATAAATCAATAGTCAAAATTTAGGGCTTTCCTGGTGGCGCAGTTGAGAGTACGCCTGCCGATGCAGGGGACGCGGGTTCGTGCTCCAGTCCGCGAAGATCCCACATGCCGCAGAGCGGCTGGGCCCCTGAGCCATGGCTGCTGAGCCTGCGCGTCCGGAGCCTGTGCTCCGCAACAGGAGAGGCCACAACAGTGAGAGGCCTGCGTACCAGAAAAAAAAAAAAAATTTTTTTAAATATATATGTTCCATATTCAAATGAGAGAACTAAGGTCAGGATTTTTTCGGAATTTATAAAGATGGTAGCTACAAGATGAGATTCCAAGTGTCTTAATTCTGATCTTCTCTGATTGAGGAATGTGATCAAGCATATAAAAGCAAATTCTTAATTAGCGGAACATCATTAAGCAACTACTATATGTGAAGTGTTTCTATTCAATATGAAAAATTGTGATAGCTCTATCTTTTAAATGAATGGCTAAATTTAGCCTAGATAGTTTCACAGTCCATACTGTCATAAATCAGATCTGGTCTTGAATAACTAAGCATCAAAGTTGAGGTTCTCTTATTTAATACTGCCTTCTTAAATTTAAAAAACGAGAGAGAAATCTTCATAGACAAAGTTCTGCCTTTCTTGATTTCTTATTCTAAAGTAACTTAAAAGTAAATCAGATTTTCTTTTTAAATAGTTGAAATACACTTCAGATATCCCAAATAGTTTTAAAATGATATAATGGACAGCTAATTATCCATCAACCATCTAAACAAATAGAATATTTAAAAGAGTTGAGTGTGGTGTAACCTTCCATCTTACTCGGAGATAAGGACTATGCTGATTTGGAAGTCTATTCTTCCTACACATGATTCATATCCTTACTACATGTCTCCCTAAGCAACATAAAGTATTATTCATCAGTAGTCAAATTTAACTAATGTTGTTTTGTGTGTATCTGCAACTTTCCTTTTAGTTTTAATTTTATATTCCTGAATACTTACCATGTTAGTACTTTTAGCAATAGCTCATTTGTTTTTAATGTTATAGCTTTTAATTGTATAACCATACAGTAAATTCTCCAATTTCTTTTGAAGGAAATTTAGGATACTTAGACTTTTTCATTATAAAAATAATGTTGCTATGAGCAATCTTGCAATTATTTTCTTGGCACATATGAAAGAATTGCTCCAGGATTATACCTAGATATGTAGTTGCTGGATGACTGGTTATGCACATTCTCAAATTTAATAGGGGTTGTCCATAGCTATCCCAATGGTCTTACCAGTTTACATGATACACACCCTTGAACATAATAAGGGGAATTAACAAATCTTTTTTGCTTTTCTGATATGTGTGTAAGGATTTCTGATTGAATATGTATTTCTCTGATCATTAATGAGAGTAGTAACCTTTTCATGTTTCCTAGTGATTTGAGTTTTCTCTTTTGTGAATTGCTTTTTTCATGTCTTTTGTTCGTTTCTTTGAAGTTGTCTTCTGCATACTTCTCAAATAACTATATAGAGAAAATCATATATAGTCATTGTGTATATGATAATTTTTTAAATTCTAGCAAAGTTTAATTATCAATATTTTCATTATTGCTTAAGAAAGTGTTTCTTCCCCTTGTGTCATGAGATGATATCCTATATTTCCTTCTGTGTCAAAAGAATTTCTTTCCCCATTTAAACTATTAATCCAAATTAAACTGACTTCACATGTCATGTGGCCTAAGTATGCAGATTAGTGCCATGCAAGTAACACTTTTTTCCACTACGATTTAGTAAAATGTCATTTCCAGCTGCTCTGCAATCTCCATCTTTATCCAAATTTTGTGTATGTGTAAGTCTACTGATGGGCTCTCTATTTTGTTCTATGTTTAATGTTTATATCCCAGGGTAATACCATACTAACAAAATAATAACTTCATAAGCCAAGATACTCTGTAAAGAAGTTCCTCTATTGTGTCCTTTACAAGTATGACTTAGTTGCCCTTAGATGTTTGCTCTTACGGAGTTTGTTTCAGGTAAAACTATACCATGCTTTATAAGTAACTTCTATATCATATTTATTACAGTATTAAAGGTATAGTTTGATTTGGAAGAATATCTTCTTTTGCATGAAGATGATGCATCTTTTTTAATAAAATTTTGCACTTTTCAACATAATGCTCTATCCATCCCATATTCCCAAACAAGGGATATATATGGATAGATAGCATATTTTTTTTAAAAATTGCCAATACTATAATTTAAAAGGTTTCTGTTTGATACTTTTGTTGTTTTTGATATACTTTAAAATTTTATTCTCATTTTAAAAAAAACTTGATTCACAGGTCTTGAATTTTTTTTATATAAGTAAGCCCCTGTGTTTAATACTTCCCTGTGGAGTAGCCACCTGCCTTATTTTGGAGCAGAATCCCCAGGAGCAGATCTTGATAAAAGCATTTTAATTCATGTAGTTTATTTGGTACATGAGCCAAGGAAATACTAGCAAACTAGGGAAAATGTAAGACAGAGGAGGGAAGGAAGCCAGTGAATTGCTTCTAGGAACAACTGGAGCTCAGTTCTCTGGGGGCCTAAGAAAACAGTACAGAACATGCCAGAGATGTACTCTAACTGAAAGCTAAGGGAGAGGAGTTTTATTCAGCAGTTCCATGGGTGAAGATTGATTCTGGGGACAGTCACCCTCCAGCAGGTCCAGCTGTCTCCACCAACAGGCTGAGCATGCTCTTTCAGCCAGAATAAAGCCCAGGCAGAGGCATAAATAGTTGCCGTAGGCAGCCTTTGGCATACCTAGTTTGATGCTGAGAGGACATGGGCAGCACCAACTGTATCCACTCAAGTCCACTCCTTACAGTGCTTAGGTTCCCTCACACTATGGTTAAATCTGGTCTGTTCTTACTCTCATGTTTCGAGGTGTTGGCCAGTTGCAATTTCAGTAGGACTACCTGCAGCTGATTTATATTGTTGCTTCCCTCTTCTTCCACCCTCTAGCTTACAGATTCCTCTCATACTCAGCCGAGTCCTTCCACTATTACTGTAGTTTGCTTTCCTGGCAGAGTAGAACAGACACCTACTCCATGGAGGATCGGAACCTGCAGTCATTTTACACTGATCAGATGGTAGTTGCTCAAATGTCTCAGTACCCTGCACCTCGGTGAATCCATTGAATTTGAGACAAGCTTGTCAAGGTCCCCCATCATAATAAAAAATCATCCCTGCCAGAATGGCAGTTCCTTTCTTTGCCTGATGGCCTTATGTACAGGAGAAACACAATAAAACCTGGTGGCAGCTGTACTTTGGGTTTAATTAAATACATACTCTGTTGAATTTTGTTGAATTGTCCACCCCTGCCACCAGCCCCAGAACCAGAACATCTAATCTACCCAGGCATCATACAAGAAGCAAAGAAGTCCAAGCTGGACCTTGGATCCTTGAACCACACATTCTAGACATTAGGCTCGCATCCCTACATCATATAAATTCCCTGAAGTTTGTAACACCTTCTGAACGTCTCTTTGGGTAAGCTCTCAGGAGATGCCAAATTTCTGCTTCTGAGTAGGGATATAGTAGGTTGAGTAAGCTTAGAGTTTCATGGAAATAGGAAAAGACACGTTATCCGAAATATTATTTTTGTAATAAACTTAGACAAGGATTAGGTGAATTGGGTTTCCTAATCAGAATGAGTACTTTGATTCTTTCATAAATGGGGAGGAGTCCACCCTGACTCTCAAGAGCAGAGCAGAGCCGTAGGGATGGTGATAACCTAGACGCTGAGTGAATCACGCTAAAACCACAGCCGAACTCCAGTCCAGACCCATCTCTGCTTGGACAAAGGCAATCAGCCTCTCACCCTAAATGTCCAACAGAGAAAAGATGACCACTGCTGGCAGGAGACATAGGCCAAAGAATATAATAATCAGGATAAAAGCAGTAGATGCAGTTCCACAAATGGTCAAGATTTTGGAAATAGTAGAGAAGAACTTCAAAACAGTGAATATCTTAAGGAAAATAGAAGAAAACGTAGGCAACATCTATGAAAAAATAGGTTAGTAAGCATCAGAATTTATAAATATCAAAATCTAGAACTGCACAAATATTTGAGTGGACAATTTATTGGACAAGCAAAAGACTACTTTTTTAACCTTCTAAATTAGTTTCCTAACCTGAAATTCTGTCCCATAGTAAAAACCACATATTTCAGGTTTCCTACCTTTTCTTCCTGATTTGTAGCAGCACTTTTTATTTAGCAAATGCTTTCTCAGGTAGCTTTTTCAATAGGGCTGCACACCAAATAGCAACCTCCCACCTCAACACTCAGTGGTTTCAAACAATTTTAATCTGTGCCCCTGTAGGCTGGCAGGGGTGGAGCTGACCTCAGCCTCCATAGGGTAGCTGGCTGTTCCCATTGCGGGTCTTTGGGTAACCTGGGTGGCTGGGCTTCGGGGTGCAACAGCTGGGGCACCTCTCCTCCATCCTCCTCCTGAGACAGTGGGAGATCTGTGATATGTCTGTCCTAGTTATGACAAAGAAATAAGATGGAAAGCATGCATGTGGCCTCTGACAGCGTAGGTTTGGCCTTGGCGTGCCACTGTCGTTTCTGTACATTTGACCTTGGCCAGAACAAATCACATGAAGTCAAGGGAGGGCGTGCACATTTAGCATATGATGAGGCCATGGATGGAAGAGGGAGTGAAGAACTTTAATCCCAGTGAGCACCAGAAAGGGAGACCTGTGTTGGAAAGGGATGTGGGACTTTGATGTATCATAAAAGGAAATTTATAAATCTGTGTTTGAGGGTAAGAGTGTTAATTGAATAAACATTTAGAAAATTATAGGACAGAAAAGATAGATTCTGCCTTAATTATATGGTGTAAAGACAAAATATATAAAAGAAAACTTACACATTAGAGGAAAATGAAGAATGCTTTTATTAGAGTAGTGAAGATTTTAAGACATAAGGAAAAACATAAACTTGAATATATTAAAACTGGCCAATATATGTTGCCAATAGCACTATAAGTAAAATAAAGACATGTGGCTGACTCTGAAATTATATTTACAGCAACTGTAGTAAATATGACTTCCTTTTATCCAGACTCTTAGCTCCTCTTCACATGTCAATTCCATGACTGCATTCTCAGGTATGGCTCACATCTTACGCAATCCCTACTGCATGAGCACTATCACTAGTTCCCTTGAGCCCAGATGCTTCTTAACCTTAATGACTACTCTATCCATTTATCTTCTGAAGCTATCCATTGTTTCCTTTTAATTTCCTGTTCAGGCTACATTTTGTGAGTGTGTCTGTGTCCTTAAATTTTATTTATTGACGTTTTATTTTATATTGGAGTATAGCTGATTAACAATGTTGTGATAGTTTCAGGTGCACAGCAACAGGCTACAATTTCTGATCCAGTATTTTAAAGATTCCTTGGCCAATACCTTCAAGCCTTTTGATATTGTTTCCTTTTCCTTTCTTTTTTTAAACTAAGCATAATTGTATTCTTTCCACTTTCCATCTACCTGTATTCATCAGTTACCATCTAGGATTTAAAAGTAAAAGGCAGGGGTTTTACAGCCAATCTGTCATCTCAAACCATAGCTCCATTTGACACTTGCTATTTCACCTTGCGTGCCTGTTACATAACTTTTCCACACTTCAGTTCCCTCATTTGAAAAATGGAAATAATAGGATGAGGCTAATAAGCAGGAAGTGAATAAATGCCAGCTGGGGACTTAGAGCAATTTCTGGCCACAGTAAGAGCTTAAACTATATTCTGTTATCTTCTATTTGGTCCTGTCCCGTCACTTTGTCTGAGGTCATTCTTTCAGTCTAATGAGCATCCCTTATGCTGTGATCTGGATCTCATTCTCTATTTCCCTTCCAAGAGGCTGCTATAAATTATTCACCCTTTGCTCAATTATCTTCCCTTCTTAATATTTTCCCATCAGAATTTAAATTCCTTCATTATGAAGATCCTTCCCATACTAAAGAAAACCTTTCCTCAATCACCTCAACCTCCAGGTTTCCACTTGGTATTCCCAGTCAGTTCACCAAAAGTCTACATATGCACTATGTTTACTTCCTAGCTTTCCAAAACCCATTGCAATATTGGTGTCTAGCCAAATGCTCCATTAAAATTATCTTAGAACATCATCAATAATCTCTCAACAGGTAAAGTCGTCCTGAGTTTTAACATACCCACTGCATAAGCATGGTTCATTTCAGGTCGTTGACATAATGCAGTGAAGGTGCAATTAGTTAAACTGGGAATATTTAGAAGGATACCAAACATATTCTCCCAAGCACAGTTCAGAGAAAACAGCTTTCTCAAAAGTTTGGTGGTCCAGTACTACCCCCTCCGTTACCATAACAACGTCTATCCCATAATTATCTCTGATGCCAGGATTAACCACCTAGTCTGACTGTACCTTTTGGACCCATGGTTTGGAGAGATAAGAGGCAATCTGGCACATTCTCTGGCAGTAATAAACCCCAGTCACATTTGGTAATTGTACTTCCTCCCAAAGCATCTAGGAGTCAGTAGTTTAAAACATTCATGGATATGATGCAGGTTATATTGTATATATTCAAACAAATTTCAAAAATCATCAAAATTATCAGTCATACAGAAGCATATTTGCATACTTCTAACAACAACAAAAACCTCAGCAATAGATTCCAAAGAAAAACAAGGAAATTCAGATAATAGCAAATACTTTTCCTACATGCATTGCTGACTATGTATTGCTGCAATACTTGATATATATTCCTGACAGAAAGAAAATCCATTTAGCAGGTGAACTATTTTTATGCTAATTTTACAAATGAGACAACTGAGGCACAGACCACTTAAAGAATTTTCTCAGATCAAAAAGAACTGGTGTTGAACTAGGCAATTGGGATTGACATGTATACACTGATGTGTATAAAATTGATGACTAGGGCTTCCCTGGTGGCGCAGTGGTTGAGAGTCCGCCTGCCGATGCAGGGGACGCAGATTCGCGTCCTGGTCCGGGAAGATCCCACATGCTGCGGTGAGGCTGGGCCCGTGAGCCATGGCCGCTGAGCCTGCGCGTCCGGAGCCTGTGCTCCACAACGGCTGCAACAATGAGAGCCCTGTGTATGGGGAGAAAAAAAAAAAAAAATTGATGACTAATAAGAGCCTGCTATATAAAATAAATAAAATAAAATTCAAAACAAAATTAAAAATAAAATTAAAACTATTATTTAAATCTGAAATTTTTTAGATCTTAAATAAATCTTACTAAATACTTTTATAAAAGCAAGTCTTTGCTATTCTGGAGTTTAGTATTCATCTGGCTAACAAAAAAATCTCTTATCAAAAAAAACCAAAACTGGTGTTTGTTCTTTGAACTAGGTTCGTTTCTGGATAGCAAGATGTCTTAAAGATCTACTTGTTTATCCCCTTTTAAAGTAATCTCTCCAGATTCAGAGGTCTTGATTTTACTTTCTTTCAATGCTGATTTTTTAAAATCTCATTGAAACACTCTCTTCCTTTGGCTTTGACATCACTCTCCCTTAATTTACCTCTGCCTCTGCGGCAGCTCTTTCTCAGTATCCTTTGCTTCTATTTTTGTGACTGTATCTAAAAGACTGGGTTTTCTTAACATTTTATTCCTTGGCTAACTTCTCCTCTCACAGTATCCCTTTGGGGTTTCATCATGCCAAAAATGTTGGTGACCTTGATACATGCTCCAAAACATACTTCCGCCATCCACATCTTTCCTGAACTTCAGACCTACATAGACAATTGCCTAGTGAACAGGAACCTCAGGTTTTAATTGATTCTATGTGAATTCAGTATTCTCCTGTTCTTTGTCAACCTCCATCTTAATGATCACCCCACATGTCAAGTTCCAAAGGTCACAAATGTGGGCATCATTCTGGACTTATCTCCTTCTTTCATCCATAAATCCAATCTTTGACATTATATTTTACATTTCCAAATTTATGTGTAATCCCCGTGGTCTGTGCTGTGTTTCAATCTTTGCTTATTTCTCTTCAGATTACTCCCATCAGTTACCGTACTGGAACCCCTTTAAGTGTGACTGCCTTAAACTCATCCTTTGTCAGGTCCCACAAAATCTTTTAAAATCCGAACAATGTATTCAAAGCCCATGCTTAAAATTCTTTAATGAATTCTTGCACTATTCAGGTGAGCCTTTAAAACCTTTAGTATATAAAAGGTCTCCTGTTGTTGTTCCTTTAAACTTTATACTTCAGTCAAACTGAGCATTTTTCTGACAGTCATTTATTTTTTCCTGTTAAATCCCTTGGATATCTTTGCTACTTAAATAAAGTGTCTGACTGTAACCTCCATTTCCTGCCAAGCTCCTTCCTTCAAGTTCATTTAGGTACTAGCCCATCAGGAAAGATTTTTCAGATAGTCCTAATGTTATTTAGAAGATGATATGGTATTCTTCTCATATAGGGGAATTGTGAATATGATATTTCACTCACTAAAAAACATTGCAATTGTATTTTTACTTCCTTTTTCCGATAGACTCTACAAGTTTAAGACCTTTAAAATAGTGAAAAGAAAACGTGTATAGAATTCTACATGTAACATAAGGACAGCTGCATGTAAATGAATGAAATTAGAACATTCTCTAACACCATATAGGAAAAATTCAAAATGGATTAAAGAGCTAAATGTAAGGCTGGATACTATAAAACTCCTTGAGGAAAACAGGCAGGACACCCTTTGACATAAATTGCAGCAATATTTTTTTGGATCTGTCTCCTAGAGTAATGGAAATAAAAACAAAAATAAACAAATGGGACCTAATTAAATTCAAAAGCTTTTGCACAGCAAAGGAAACCATAAACAAAATGAAAAGACAACCCACAGAATGGGATAAAATATTCACAAATGAAGTGACTGACAAGGGATTAATTTCCAAAAGATACAAACAGCAGCTTAATATCAAAAAAAAAAAAAACCAAAAATGGGCAGAAGACCTAAATAGACATTTCTCCAAGAAGACATATAGATGGCCAACAGGCACATGAAAAGATGCTCAACATTGATAATTATCAGAGAAATGCAAATCAAAACTAAAATGAGGTATCAACTCACACTGGTCAGAATGGCCATCAAAAAATCTACAAACAATAAATGCTGGAGAGGGTGTGGTAAAAAGGGAACCCTCTTGCACTGTTGGTGGGAATGTAAATTGATACAACCACTGTGGAGAACAGTATGGAGGTTCCTTAAACTAAAAGTACAACTACCACATGACCCAGTAATCCCACTACTGGGTATATATCCTGAGAAAACCATAATTCAAAAAGAGTCATGTACCACGATGTTCATTGCAGCACTATTTACAATAGCCAGGACAATGTAAGTGTCCATTGACGAATGGATAAAAAAGCTGTGGTATATATATGTATATACAATGGAATATTACTTAGTGATAAAAAAAATGAAATAATGCCATTTTCAGCAACATGGATGGACCTAGAGATTATCATACTAAGGGAAGTAAATCAGAAAGACAAATACCATATGATACCACTTAATGTGGAATCTAAAAAAATTATTTAAATGAGCTTATTTACAAAACAGAAACATCTCACAGATATAGAAGACAAACATGGTTACCAAAGGGGATAGCAAGGTGGGTGGGAAGGAGGCCTTGCAGGGGAGAGAGAAATTAGAAGATTGGGATTAACATACACACACTACTATATATAAAATTGATAACCAACAAGGACCTACTGTATAGCACAGGGAACTATATTCAATATCTTATAATAACCTATAACAGGAAAGAATCTGAAAAAGAATAGCTATGTATAACTTGAATCACTTTGCTGTACACCTGAAACTAACACAACATTATATATTAACTATACTTCAATTAAAAAATTGTTTAAAAAGTATTCTTCAAAATAAATATGAAATAAATGTTTACTTCCTTAGATCAGTTTTAGGTTCCCAGATAACTTAGGAGAAAGTTTGATTTCTCAAATGCCCTCCTATCCCTACACATGCATAGCTTCCCCCGTTGTTAATATCCACAACCAGAGTGGTACATTTGTTGCCACTGATGAACCTGCATTAACACATCATAATCACCCAAAGCCCATAGTTTATATTATATTACCTAGTTCACTCCTGGCGGTGTGATTCTATGGGTCTATCTCCATAGTTGTGCCTTTTTTCAGAATGTCATATAGTATGTCATATAGATGTATTAAACATACAGAATGTCATGCAATATGTAGCCTTTTCAGAGTGACTTCTTATACTTACTAATATGCATTCAAGGTTTCTTTGTGTCTTTCTAAACTTGATATGAGATACCTCATGTCTTTTTAGCACTAAATAATATTCCATTGTCTATGTGCCACGACTTATTTATACATTCACCTACTGAAAGACATCTTGGTTGCTTCCAAGTTTTGGCAATTATGAATAAATCAGCTATAAACATCCATGTGCAGATTTTTGTGTGGACATAAGTTTGCAGTTCCTTTGGGTAAATACCAAGGAGCACAACTGCTGGATCATATGATAAAAGTATGTTTAGTTTTGTAAGAAAGCGCTAAGCTGTCTTTCAAGGTGACTTTTCCATTTTGCATTCCCAACAGCAATGAAAGAGTTTCTGTTCTCCACAAACTCACCAGCATTTAATGTTGTCAGTGTTCTGGGGGGCTTCCCTGGTGGTGCAGTGCTTGAGAGTCTGCCTGCCGATGCAGGGGACACGGGTTTGTGCTCCGGTCTGGGAAGATCCCACATGCCGCGGAGCGGCTGGGCCCGTGAGCCATGGCCGCTGAGCCTGTGCATCCGGAGCCTGTGCTCCGCAACGGGAGAGGCCACAGCAGTGAGAGGCCTGCGTACCGCAAAAAAAAAAAAAAAAAAAAAAAAAAAAAAAAAATGTTGTCAGTGTTCTGGATTTTAGCCATTCTTCTAGGTACATAGTAATATCTCATTGTTGTTTTAATTTGCATTTCCTTGGTGATGTGATGTGGAGAATCATTTTATATGCTTATCTGCCATCTGTAGATGTGCCTGTTGAGGTCTTTGGCCAATTTTTCAATTAGCTTGCTTGTTTTCTTATTGATGAATTTTAAAGGATCTCTGTATATTTTGTATAACTATTATCAGATGTGTCTTCTGCAAATATTTCTCCTAGTCTGGCTTGTCTTCTCATTCTTTTGACATTCTTTGGTAGGGTGGAAGTTTCTAGTTTCAGTGAAGTCCAGTTTATCAGTTATTTCATGGATGATGCCTTTTGTATATAAAAAGTCACATACCCAAGGTCGTGTAGGTTTTCTCCTGTGTTATTGCCTAGATCTGTGATCCATCTTGAGTTAAATTTTGAAAAGGGTGTAAAGTCTGTGTCTAGGTTTATTTTTTGCATGTATGTCCAGTTGTTCCAGTACTGTTTGCTGAAGGGTTATATTTACTTCACTGTATTGCTTTTGCCTGGTCGTCAAAGACCAGTTGAGTTTATGTGGATCTACTTCCTGGCTTTCTGTTGTGCTCCACTGACCTATATGTCCCTTCACCAGTACCACAGTGTCTGGATTAGTGTAGCATCATGATGTTTTTAACTCGGGTGGTTTTAGTCCTCCAATTCTGTTCTTTTAATGCTGTCTTGGCAGTTCTGGGTCTTTGCCACTCCTAACTTTAGAATCGGTTTGTCAAAATCCACAAAATTACCTGCTGGAGTTTGACTAGGATTGCATCAAATCCATAAATCAAGATAGAAAGAACTAACATCTTGGCAATTTTGAGTATTCCTATCCATACCCATGGATTTTGAGTATTCCTATATCCATACCCATGGAATATCTCCATTTATTTAGTTCTTTGATTTTGTTCAGAGTTTGTGCTTTTCCTCATATGGATCTTGTACATATATTGTTAGATTTATACCTAAGTACTTTACTTTTGTGGGGGTGAGGTGGGCAATAAAAATGTTCTTAATTTCAAATTCTACTTGTTCATTGCTAGTATATGTAAAAGCAATTGACTTTTATAAAGAACCTTGCATCCTGCAACCTTGCTATAATTGCATATTTCCAGGAGTACTTTTATCTGTTCTTCCCAATTTTCTACGCAGATAATCATATTATCTGAAAACAAAGATAATTTTACTTTTTTCTTTCCCAATCTGTATACTATTTTTTCCTCGTGTTAACTAAAACTTCCAGTATGATACTGAAAAGGAGTATTGAAATGGATCATCCTTGCTTTATATTTGATCTTAGCTGACTCAGACTCTCACTAATCCTTCTTGGGCTTCAATTGCACATTGGTTAGACAGATTGTCCCAACACTTCCTAAGCCTTTTACTTTTTTCCACTTTTTTTTCTTTGTGCCCCTTAGGATGCATAATTTATGTTCATCTATTTTGAAGTTCCTGATGTTTTTGTTATTTCCATTCTGCTATTAAGCCCACTGACAATACTTTAAAATCAGAAATTGTACTTTTCGTTCCATAACTTTTGTTTTTATTTTCTTCAGTGAGATTCCTTATCTTTTCATTCACTTCAAATGTATTTTCTTTTGCTTCCAGGAACAAGTTTATAGGAGCTGCTTTGAAATATTTTTCTGATAATTATAACATCTAAGTAACCAAGTATTAGCATATTTTGATTTTTTGTTTCTTTGAATAGGTCAGTGTCCTTTTTTTATTTTATTTTATTTTATTTTTATTTTTTGTGGTACGCAGGCCTCTCACTGATGTGGCCTCTCCTGTTGTGGAGCACAGGCTCTGGACACGCAGGCTCAGCGGCCATGGCTCACGGGCCCAGCCGCTCCGCGGCATGTGGGATCTTCCCAGAGCGGGGCATGAACCGTGTGCCCTGCATCGGCAGGCGGACTCTCAACCACTGTGCCACCAGGGAAGCCTGGTCAATGTCCTTTTAAATTGCTTTTTTTTTAACTTATTGAGCCCTTCTAGATTATATCCTGTATATTGTCTGCAATGTTCTTTGACTCAGATTTCCATCACAGTCATCAGCAGCATGTTGGTGTTTCTATTTTAGCAAGGAATCAGTCTTGTTAAACTCATATTGAAAGCTGTCTCACCTTCTATGGGCAGCAGTGCAAATCTTATTTTAGTGACGTATTTTAACATGGTGTTTCGGGTCACTCCAGTGCATATATAGTTTAGGGACTGATGGAGTATTTTAGTGATTTATTGTAGAGATTCAGAATACTTTTCTCTGGCTCTCTCCTCTCGGGGATTCTCTTCCTCTCTGTAGCCTGCCTGGGCTCTTTTCCTTGGTACCTCTGGGCAGAAAGATGGTGGGCTTTCCAACATTGTGTCTTCTGTTTAAGTTGGCAACTGAGGCTTGCCCTGGGGGAAGAAGGCACACAAAGTAAAACAAAATTGGGAAACTCATTGCTGGTAGACGGTTCTCCATGGGTCTTTGACATTTCATCATGTCTTTCCAGCAGTTACGATTGTCATTTTGGTAAATAAAAGTAGAGGATGCTCACTTCAATTCAAGTAAGCAGTATTTTTAGTGTAAGTATATCCCATGTATTTCAGGGACATATTTATACTAGAAGAAGTTACTTATTGGAAATTCAAATTTATCTAGGTGTCCTTCATTTTATCTTGAAACCCTACAAGCACATGCACTGACAGATTTTATTTAAAAGTCTCTTTTCAAGAATGTTTGTATAGTAAACAGGCTTGGAATTGGAAGATAGTGTCTCCCTCTGAAACAGAAGCAAATATCCAGTATAATGATAATAACGTCACCCTCTGCATTAAAGGATTGCTTTGCTTGCAGCCTACTATGAGAGTCGCATTCTCTAAGCTCAGCTCTGAAGCAAACTTATTATGTATGCAGTGTCCACCTGTCTGCCTCTGCATTGCTCTTTTATTGTTCTGTGTTCTTTTATTTTGACCAGAATTTATAGTTGTATCATTGGATAGGATTAGCTTTAGTTTGGGTACACTCCTGTGTCAGAATTGGAATTCCTAATTTGAAGGTTTGGCCATACTTTTTACAGTAATTGATAGCAGAAGTAGAAAATATACATTCAGATATAGATTATTTGAACACCATTATCCAATTGGCATTAATAGAATATTATACCCAACCACTACAGAATACTCACATTTTTCAGCTGCACATGGAACTTTCACCAAAGTAGAACATGTCATGAAGAAAATCTTGATAAATCTAAATGGATTGAAATCATACCCATATTATCTGACCATAACAGGTATAACTAAGAATCAATAACAAAATAATTAGAAAAAATCAGAATGTTTTAAAAATTAAGCAACAAGTGCATTTAATTTATAATAGTTTACAAAGCTCCCTCTTCCTAGATTTTCTAATTCATTTTTACTGAAATGTACTCAAAGTATAGATTTCTCCATTTCCTCCAGTCTTCTGGAGTCATTTCTTTTTTAAAATTGTTTTCAAAAATTTCCTCAATCGCCAGGACAACACAAAATAGGAGTAGAAGCCAAATTTTGTTGTTAAATTAAACACACATTAAGCTCTTTTGTCAAATGTCCAGAAATGTTTCTAAAATTTTGCTGTCAACTTCAGCCCTTACCTTGTTGGAGACCAGTAAGTCTCTGGGCCAGCGTATTCCTTACCCACTCTATGCAGCTTTGTTTCACGAACATTTGCTTCAGAATATTATTGTGCTATGCGAGCCAGATCTGTTGAATGGAAATATTTGGAGGTAGCTCAGGTAGTCAGATTTTTCAAAATTCCCCACTGATGGACTTCCCTGGTGGCTCAGTGGTTAAGAGTCTGCCTGCCAGTGCAGGGGATATGGGTTTAATCCCTGGTCTGGGAAGATTCCATGTGCTGCAGAGCAGCTAAGCCTGTGTGCCACAACTACTGAGCCTGAGCTCTAGAGACCACGAGCCACAACTACTGAGCCCACATGCTGCAACTACTGCAACCCACGTGCGTGGAGCCCATGCTCCACAACAAGAGAAGCCATTGCAGTAAGAAGACCGTGCACCACAACGAAGAGTAGGCCCGGCTCGCCGCAACTACAGAAAGCCTGCGAAGCAACAGACCCAATGCAGCCAAAAATTACAAATTAAACTTCTGTTCGTAGAGTTTTTTTTCAAGTACTTTAAAAAACAAACTTCCCTGCTGATGCTTCTTGTGCACACTTAACTTAAAAATTCTTTTCTAGAGAAATACTCTAAACATAGCCAAGAATTAAAATTTTTTTCACTTAACTATGTACACAAAGTTGGTTAATTTGGCTTCAAGGGCTAGAGGTTATTATTAAAGTAATTTAAATACATATTTATAAGTATCTGAAGAAAAATCAGAAGCTCATAAAATGGGGGTCGGGGAGTAAGCAGTAACAGTGGGAAGTGACCTAAGATCTTACATGTAGTTACCACCTCAGAGGTTCAGTTTGAATGTTGTTTTCCAAGTCTCCAAGATGATTATATTTTATCTGCTCTGCATTTCAATTAGTTCTTTTTCTAAAATAGTGGCAAAACTTGTACTACAAAGCATCGAATACTCTGAAAACGTTTCCTTCTTTCTCAGCATCTGATCCTAAGCTGTTTTTACCCTACAGGGCTTCTTTCAACTTAGTGAGATTATGCTCTTAACACATGACCCACTGTACTTCTATTTTGGGAAAGCATCTATTTTTAGGGACTTTCCACTGGGATGTTTTTAAATACTTTATGATAAGGCTACTACAAGAGGAAATTATTCAGAAACAGTTTAGAGACATGAAACCCTTGCCTAATGCAATCTGAGAGGACCAAGAGAGAAAAGCATATCTTAATAGGTGCTTGGAGATATTCAGAGAATATTCAGAGAAACCATGCCAAACAGCCTTAACTTTGTGTGAAACTGGAGACTTCCTGTGAAACACCATTTTCTCCACTACCAAAAAGAAAACGAAACCAAAACAAAAACTTTCCCGTAGTTTCAGATATTATTATTAACCTTGCCTTTCCTATCGCATTTGAAATGGTGGAAGTACTCCCTCACCATTGAAATCAGTTTGCTGAACTCTGGACTGTTTACTTGAATATGCAGAATGTATCTTTCATGTTCTGATTAGAGGTTAGTTTGCTGCAAATATTATAGGTTTTTATTAAGTCTGATAAATTCATGCTGTGCTAAATGAAGTAGGTGGCAGCTGTGCAATTTAGCCAATTAGTGGCAAGAGTCATTTAGGAAAACACTGAAGGACCAAGGACTCCTCATTAAATTTTATTTATAACAAGGGCAGGGGATGGAAAGATCATGATACACCCCACTGCATGAATTCCAGAGATCCAGAATGCTTTAAATATCATGCTGACGTATTGGTTTGTATTGGGATACAGTGGGTTTAAAATTAGTGTCAAATTATATGTTCTAAGTTGAAATTAAATTTATGTGTACATATTCTTTGGGGGTTATAAATACTTGTAGGGGGACTTATTATATTTGGCCAAATGTATTTGTCACTTAATACTTAGTATTTAGCTATCATAGAAATAATACATTCTATTTAATCATTCATTTTGTATTCAGTCATTTAATAAAAACGTATGGAATATTTAGTCTTTGTTAAGCCTCAAAACAAAAAACTATAAACACAGTTCCTAACTCCTAAAGAAGATAACAGTCCAGACAGTTTAAAGCTGCAAGAATAGTGCAGGAAAACGAAGCAACTGAAAAAGGATTAATCTCCAAACTTTACAAGCAGCTCATATAGCTCAACATCAACAAAACAACCCAATCCAAAAATGGACAGAAGACCTAAATAGACATTTCTCTAAAGAAGATATACAGACTGCCAACAAACATTAACGGATGCTCAACATCACTAATCATTAGAGAAATACAAATCAAAACTGCAATGAGTATCACCTCACACCATTCAGAATGGCCATCATCAAAAAACCTACAAACAATAAATGCTGGACAGGGTGTGGGGAAAAGGGAACCCTCTTGCACTGTTGGTGGGAATTTAAATTGATACAGCCACTATGGAGAACAGTATGGAGGTTCTTAAAAAAAAAAAAAAACTAAAAATAGAACTACCATGTGACCCAGCAATCCCACTACTGGGCATATACCCTGAGAAAACCATAATTCAAAAAGAGTCATGTACCACAATGTTCATTGCAGCTCTATTTACAATAGCCAGGACATGGAAGCAGCCTAAGTGTCCCTCGACATATAAATGGATAAAGAAGATGTGCCACATATATACAATGGAATATTACTCAGCCATAAAAAGAAACAAAATTATTTGTAATGAGGTGGGTGGACCTAGAGTCTGGCGTACAAAGTGAAGTCAGAAAAAGGAAAACAAATACTGTATGCTAACACACGTATATGGAATGTAAAACAAAAGTTATGTAGAACCTAAGGGCAGGATAGGAATAAAGGTGCAGACGTGGAGAATGGACTTGAGGACACGGGGAGGGGGAAGGGTAAGCTGGGATGGAGTGAGAGAGTGGCATGGACATATATACACTACCAAATGTAAAATAGATAGCTAGTGGGAAGCAGCTGCATAGCAGAGGGAGATCAGCTCGGTGCTTTGTGACCATCTAGAGGGGTGGGATAGGAGGATGGGAGGGAGACACAAGAGGGAGGAGATATGGGGATGTGTGTATATGTATAGCTGATTCACTTTAAAGCAGAAACTAACAACATTGTGGAGCAATTATACTACAATAAAGATGTTTAAAAAAAAAGTGCAAGAAATTTATGAGCAACTGTTGTATACTAAGTTTCAATAATGGCAAAAACATAATTAGCATCTAATATCAGAATATATGACAAAAAAATCACATTGAAATAAAATTATTTTAGAAAGTGGCTAGACTGGAGACAGACATATACCTTAGGGAGGAATTCATTCCTTTTCTGATGTAGTCTTCTAAGAGAAGACTCTTAGAATGATGTTCCTCTTTATAACCTAACTCACTTCTCCCCAGATCTGGGGCTGTAACTTGAGGAATTGATGAGTTTGCTGAAAGGAAGTGGACTTGGGTTGCTCAACTTTTCCTTCTCTTGGGTGACAGTTGCCTAAAGAAAATGAATAAGCTGCTCTTCTAAGCCACTGCTTCATCATATTTTCAGTGCTATTGCAACTAGGTGACTCACTTGTTTCTCAGTTATTCCAAACCCAGACAGGGAACAGGTCAGGAGGTTTATAGAGTTCCCAGCAACTTCCCAAAAGACTGTCTCTTATTGTGTCTGGCACATAAAGTTTACTTCCTGGTCTCCACTTCCCCAGTGAGACCAGATCAATCACTTGGCTCTCATTCAGCATTCGCAGACCTGGACCACGTATGAAAGAGCAGATTCCTATCCCCACCTCTCTCTCAAGAGACTTGGATGAGTTGTCTCCAGTCCACGAATGGAATGAGGAGGGGGACAAACCTCACTCTGTACATTTCTTCTTTTCGCCCCCTTTGTTACTGCTGCAGCTGCTGCTGCTACTTACTCTTTAGCCCAAGCACCAACAGTTGAATCCCTACAAGTAAATGCAAGTTTGGTGTGCTTCCTGCCATTGTTGAAGTTTCTCAAGGCTAGAACTTCCTGATGTAAGAGTTAACAAGAGATGAGCCTTAACCATTTTTGTTTGCATTTTATCTCATCTTATAAATACCATCCACACTTTGAAACCTCTTTACTGAGGTATGATTGACATGTAAAAAACTGTATATTTATTGTATACAACTTGATGAGTTTGGGGATAAGTATACACGCATGAAACCTTCACCACGGTAAAGTTTCCTCCCACCCCTTTTTACTATTTATTAAATTATTTTGTGATAAGAACACTTAATAAAAGGTCTACCCTTTTAAGAAATTTTAAGCAAACAACAAAGCGTTGCTAATTATAGGCACTGTGCTGCACATTAGATTTCCAGCATTAATTGTCTGTCAAAACTGAAGCTTTGTACCCTTTGACTGTCACCTCCAAATTTAAATATAGCTGTCCTGATCTGTCTGTGTTGCTATAACAAAATACCACAGGCTGATTAGCTTATAAACAACAGAGATGTGTTTCTCACAGTTCTGGAAGCCCTCGGTCAAAGTGCCAGCATGGTCCAGTGAGGGCCCTCGTCCGAAATACAGACTTGTATCCTCTCATGGGGGAAGGTACTGTGGAGCTCTGTGGGGTCTCATCTATAAGAACACTAGTTGCATTCATGAGGGCTTCACCCTCATGACCTAAGCACCCCCCAAAGGCCCCACTTCCTAATACCATCATTTGGGTGTTAAGATTTCAACATCTGAATTTTGAGGGGACACAAACATTCAGATCAGACCAACAGCGGAATCTATTATTCAAACTCTTGTAAAATGGTATTTTTAATTAACAATTTGGGTAGATTTAAGACCAGAGTAATGTAGTCTTGTCCATGCATTTATATAGCGCTTTTGTGCTTTTTAACTTTAGGACACCTTTGAGATTATGTAGGATTTGATAGGAAACCAAACTACAAAGAAGTTAATTCATCCAAGCTTACAGTCAATTCTGGTTTTGTTGTTGTTGTTTTCATAACATTGTACTAAGTTCTTTGTGTCAGATACCTATGGTGTTATTTTTCAACACTTAATTTTCTTTTGAAATGTAAATATACAAAAATGTAATGGATGCTTCGTATTACTTTAAAAATTTTTGCTATTGACAGTAATCTTAGGGAATAATTTAAAGTTTCAGGCTATAATTCTGGATTGTACAGTTGCAATTTCATGAACAATAACAATTATAAAACAAACTATTTCAGTAAAATAATAAAATTGTATTAAAATTGATAGAATATCAGTCTATACTCCAAGTAGGTTATATAATTTTGTTTTGCTCTAGGTGGAGTGTAAATACATAGAATCCGAAATTTCTAGTAGTCTTAAGAAAAACTGATGTGTTCTCTAATCTATAGAAGAAAATGTAAAATAGCAAAGCTAAGATGCAGTTAGAAGAGAAATCTAAACTATTGAATAATTAATAAATATTTAGTATACATATACTATGCAAAATTCGGTGCAAGATATTGGAGTCATAATGCTGAAAGAAAAATTTATCTGGAAGAAATGTGCACTTTCTGAGCTTTTTTTTTAATTAGTCGTCAAGTTTATACACATCAGTGTATACATTGTCAGTCCCAATCGCCCAATTCATCACACCACCACCACCACCCTGCGGCTTTCCTCCTTTGGTGCCTATATGTTCTGAGCTTATTTAAAAAAAAAAAAAAAAGGCTAGCCTAGGCCATCAACTTACAAGAGGTTTTCTGGGGCATATTTAATCTGAGGTCAGATAAATGTAAAATAGTGTTTTGTTCATTTTACTACTACAAATCAGGGAATAAACACTTACTAGCAGGAGTACCACTTTTTGACTGAATGTTTCAAAACAGTAAGAATTAAAGGTGCTTGTGTTTTTTCCCTTATAAATCTTTGAATAGTTGCATAAACTAGACCTGGAATTATATTTATGCTGCCTTATGACAACTAATATATTTAATAATGTATGAATATATAAATTCCAAATAATGCCAAGATTTAAAACATATAAAAATTCAATATTTCTGTAGAATGTCTTCCCAACTCAGCACTATTCATTTCTTCATCCTTCTTAAATGCTAAGATCTTAGAAAAGTATATACTATCAATAACAAGTCAGTTTTTAAGATCCTGTCAATATTAAGTTTTATGCAGAAACCAAAAATTACCAAACATTTTCAAATAAGTGGAACATTACAAGCAAATGAAAATTTAAAATTTAACAACAAATATGGCAAATTAAAAATGTTCTTGCTGTCCTTTTAAAATCTAAAAAGTTTGATGTAATCTTATTAATACAATAGGTTATCATTTTTCTTTAATTTCAAGAGATTCTATTTGCAATTGGGCCAGATTCTGCATTTGGGTCTTCAATGTCCTCCTCTTTTTTTTTTTAAATCAGAAGCTGTGTTGCTACTTAAGTTTTATAAACATAGCTGAAAATCTGCAGTAAACAATTTGGCTTCTCAGTGACATTTATTCACTCAAGAAGCATGTGTTGAGTATCTGTTATGTGCTGGGCACATTCTATATGCTAGATAGAAAAACCAGTCAACAAAGAAAGTCATTTATCTCCTACAGTTTATACCTTCATTAGATAATTCAACACCTCTGTCATCGTGGTGTTGGCATTTATGTTTTTTAAAATTTAGTTTGAGATTTTTCTTGTTCTTGGTATGAAACAGATTTTCAAGTGAAACTTGATATTTTCATATTATGAGACTCTGGATCTTATTCCAGTGTTCTCCTTTAGCTGGCTTGTTCTGCCAGATATAAGGCGAAAGGGTAAGAGGAGATGCTGCCTCACTAATGTCAGGTGGAAGTAGAATCCCAGTTTTCCCACCTGGAATCCCTTGACACCTAAAGGAGAAGACCCTTGTTACTACTGCGTGAGGGTGGGCATTCTGACTTCCATATGGTACCCATTAGCAATTTGCGGGGTGGATATTATGGGTCAGTGATGATAGAAGTCCTGGCTCCTTATCTGACCTTCACTGACATGAATCAGGCTGGTGCATTTTTACATCTTCATGAGGTCGGAAGTTGGTTCCCCATTTAGCCTAAGCTGGCATGGGGTGAACTGGAGCCACAGTTCTTTTCTGCACTACTTGTCTGCATTAGAGCAGTTACTGTCTAAAATTTTCTGCCTTTAAAAGCATATTGTCAAAAAGGCTGCCTCTTTCTTCCTCATTTGGCTAGAGAGCACAGGCTTTTATTGTTTGTGGTTTTTGTCTGTGCACATTGGCATTTCTGGGTCGACAGTTGCTTCAGCTCTAAATCTGGAATGTAAGACAAAACGAAAACCCAGGGAACACATTAGAAAATTACTATAAAAAAGAAATTTGTTATTTCACTAAGAAAATAGCTCAGGAGAATATAGTAAAAATACTAAGGAATTAAAATAATATACTAGAAAATATTTAGTTAACATAAGGAGGGCCATAATTGAGTAATAAGGTAACAAACACATAAGCCAATTGAAAACAAATTTTTTGTTGTGTGTGTGTGTGAAACCTTTATTATTTTCTACCTATAAAATCTGGTCATCTAGAGAGAATTTTACTTTCCTTTCCAATTTAGATGCCTATTATTACTTGCTTTATTGCTCTAGCTTGGGTTTCCAATACTGTGCTGAATATAAGTGGCGAGAGTGGACATCCGTGCAGTTTTGATATTAGAAGAAAAGATTCGTTGTTTTACCATTGAGTATGATGTCAGTTATGAACTTTGCACAAATGGCCTTTTTTATGTCAAGTTACTTTCAATATCTAGTGTGTTGAGTCTTTTATCATGAAACGGTATTGAATCTTGTCAAATACTTTCTTTTCATGCATTGATTCAGGTGATCTTGTTTTCATCATTCTGTTAATGTGGTGTACTACATTAATTGAATTTTAATATGTTGAACCATTCTTGGATTCCAGGAATAAATCCTACTTGGTCATGTTGTATAATCCTTTTAACATGTAGTTTAATTTATTTTTGCATCAATATTTATCAGGAATATTGGTGTGTACTTTTCTTGGAATGTCTTTGGTTTTGGTATCAGGGTAATGCTGACCTCACAGAATGAGCTGGGAAGTATTTCTTTTTAATTTTTTGGAAGTGTTTCAGGAGAATTTGTGTTAATTATTCTTTAAGTGTCTGATAGAATTCCTCAGTGAGATCAGCTGATCCGGCTGTTTATTTGTTAGGGTATTTTGACTGATTCAGTATCTTCACTCATTTTTGGTCTGTTCAGTCTCTATTTCTTCATGAATCTTAGTAGGTCCTAGAAGGTTGTATGTTTCTAGAAATGTATGCATTTATTCTAGGTTATCCAATTTGTTGGGGTTAAATTGTTCATAGTATTCTTTCTTCAATC